>NC_030831.1:54946800-55639300 GCF_001704415.2 Capra hircus
CGGGAGGCCGGGACTGATATATATACACTACTCTGTCTAAAATAGGTAACTCGTGGGAACAGACTCCATAGCACAGGGCACTCTACTCAGTGCTTTGGGGTGACCTAAATGGGAAAGAAATAGGAAAAGTGGGGAGGCATGTAAGCATAGAGCTGATGCACTCTGCACAGAAGACACTAACACAACATGGTGAAACCACTCGAGTCCAATAAAAATTTCAAAAAAGAAAAACAGGAAAAAAAATAAAACTTCTTTAGTGTCCGAAGAAAAGTAGTTACTCTGTTGCTGACAATGCATTGCCAGGGCTTATCATTAATATCATTCGCTGTCATAATTTCTAGATACCTACAATGCATCAAGCATATGCTAAGCACATTATATATATTTCTGTAATTTATCATGATATCCTTAGGAGGGACATATATTTTCCCCATTTTCCAGGGAAAGAGTCAAGAATGACATCATATGCCCAGAGCCAGGTAACTAGTCACTGGCACAATCAACTAAAAAAAAAAAAAAAACAAAAACGGGTGATCAGATTCCGTGCTCTTAACCAGCAGATGATACTGTTTCTAGTAGAGATATCCTATCCTGGAATATCTGGATATTCTAGGGGATATGCCTGGGCCAAAGTTGTGCATTATAACCAGTGACTTAAGAGGTATTGAGGGTCATTCTACAATGAGATGAAACTTGTGAATGTTCAATTTATTCCAGATCGTCAAATATTTGCTAAATGAGCCAGGGTGCACAAAGTTTCCGGTCCACAAAGTGTTCCGAACAGCTACAGCCTCATGAATAAGGACACAGACAGAAACCTCAAGGGCAGACTGCCAAGGTGACTATCCCAGCTCTGCCACATACTGGCTGTGTGACCTTGGGCATGTTTCTTCACCTCTCTGTGCCTCTATTCTTTTATCCTCAAATAAACAGTAGCACCCATCTCATTGAATCTGTGAAGGAATAAATGATTTAACAGATGCCAAGTGCTCAGTATCTGGCGCAGAATAAACACTAGGTTAAGGGTCTGTTACCAGTCCACCAACATCAGCTCACGCAGCAGACATTACCTCTATCTACTTTGGAGACCACAAAACAGGCTTGCGACCCAACCAAGGCCACCAAGTGAGTAAGGAGAGCACGTGAGACACTAAAGTAGGAAGATTTCTAGTGGCGTTGTCTGCACACGACTCTACCACGTCTATTACTATATTCATTCAATGGAAATATATTTCTAAGCAATACGCAAAAAGCAATGAGTTGAGTTTCTATGGGACAAAAAAGATGTATGTAAAACAAAAAAGACCTTTACCCTTTCCAGGGTGGTTACAGGTGAGTAAGGGGCTTCAGCTGCTCCATAAAGAAACCTAAAGGACAAAATATCCCTGTGGCACTCTGTGTGATTTCATTTCTTGAATGTACAACTCTCTGAAAAGGCCAGACTTTCTGCTCTTTTTAAAATGCTAAGGCCATTCCCCAAATTTGGCTGTGAGCGACATTACACTGCGAATTTCCCTAAACACCAAGGACCTTAGTTGTGAAGCTTCGCAATTCAGATAAAGCACACACTGAAGAGAAAGAACTGTTCAACAAGACATGGCATGCCTGGCTTTTAGCTTAGTTGTGGAAATGCTTTCAATAAGTATAAATGAAGAAAGAAGGGAATGAAGGAATGGATGAATGGATGAAAACTTCTAAAAATGACTTTTCCCCTCCCACCTGGGCACTCCCAGTTTATTACAGGGTTCCACTTAACAGCTAGATTGCTGATGTAATTTATTAAAGGGGAAACAAAATAGCACTG
The DNA here is from genome assembly GCF_001704415.2 of Capra hircus. Classification (NCBI taxonomy): domain Eukaryota; kingdom Metazoa; phylum Chordata; class Mammalia; order Artiodactyla; family Bovidae; genus Capra; species Capra hircus. The sequence goes on from NC_030831.1 coordinate 54,948,605, forward strand.
TTTCTAAAATACTTACTGGGGTTTGAGTTTTCTAATTCCAACTATATCTGTCCATAATAAATATGATTCTGTTCTTTTTGCCCAGCACTAGCAACTAAGCTACAGATGATATGTGACAACATCTCATACACTTAAAAATAAAATTCACATAAAGGAACTCTATGAGGACTGCCTAGGTTTTGCCACTGAAATTTCACTCACAAGGCACAGGCCTTACTATTAAACAAAACATAAGTGGCAGAATGTGTTATCTTTTTATTATACAACAATACTTTCAAACAGTATAACAGTTACAGAAATAGGTTTATTTCCTATTTAGCTTCAAGGTTGAAAACATTCAAACTGATTCAACAAGTCTCCATCCCCAGGCCATGAATATTCTTTTAAACTCTCAGCTTCAGGAGAAATAACACACAAGTTAAGTATGTTGCATCCTTAAACAAATTTTATTTTTATCTCCTCTGTTAACATCTCAAGCTATTACACTTTCCTATCATAAAGCCCAATTTTTATACTCCACTTATTATTGAATTATTTTACACTTCAAGTTCTTTTCATAATGAGCAAGCCAGAAAATATTATTGTACCCTGGGCTTATACACCTGAGCACCTGTGAAACAGCCGTATTCCCCAAACAGGGTTCCTCCAAAACATTACCGCCAAGAATCAGCCACCTACTTGAAACTGCCTTCTCATAGCAGCTAATGATATAATGATATACTGTGCCAATCGGTAGAATGAAAGCCATTACAATATTATTATAAGTATAATCCAGGAGGCATATTTAGAATGATATGGGCTGGGAGGGAGGAAGCTGCTGGAGACAGTTAGGAACTCTGTCTCAGATGATATCTAAATAATTGTTCCAAAATAGCATTATTCTAAAATCCCTGGATGGGAACAGCAGTGGAGACAGTGACGGGTCTTGTATGTGTGTGGAAGGCAGGTACCACAAAGAGCCGTTTTTCTGACAAAACCTAAGTCTTTCTAACATGAGTCTGTGCTCTTTCATCACCAGGGCTGAAAAATACAACTGATAGAGGAAAACACCAAAATTTTCCCTTTGTACCTGGCCATGAAGGGAGCTGCTCAATACAACGTCCCCATTCTTCTGTGACACTGAGCACTCAAAATAAATGTAGGGAAACGTAATCCACGCACAGACCCTCCTCTGATTACTCCAGAAGTAAACGCTCATGGATCAAGTTTCAACCCTAGCAGGGTGTTTATGATTAATTCCTCCGACGACAAAATTAGACTCGGAAGACAATAGTGGGTGTCTCTGAAGCACGGAAAAGGAATTCTTAGAAGATTCTTTTCAAAATCCCATTTGCACATTCTCTCGGAATTCAAATAGATATTTCTCCCTGAAACTTAAAATCACCCTTATCTCCAACCCTGAAATTTTCCAAACTGCAGACTCTTCTGCACTACCTGCATTTCTCTGAAGAGGGAGCATAGGCTCGAGAAAAGCAGAAACTCCAACAGCTCTGCACCTACGCAACAGCGGCAGCCGAGCACCCGAAGCACCCAGAATCACTCGCAGGCTGCTGTTCTGAGATAAAATAATGGAGTATTACAATTATAAACTCTGCACTGAATTTTAAGAAAAGCTCTCATTCCTTTGAAAATGAACATGTTTGTGTTCACAGACAACACCCTGGGACGGTGAAGACCAAGGCTAAGAATCTCAGGCTATTGCTTTGAAACGCAACTTTATGTTCAGTGTTAAGAATTCAGTGCAATTTGTGAAAAAAATAAAACAACACAGCAAGTGTCTGTCAACAGCCTGACACAATCTAACCTGGCTTAGGAAAATAAAACTTCACTGTGTTTGAAGAGATTCTTTATACCTTTTAGGATTGTTGCTACGTATTTGTTCTAAGAGCATCTTATTTAAAATCCTCCAAATTCGATCTGACTTTCATTCACAACTTTCAAACAAAAAATTTAGAATTGCTTGAAGACAAGAAGACACACCCTGAAAAGGCAGAGTTGTCAGTAATTGGTGGTGGTGGGCGGGGGGAAGGTGCAGAAAGAGAAAACTCCTCAATGTTAGAAAATCAGCAAATGTTTCAGTCGAGAAAATATTACAAGTTTAAAAGATGATGCTCAACCGAATACTAAGCCAAGCATCTCTATTATTCCACAAACATAAAATAGAGGTACTTGAGCCAGATTGTGCAGAACAAATTTCTATAATTTCCGAACACACGCAAGCCTGTCATAATTCTCTCTCTAGGCTCTCCAGCAGCCTTACAGTCGTTTCTTACCTTCTTAATAATTAAACCATTCAGAGGAAGCCCAAGACTTCACTGCAAAGTATACTCTTCAATGAAGGTGATGATGTAAGGTTGGAAATAACAGTTGCCTGAAATGTGTTTCTCTTTTCTCAACAAATGAGTCCAGCTCTACACTGAATGCTATTGTTCCAGCTGAAATTTCGACAGAAATCTAAGGGGGTGAAATACTGAAAACCTGGTTAAAAAAGAAAAATAGATGACGGTGGGAGGGGAGGCACATCACAGGTACCACCTTGGAAGAGCTTGCTTAGTGGAATAATCAGATAAAGCTGGCTCACAAGGCAGCTCCATGGTGGAGAGAGCTGATGGCTGTCTTGTGAGTCTTTCAAGCACACATCCTTATCATCTGTAAGGATAATCCGAACAGAGATCAGAAATACATAAACCTTTCACCCATAGTTAACTGAAGTTTTTCTTCTCCCTTACATTTCTTCTCACTTTATATTTAAGATACACACACATCAGAAGACACCTTTAAAAAGGCGAATTTAAAAGGAGCAGAATTGGATTTCAAGACAAGGAGGGCAGTGGATGAGAATCCTTAAGATTCTGAAATTCCAAACAAAAATACATAAATCTTTGAGCAATCTCCTGAGACACTGAAATGCCTTATGGGATAGATGTTGTTTATTTGAATGAATTTTATAGCATTCAAAAGTACTTTCCATGGAATAAGAACCCTCAATGTAAAGTTAAATATAGAGATTCTCCTATGTTTGTTTCACAACCAGCAATTCAAAGAAAGCCTAACTTCTATAACCTATAACTGCAGGGAAAAGGAGAAAACTGGTTTCCAAAGAAAACAAACAAATACTTCTTTTGTGATGAGTATTTTTGCGACTTTCAAGGTGCTTCCCAATGTCATGTTACATATTCTGTGTGAATTCTGTGAAAAATACTTTTGTCCTGTTTGGAATGATTTACTTGCATTATCCTTCACCTTATTTCTGCTTATACATTTTCATAACAAGCATAATTTAAATAACCACACCTCAGACAGCAATATCATTAATTGGAAATGGGCACTTTAAGTTTAAAGGTAACTATTGTGAGCTGTCTAATATTTTAATGTGAACACCTACAGTTAAACTTTTTCACAAAGTATCTGCTTCTCTAGGAATGAACTTTGAAGAAGCCCCCCCTCCTTTTATATCTTATCACACAATTGTCTTCTTCTAGACTTTTCTAAACAGGATGGAGCCCAGGTGGCTGACACTTAGTTCACTTTAAAATCAACATAAATTTTATTTTAGCAAAAGTTGTATTGTCACTCAAGTTAAAAATTTGTTCTCATGAAAAGGCATCATTTTGATTTCCTTGAAATCAATTTCAAAAGTAGTGGGGGAAATTAAGTGTTTTAAGTACTGAGTTTTTCAATTACATATATATACTTTCTTGGCTTCTAATAAGAAAGAAACAATGGCCAAGTTCTCTTTTACATTGTGATTTCCTCAAGCATTTGAAAAAAAAAATCTAAAAATAGCTTAGTATATAAACTCAACATCATGTTTGCAACCTTCAAATATGAAGGTTTTTATATAATGGAAAATACTGAGAACAGTTAATGCTGTCAGCATTATACAACTTTTCCTGTTATTTCTAAAAGTCTCTTCTGTAAAATAATGTCTCATCCAGACTTAGAGATTTTATTTTGCTTAAGAAGTCTACCCTTAAAAAAACTGGTTAACCTGGTCTCTCTCATGCACATTGAGTCTGTATTTTTCAAGTCTACCTAATGAACTTATATCTTATATATATATCTTATATCTTAACTTACATCTCAAATTTTCTTGGAAAGTCCAAATTTTATTTCAGATTCTTTACCATAGCTGAGATTGCTTTCTTTAAAATTCATGTGTTCAAAATTATTTCTGACCACTTACAAAGTTTGTTAGACCTTTCTGAATTTAAAACCAAAAACCAAACCAAAAATCAACTGCAATTTAACACAGAAAATAGACTTTCTTAAAAAGTACAGTTTGGAAAAAAAAAAAGCCTGTAATAAGAGAGATTATAGACTGTTTCTAAAGATAAAACTTCATATTTCCAGAGAATTCTGAAGTTCCAAGGATTCCAACTGAGGATGTTAGTGAGACTGTCACTAAATTGGATTAGAAATGGAGATAAATTCCACCAATATTTGAAGTAGAAGGGTTGGAGCTATTAATATAGTTTCTGGTTACAAGAATATCCTTTTGAAACAGGTCTTATGTGTTTACATTTTGGTGGGTACATGAAAGTTTCTGAAAGACAATGTCCTTTGTATCTGTGTTTTTCCTGTGTGTTTGGAAAAAAAATATTTTAAAACAGCAACACATTAAAAAAATTATTTTTGCTTTCTAGATTTTAATGCTTCCATGTTAATTTCTAAGAATCACGGACCATTTTATCCAAAAATGTGATTTAAAGTGATGTGTTTTTCTCTGCATGAATTCATGACTCAATATGTAGGATGATTAGGCCATACAAGATAGGAAATTTGCTGGACAGAGCAGTAAGGTGGGAAAATAATAAGTTTAAGATGATATATGGTTTCAAAAAGGAAAACCAAGATGCGGAAATCAAACAATTAGTTCACGGGCAGATGTGAGAAATTAGGCAAGATAAATCCTCGCATCCACAAAAAACAAAGCTGTATTGTTAAAGTCCTATCCAAAGATGAGGGCTATCAGAAATTGAGATGTGGCTGAAGAGAGCAACATACTAAAACGAGACAAGAACACAAAAATGTTCCGCAGTACTAAGCAGGGCTCTTGTGGGCAATTAGGTAGTTGTCAATTTCACACAGCTTCTCCTTTAAGAAAACATCACCCCAGCCCTTAACTATAGGCCTCTGTTCTCCAAGGGGACAGACTCCCTTCCCTCCACTGCGCCTGTGCGCTGCGACCCTGCAGGCTGGTCCTTCCGCCACCCTATCACTGTCATGCTTCCATAGTGACTCAAGGTCTCTTGATGCAGTGCACAGTACAAACACATTCAAGGATCCTGCCAGATCCATGACACGACGTTGGGCCAGGCTTATGTTTTCTCTCTCCCACAGATGCTGCTGTTATTTTCAAAAACAGGGCCAGGCCAGCCCCTCACTCTCTCAATTTCCTGTGAAGATCCAGCCTAATGGTGGCAAGAGAGAAGCTCAGCTTCTGTCCCCGAGTCGTGCCATAAATAGTATCTGATTACAGATGTCACCACTTACATTTTCTTTTACGGTAAGGAAGAGAAAGGGCCCATTTCGAAAAGGAGGGAAAAAAAGTGAGTTGACGGAACAGATTGTGACAGATTTATTAGTATTTATCATGGTAAATATGTATTGATGAAAACATATAAATGTATTTATCCAGTCATAATCACTCCAAAAGAAACCTTTTATTATCCCCAATTTTTTATCTGTCATAAAAATATTCATAGATATTGAAGTAAGTTTTAGAAGCATCTTTTTATGGGATAAATAGTCATAATTTTATTTGAGGACTGAAGATACAGAAATACAGATCTACTGGAGCAAAAGTGTTATAGTATCTAATACAGATCATCATTTTAGATGAAACTGAAATATTTATTTTATTCAGTGATAAGGCATGTGGATTCTGTTACCAGTAATAAGCATTCCAATTCATACAACAAAGCTCATATAAACTGAGCTAAACTGCTATTAAAAGAGGGCTGAGATTTGTTGAAGTAATGACAATAAACAGATGACTAGATTTTAAAATCAACCAAACTGCCTTCTTCTTGCTTAAAGCAGACAAACAAAAAGCCAAACAAAAATTTTAAATTACAAGGCTAAAATTCTCATTTCAACTTAGTTTTCCTCCTTATCTTTCAAAAAGAGTTCTTTATGGAGCAAAATACCAAATATTCCTTAAGGACCACTGAAACATCTAGCTAACATAAATTTTCAAAGAAGAGGAATCCCTAAAACTGGCCATCAAAAGCCAAAAATTAAGTAATACAAATTTCCAATTCCAGATTTATTGGGAAGCAAGGAAAGACACTCTTATAGTTCTGAACGTATGTCAACATATCAGTAACACATAACTTTTAACAGCAAAGAAAAAACTATACCAGTAATATATTCTATACTGGCCAGTTAGCTCTACAGAAAATACTTAAAAACTGACAATGAATTATGAGAGATTGTTGTTGACAATGATTAAGTGGATAGATAATATCTAATGCCACACCAAAGCACTCCTTAGAAACTCTGCAAATTTCTGCATAATTTATTTCAGCACTGAAAAAAAGTAAGTTAATTTGAAGATGAAACATAATCAGTGTACTATCACTTTAACTTTTGCATTGCTTTTATAGAAGAGTTTATTCTATCACTTTAAAATATTTAAAGGTCCAGTTATTGTATTTAATACTGTCCGATTAGGTTCAGACATGTTTAAAATGTAAACAGCTGTGAGTACTGTATCATTTGAAGTTGTCATAAAAGCTATTAAAAGCTAAAGTTTCACCTACATTAAATCCACCACAAATTTAAAGCTTAAAATACGGTTATAAAAACCTGAGAGGATATTAGTCAATTTCAAGACAACATAGAAACACAAGAATAAAACCACTCAGTATGTTTTTAAATGACTTATTGGTAGTCCAAAGTGATTATTTTATACACCATTGGCAGTTTTATTTACACAATATTTTTCTATATTTATGGATAATTTTGTGATGCTTTTTCAACATTACCAAGTCTCTGATAATCAGCATACAAAATTTGTTTTTTCCCTGATAAGACTTATTCTGATATATTCGCTTAATAATTTTTTGGATGAGCTGAACTGAAATCAAGTCAAATACACAGGTGTTTGGGTTAATCTAATCTTAGCACATTTGCAAAACCCATTATTCTTCTAATTTATTAAAAATGAAATAAAAACTAATATGCAAGCACTGATTGGTAATATTATTTTCAGAAATCTCAATATAATTTTATTTTAGTGTACAAGAACTTATGATAAGGCTCATTAGCATTCTTTTCAAAGAATACTAATGCTCTACAGAACACAGAATTAAATTAAAGCTATATATATATATATAAATTTATCATAGGAGGGAAGGAAGAACAAAAGGGAGGAGAAAGTAAGGAGGAAACAGGGAAAGAAAAGAGAAACTCATATTTTGATTCTACATAGGGGGAAATTACTAGAAATGGACCAGTTCTAAACAAAATTAGATTACCTAGGAATTCAAGTTTGAAAACATGTTTTCATATATATGAACATATACATATAAGGATAAATATATATATATAAAGATTGAAAATAAAACATCATGTATTTAACTGTGATCATAACCAACTTTTGTTATGCTGGCAAATGGAGAGACCCCCAGCAACCCCGGCTCAAAGCTCTAGGTATTAAAAAGACCCAGAATGCTTTTGGTTCCAGCTGGATTCTTCTAGTTACCACCTGGTATTCCAGACACAAATGGCCACCGAGGCAGCTACCTTCCCAGCCTTTATTCAGTCCCCTCTCTAGAAAATAGAGACATTCTCCCTGCACTCTGGGCTGAAACCCATGTAAATTTTTCCTAAATCCTCTCCACAAATCTCCTTTTGCATGCAAATCCATAAATCATCATAATACCGACAAAGAATTTAACCAACACATGAAACTAATACTCATTCTCCTGAAAGCTCTGTGCAGGTAAAACTCCTGGAACTTCAGGCACCGTTTCAAGGCTCTCTTCAGAGCTTAACCAGCTGAATATCAACACACCCACCCTGTCTTCCAGGATGTGCAATTAATCACTCCAACGTGGGTCAGGTGGCTGGGGGTGCAGGTCCCTGCTACCTCATTCACATTCTTGATAAAACACGCCACTCTGGTGGATGGGACCCCATTTACTCCTATCTCCTTGGCATCAATACAGAGCTGAACAAAATAAACAATATACAAAAGCAGAAACGAGCAGTACTTACTGAAGATGGCAAACCTGGAGGGACTTTTCGAACTTTCTTTGTCTGAACCTCTGAAAGAAAATGAGGAGGCTGTGAGGTTCCCTGCGTGCCCATTCTCCTAACTCAGACAGATTACACCACGAAGCCATTTAGAGTCAACCAGATTTTCTTAAATCGTTACTTTAGCAAAATGTCACTACCGCTACCATCTTTTTCCTCTGGCAGAAATCAAAGTCTGCCTCGTTCATAAAAATGAAGAGATTTAACTTTTTAATGCTTTGGTTTTTAAAAGAGGTTCCTTAGCTGGGCGGCCAAGAGAAAACAAGAAATAAGCATACACCAAAATAGCTCTCCTGCTACTATAAGTTGTTAACATACCCACTCAGCGTATTACTAGGGTGGTGGGGAGGCGATCATGAGCCCAAAGATTGAGCAGAATTTTATGGGGCTTTTTTTTGGGAGACGTGGAGTGAGGACAGGTTGAGAGGATGGTATTAAGAAAGAAAGAGAAAGAAAAGATTACTAATAATCACTCAGGCATTCAAAGAGAGGAATACCTTACCCAGGGCACTACCGTGAAGAGGCCTCCTTCGGGGGTTATTGCTAGAATACTGATAATACTGGGAACCAGGTTTGGTGGGCGAAAGGGTTCCTGGGTTGCCCATATCCATGTCACCTCCAAGGAGACTCTGCTAAAAGGTTAAAAAGGAAAAACAAACATATAAGGTTAAGTTTTGACATTCGCCACCCCCCTCACCAACTGACTGTTAGTACTTAAACCAATGCAATAAAGGAAACAGCATCTGCTAAAGCTGAAACAATTAAAACCCAACCCGGCAGAAAGGAAAAGAAAAGCCATCTAAGAAGCTACTCCGAATTTGTGAATTTTTAGTTCCTTAATTTTGGAGAAGAGGGTAGACGGTGATGCTCGTTAAACATGATTTTCATCTTTTAAGACGACTGATATGTTCACCTTGTAAGTAAAGGGCATTTATGTCAGGTTACAATTTTCTTGATCTAGAGTTAGGTTCATATCTGGGAACAAGTCATGCCCTTCCCTGAACAAGAACCAGGCAGAATCTGATTTTTCGGACGCATACAACTTCCCCCCACTGCCCACACTGGGGGAAGAGTATAGATGTTCATATCCACTGGGAACCCTGCCTCTCTGCGAGACCCTCCACGAATTCACACCGCACCCCCAGAAGACAGAATGCCATCTGAACCAGGAGGAAATTCAAAATGCTCACACTGACTTCAAAATTATAGAAACAGTAGGCATCCTGAACCAACAGGAGCACATTAAAGGACTTCAGAATACCCTCTTGAGGACTATCAGAAACTAAAACACATCCCCACAGATTAAACGTTTACCTGAACACTAGAAAATTCTCCCAAATATCATTAACCTATTATGGCGTGACAAATCACTAAACTTTCGAAAATGATGACATACAAAAACTTAAATCATATGACAGACTCTAAAAACTACATAGAAACTTACCCACAATATATAAATCGCCTGATTATACTCTGCATTGAACACATTGTTCTTTTAATTATTCGGATATGCAAGAAAACCAGTGTAGATACTACCATTTATATTAAGAACAAATTTACTATTAAAGAAATTTTAAATTTAAGTACTAAAAAATCTAACTTTATCGTTACTTGTAATCAACTTTTACTGACTGAACTAATTACTGTCCTTGATAAAGTACAGAATGTGTTTTCCCTAATCTAAATTCTAATCACCATGTCACTCACAACAGACTTAGAGATGCTTCACTAACACACTATTCACATGCAAAATACTCTAAATAGGCCAATTATGACTCTGCCCCTGTTCCCCGGTTAACCCGCTGAGAACTGAAAAATTTCACAAGGCAGTCACCAACTAAAACAAAGGGTCCTTGTTTTAAATTAAGACAGTCTTTTTGATTCCTAAATAGCTCAACAAAGTGGCATGTCTTCTGGTGAAAGCAGTTGGTCAAATATGACCCATAAGCTGGAAAATCAAAAATTCAAACATCCCCTCTCCACCACCATATACCTTAAATATCATAAAGAGAATCCCTCTATTCTGAGGGATTTTTGTCAGAGCTGGAGAAGTCATATATAAAGGACTAATCAGCTTCTGACAAGCTTGCCTTCACTGCTTCCAGTTTAAGACTTTTCCAGTTTAAGACACATAATGAATGTTACTTTAAAATTTTGAGGATGAGATTTTAGGACAGAAGGGCATTTTGAGTATAAACTCATTTCGAATATCTTAATATTTACCAAATGCCTGAGACAACCGGATCATTTACCAGACAGAAATTTGACATTCGCATATTCAATTATTGCCTCTTCCGAATTTAGGAAAGAAAACAAAATGCAAGCCAATGACAAACTAAACTAGAGAGCTCTTTACAACAGTTTCCAATAAATCAGGAAACCAACAGCGTAACATCAAAATTTAAAAAATCACTTTAGGAGTGGCATTTAACATTTTTAGAATGTCAACCTGAAATTTCGCTCTTGATAAACAGATTTAAGTCCAAGTTTTCTTCGCAATTCCCATCAGTAAAGCCGTAAATGATTTAAATCACAACCTCTTTACATTTTGGGAAATCTACAAATGAGCCTTCATTTCACTGGAAAGAGGAGTTTGAAAACGATCTTACTGATAACTTCATAGTTTAGCTATCACCCTTATTCCTGCAATTTTCTCTCCCTAAAATTATACAAAATATCCCCCAAAGGGCTGAGCAGATAGGCTGAAATGCTTGCTTGTCTTTTTAATGAGCTTAACCATTGCTTAATTCTTGTTGGTCCTAGTGGCAAAGGTTTTCCCTCTCAAGAAAGTCGACGCATTCAATAGGTCACCATCAAAACAAACAGGCTTGCTGCGCTGTGAGCAGTATTCACAATAGAGCTGTGAAAAATATAAAATGATAACTAGATAGCTAACTGGCTGTAGCTGACCTCATTGTTGTTAATTTTAAAGAAAGTCATTTCGTGGACCAGTTGCAAATAGATCAGGCTTCCAGCTCTTACGTGACACCAACTATGTACAGCAACACAGGACTGAGCAGACAGCACTTACGAATGTTTAGTGGCTCCTGCTTTGTATTTTTTTTTTTGGACAAGGCACATTCCTGTTTCTTTCTTTTTAAATATGTTTGTTCCTTTTTCTTTTTCACTCAGACAATAGAATCATTCTTCTAAAGCATACAAAAATAAGCATTTCCTCACACTTAAGGGAGGCCCTAATCACCCCCCAAGGGAAAAATTAAGATAAAAATACGTGTGTTCTTATTGTAGAGGACATTTGTAAAATGAACAATGACCATTTACTATTGTTTGGCCTTTACGTCACGTACTTAACTCTCTTTAGCCATGAGAAAGATAAAAAAAATTTTTTTCCACTGGCTGGAAACCTGAGTTTGTGCATTTTAAAAACTTAATGCCATTCAAGGTAAAATTAAATATTGCACAGAATGAATAAAGCATTCCTTTACATTGAATTTACCTACATGTACACATGCACATTTATATGTGCGTATGCTTTCAATACATACGTATATACATACGTTATATATCTGAAGACAAATTTATACTTAACAAAACTGCGAAAGCTTAAGTCTACTTTCAAAATGGGCAAATTCATCTTTGCCTTAAATAGGATTATAGAGGTCTTAGGTTTTTCGAATTGTGCAAGCTCATGCTCTGCGGTTACGCTGGGTCCCAGTAGAGAGCCGCCCTGGTCTGCCAGGAAACACTGGAAGCAAGATGTGGCATCTCGCAGAGCTAACCTGTAAATCTTAAAGCCAGAGTTGACGATTTGTTTTAACTGCCTGCAAAGTGATGCGACCATCTCTTCCCCTTATTCGCTCCTTATTTTCGTCCAAAGACCAACCATCTTAAAAGTTAAAATACCCTAACCAAAGGATAAAATGTAGTGACTTAGTCAACCCAATTTAAACACTGACGGGGTGGGGGTGGGGGAGTTCGTCCATCCTCTGCCATCAAAGACCCTGGGTCTGCAAAGACCCAGGCCCAACACAGCCACTCAAATGCCAAATGCAGCGATTCTGTAAGGGGCCTTTCAAAGAAACTTTTTGTTTGTTTCACATCAGAGCTGGGTCTCCGACTATCTTTCTAGCACATTCTCAACCTTGCTCCCCACTGCCTTTGTGGGGAGCTTTTTTAACATCCTTGATAAACCACCAAACTTTGCTTATGCAACCAAGAAGACAAACCATGAATTAAAACGTGGGTAACAGAAAGGCAGCATATATCTTAAATTAGATTTATAACTGAATGGTAATCAAAAATAGAACTAACTGCTTCAAGCTTAAATTATCAACTTTTTTCTTGTTAAACTAAAATCATCTTGCACTGAACTATTATTTCATTTCAGTCAGCACTTTAAATGTAATGGGTGGGTGGTACATTTCTAAAAAGGAAGATTATATTTACCCTTAATTATAGATATGAGTGAGATGAGAGTACGATGAATGCTGCTTTTTTGGTTTATAATTAGTTCATCTAATAGGTGAATGACCTTGAGTTTCAGAGTTGAAATTTGGGAGAGAGAGAAGAAAAAAAAAAGTAGGAGGGGGGAAAAAATCTTTGGGGAAAATCAAAAGTGCCCCTGGTTTCTTAGGGCTTTCTCTGGCTTTGCATCACTCCCATCGCGTTGTGATCCGATATCAGACACAACATCTTGGGGGGATGTTAGAGAACAGAGAAAAGCAGTCTCAGATGAAACCAGATTAAGCTCCTTTTCTGAACTATTGCCAAATGCTTGTGAGTCTAATTCATGTTTGGGTATTCTAGTACTCACACAGCTGCAATTCCATTCTTTCATCACAAACCTAAGTGATGTATAGTGGCTTTGTATGGTGAACTGACTCTTTATAGCCAGGAATTTTAGAAGGCTTTACGTTAATACGGAAATAAAATTCTGAACCACTCTAAAACTTATAAATGCGGGATGTATGTAGACGGAGCTAAGAGACTGAAGTGCCAAATGCAAAATTCACATTAAAAAAATTATAAATTAGATTTGTTTAAAAGACTTAAAGGAAATTCACAACTGAGGTCATTTGTACACAGTTAATTCTGCACAGAATTGGGTTTTTGAAGACACTGCTGAATAAAGATTCCTAATAGCCATGGGGAAGTTTTTGCAAATCCCTGTCAAATAGCTGCTGCTGAATTTGCCATTTTGACCACAGAAGGGCCATTGCTGACTTTCTACAGTAGCAGGAGGGGGTGATAATTTTGCTGCTGTTGGCACTTACTCCGCAACCCCAGAATATATCTTGCACCAAAGGGCAATGAAGAACACTGTATTTCCACCTGTCTACTTTTGAACTGCAAAGCTCAAAACTGAAGGTCAGGTTCTGGACAGCCTTTATTCCCCTGAAGGTCTAGGAATGCACCTTTAGTAGTTTACTTTGATCTGTCTTATGCTTGGGTTCAACAAGAGGACTTGGGAAACTTAGAAAGGTAGGATGAAAAGGACAACTTTCGTTATCAGGGACTTAACAGATTGCTATTGCACTGGAGAGCAATGCAAATTATTGAAATTATTCTTTAGCAAAGATTTTCTTTTAAGGACTTGGGTCGATGTTTGTCATTCCTTCTTGAAAAGTATAATGCCCATTGTAACAAGTCAGAAGTTGAATCCAAACGTTTTAGTTGAATCCAAACCTTGCAAGGAAAGATGGAGGACTTTGAGGTGAGAGAGATAGGTTGAACTCTAGCTCAGACGCATACAAGCAATGTGCCTGACAGTTGGTTATGCGACTGCTCTAAACCGTGTTTTCCTCCTCTGTAAGAAGGGGATAATAAAAGTTCTATGACAGAATTATCAGGAGCAGATGAAACAACATATGCACAATGTCCAATTGAGCCGGAGTCCAGCACACAGTTACTCTCTTTTCTCCAGTTCATGGCCCCATGTTACCATCCACTGATTACCATTTAAAAGATGCCTCAAAAGTTGTGAATGTTAGTCGGAGCCCCTACACCACTTTCAGATGAAAAGAATATACTGAGATAACAATTTTGAAAAATCACTAGTAAAAACCTGAACAAGAGTTAAATACGGTAGTCGATATAAACAGTGATGATATCCTCATGGCCTAGAGCTACGCTGGCAACAAGAAATGGCTAGTTTTCTTCCATACTTAATAAAACACACTGGCCAACAATCAATCTCGATAATTTCAGCTTAAGTGGCCATTTTCCTGGAACTGCCAAAAGGATTACGTCAACGGCTCATTTCATTTTGCTCTTTTGCAAGCACAAGCAAACTGCTTCAGTTAATTCAACTATACGTGAGATCAAAACTAGTCACAATTAACCAACTGGGTATGCAGAAATAACAAATGCATTATATTTAGTAGAATTTGATAAACCATGTGATGTGTTCATTCAAATTCTTACCACTGCGCTAGCCACTAAAAAATGACATTAAATACAGTTCCATTTTTGGTTTTCCCTTTGAAAGGTCAATTATAGACACCAAATGGTATTATGTGGTATTTTTCAAATACAATTAAAAAAAAAATCTTTGCTTCCCCCATGACATCCCAAGAAATAAATGAATGTACTTCATGGTTTTGGCTAGAAATTTGCATAACTCACAAAGAATTCAATTTGACCTTGAACAAAATTTTTTTAGTAGTGATTATATATTACCAAACATTCAAAAAAAACCAAATTCAAAGGTATTGTCTTTTCCTATAAAAACACAATACCTTATATTTAAATGTTATAATATGATGCAAAGGTTCCCATGGTAACCATTACTTAATGTATAACAGTAATAGGTAAAAAACCCCTGCATCTTGGTATGGAAATCACAACTGCCCAAGGGCTGACAAGGTTTACGCATTCACCTGTTTGACTACCTCTCAAATTTTACAAAATACATAATTTATTGTATGCAATAAAGTGAAGAGGTATTTCTTTGGGTTGTGAAATTCCATCCTGAAATCTTAGGTCATCTACTACATATAAAAAGAGAATTACATTTGTTAGTGAGAAAACAGAAGTTTGGCAAAAAGAAAACACAAAAGCAAGGAATAACCTACAGAATAAGTGGATCTGAAGAAATCTTACATAAACAATATAGAATTTAAGATAACTACCTGCTTTTCAGTTTATGCACTTTCTCAGTTCAGGAAGTTTATTTAATATATAATCTGATAAGGATGCTGTAATCACTACTTGCCTTAAAATGTTTCTCTTCAGCAATTTTGTTCCAAAGTAAAAATAGAACAAATTTGAATAAGACCTGTTAACATACTAGGGAATTAGCACCACTTCTCCTCTAAATATAAACATGTGGCTATAATAAATGTGCTGAAAAGTATATTTGGCTAGGTTGCTATTTTAGTAAAATAAAGGAAGAGCCAACTGTCAGATGTCATTCTTCTTCATACTGGGCGGGGGAGGTTCCATGTCAAGGGTTGTTATAAATACCTCCCCCTCTAAGCAAGAGTCTATAAAACCAGTTTTCATTTAGAGTCTGATTTTCCAGAAGACGTGGGCCAGAATTCCATTCATCCTGCTTACTAACCAGCACCTCAAATAGGTGCTCATGTAAAGTTCAGTAGCCAGCGGTATGGGATTTGCTAAAATATTCTGCTAACTATCTACATCTTGTACGTAAGATGACGGCCTACTGCCTGACATGGGGAAATGGAGGTTATCTCGAGAAGCAGAAAATGCATAAAGCAATCTCCAAGTCATCGTGAAATTAAGTCCTAACTATCCTTCCAGAGCACCACGTGGCCTCTTGCTTCAACAGGGTCTGCATCTCATGTGCATTAACAGTTTCTCTCCTAAAGTTCTCTTTCAGGAATATATGGCATGAAGGTCAAATTAGTTCATATCAGTTAAACGAGGCAATGACTGATCCCTATTTTAACTCCCCATCGTGTCTCGTACTAAGATCTGCCTTGGCAACGACTCACTAAATATTGAAGTGTACAGAGATGAATTGTTGCTACATCAAATCAAGGACTTAAATCTTTCTGGGTTTTGTTTTGTTGTTTTAGCATAAATCTGTTCCATTAGTCAATCCTACTACTGTTGCTGCTCATAATAATAACAATAATAGTACTAGTAGCAGAGTCAGGGGAGAAGGTGACGGCACCCCACTCCAGTGCTCTTGCCTGGAAAATCCCATGGACCGAGGAGCCTGGTAGGCTGCAGTCCATGGGTTCGTGAAGAGTTGGACACGACTGAGCAACTTCCCTTTGACTTTTCACTTTCCTGCATTGGAGAAGGAAATGGCAACCCACTCCAGTGTTCTTGCCTGGAGAATCCCAGGGACGGGCGAGCCTGATGGGCTGCCGTCTATGGGGTCGCACAGAGTCGGACACGACTGAAGCGACTTAGCAGCAGCAGCAGCAGCAGCAGCAGAGAAGGAGGGATAAAGTAGGAGTTTGGGTTATCAGATACACACTACTGTATGCAAATTAGATAAATAACAAGAGCACACCCAACTACATTCAGTCTTGTAGTAACCGACAATGGAAAAGAATCTGAAAAAGATAAACATATGTACATATAACTGAATCCCTTCGCTGTACACCTGAGACTGATAAAACACTGTGAACCAACCACACTTCAGTAAAAAGTTGTTTTGAAAAAAAAAAGGAACAGATAATAATAATAGCAGCAGAAACAGTCGTGGTAACAGCAGTAAGAGGGGAAGGAGGAGGAGGAACGTGGACTAAGCGTGGCAGTCAGGGACAGCAGCAGCAGCAGCAGCAGCAGCCATTGAAACTGGCCTCCGTGAGCCAGGAGCAGCCGCAGGCCCCTTACAGAGGTCGAACAAGCCAGAAGATGGTGCTCCTCTGGACACCCCGCGACTTTCGGGGTGGAAATGTGCCACGCGGCTGGCAGAGCCAGGATGGGAACCCAGTTAGGCTTGACCTCAGAGCCGACGCCTGGGGCTTCCCTGGTAGGGTCCAGTGGTTGAGAATCTGCCTGCCAATGCAGGGCATCTGGGTGCAATCCCTGCTCCGGGAGGATCCCACATGCCGAGGAGAGGCTGGGCCCATGTGCCACAACTACCGAGCTTGCACGCCTAGAGCCTGTGCTCCGCGACAGGAGAAGCCACCGCCACCAGAAGCTTGCGCACTGCACTAGAGGGCGGCCCACACTCGGCGCATCTAGAGAGAAGCCAGCACGGCACAAAGGACCCAGAGCGGCCAAAAATAATAAATAAATAAACTTAAAAAAAAAAAAAAAAGCCTGTGCTTGGCCTCTACCCCACACACAGCCTCCCTCTGTTCACCGTGCTTTCTCCTGCCCTCACCCCCATCATGAAAAAGAGTCCATCTGTTTCCTTTCAGTTCATCTTACCAACAAACCTGATCTCTCAAACTTAGTCCAAAGGCTCCTCCAAACTCATTCCTGTAGGGCAGGCCTGAGTGTGAGTGCCATTTACCCCCTGTATAACCTTGAACAGTATCATCTGGAAAATGTTGGTATTGTAATACTACCTATTGTAAAGGGCTTCCCTGGTGGCTTAGCAGTAAAGAATCCACCTGCAATGCAGCAGACGCAGGTTCAATCCCTGGGTCAGGAAGATGCCCTGGAGAAGGAAATGGCAACCCACTCCAGAATTCTTGCCTGGAGAATCCCATGGACAGAGGAACCTGGTGGGCTACAGTCCATGGGGTCCAAAAGAGTTGGACATGACTTAGTGACTAAATAACAACCTGTTTAAGAACTCATTTAGATAATCTAAAGTGCTTAGCAAATTCCTACCATTTCCTGAGCCTTAATTAATTGTATATATACAATTATATATATTAAGTATATATTATATAGTATATTCAGTTCAGTTCAGTTCAGTCACTCAGTCGTGTCTGACTCTTTGCCACCCCATGAATTGCAGCACGCCAGGCCTCCCTGTCCATCAGCAACTCCCAGAGTTCACTCAGACTCACATCCATTGGGTCAGTGATGCCGTCCAGCCATCTCATCCCCTGTCATCCCCTTCTCCTCCTGCTCCCAATCCCTCCCAGCATCAGAGTCTTTTCCAATGAGTCAACTCTTCACATGAGGTGGCCAAAGTACTGGAGTTTCAGCCTTAGCATCATTCCTTCCAAAGAAATCCCAGGGCTGATCTCCTTCAGAATGGACTGGTTGGATCTCCTTGCAGTCCAAGGCACCCTCAAGAGTCTTCTCCAACACCACAGTTCAAAAGCATCAATTCTTCGGCGCTCAGCTTTCTTCACGGTCCTACTCTCATATCCATACATGACCACTGGAAAAACCCTAGCCTTGACTAGACAGACCTTTGTTGGCAAAGTAATGTCTCTGCTTTTGAATATGCTGTCTAGGCTGTGGAAAACCAAGGGCAGTGGGTGATCTCGGAAGAACTGAGATTTCAGTTGTTCAAGAGAGTGTGCTGTTTTATAGCCTCATCCTCCTGGTATACACATGAATGATAGGTATGTGTATTGCTTGTGCATAATAATATATCACATTTTACACATACCTATCATTCATATGTATACAAGGAGGATGAGGCTATAAAATAGCACAGTCTCTTGAACAACTGAAATCTCAGTTCTTCCGAAATCACCCACTGCCCTTGCTTTTCCACAGCCTCTTGTCTTAAATCTTGACTTTAATTTCTTGTCTTTAATCTCAATTTCCAGAGTGTGGTCAATTATCTTCTCTAACAAGGCTGAAATCCTTTTTGTTTCATGTCATTTCTTTTCTCCCCAGTCTTCCCTCATTTTTTCCCTCTTGAATTTCAGGCCTCCTCCTTCTGGATGTTTGCTCGCACTTCCTCTGAAAAAATTCACCTGCTGTGACATTATCAATGGCAAGTAGTGTTTATGCATCCGACTCCTTCCTTCCACTCTGGGGGTTCCTCAAGGGCAGAAAGTGAGCCTCAATCATCTTTGTATTTCTGGCATCTAGCACAATAGGCCGGGGTACATAGTATGTCCTCAGTAAGAGCCAATCAGATTAAATGAGTCATCCATTACCTAAATACTGAAGCAAAGCAAGTTATTACATGCTTTGCTTACATGACTTCAGAAGTTCCCACCATGAAGATAACTTCTCTATCTCTAACCTAGGAGACATACAACTCCTTTATGTTCAGTCTTGTCCTTAACTTTTCTCCTGTGCCTCTGAACTGCCTTTACGAGTACCACCACCCTCATGAATGCTTCATAAAAAAACTAAAATTTAATATGCAAAGGGCTCAACACAGCTTTTCCACAAAACCTCCAATGCTTCCTAACTACTCTCTCAGTCCTTCAAAATGTATTTGAAGAGTCAGAACTCGTAAAGTCGCTGAAGAAATCAGTTGTATGTTCATCTAAACACACACATGAAGGTTTACACTTTTTAAAATCTGTGATTTGATTTGGTTGAAAAATGGCTGTTGTTGTCGTTGTTTGGTCGCTTCGTCATGTCCAACTCTCTGCGACCCCATGGATGGCAGCCCGCCAGGCTCCTCTGCTCATGGAATTCACCAGGCAAGAACAGTGGAGTGGGTTGCCATTTCCTTCTCCAGGGGACCTTCCCGACCCAGGAATCAAATCTAAATCTCCTCCATTGGCAAGCAGATTCTTTACCACTTGGCCACCTGGGAAGCCACTGAAAAATGGCTGGACTTCCTTAAACATGGCGAGTTGTCAAATAGTTGACCCCTCAGGCCAGGTTCTAGAGGGAAATCAGAAGAGCTGGAATAATTCAGGTGCCTCCATGAGTTAGAGATTCCGCGATGCCACAGGGCTCCAGTAGAAAAGACTCTATAGGAGATGGGAACAAAGACACAGAGAAAAAGAGGCATGGACTGGGAGAGTTGTGAAGAGGACAGGTACTTGGGAAATGTACATAGGCAACAAGCTGGGAGGACTTAAAACAGCTGGCTGGGAAATTCCTCTTCCTGAGTACGTGATACATGATATTCAGCACTGGTATTCTGATTTCTTGACTATGGATAGTAGGAGAGGTCAGACAGGATCAGAAGTGAGTAGATGTTCAATGAAGCCGGTAGAAAATGAAAATGACCATAGAAACGGAGGCAGAACTAGAAACAAAAATAAGATAATCAAGGCAGTGACTGACGACCTGGGCTTCAACATGAAACAATGTTTTGGTATATTTCTTCATAGAAAGTGACATGACCTAACTAATCTTTCTTAGACTATCCATGCTGGAGAAGGAAATGGCAGCCCACTCCAGTATTCTTGCCTGGAAAATTCCATGGACAGAGGAGCTCGGCGGGCTACAATCCATGGGGTAGCAAAGAGTCAAACAGGACTGAGTGGCACACACTTTCACTTGCCCCTCTTTCAGACTATCTGTGCACAACAATTTGTGTGAGCTCTGCTAATTATATTAATTTTCCAGAATGGCAACACTAACTATTAAGAACAATATTCCAAGACAAAGGTCAGTAAATATATTCTTAAATGACCAGACAGTAAATATTTCTAGTCTTTGCCAGCCATGTGATCTCTGTTCCGACTACTCATCTCCGCTGTTGTAGCACCAAATCAACCATACATTATACATAACTGAACAGGTGATGCTGTGTTCCAGTAAAACTTTATTTGTAAGAAGGGGCTGTGGGACAGATTGGCTCCAAGCCAGAGTTTGCAGATTCCTTTACTAAGATGAGGCTTCCCTGGAGGCCCAGAAGGTAAAGGCTCTGCCTGCAATGTGGGAGACCCAGATTCGATCCCTGGGTTGGGAAGATCCCCTGGAGAAGGGAATGGCAATGCACTCCAGTATTTGCTAAGATAAAGGTATAGTACTTTGACAGGACACATCCTCAAAGCTTTCATTATACTGCCATGATGAAAATGTCATGCAATGTTGTGAGGCTTGCTTCCCACCTCACTCTCTGCATCCCAGCCCCACACAGCATGTTTACACACTGCTCTCAGAATTCAGCTTTCTAAAGCATGCATGCTCAGTCACTCGCTCATGTCTGACTCTTTGTGACCCCATGGACTCTAGTCCACCTGGCTCCTCTGTCCATGGGATTCTCCAGGCAAGAATACTAGAGTGGGTTGCCATTTCCATCTCCAGGGGATCTTCTCAACCCAGGGATCGAACCTGCATCTCCTGCATTGGCAGGAAGATTTTTTTTTTTTTTTTCTTTTACTACTGGGAAGTTTCTAAAACCCAGAGCATTTCTATTTTTCAGCAGAGAATCCTTCAGAGCTTTCAAATACTCATCCCATGACCCCCACATCTAACTGAGCCCCAGTCTACCTTTCAGTCTCCTCTTTCCTCTTCCACACACCGTTCGAGGTTGCCTCTGTTCTGGGCACTGGAGATACAGCACGTCTCCATCTCTATCTCCCTCTCAACTCAGCCTAAGGGTTGTGAGAGTCACATGGAATCTGGGCCTTTCCCCACTGCCTCCTCTTGTCTTCTCAACTCTAGTCACTGCCAGCTCCAGAGCTTGGCTGCTGCTAAGTCGCTTCAGTCGTGTCTGACTCTGCGTGACCCTATAGACGGCAGCCCACCAGGCTCCCCCGTCCCTGGGATTCTCTAGGCAAGAACACTGAAGTGGGCTGCCATCTCCTTCTCCAATGCATGAAAGTGAAAAGTGAAAGTGAAGTCGCTCAGTCGTGTCCGACTCTTAGCGATCCCATGGACTGCAGCCCACCAGGCTCCTCCGTCCCTGGGATTTCCCAGGCAAGAGTACTGGACTGGGGTGCCATTGCCTTCTCCGTCCAGAGCTTCAGGTCTGTTCAAAAACATGGCTCCTTGGCCCTGACCTCTGAGCCACGCTAACGCTTCTCCACTGGAACAGCCACTCATCTCTCTTTCAAAACCCCATTCAAATCTCACTTGTGCCGCACGCTCTTCTTTAGATAAACTAACCAGTCTCCACTTCTTCAGTTTAGTCAACATTGACACATCCCACTTCAAAAACAGCCTGAAATCGTCATGAGAAAAAAAGGATATTTTAACACTAAGCAACCAACAAACTTCACAGAATTAGAACAGGGCTGCAATTTTTAAACTTCCTGATAGTAATTATAGAGCATTTGTATCCAGCTCTATTCCATTTTCTCTCCAAGGATGCAGAACTGGTGTCTATTTTATTATGGTTTCTCATAATTCTTCATTAGAAATATATTTAGATATTCAGCATATGACATTATCTGAACTAGTTCACAAGCCAGTTTCACAGAAATCATGACACGATTCAGCAGTACAAACATATCTTAAAGACCAAGATCATCTCGTATAACAATTTTTCAAGGAACCAAATATCTTACTCATTTCACACAAATACTTCACAGAAAAGTACATGCATAAAAATCATCTGATGACTCAAAATGAAACTGGACTGTAATGCAAATCCAAACAAACTGCTCAGTAGAGAAGAAATGGTAGTGGGCGAGGAGGGAGGAGACAGTATTCTAAAATGATTCTAAATTTCATCTGGAAAAATAAATGCACCATTATTAGAACTAAGAAAACTTTTACAAAGAAGTAAGTTCAGACAACCGACTATATATACATATACATATATATTTTTATACAATTTGGTACTGCTGCCAAAAGGACAGGCACAGCAATGAGGAAAAACGTATGGACAGTTTATGATAAATGTGTCATTTAAAAATCAACAAAGAAAGAAGCATTCAATACATGGTACCAAAAATTTGTCCAGCATTTGACAAAGAAAAAAATTAGGTAGGTCTTTGCTTTATACTTTCCAAGTATTTCAATGCAAAGGATAAAACATAAAAGCAGCAGAATAAAAACTTTAAAAATGTTAAAATAGAGAAGACGTTTGCTAGCTATGACATTAGGTATAGAAAAACTGGATGTTAAAAAACCCAAAAACCTGGAAAATCTTTGCAACAAATAGTTCAAAGGACAAATAAAGACCCCTAGTAAATAAAAAGCTCTTAGATAGTATTAAGAAAAAATGAAATCAGTTGGCAAAGATGAACCATTCTTTTATAGAAAGAATAAATTTGAAATTTGGCAATAAATATGAAAAGATATTTGGCAAATTACAATAAGACAAATTTTCAGCTGCCAGTGAGGAAGTTCACTTTTATATATAGTTAATGAGAATGTAAATTGGTAGAAACTCTCTGGAAGGCAATTTAAAACATACAGCAAGATTTTAAAAGCACATGACTTTGAAATTTCAATTTTAGAATTTTACCCTAAGGATATAATTGGACAAGTGTAGAAAAATATGTGGACATAGATGTCCATGGCAACTTTTTGTTTATGAACATTCAGAAAAAACTAGCAGTAGTTCTGTTAAATAAATGAATGTGTATGGAATGACATAGCACATTTACATTTGAAGCAAAACTTGTTTTTAAAAAGTAAGCGCCTACTGTATATGATCAGTTATTCTAAAAAGTATTTGCAGGTTTAACCATTCTCCACAATTTCTCCATAATTCTTTAGTCAAATCATGATGTTTATTAGAGTATTTTGGCAAACTCTAGTGCTTACAAATGTTATAAATAACATGCTTGAGCAACTTCACAGGGCTCTGCAAAATAATTCTAGGTAGCAGGAAAAGGCAGGATCAAGATTATCTGCCTTTCAGAAATCTTTTTCGAACTTTGTTTACAGCAAGATAAAGAATAATCTGATTATTTCCCTGCATCCACAGTTCAGGTGAAAGCTTCCATGGAGGTTTATCAGATAGATATTTGAGAGCTTTCTGAAGAAAATACTGAAAACAAACCTTTCAGTGTCAATATGGAAGGGACAAGATCATATGAGTGGTTTTCAATGAAAGCTAAATCAAGTTTCATTTTCCCTGTCAGTTAGGACATTTTTTATAATTTACTAAGGCTTATGACAAATATCTAGAGAAGAGCCTGCGATTAGCACATGTGCAGAATCTCCCACTTTTCTAGCGTAGCTCCTTCGGAGCACCTGACTCACTCCCCATGGAGGTGCTGCTAAGTGCCTGCTGCAGTAGAGCAAGAGCCGCCTCGGGCTTCCCAGGGGGCTCAGTGGGAAAGAACCCGCCTGCCCGGCAGGAGACACAAGAGATGCGGGCTCAATCCCTGGGTCGGGAAGAACCCCTGGAGGAGGGCACGGCGACTCATTCCAGTGTTCTTGCCTGGAGAATCCCATGGACAGAGGAGCCTGGCGGGCTACAGTCCATGGGGCTGCAAAGAGTCGGACACAGATGAAGCGACTCAGCACACACACATCCAAGAACCACCTCAGAGCACCATGCACTTCATGAAGCACAGCAGCAAAATGCACTGAGAAGGGCTGTTTTTCTCACACAGAAGTCAGCTCTCTGGGGCTCCCCCAGTAACAGCAGGCCTTTCAGCTAAGCAGGTGTTCAGAGACAAACAGGCTGAAGGTCTAAGCTTTTTTAGATGGGAGGTGCTACTTCTAAAATTATTTAAACCAGTGTTTTTTTTTTTAAGCCACATAGATAGGCCTTCTTTATTTTAAATTCCTAAATCTTATGTAAACTGAAAGAAGCAAGTCATTTATATGATGGGCTTAAAATCCTTTAACAATGATTTTTCCCGGATGTGTTGTCTGGCTTTTACTTTTTCCCTCCAGAAAAGGTAGATATTGACCCCATTTATTTACTTATTGTCGTTTACAGGTCCACAATCCCTTGTCTTCGATTCTGATATTTCAAAAGTTCTGGAACATTCTATAGTTTTGTGACCTGAATTCATGTGAAGACATTCTATGATCCTTTTTTTTTTTAATCCTACTATCTCTGACCACTCATGCGTTTGCCAACAAAAGTTCCTTTAAATTGCCTGACGTATGGTTTGAAAAAAATTATTACAGCGATTATCTTATAATTACTTTGGGGGTTCACCGTCAACACCTAAGCCTGTTTAAAGTAAGTGGCTTTCACTACCGTGAGAATATGCACACCTAGCCTGCTCAAGTTAATTAAGCTTAAGGACCTGAACATGTCCCATTTCTTACGTGGACACAGTACAGACCTTTACTCATTGTTTGCTATGTGGTAGTTTTATTTTTCTTGGAGAACATTATCATATTCAGGACTACTGCTGCTGCGAAGTCACTTCAGTCCTGTCCGACTCTGTGTGACCCCATAAACGGCAGCCCACCAGGCTCCCCTGTCCCTGGGATTCTCCAGGCAAGAACACTGAAGTGGGTTGCCATTTCCTTCTCCAATGCAGGAAAGTGAAAAGTGAAAGGGAAGTCACTCAGGACTACTAATCGTATCTATAACAGTTTTGGTTGTTTTATTAACTACTTAACTGGCTCAGATGGTAAAGAATCCGCCTGCAATGCAGGAGACCCAGGTTCGATCCCTGAGTTGGGAAGACCCCTTGTAGAAAGAAATGGTGACCCACTCTGGTATTTTTGCCTGGAGAAGCCCATGGATAGAGGAGCATGGCAGGCTACAGTTCGTGGGGACTGAGCGGACACAACTGAGCAACTAACACTTTCACTTTTACGTAAAGGGACATATTTAATTTTTATAGATATCTGAAGCAAGTTTTATGCACCTCCAAATAAAAAACAGTTTAACCATCCATGTTTCACTCATGTCATACAGAAAAAGATCCACTTCCCTCAGGACTTGACATGATCTTTGCTCTAAAATGGATGTTCCATATTCACAGCCAAGCTTCCCAAAGTTTTTTTTTTTTTTTTTTTTTTAAAGCATACAGCTCTGAAATTCGGAGAAGGCAACGGCACCCCACTCCAGTACTCTTGCCTGGAAAATCCCATGGGCGGAGGAGCCTGGTAGGCTGCAGTCCATGGGGTCGCAAAGAGTCGGACACGACTGAGCGACTTCACTTTCACTTTTCACTTTCCTGCATTGGAGAAGGAAATGGCAACCCACTCCAGTGTTCTTGCCTGGAGAATCCCGGGGACGGGGGAGCCTGGTGGGCTGCCGTCTATGGGGTCGCACAGAGTCGGACACGACTTAAGTGACTTAGCAGTATCAGTAGCAGCAGCTCTAAAATTGTCAGTGCAACTTGGGATAGCCATATTCCATAGCCTTGGGATAGGCACACAGCTATGAGCTGTGTGATTATGTATGTTTTTATATATACATATTTTAACCATTTACATTTATCTGTTTATTTGCAGACTGTCCCTATTCAAACACCCACAAACCTACCTGCCATCCTCCCACCGTTTGCCAACACAGACACGGCTCCTACAACTTCTATTCCTGTGCCTAAAATACCAATCCTGGCTAAAGGAGTTTGGGAAATGATGACATATTTGCAGAACTCTTCACAGTTCAAACAAGTTTTAAGCTCCTACCTTTCTGTGTTTCACTCATAAAAGTTATTCCTTCAGTAAATATCATTATCACGTTCCAAGAACTGTCTAAGCAGATCTATCTATTGAAGATAGATCACAAGGCAACATAAGATTCACTTACGGATATGCAAGAAAATGTGCACAAATAAACAAGCTGGCAGAGCAGAAAGATTCACCTAGTGAAGAAGTTAGGTTTACAAGGCATTCTATACATTCAGGCAGAAGAGAGAATGCAAAATAGGATAAAAAGCTATAAAAATAGGCAAAAGGAATGAATTATAGATGATCACACTCCAAATAAGATATAATAAAGAGAAGAAAGTTCTTTAATTTGGACTTGAGTATTTTATAACCTCCAATGAAATACTCATCAATAGGTCCTAAAACCAACAGGTGACAGATGATGGGAAACTTAGGATGGGGAAGCAGGCTGGCGGCATGTGAATTCACTGATCAATATAAGCATCATGAAAGAAAATGTCCAGATGTTATCTAAACCTTGACATGAGGCAAAATGATGTATATAAGACAATCCTTCAGGGAAAAGTGGACTCTAGATCCAATGAAACCTTTAGATTCAACTACCAGTTTACAGGAAACATGGAGAATAGAATAACATGATAAATGACACCACAAGGAAGCAATCAGCCAAATCCAGATTTGGAACATGATACACAAAAAATGACTCAGTCAACAATAAAAGCAGGAAGGATGGGAGAAGTTACAGAGTTTAAAAAGACTTAAAGAGACATAATAACCACATGCAATGTGTGGACCTTGTTTGGATTCCAATTCAAACCTGCCAACTCTAAAAAAGACATTTGCAAGACAACGAAGGAACATCTCAGTATGCTATTAAAATATTATTGATAGTTTTGCTAGCTGTAATATCAGCATATGGCTATGAAAAGCAAAGGAGGGGACTTATTTGTTAGAGATGCTCCTGAAATGTTTATAGGTGTAATAATACACTATCTGGGATTTGCTTTAAAATATTTTAGAAGCATAAAGTGGAAGGAATGCTATATGAAAAGACTGGGAAATGATGACATCTGTTTAAACTTAGTGATGCCAGGGCACTTTGCAATTTTCTTCATTTTTTCCTGTATTTGAAAATTTCTGTAATAAAAAGTTCCAGAGGTTTAACATATCAATAAAGCAAATTCTACATGTTTTTAAATGTAACAAAGGAGTTTAAGACTCAGTGCCTTCTT
The DNA here is from genome assembly GCF_001704415.2 of Capra hircus. Lineage (NCBI taxonomy): Eukaryota > Metazoa > Chordata > Mammalia > Artiodactyla > Bovidae > Capra > Capra hircus. The sequence continues at coordinate 54,976,309 of NC_030831.1, forward strand.
CACATTGGCAATGGGGTGAGTATCTACAGATTCCTCCAAGATTTAGACTCAGTTACCTCTGTAGAGTCACAGAATTGTTAAATCTGACACAAAGCCCTGGGAGACACTAGATAAAGGACACGCAGTTGGTCAGAGAAAGAAGCAGAAGTCCCAGCTGATCTGAGGACCAGTTCACAACTCTGTCCTTCTGTCCCTGTGCCTCGATGCTCCGTTCCTTGGCAAGGTGGAAGCAGAAGTGACTGGGGTCCAAGAACAGGCAGGCAGAACACACAACCCTCAGAAAGGAACACACATCCCCAGCAAACACACAAGACAGCCTGCCTCGCACCCTCTCCTCTAGGCATCTGTGTGGCCCTCACACCTGCACAGGTGCTTACCATGAAATTCTAAAATATTTAAATACTCTAATTTTGGCATTAAGGTAAAAAAAAAAAAAAAAGGTATGGGTGAGCAAATACCAACAGCTGGATTTTTTTTAAAAGCTGACATAGATAAAAATGTACTCATTAAGTGTTTATAAAAGTCAAAATTCAGTCGTTCGCTAAACTGGGTTTATTTGGCTACTGTTCAAACATCAACCTGTCAATCTGCAGGAGGGAGAAAAAGCTATGCATTTTTAGCTCTCTGAACATCAAAGCTTTTTTTCAGGCCCCCTGAAGTGGATCACAGCAACCATGTTGCTTCTAGCCCTGAGCTTGCGTCCCGTCCTGGTCATCCTGTGTCCTGGAAAACCAGCCTGACTGGTGGAGTAAACCATTACTCAAGGACAAGAGCAAGCAAGTTCTGATCCCCATCCCAACTTTAGGCTCTTAGCGTGCAGCATTCAATCAACTGGGAAAAACTGCAAAAAGCTTCATTGATACTTGAGGAAGTCCTCTCTATTCAGTGCTAGCCTCTCGCTATGCCCATCATTATCTCTAACAAGGATCGCAGGGCACTCTGAACGCGTATGCAGTCCAAATGACAACAGTCCGGCAAACTCAAAGACCTCTTCAGGCCTCTCCGAATGTGAAGAAGGAGGGGAGAAAATCTTGAGAGACAGGAATATAATCTATCAATTTGCAGAAAAAGAAGATCAGCTAAAAACTGTGGATCAGGCAACAGGAATATTAACTAAAGGCTAGTTACTAGGTAGGCAAATAATAAACACAGCGGAAGAAGTTTTTTTTAAATGTAAGCATGTAAGGGATAAACTGCAAAATGTTTTTTTCTTGTATGAATAATCTGAGATGTTTTGCAAAATGCTGTATGCCTGTTTGGGGCTTCCCTGGTGGCTCAGCAGAAAAGAATCTGCCTGCAATGAAGGAGCTGCAGTAGACGTGGGTTTGATCCCGGGGTAGGAGACGATCCCCTGGAGGAGGACATGGCAGGAGCCTGGCGGGCTACAGTACATGGGGTTACGAAGAGTCAGACATGACTGAATCGACTTAGCATGCATAAAGCTGTGGGTTGGTCCGGGAGTGGGGGCCGGGAAACGGTTCCTTTTCCCTTACAATCTTTGCACTGTATAGAAACATTTTCAGTGACATGACTTGTCCTGAATCAAACCTGAATGACTGATGTGATTTCAAGTGAATAAGCTGCATAGAAGGGCAGTGTCAAGTTTCAGGCACATATGACTGGCCAGTATTTTGGTATCAGAGAGATCCTCTGAGCTGTGGTGTTTACCTCCACTTTGGCGACTCTCTGCTTTTTAAAAAATACCTTTGTCAGGAGGCTGAAAGTTACACTTCTTTTCTGAGTTTCAGATACTTGGTCTCCATAGGAATATTAGGTTTAGAAAGAAAGAATGAATTTGAAAACAGAGGCCAAAATACTTTGGATGAGGCAGGCAAAGAGCCATGAAGGGTCTCGCTTTAGCGTGATGTAGAGACCAGGATCCAAGTCTCCTTAGACAGGAAACTTAACTTCCCCTCGCCCCAGTATCTGCATTTGTGGAATAGAGATGATAACTGTTTATGTTCTTGGAGTAGTTTGGAGACAGGAGGAAAAGACACTCAGAGACCACTGTTACATGTAGGCCCCAAGGCAGTCCTTAGATGAAAGAGAGTGCCAGCAGGAGTTAGGAAAACTTTATTTGTTCATTCGTTTTTTTTTCCCCGTGAAGTGCCAGGAACAGTAGTAGATGGTGGGAACAGAGCAGGTAACACACGCCCAGATATTGCTGTTGTTTAGTCGCTCAGTTGTGTCCAGCTGTTTGTGACCCCAAGGACTGTAGTTCACCAGGCTCCTCTGTCCATGGAATTCTCCAGGCAAGAATACTGGAGTGGGTTGCCATTTCCTTCTCCAGGGGATCTTCCTGCCCCAGGGACTGAACCCGCATCTCCTGCCTTAGCAGGCAGACTCTCTCCCACTGAGCCACCAGAGAAGTCCAAGCCTACAGGCACAGCACAGATAAACGACGACACTCCAGCTGGGCTGCCTCTCCTCAAGCATCGTTCTGATACAGAGATGACTCTGTTCTTTCTCTCCTGCACCCCGCCCAGGTCTCCAGCACACACGCTGCTGAGGATCACCGGAGGCTGAAACTAGGATTCCCAGGAGATGTTGTTACCCACCTGCCTCCACCCTCTATAAGGTCCTAGAAATCGGGTCATTGTGCCTTTGGCACCTAGTTCTCCTTACACATAGCAGATAGTCAGTACAAATTTAATAACCAGGTTAATGGATAAATAACAGGCTTCCCTGGCAGCTCAGATGGTAAAGAATCTGCCTGCAATTTGGGAGACCACGGCTATATCCCTGGGTAGAGAAGATCCCCTGGAGAAGGGAATGGCTACCCACTCCAGTATTCTTGCCTGGAGAGTCCCGTAGACAGAGGAGCCTGGCGGGCTACAGTTCATAGGGTCACAAAGAGTCGGACATGACTGAGCGACTAACACTTAATGGATGAACAAATGAGAGTAAATGACAGTTTCTCAGTTTTCTAACTTATAGAACGAGGATAATATCAGTTTCCTCTTCTTTACTGTATTTAAAAACATTTAAAATGTATACAATTCTAAGCAGACCTATCTTTTTCATAGCACAACAGCCAGGAAATGAAAGCAACCCAAGTGTTTCCATTAGTGAATGAATAATTAAACAAAGGTGGTATCTATATGCAGTAGAATATTATTCAGCCTTATAAAGGAAAAAAATTCCAACACATGCTACCACATAGATAAGCCTTGAGGACTTCAGGCTAAGAGAAAGAAGATAAATATGGTATGATTCCACTTATAATAGGTACCTATAGTAAAGTTCATACAGACAGAAAGTAGAATGGTGGTTTCCAGGTGCTGGGGAGGAGGGAGAATGAGGAATTACTGTTTCATGGGTAAAGAGGCTCAGCTTTGCAAGACGAAACAGTTCTAGAGACTGGTTACCCTATAATGTAAAAAAAAATCCTTACCACTACTGAACTATACAACTAGAAATGATTAAGATGGCAAAGTTTATCTTACTAAATTATAGTAAAAGTTAATGTTGTGTTCTATATCATAATAAAAATTTTTTTTCAAAGTTCTATGTAGGGAGGCTGGATTTGGATTACAGATTGAATATATGTTTCTACTCTCCCTCCAACTCCACACCTCTTAAATGCTCGTGTGTGTGTGTGTGCACATGCGTATGAATTTACAAGAGCTAGACATACCAATAAGTGCTGAAAAATAAAAAAGATATTGAAAGATAACATTAGATGGATTGACAGAAGAACACTGCAAAGAAACAGAAAGTCAAGGGTGCTTGAATATCAGGGCCAGCCCATCAGTGGAGCTGGAGAGGAGTCTGATGCAATAATCAATGATTAACTGAGTGATTAATTTAATGTGGTACTGAGCTACTGGGAAAACCAGGGCAAAAATGACATAGAAAAGGGGGGCAATGACTTTAGAACTTCAATTTCATAATTGGCCAAATTGCATTCCAAATGTTGATAAAAACAGGACAATATAGAAAATGCAAGAACTCTGATAATTTATGCTCCTACACTTCTGAAAGAATTACAGAAGAATGTTTAATCACAAAGACAATAAGAAAAAAGAAAGAAATAGCATGGTGCACAAGAAACAGTAGCTGTGACAAGGAAACCCAAAAGAAGAGTCCATGCAGTTGCTGATACAATAAAAATGGAAAAATCTAGAGGGAAGTAAAATGATCTCAAATTGGAAGGTAAAAGAAATGGGCAGAAGCAGAGAGTGGGGAATTAAAAATGTGCTAAGATTCATTCTTATCTTGTTCAGGGAATATATAGACAATAACCAACTTGAAACTTTAACAGAAAACACAGTTTAAAACTGTGAATTGAAAGAGTAATTTTTATGATAAAAAAATAAAATATGTAAACCTTATATTGGGGTGGGGGAGGGAGGCAGCAAATGAAGAACACAAAGGCAATGGGATCAAGCCAAGACTTGGTTGCTCAGTCATGTCTGACTCTTTTTGTGACACCATCGGAGTCTCCAGGCCAGAATACTGGAGTGGGTTGCCATTCCCTTCTCCAGATCTTCCCACCCTAGGGATCGAACCCAGGTCTCCTGCATGGCGGGCAGATTCTTTACCATCTGAGCCACCAGGGAAGGTGGTCAAGCCAGCAAAGGACAGAAATTAAATAAGAAAATTTGAGAAATAGAAAAGTTAACATGGCAAGAATAAGATCACTACAAATGGAACTATGATGCAGGAAACTATAAATGTAACCTTATTTTGTTGTGTTCATTTTGAGATTGTGTTCCTCAATTAAGATAAAGTGGCTGACACACTGGCTAGAGAAACGTACAGCTAAACTCTGTGTACAACAGGGCACTAAGAATAAAACAAAGAGAATGTGAAAAGTAAAAAGACAGAGAATATATGCAGGATAAAATCCACAAGAAGAAAGCACAGATAGCAACATGATTCAGTCGAAAGTCAATTCAAGGCAAAATTAATAAAAAGAAAAAAAAAGCATATATGTTTCACATTGATGAAACTCCAGGCCACCAAAAATAGTAAATATTCATGAGCCTCTAATGTCTATGTATAACATACTTTGAGGGTTATTTTAAAAGTATGGCTACATGAGAAATTGACAAATCCATCATCAAAGCGGTAGCCTAGAAAAAATCTCTCAGAAATTTAAGCAAGTAGACTGAAAATAAGTAAGACTGTTTACTATATGGAAACAGAGAAAACTCAGAATATTCATTCTTTTCAAATGCATTGGGAATGCTTAAAAACTGATAGCAGATGAAGCCACAAGGAAAATCTCACTGAATCACCCTGAATTAGGCAATAGCCATGCCATTTCTCCATTTGAAATGCAATAAAGTAAGAAATTCAAAATGGTAGTCACATGACAACCACAAAAAAACATTGTATTAAAGCAGTTTTAAAATGACACTTAAAGAAATCAATGAAAATGACTGTAGTATACTGAAAAGTCTACGAGATGCAGCCCAAGCAGTAGTCAAACGAAAAATTATGGCCCCAAATTGCATATTCAGTATATACAAATAAAAATTAAGTGAACTAGGCATACAATTTAAAAAGCTAGGGAAAAAAAAACCAGCATTACTAAAAACACAAGGTATTAAAATATGTATGAAATGAAAATGAAATACAATGTAGATTATCAATAAAACCAAAAGAAAGTTCTTTGAAAAGATCAGTGAAATGACAAACTTCGGGTAAATCTGAGAGAAGGAAATAGAGAAAGAAAAAGAGAAAACACAAATTAACAAGATTACAAACTATATCTGGACATAAATCTTGGATACTGATAAGGTGCTTTTCAATCTAAAAATAGCTATGTATAGCTTTATGCAATAAATTATGAATTCTGGAAAACAGATGCTTCCTAGGATAATAAAAATAATCCCCATTGACACACAGAGTTAGAAACTGAAAAATTAGTTCCCACTAATTCACTTAGTGAATTCCAAAAATTCACTTCCAAAGAACCAGCTCCAGGCAATTTCTCCCAAATGTAAAAAGTTCTGCCTTACATAAGCTTATTTTAAGGTACAAAAAGAAGTCGAAAAATTTCGCGATGTCCTCCACATGTGCATCATAAAGGTGAGATGCCAACTTACCAACCAGACAAAGTAACACAAAGAAAATGACAGGCTACCCTCCAGGTGGAACAGGAAACAAACAAAATCCCTGGATAACACTGAATTTAGTCACAAAATTTCTGGAACAAATCCTGTTTTCCATTTTATATTAAACCCTGCTTTACCAATTTATAAAAAAATTTAAATAGAACATAAATGTATATAACATACAATTCTTTTATAAACTTGAAAAGCAGGGTTCATCAGGAATTCTTTTAGTCTGACTTGAAATTTTATATGGCTTTAGTTTGAACACACACAGGCATATTTATCTTAAAAAGTCATGGATTATAATAAAGTTTTCTTAATCTGCTAGAAGTCTATTTAGTAATGAATGAATCACTGGAAGTTTCTCTGCTTGAGTCAGAAAAGGCAAGGTGTACCTGATGCCCATTATTCTTTTAACAATTTACCGGGGGTCTTTGCCAGTATAATAGCACAAGGGAAATAAACTAAAAGACAATGCTGTCAATATTTGCCAATGATTTGCTTCCCAGAAAATCTTAATCAACAAAACAAAATAAAAGCAAACAAACAGGAAAATAAAAAATCAGAGGCTAGTGAAAAAGTTCTGTAATATGGGTTATAAGATCAACATACCGAAAAAAAAAAAAAAAAAAAAAAGAAGACAACTTTCCTATACAACAGTTAACCAATTAAAAACTGTAATGGAAAAAGAATCCTGTTTAAAAAACTAATAAAATTAACAAGGACATTTTTTGAAATTATTAAACTCTGCCAAAGCCACACAAGTAAATCTTTATAATTGGCTGGTGGGAGACAGTGTCGCTTTCTAAACAGCAAGTCTCTGTATTATAACTGGACCTCCCTGGTGGCTCAGAATCCGCCTGCCAATGTAGGAGCACGGGTTGGATCTTTGGGTCTGGAAGATCCCCTGGAGGAGGAAATGGCAACCCACTCCAGTATTCTGGCCTGGAGACTCCCATGGACGGAGGAGCCTGGGGTCCACAGGGTCAAGAAAGGGCAGGACACAACTTAGCAACTGAACAACAGTATAACTACGTTAATTCCGTCCAAATTAATCTATAAATGTAATGCACTTATCCCTTTTCTATTTTACTCAATACTCTCGTATGAGAATTTTTAAGAAAGCACTCGTATGTTATTTTTATAATATCTTTTAAAGATATGAAAGAAAATGCTATGAAGTTTTATCACTGCATTTTGCAAGAAGGCATGACTGTTGGGATGTTGTAACCAGGATATAAAGTGTTAGTGAGAGGAGAAGCAGGCCCAGAATCCAGAGACTGACTTCTTCTCCCCAAACAGGAAGCCAGTCACTTATTTCCTGCTCCAGGCTAAGGACCCAAAGAGGCGCCATTTCTCAACCACTCAGTTTCAGAGCTTTTCCACATGGCTCTTCAGTTGGGGCGCCCCCTTTTCCACTTCCCGTGTCACAGCCCAGCCCTCCTTCCCTGACTTCACTTGCCGTCGCCCATTCCCATCTCATAGCCAGTCCACTCAACCTGTGCAGAGACATCTCTGAAGCCTGTGGGGAAACTACGCCGGGGCGCCTCAGTAACACACCCCTGACATCTAACATTAGACATGGCATGGAGGTTTCACCTCAAAATAGTCCGTCAAGCCTTTTTTTTTTTTAATGGATGCTAGGAAAACCACTGTTTAAGAGTTCAGCTTTTCCGTGAGAATTTTAGCAAGGACTCGTTACCTCTGCCCTTCCATGAACAAAGCTGAATAAGACAGGCCAGGCAGACTCTGGGTGTCAGTAAATTTCGGATGGAGAGCTGCTCCCCCTGCAGAGTTAACTGCCTACCTCCGGTCTTTAGATCTCATCTTACCACCCATACTTTTCAATTAAGTGATTCTCCACCAACATGCTATGATTGATTCCGAGCCTCTGATCCATTTGGTGAGCTTGACATTATAAAAATGTAGAAAAGGGTGCCCAATGGGAGGTAAGAAAGATTAAGCACCTTCTTTGTTTGAGGATAGATGGCCAAAAACTGGTGAGATGGCACAGCTTGTTTCAATTTAAGAACACAAAACTATCTCACCATCACTCCCGCTGCCGCCCTGGTCTCCCCTTACCTTATGATAGGATACCTGTTGGAGAGGGAAATGGCAGCCCACTCCAGTATTTTTGCCTGGGAAATCCCATGGACAGAGGAGCCTGGAGGGCTACAGTCCACGGGATCTTGCAAAGAGTCAGGCATGACATAGCGACTGAGCATGAAGATAACTATAAAACAAGCCACTCAAGGGGTTAATCCCTAAAGCCTCCCTCTACCTAATGGGCATGCTTTTCTCGGAATAGGGAATAAAATGAGTCACTTAATCTTATTATCATCAAGAAAAATATGAATCAGAGTCAAGCACAAGCAAGAACAAACTCTATTTTAAACGGCTATGCTTACATGTAACTGATAGGAGCGGCCACTGGGGTATATCCCATAAAGTTGTCAAAGAGGCTGCTGAAGCCCTGCAGCCTCTGATCAGGCCAACACGACTATTTCAAGGACTTTAAACACCATTGTGTTATCACCGTCCAATGAGTAGGACTCAACAATGTGTCCGCCACATCTCTCATCCTTTTCAGAGGAAATCTGCGTGCTCTTGGGGCACCGACTGTGGACAAAAATGATCCCATAGATGCTGCTAACATTTGTAGTCAAGGGAAATCCCATACTGTGTTGAACCTGGTACTAGTTTGTGGAAAAAGATATTAATACATCACCTCCAAGAGGGCAAAGAGCCAAATGCTGGCCACCATTAGCTCCTTTGTAGCTCTCCAAAGATTATTTCTTTATTTTACTTATAGATGAGAAATAAAAATCATCCAAATACTTATTAAATACTTATTTGCTACATTATTTTCTTCTGCTATGAAATCAGGTTTTGTAATTTAAAAGAGAGAGGGAGAAAGAATTGTCTACCTTCTCCACAGGAAACTGCAAAGAGTACTTAATGTTACCAAAGTTATGAGTCAGACCAAAATAAAGCTTCATAAGAAAACCTGAGCCATAGATTTTAAAAACAATGACTTATTCAAAGATACTGTTCACTCTTATCTATGAAAAGTTAAAGAAAAGCTGTAGCTTGACTAATGACCTTCAGTGTTACAATCATAACAGACAAGATTTATTGAGTGCATTCCATGGGCCAAACTTTTTAAAGTATCTTATATCCATTAAATTATTCAAATCCTCACAAAATCCTATAAACGAAGTGCTAATATTAATGCCATTTCACAGACAGGGAGAAAGTTTAAATAACCTGCCCAAACAAGACATTTGGCTAATGGAAGATGGACTGAACAACTTTACAACCTATCCATTAAATCCCTTGATCATGACACTGACCTCCAGGTAGTGGAGTAGACCAGTCAAACTGGTCTGCTCTTATACACGAAAACTATATTTATTATCCATTCGGTTGGAGAAGATGCTTGAGAGTCCCTTGGACTTCAAGGAGACCAAACCAGTCAATCCTAAAGAAAATCAACCCTGAATAGCCACTGAAGTACCAATGCTGAAGCTGAAGCTTGAATAACTTGGCTACCTGATGCAAAGAGCCAACTCATTAGAAAAGACCCTGATGCTGGGAAAGACTGAAAACAGGAGGAGAAGGGGACAACAGAGGATGAGATGGTTGGATGGCATCACCGACTCGATGGATGTGGGTTTGATTATAAGCTCCTGGAGACAGTGAAGGACAGGGAAGCTTGGCGTGCTGCTGTCCATGGAGTCTCAAAGAGTTGGACACGACTGAGCAACTGAACAACAGTAACAACTAGCAATGTCTTCCTGCTAGGAAGAAGGTTTAATGTAAATCTTAGTTATCCACACAAGTGTATGAGCAAGAACAGGCTAACATGCAGGAAGGAACATTTCAGAGAGATGATGCAAGGAAACTGGAATTCTGAATAAAGTTGAGTTTGAGAACCAAGGAGTTCCTCTAAATGAACACTTAAAATAAGATGTCTCTTACAAAACTAGCTAGCACTAAACTTAGCTCAATGTTCTATTCACAAAGGATGTCAAGTTCTCAATTGTGTAACAACAATTCCTGATCTACTTCATTTCTATTCACTGGATGATCCTCCCTCTTTCAAATAACATATTTAGTCTAATTCTCACTGAATTTACCGGTAACGGTTATTTATATCAAAACATAAGTATAGAAAAGTGTGAGGCAGTTCTCTTTTTCTTAAGAGGTAGCATCTTGGGAGGGTGGCCGTAGGGGAAGATCAGTGGGGAGAGAGAGAGTAGGAAAGGAGGCAAAGCATCCAATTCTCACAATGTGGAGTGGGCAAGAACTGTCTACCAATTCAGCAAGGCTGCTGACCAGGTGGCACTTTACACCAGGGGTCTCCAACCATTGGCATCTAACACCTGATGGTCTGAGCTGGAGCTGATGTAATAATAACAGAAAAAAGTGCACAGAAAATGTAACACGCTTCAATTGTCCTGAATCCGTCGGCTTCCCCACTCCAATCCTTGGAAAAATTGTTTTCCACGAAACAGATCTCTGGGCCCAAAGAGGTTGGGGACCACTGCATTACACGGTGTATCTGCACAAAGGAGTAAGAAACTGGGGTCTCGGCAGCGTGGAGGAAGAGTCCAACTCATGGACAGTAAGAACATCGCAACTGGGAGCAGGGATGGAGGAGGTGAAAAGAGCTCCAGGAACAGGAGTAGTTCCATCCCTGGGAAGCATAAGACACGTCTGAAAGCCTGCTTGAGAAGAGCCAGGGAACCAATCAGGACAAGAGGGTAGGACTAGTCCTCAGAAGCAGAGTCATTCCCCAAGAGCCAAGAGCAGCGCAGATTTCTTTGCGCAATACTTCATTTACTCAGCTTTAGGGTCAATTTCACCATGGTTATTATTCCATAAAGCTGAAACTTAATGTTTAAGAAAAAGAGTGAATAATAACAACAGTAATAGAAATAGGTCAAGTATATCACAGGTATTGTATTAGTTCTCTAACCTTGCAGTGGTATGCTGATACAGCCTCTTGGGAGGGAGGTATATTTCCATAGTGTAAATACGCTCACTGTGGTTCATTTCAAGCTCTAGATGGTTTATTAGCTAGCCTACAAATTTCCTGAACATGTATTACTAGCTCTCCTTCTTCACATGATGCTTGTAAGTCACTTTTAGCTCTTAAAGACAAAATTATTTAAGGAACTACATGGGAAATTTAAAATGATGCAGCTACTCATTTGAATATTAATCCTGGTTTTTGATGTAATCTCCAGGATGATTTAAAATCATTTTACGCTCATTTATCAATACAGAAATTGGCATTAATCCTAAAATTTGTATGGTAAAATAAAGAACAAAGCTATTTCCTCACTTCAAAATGTATTACAAAAGTTATAGTAATCAAAACAGCATGGTGCTGGCATTAAAACAGACACACAGAACAATGGAATAGAATTAAGAGCCCAGAAATAAACCCATATACAGTCAAATAATTTATAAAGAAAGAAACCCATATACAGTCAAATGATTTATACAGAAATAAACCCATATACAGTCAAATAATATTTTGACAAGGGCACCAAGAACCCATAATGGGGAAAGGACAGTCTCTTCAATAAATAACATGGGGGAAACTAGACACCCACATACAAAAGAGGAAAACTGGACTCTATCCTACAGCACTCACTGACTTGAAACAGATTAGACTTAAAGGTACGACCTAAAACCATAAAACTCCTCGAAACACAGGGGAAAGGCTTTTTGACCCTGGTCTTAGTAATGATTTTTTTGGATATGACACCAAAAGCACAGGAAACAAAAGCTACAATCAGCAAGTGGGACAACATCAAACTAAAAACTGTCTGCACAGCAAAGGAAAACATCAACACAATGAAAAGTCAACCAAATACACAGGGTCCAAAACATATTGACTTGTACGAGTGCTGTATTGCATTTGTGCAATACTTCATTTACTCAGCTTTAGGGTCAATTTCAACATTCTTATTACTCCATAAAGCCAAACTTTATGGAGTATATTTGCCTCATATATGTATGAGTCAGTATGTTTGACTCATACAAGTCAACAGCAAAAAACAAAATCAAAACGCATCTGATTAAAAAATGGGTGGAGCACCTGAACAGCCATTTTCCTATGAAAAGATGCTCAGCATCATTGTCATTCCCTCCTCAAGGGGATCTTCCGGATCCAGGGATCGAACCTGGGTCTCTAATGTCTCCTGCAGTGGCAAGCGAGTTTTTTACCATCAGCGCCACCTGGGAAGCCCAGTAACCACCAGACAAATGCAAATCAAAATGACAATGCAATATCACCTCCCACCTGCTAAGATGGCTATTATCAAGAAGACAGGAGATAACAAATGTTGGCAAAGATATGGGGAAGAGGCCACCCTCATGCACTGTTGGCGGGAACACAAATGGGTGCAGCCATTACTGAAAGGAAGATGAAGGTTCCTCAACAATTTAAAAATAGAATTACCAAAAACAAATTTACCATATGATCCAGCAATGCCACTTCTGGGCAGAGATTCAAAGTAAAATTAGTATCTCAAAGAGATACTTGTACTTTCATGTTCATAACAGCATTATTTACAATAGCCAAGACAAACTAAGTGCCCATCAACAGACAAAGAAACTGTGGCATATGTCTACAACGGAGTATCATTCAGTCATAAAAAGGAGGAAATCCTGCCATTTGTGACAATGTGGATAAATATGGAAGTCATCATGCCAAGAGAAATAAGCTAGACAAAGAAAGACAAGCAGTGTATGATATCACTCATATACAAAATCTTAAAAAACAAAAGCAAAATTCACAGGAACAAAGAAGAGAATAGTTGCTGATGGGCTGAGGGGACAAGTGAAATTGGGGGATGCTGATCAAAGGGTACAAACTATCGGTTTTGAAATGAATAGGTTCAGAGAATCTAATGTACAGCATGGTGCCTAGAGCTAATAATACTGTATTGTATATTTGAAACCTGTTATAAACTATATGGGAAAAGATTCTGAAGAAGAACATATACATATATATGTCACTGAAAATCAACTAAATTCTGATATAAAATTAAAATTTTTTTAAAAAGGAAATTTGCTAAGAATTGATCTTAAGCATTCTCACCACAGAAAGGTAACTCTGTGAGATCATAGCTGCATTTAATTAACTTAGTTGTGATAAATATTTCACAAACTCTATGTTTATCAAATAATCATGCTGTGTACTTTAAATACATACAATTTTATTCGTTAATTATACATCACTAAAACTGGAAAAAATAAAGTTGTGAAAGACTTTTAAAAATTAAAATCATTAGCATTATATTACTTTTGATATCTCTGAGAGGAATTTGAACAAAATATATCCATTTTTTTTAAAAACAAATCACATATTAATTGACTAAAATCCTTAAGATATAACACTTTTCTCATTCCATTAGTTTGGAAGTAAATAAGGTGAGGGGTCTTGGAAATCATTATTTTATTTAAGAATGTCACTTACTGTTTGTGAATATGTATGATATTAAGGTGGAATGTATTACAATTGTGTTCAAATTTAAAGAACTCACAGATTTTTGGTTTTGTTTTTAGGGAAAACTAAATCCAGATTGTTATTTCAAAGGTGAAAATACTCAGGTCTGGAGAAAAAACAAAACTAGGCCAAGGCCTCAGTTAAGTTACTATAAGATAAGCTGCATTTGACAGTTTTTACAATAAGCTTGCAGCCTCTGAGCCTCTGCTTCAGCTCTCTAAACCATCACAGAGTTCACTACGAAATGACAGTACTACAACAACCAGGGTGGTGTATATACAGTTGTATATGACAAGTTTCACTCCTGTCCCTTATGAAATCACCTATGAATTTAAACATATAGCATGCAGAAAAACAACTAGAGATCCAGAGACACAAGCCAAAGGAACCCAAGTATATTCGCCTGGATAAATGAAGTGTAACACTCAAAAAACACCAACAAAATTGCGCAGAATGCATTTTGCAGTCAATCCCATTCTGCTTACACTGTAGAGATCTCAGCGGCAAGAATGCCATAAATGAGCATGGGCCAGCCAGGCTCTACCTGAGGAATCTCTGGATAAAGTGATTTACCTTCATTCACTCATTAGCGAAATGAGGAGCTGAAACAAATCCTCTCTGAAGTATCAACAAACACTAAAAGTATGTGAATGAAAACCAAAGTCTAAGGGATTTACAGACCAACTTTGACTCATAATTTCAGCCTGAAATGAACAAAGACCCTTAACCTTTCTTTGAAGAAGATATTTGGCATCTCTGACTAAAGTTAACTGGAATAATTCTAGAAAGAAAATTCTAGGAATTTCTGGGGGAAAATATAACAAAGGCTGATGAATTAAAGTTGGTATATCAGTTTTAGAATATTGCTTCTACGCTACTTGAAAAGTGAAAGTGGCTCAGTCGTGTCTGAGTCTTTGCAACTCCATGGACTATACAGTCCATGGAATTCTCCAGGCGAGAATATTGGAGTGGGTAGCCTTTCCCTTCTCCAGGGGATTGTCCCAACCCAGGGATTGAACCCAGCTCTCCCACATTGCAGATGGATTCTTTACGAGCTGAGCAACAAGGGGAGCCCCAAGAACTACTTACTAGCATGCATTTCTTTCTTCCTCACATGTGCATTAAGTGCAGGGTCCTGGGAGGGTAAACTTTGTCCATTAATTGCCTTCCTAAGACAATCTGGATTCTTCAGTGATCGAAAAGCATTAGTCAACAATGAAGTAAAGAAGCCACTGAGCCATTTTTAGTTAAAAAAAAAAAGTTTGTTTCTCTTAGAACTGTTATTTCATCAAACATGCCTGTGAAGGTTTAAGATACATCATTACCTACCAAGATACCAAGATACATCATCTTGGTACCAGTGATGTACCAAGATACCCCACTATCATCACCACCAAGAAAAAAAAAAAAAAGAGCTGACAGTTAAATTGGTATGCCATAAATTCTGGAGATATTAAAATGTGAAAAAAGAAAAAGTGTTTTGGAATCAATTGACTGTTGTTGCGTAAGGCTTTTGACCCAGAATTTGGACAAAACCATCTTCAAGAAGAATCGTAACAGTGCAGGTGGGTCATGAGTCCCATGTGACTCAACCTTCTCTCTCCACTCGCGTCATATTCATTAAACTTTTTTTTTAAGGAAAATCATTTATCATTCGTACCAAACAAATTAGGAAGAAACTAGTTAATGGAGGCTAAATATATCTCTTGAAAGGATTTTCTGTGTTTCTTATTCTTTTTAAGGGCAAAGGGTTGCTGCCTTCCACACGCTGTTTGGGGAATGTGTCAAACACTTCTGAAATGTCTAAAGGCTACTGGTGTGCACTCCCCTCCCTCATTCCTTATTCCGACAGCCACAGATACCAGGAGCCAGAAGGGGGTCTCAGAAACCACCTAAGCTGAGCCTTGATTTTCAAGAGGTAGAAACTGAGCCTTAAAATATATTGGAGGCGGGATAAGAACTCTGTGATTTGACCTCCAGTCTACTAGCTGCTAGATTCTAAACATTCTGCTCAATTATTCCTACCTTGGTTTATGAAGGGCAGCTCTGAAGAGGAGTCTTTTTTTTGTCTACTTGTCTGAATTTCCTCCAACTAATTTAATGAGGCCACCTTTCTTTAATACTGCCCTTCAAATGAGACAGAGAGAGTCTGAAACAAATTTCTCAAGGTTTCTGAGATCTTCCTTCTCAGTCAGATTCAGTGACAAAGGTTCGTTATGTTGCATATAATGAATGAGGGGAACTTTGTAAAGCAAAAAAAAAAAAAAAAAAAAAAAAAGGGAAAAAGAGTAAAAGCAATGTATTCGATATTTCCTCATACTGTCCCTTTCTCAATAAATTTTTTAAATGAGTGCAGTGAAATATGTTCCTCTTGTTTAACATAAGACACTACTAAATCATTCCTGAATGCAGGAAGCATCCCAGGGTGACTCAAGCCCTACCAAGCCCTGTATGTGGTACCAGTCCTGAGAGATGCTCCAACAAGTAAAGCTTCACGGGGACTTCCCTGGTGGTCCAGCGGTTAGTACTCCACGCTTCCAAAGCAGGGGACATTGGTTCAATCCCTGGTCATGGAGCGAAGATCCCATATGCTGCCTGACTCAGCCAAAAACAGAGCTTCATGGGAAGACACTTCCCAAGGCAAAGAATAAACCATTCTAACTCCTGTGCTGAACTGTGTATAATAACTTAAAATCTTTCCCTATCTCAAAAGTCCAGCTTGATATCGCTAAGTTTTGTAGGAAATGCCCTCAAGAGGCAGTCTATATTCCATGAAATAGAGAGGCTATGATCTCAGGGTGATTCCAGAATCTCCACCAAACACGGCAGCGTCAGGTTTGTCTGGAAAAGAACAAGAACACCACCTCCTCCCAAACCACACATGTTCCAGGCATTGCTGTTGTTACACAGGGCAAATGTCCCACTATGACCTTCAAAGAAGACACTACTGCTGTGATCCTAGGATTAAGATATGCTTCTGCTTCTGTCTAACCTCACCATGAAACACAGGGTTTAACTCTGATAATGAGTTTTCCACCCTATCCTATAAACTCAGATCAACTGAAATCCCATGGGCCAATCACTACCAAGACACTGGATACAATACCAGCCCAGTTCATCAAGACATTGGGTCTCATGTTTCTCTCACCCTTAGATGGAGTACTATCCTCAACAAGAGACATATTTGGCCAAAATATCCCAAACCAAGATGGCCGATGGGTTAATGTTCCTTTCTGAGCTTTTCCATTATGCTGCTTCCTGAGTCTGAGGGCTGGCAGGCAGGGCGCCCCGCCAGAGCTGCAGCCCTCTGCAGATGTCTCTGCTGTGTTCGGTCAAAATGAAAAGGAGACAAGATGGCCCTCTGACAACAGACAGCTGTCAATGAGGTGACATGCTTGCTCTCAGCTGGCCGATGAGTGGCACGTAGGTGACACGCGCTTGGCTAACCAGCTTGCCTATAAAATCCCGGATCAGCCATGAGGTGACAGCATGCACCACCTTCAGCTATCCTGTTCTCAGTCTCTCCGTGTGTGTCTCTCTCACTCTCCCACTCGGGTGTGCTGAGTACAGTTGGAAAGGCTCTGGTCAATACAACATGTGTAGAAACACAAATCAGACCAAAAGAAAGTGGGAAACAAGAATAGGAAAAGGGAGCCCTGCAGCAGAATGACCCAAAATAAAGCAGAGAGACAGACTTGTCTAGTCAGGTCAGGCTCATATCGACACGGATACAGAGATACCATCGCAGGTAACCAGGCAAGAGACAAGAGGATCCGCGTGGCCTCTTCCCCACGCTCCATCTTGTCGTTTGCCCCTCCAGCCACCAGGGGGCAATTTGGGGCTAGATCCTGGTAGAGGAGGCTCGAATTCTGAGCTTTTACAAATACTTAAATATTAGAAGTGGGAATAGGGGTGGAGTGCCTGGGGAAAGCAGCGCTGAAGGGAGAGACTCAGGGGACCCGCAGAGTGGGAAAGTGAGCTCCTCAAAGCTTCCACTGATTTTCTTAATTAGTGAACTCCTAAGCTCAAAGATGGCTTTCCCTGGTGGTTCCAGTGCAGGAGATGTGGGTTCCGCCCCCGAGTTGAGAAGATTCCCCTGGAGAAGGAAATGGCAACCCACTCCAGGATTCCTGCCGGGGAAATCTCATGGACAGAGGAACCTGGCGGGCTACAGTCCATGAGGTCATAAAAGAGACGGACATGACTGAGCGACTAAACAACAACAAGCCAGTCCCTCTAAACTCATAAATAAATGCTAAATTCACGAAGGAGCTACCTGATGGGCCTGGCAGATATTTTAAACCATCAATGGGGAAAACGCCTCTCCCATTCTCCCTCTCTCTTTCCATCTCTCTCCATCTTCCTCTCCCGCTCCCCACCTCTTTCACTTCTCTTTCGTTTCTAAAAGAACAGCTGTTTGGAAGCAGCGAATCAGGAAGAAAAACAAGGGGAGACAGCCAAAGCGGATACAGCGTCAAATCTGTGGCTGTCCACCTGCAGCACCGAAGTCGAAACAGCAGAAGTCTGGCTTAGAGAAAGGCGAGTTTAACAAAATACAAACTCACTGAAGTGGCCACTCAGGCAGCAGAGCTCTTCCACAGTCACTCTCTGCCCTGACAACTTTCATTCTGACTCTTATTCAGCTCCCCCAACCAAGAGACTGATCCACCTGCTGGGCCGAAAATACAACCCCAAAGGTTTTTATAAGATCATTTTTAAGAGATCATTGAAGAGTGAAAAGGAGAAGTGGTGAGAGGAGATACTGGGGACACGTGTCCTTTGTCTTTTGAGAATCAGAGAAAAGTCCGAGCTCAAGGCTGTCCCAGGTCTGCTCCAGCTCTGAGAGCTCGGGAGGGTCCCTACAGTTGTCAAAGCCTGGACAGGATGACAACTATCACTCCATCACCACAGGGCGGCTCCACTGCGGAATATCCTCATGGCCACTGCCTCATCTCTGGAAGACAAAGCAGTCTTTCTTTGAGAAAGATGTGAGAAGCTATTCAACCTCCATCTGCAATCGTGACCAACAAGCAGGAACAGAGCCAGGACAGAGTCTGAGACTGGCCACCGTCTCTCCCACACCAACACCTACGGTTTATCAGCCAAACCAGCAGGCCCTGCCTCCCGCCAGCTGCCACGTAGCTGAAGAAGCACAGTGGGTTCCCCCACCCAGGGGATCCCCATGGCAGGGTTAAGGGACCATGTCACCAGGATGTCAGCCAGACACTGAGTTCCAAGGGCATGGGACACTCCAGCTCCTTCCACTGCCCATGCTCTTTGGAAGCTGTCTTATCCACATAGACCTGACTCAAGGGCACCAAAATGCCCCAACATCACACAGGCTTAAACATGCAGATCACTTATAAACTCTTCACCGCTATTCCAGCTAATACCAATACTGGCACCTTCCGATAGAAAGCCTTTCCCTTTCATAAATAAGCATAAATAGTCAAGAAGCAAAACCACTACAGCGTCTGGGTCAAATGTCAATTTGTGATATATAATGTTGCAGTTTTGCCCAACTTTCATCAGCACTGAGCATTTCTAATACTGAATTCAGCCTTTTATCTTTAGTTAAGAATGTGATGCTTACTGTGAAAAAGGAATCCTACAATGTAGGAGTATAAAAAGTATTTGCATACATATGAAAACCAAGGCAGTCATTCCCGGCAAACGCCGCTCTTCCTGGTGCCCATGAGAGCAGTGATGGGAGGGGCCTCTGGGACCATGCCACGCCCCTGTCTCTTTCACCAGCTAGAGCTCTTTCGCCAGTTGATATACTGGGAGGGTCCAGCCCTCCGTCGTGCAGTCTCCACTGTTCCCTGGGGAGATGGGGACCAGTGGGGATGCCCGGAACAGCAAAAGCAGCCACCTCCCAGAGGAACACAGGCTTGCCACCTTAGACATCTCCTCCTGGAGCCTCTGATATCCAGGCACCATTTTTATGCTACAGCAGAAGAGGGAAGAAGGCATTCATTTCCCCCAAGGGAAGTTATTATTAAGGACGAGCCCAGGCTCTAGAGGTATTAGGATGGCAAGGAGGTTGGACAGCCTCACTGTCCCTCTCAAGCGCCAAGTCCAGTTCAGGCTTTCCTGGAATCCTGCCTGTGCTGCGCTGAGGCTTTTAATCTCTAAGTTCATTCTGCATCTTCCTTCTCTCGAGAGAACACGGTGTGTACGTAAGCTCTTGCTTATGGCAGATGGACCTTCCAGGAACCACATCCATTGAAAATAGGAGCCGTGACTGTCCCACTCAGCCGGGCTCACGGTTTGGTTCTGACCAGAACAACGGCCGTCTTATCAACCCCTGGGTTGCTGAAGATAGGAAAGCCTCTCTCCCGTTACATTAGGGCTGCCAGACGCCCTATCTTGCACACTTGCTTCTTAGTTACTGCAAAGCTTTTACATATTTAGGGAGCTTTTCCATCAAAACATGCTGGAATGGCTAGAGGCTCTGACACATGAATGATATCTGCCCACATGTGCTTTTTATCCAAGTTCACAGCTCCTGGTCACTGAGGGTAAACAGTGTTATCAGTGATTATTATGGATTTAGTCAAGTATATTTCATTCCTGTCATTTACAAGCACTTGTGTTGGCTGGTATTTACAATGTCGGGACTCTGTCACTCTGGCAACCTTCTGAGACAACATTTTTCCAGTGTTACAGTGACATTTCAAAAACTCAGTATTTACAAGCAAATGACACCCTCTGGCTCCGTGACGATGCGATTCAGTGGTAGCTGAACAAAGGGACACTCCTCTAGAAATTTCTTCAGGATGTATTTCCGGCTACTCCTGGCTATTACATCAAGGTCCAGGGCAGCCCTGCGGCCTCTGGAAGAAAGAGGCTACAAAGACATCAAGTATTAAGAAAATGTCAGTGCCACACACCGCCGGCATGCTAACTGCTGTGCAGAGGCTCACACGGACAGGGGCTGCTGTATGATCCTGACAAGCCTCTAAACATCTCTGAGCTTTAGTTTCTCATGTCCTGCTAAGCGGCACTGGGCAACCAGGTGACATCTGCTTACTTTAACATTGCATTCTTCTGCATTTCAAAATTAGACACAGAGATAAAACTCATATCGTCATTTTTTTCATGTCCTGTACTGAGTTTATGAGGAACAGAATCCCATGCAGGAAGCAGAGCAGCCAGTCATGACTGCTCAACTCAGTCCCATCTTCTCTGTTCCGACACCCCCACCCCCACCCCGTCAAGCAAGATGGACCAGGAAGCGTGAAGGAGGAGGAAACCTGACCGACAGAAACACAGCTGGTATCACATTCACCCCTGAGCTTCAGGGCCTGTCTGGTCTCAGCCAGACCACGGTTCTTTACAACGTGGCCATGGTCCTCTCGGCAGTGGAGGAGAAGCGCAGCTGCTGGCAGGCAACAGACGATGCAGGAAATACGCAGTCAAGATATTCTTCCTTGACCCTCTAAAGACAGCAATCTCGATCATACAGATCACAGGCTCCATCATACCGTCTTTAGAAATGCAGTCTTGGGATTTCCCTGGCAGTCCAGTGGTTAAGACTCCACGCTGCCAATGCAACAGTCACAGGTTCAATCCCTGGTCAGGGAACTGCCTTCCTTACTGACTGCTGTGCTTAGTCACTCAGTCGCGTCTGACACTTTGCGACCCCATAGACTGCAGCTTGCCAGGCTCCTCTGTCCATGGGATTCTCCAGACAAGAATACTGGAGTGGGTTCCCATGCCCTCCTTCAGGGGATCTTCTCAACCCAGGGATCAAACTCAGGTGTCCCGCATTGCAGGCAGATTCTTTACTGACTGAGCCACAGGCACTAACATCCCGTATGTCGTACAGCATGGTCAAAAGATTTTTTTTTTAATGCAGTCTTCCCTACTAACTGTGGTCCCAGTGCAGTAAGCTAAACGATACGTAAGTTAACAGTGAGAAGAGTGCCAGAACTAGCTACGAGGAGACTGGACTAATGGCTATCACAAAAAGCTTCAACAACCGGATGAGGAAGCAGTAGGGAAAATGGCAAGTCTGAAGTCAAAGGACCATGTCCCTAGTCCCCTCTCTGCCACTTACTGTTCATAGTGACAGAAAGGCTGTGAGTCTCTGCTTCATTATCAATAAAATGGGGATTAAAAACAGATCTTCCCTCACTGGCATCACAAGTTACATAACTCGTTATTGCAGCTGGTTCGTTTACCCATTGACCCATCCATCCACTGACCCCGGAGCACTCACTCGTGTCCCCTGTTAGGCACTGGGGAGGGTGACAGGCCCAGTCCTCGGTCGTCTCTGGCTGCAGAGAGTGTGACAACTCTGGCTTGGCAGAGCGCAGTGCGTCAGAAGCTCCCTGGGCCCAGAGAGAGCCACCTCGTTCCGGCCTGAGTCTAACACGAGGGCCCCGGAGGGAACAGTGAATAAGCAGGGCCTTGGACAGAGAGTGAGAGTCATCCGGTGAAGGAGTATAAGGAAAGGGGAAGGAGGGGCAAGATGAAGATGTCCCAGGCCAATAGAAAGGCCCCTGTGAAGACAGGGGGAACCACTGACGAGCCCTCAAGGGAACCTGGAGCAGCTCAGCGTGGCTGGGACACCAGGCAGCAGTGGGGAGAGGGAAAGACAAAGCTGAAGGCCGAGGCCCGGGCCAGGCTCTCCAGAGCCCATGCACCGTGCTAAGGTTGGCTCCCCGAAGCACGGCGGGTGCTGGGCCAGGGTGTGACTGCCTCGGGGACTTTCAGAGACAACCACTCCAGCCGTCTTGTGAGAAGGAGAAGGTGGGGATGGAGGGAAATGGAGGGGTGGTGCCTGGGATGCGGGCTCAGTGTATAGGAAGCAGAATCGATCACATCTGAGAACGGAGGGTTTATGGGGATGAAGGAGGCAGTCTAGGAGGGTGACTGGGGAGCAGTCAGTCGCCAAGCCAACAGACACAGATGGAAAGACTAACCCCGAGAGGAAGGTCAACCAATAAAATCCACGGTCAAAAGTACAATACCTGAGGTGAATTATCTCATCAGTAATGGCCAAATTTTACTCTAGCCCCTTAAAAAATATATCTCAACAGGTGTGAGAATATCAACGCAAAAACGTAAGTCAGAGCCTCACGTTAGGTAACTAAACTGTTTTTAGTTCAAACCCTCTACCAAGTACAGTGATAACATGATCTTGGGGGGGGGCAGGGGACATGGTGCTATTACACAAAATATTTATTAAACACCCAAATGAAGGGGTGGGGGAGTAACTATTGTTTGGATGTTCTCGTGTGCTCCACTTGCTGGCTGATTGTCCAGAGTTGACCTAGGATGTCTGTGTTCTATTTCTAGAACAGTATGTACAAATAGTCTAGAGCACTGATAAAATTATTTGCAACCAGGTAACTAAGGGAGACATTTTGGATGAAATTCCACAGGAGCCTCCAATCCTGGTGTGTGTGAGTAGCTCTGAAGTCACACTATGAAACATGAGGGGGTAGTACAGCTACCTAGGATATAATGAAATATAAATATGCTTTGTAATCAAGTATGAAATGGCTTCCCTACTGGCTAGAACAGTAAAGAATCTGCCTGCAATGCAGGGGACCTGGGTTCCATCCCTGGGTTGGGAAGATCCCCTGGAGAAGGAGATGGCAACCCACTCCAGTATCCTTGCCTGGAAAATCCCATGGACAGAGGAACCGGGCGGGCTACACACAGTTCATGGGGTCACAAAGAGTTGGATACGACTGAATGACTAACTATAGCTATGAAATGGAGACAGTGTCAAGTCTGAGAATGATAAGACGGATGTGTTTTCTGCAAAAGGGAACAAAAAGGGAAGTTCTCCTAGAAATAAATCAAAGGGTAACCCCTTCCCTCACATCCAAAATGCCAACATTAAAATACTCATTTCATTGACAAAATGGCACCCAAGGTTTGCACTCTGAAAACACATTCAAGCAAACCTTACTTGGTAGTAAAGTGGGAGTAGGCCTGAGAGAAACTGGTCCGCATTAGTGCCTCCTGTTGGGCTGGGACAGGTAAATGGCAGAGATGCAGACCGACTCCTTGCGGGACGGTGTCACAGGAGTAGCGGCTGTCGACACTGCTCTTTGCCACATGTCACCGTCCACAGCGAATCTTTTACCCCTGCTGATGTCGTGTTGTACCAGTCACTCTACACATGACAGTTCTGAGTTGCAGAGCTCAGAGTGACAGACAGACTGCACAGTTAAAAGTACCGGTAATGGATCTTTCCTCAGGAGCGAATCACATCCAAGGAGGAAAGTTCAGCTGACGGGGACTTCAAAGAAGTGGTATAGCCTGAGTGAAGCTGTGTTCTCCAACTCATGCATGAGCTTTGGGCAAAAAACCTGCTTAGAATTTTATAACGAATTTTCTACTAAAAACACTTGAGAGCTGAAATACTTGTAAGATCTTGAATTCTGATTCTCCTGTAGTTTTAGATCTTAACTCTGGGCAATGACTCTAGGACTCAGGCTGGTACCGCCAAGAGTCTTTGAACGTGAACCATAAGAGGGGCAGGAAATCTCCTGGTTGATCACAGACAGAGCAAAATCTCACAGATCCAGGCAACCCCAAGTGAAACCAAATGACCATAAGGTCTTAACCAATATTCTCATCAAAAAAAGAAAATTCATCATTGAAACATCCAACTATTTTTAAACCAAACTGGTGATCGGTAATGCGATCTCATTTCCTATCTTCTCTATGGCAACTGTCACTGACATTTATTTGTGACTTCCTCCTGTGAAAACATCCACCTTCCAACTCTCTAAGTCTACACTCACTTTGGGTCAGGGACCCATCTCTTACTCCCTCTGTCCATTTCATATACAGTCCTTCTGAAGAACACAAAATATTCTTTCTATGACACTATGTCAAGTCACCTTCATGTTATCTCAAAAAGGTATATAGTTTTCTTTCTATTTATATAGCTGGCATCTTATCTTTAGACTTTTCCATTATAATATGAAACAAATTACAAACGCTTCTTCTTGGCTAATCTTACATGGCTGTAAAAGTGGCATAATTAACTCATAATGAATAACTATTCATATTCACTATTATGGAACCATACAATATATATACATTGACCCCCATACACCTCAAGTGAGAAGAAAGTTATGCTTAGTTGGTTTCACTGAATAATTTACTAATACTTCTGTTTGAATAAAAATTATTTTATAGGCATCCATACTGATGCAATCTTCAACAAAATATTAATGCTAAGGTAAGTGATTTAATCCAATAGGAATCCACCTATATAAGCTTTGTATCACCTACTAACTGATTCCCTCTTCACATTATTTCCTATTCTATTAGGATAATCAAATGGATATCAGAGAGGCTTATAAAACTCTATCAAAGCATAAGATGACTTAAGAATTTTATCCTGATTTTATAACCTTTATTTCTATTTGATAATCACTTCAGAATTAGAGGTATATTTTAGGGTCCTTTCCTTTTGACTTATTTATCCTGTGTTGGTGGTAGCCAGACTCAATGTTTCCTTCCTGTAGCTTTTATATGTGTGTGTGTGTGTGTGTGTGTGTGTGTGTGTGTGTGTGTGTGTAAAGATGAGGGGAGAAGGGAAACAAAACTAAGAAAAAATGAAAGTGACTTACCAACAGAGTATGAGAAAAGTTAGCTACTTAGCGAAATAAAAATAACATATTTAGTGATTTGCAATATAAGAATAAAATGAACTCACTGGGTCTCAAGAGGTCTGCAATATGATCTTTGCAAAAGGTATCTTGCCAATTTAATTGAGGCAGGAGTTATTTAATTTTTTTACAGGTATAGTTTTCAATAAAACTACATATGCCTATAATACTGCAATGGCAGATGTGTCTCGATTATTAGAGGTGGGCTCAAGGGAATATATACAATGGATCTTGAAATCTGTAAGCAGCTGTTTTGGGGGGGGCAGTGAAACGATGGGGGAGGGCACTGTACCACACACATGTTCCTTAAGTGCAGCGATGTTTTGTTATTTCACTGCAGGTGTACTACCGAGATGAAATTTAATAACTTACTGTATATAATACCAATAAAACGGAAAAGATTCAGTGCCCTGCTGTTCATTACCGTGGTACAAATGAGCTCGGATTATTTTGTGTGCATGCACGGGTAAAACCCCGACCCACAGAGACCCCCACATCTAGAGCTCTGCAGAATGATCACTGCTCGAAAAATCTTAGGGATGTTCTTCCTTAATCACTTTCATATCACTGAATTGTCATCCCAAATTCATGTAAACATGACTTTGAGGTGGGTTAAAAATAAGACATAGTTGGTATTTTTTTAAAGCATCATAGAAAGCCTTTACCAAAGAGGTCTTTCAAAAAGACAGGTTAATGGAATCAAGGGTTATAGAGATTTCCTTAAGTACCATAACAATATAACAGTGATAATATATTCTAGCCAACAAAATCTAGAGAAGGGCCAGTCTAAAGATGCTATCCCACCAGATTTTAACTGTAAAAAAATATTTGTGTATCAGGAATGCTAAATCAAATACAACTATGTACCCATGTCAGTTTTCTTCTCGAAAGAAACTACTTCTGTTAGATAAAAATAACACAGTTAACATTATAGGTATTTGCTTTAGGAAGTTCAGTTTTGTTTATCTGTGAGTGAAAGTGTCTGTAAAGAAACCCACATAAACAAAAAGAAGGAAATGGTAACCCACCCCAGTATTCTTGCCTACAAATTCCATGGACATCAGAGCCTGGCTGGGCTGTAGCCCAAGTCCATGGGGTTGCAGAGAGTCGGACACGACTTAGCGACTAAACAACGAACAAAGAAAACACACACACACACAATTTTTCAAAGAACGGGGTTCTTCAATTCTAAGCGAGTCACCACCATCAGGCACAGCAGCAGACTCATTACCTGTTTCTTTCTTAAATAATTACTTCTAAAAAGATTATGGGGTTTTGCTGGTAACTTACAGTGTTCTCACTATTTTAACTTGGGGTTTTAGTTTTAAGAGTTTCAGGAAAATTTCCTAGTGATGAAACCATTTCAAGAAATATCACACAGAAAAGAATAAATGGTTCTCCTGTTCCATATTGAAAAATTCCTCTGATGCTGAATTGTGAGTCTACTGTCTTTTTTACGGAAAGAAGCCAGAGGGCTACAGTGACTTCTATAGGATGGGCAGGTATATTTCAACACGTTCCTTCGTCCATGGGATTTTCCAGGCAAGAGTACTGGAGTGGGTTGCCATTTCCTTCTGGAGAGGATCTTCCTAACCCAGGGATTGAACTCGGGTCTCCCTCATTGTAGGCAGACGCTTTACCATCTGAGCCACCAGGGAAGATATTTCAACAACAAATTTTACCAATTATTTAAAAACAATTAAGTCAATTGTTTAGTCATTAATTGATATCCCCTCTCTTTTTTATGTATCAAATGTTAGATGAATTATAGTCCTACTTACTAGAGGTTATTAAAACCCCCCAAATACTTTTCATGAGAGAAGAGAAGTTCATCTGGTGAAGTTTCATTTAGGATAGAAGGACTTCATGTTTTTGGTGTCTTATAAACCACCTCGAAGCAATTTCAATGGTTTTCATGCACTAGTTGTCCTGAACTGTCCATACAACTTGTGTGTATTTCTAACACATATTTGTCATTTTACATATTGCACAAGTGAGTTGAATGCCACAATCAAAAAAAAAAAAATTACTAGGTCACATTTAGGAGCCTGAAAAAGGTATTGCTCCCAGATTTCACTCTATATAGTTCTCATATTGGGGGAAGAATAACTTGATCTACGAAGAATCCAAATTTGTGAAATAGCAAACCATATTCTGCCTGCACTGCACAGAAAGGAAGGCCCAAAGATAATCCATACATTTTTAAGAAAGTGTTCATGCTGTTGCTAAAATGTGAATTGGCATATTCTACCCCAGCCTTGTCACAGGAAATCTTCACTGGTTTCAATGAAATTGCACATGCTAATTTTGAGGACATTACAGAATAGATTGGAGAAGGAAATGGCAACCCACTCCAGTATTCTTGCCTGGAGAATCCCATGGATGGAGGAGCTTGGTGGGCTACAGTCCACGGGTCGAAAAGAGTCAGACACTGAGCAACTTCACTTTCACTTTCACAGAATAGATTATCTATACAGTCACATGTGGTATATTTTTCTTTTTTTTTTTAAAGGTTGGGCCGCGAGGAGCCCTGCCTTCCTCTCTGCTTTCTCCCCCACTATGGCTCCAGCTCACCCTGAGAAGACCCTCCATTCTGGGCAGCATATTAGATGCAGATTCTCCACTCTCTACTGAAAGTGGTTTGCCAGTGGGCTCTCGTACAGACCCATTACTGAGTCTAAAAACCTCACCATGAGTTCGGTAGCAGGGAACCCAACTTAGAAAAGCACTAACTTTGAAACCAGGCATTTCAGGGTCCAAAGCCTGGCTCTCGCACTTAGCTGGGGGGACTCTTTGGTCTGCTTACTTTAGCTCTCTGAGCACCATTTTCTTAATTATCAACTATTAAATCAGCCTGGGAACTTATACTGGCACCTAATATTAGTCCTGCCAGCTTCCTCTAGAATGCGCCCAAACTAACATTTAGAAATTCACTCACTTTGACTTTCATTCATCAGCCAAGTCTGGGTTGTGAATGGATACACGGATTCACTATCTCAGCGATCCTTGACAGAGCAACTTAACTGGCATCACAGTAACCCACCTGACTCAGTTGGTCAGCCACTGATGGTCGACCCTGTGAGAGCTTTAAGGACAATTACCACAATGTAGAGGAGCAATCTGAGAATTTCAGAGAAACAATGGTGTTTTATGGCAAGATTAACAGCTGGGGGTACAGAGATTGTCACTAGGTTCCAAATTATAGCAAAAGTATACTAGAGTTTATGTGTAAGGAAATGCAGCCTATAATTATGTCTTCCCTTCTGCAATTGAAGCATTTCTGACCATTAGCTTAAAGCATAACCTATTTTTCTTATCAAAATATCTTAAGAAATTTGAAGGATGCTTTAATACTGCCAGTCTCCTCCAGGTAAGGAACCATATTTAATACAAGGATTATTAACATTATATTTGCATATGCATGAACACTGAAGCGGACAGCACTGCACCAACAATGAAGAAATCTCTTTCACTGTCGGCTATCAACACAGAAGGGATGATGGAGCTTTTTTTTTTTTTAAATCACTAGTTCAAAACCCTCTGATTCAGGCAAGTATCCTTTATACATGCTAAAACCATCAGGTCAAAGACTGTTAGGGAACACGGGCATGGGGATCTATGCCCAGTGCTAAAAAAATCAACACAAAGATTGTTTACTAATTACAGAGGGGGAAAGGTTTCTTTACAATGGACAGATCTGGGGGTCTCTAATTCTACCAAGTTGGTAATGTTAGTGTCAACAACAGCAACACATCTTGACATTACCTGCCTCCAGATAAAACACAGTATAAAGCACATAATCTATGAGATATTCCAGGCCAAAATGTTTAATTTCCATCTGAAACAGCCTTTCAGCCTAATTTTCAATCTGCAAGCAAGACGAGTAATAGAGTAACAAACAGCATCACAAAGAAATAACCCAACAGTTCAAGAAGGGGACATATTTTTCAAGTCCACCAGCCTGCTGTCTTTAAGGTAAATATCACTTTTCTCAAAATTACAGGAACTGCTCTAGTTTATAAGAAATTCTAAAGAGACACAAAAACAAAATATCATGCATAAACACAGTGTCGGGGGCGGGCTGGAGGGGAAAAGAGATAATAAAGATATTTTCATGGGGACAATGAAAGAAATTTGAATCAGGATTGGGAATTAGATTAGGAAACTCTGGTTAGTATCTTTAGAGGTGATAACACTATTTGAGTGTTCTTAATTTTCAGACACACATGATGAAAAACCTAAGGGTGAAATCTTATGAGATCTGCCACTTGAAAACGGTGCGCTGAAAAATACATGCGTATATACATACGCGCACAAAGCAAACAAAACAGATACTTTTCATTGTTTGATTTTTCCAACTCTTCTGAGAATTTGAAAATTTACACTATGTAGGATTAAAGAAAATTTTGTAAATTCAATGAATGGTGTTTGATTCTTCCCCTTCATATCCAGAAAGCTGCTGGTGGGGGTTGAAGGTAGGGTATAGAAGAGCTTCCCTTGGTTTTTCTCCTTTGTACCGACCACTTCACTTGAAGGCCAATAAATATTTGTTAACCAATGCAATGAAAAAATAGCTCCATTCTCCCTTCTGGTGCATGCTGGACGGCAGTTGGGAGAGGGGTATCCCCACAGCAGTGCCCCCCAGACAAAGGAAACGCAGCCCGAAAACCAGTGCTAGGCACAGAGTGGAGATGGCACCACCCTGCAGACCTGGCGCCCGAGACGTCTGACACCGTGGTGAGCTTCAGTGTTCTATCCCACCACCCACACTGGCACATTCAAAAAGGATGGGCCTGGAGTCTGACCTTTGGTTCCAACAACACCTACACCGGAAACAGAGAACATCTCCAATTCCCTCCCTGGGGAACCTTCAGACCTGGAATGACGAGGCCACCCGGCTAGGACTCAGGCCAGGAAAATGAGTGACAAGTGACTCTGCAGGATCTGACCCTCTATGTCATTCCAGAGTCTGCACAGCACGGTCGAAGGAAGGGTTCCCAAAAGAGCCCCATATCTTCTTTGAGAGGGTATGATTTTCTGGTTTTCCGAAGCAGGAAAACGCTGCTCACTATATGGTTCTCACACAGGACTATTCAGACTTCACCCTCTCAAAATGATCCCAAAAGTGATGCCGGGGAAATAAGCCCCAGGCCATAACAATCCCCACCGTGCCAGATACAGAGTTCACACGGGGCCAGATGGAGCCAACCTGGCCCCTGACTTCAGGAGTTTACAGAATCTGGTGGAAACCACCATTCCACAAACATCAATAATGGTACACTCGAAAAGCACCATGAAGGCAAAGTTGAGCACCAAGACAGTGCATGGATGGAAGAGATTCCTAGGAAGGGTGCAGAGAGCCAGGTACAGATGAGGGTATGCTATATCAAACATTTAACCATAATGTGAAGTTAAAAACCAAGATGTATTTCTGCTTGCACAAGACCTAACAGCCATTTTCATAAGAAGAGACAAAGGATCTCATGTCTTTTCTGTGTATATCCTTTCTATTTTTACTGTGATTCTTTCTGTATCAAAAATAAAAAGAATTGAAATGAGAAAATCCATTCTTAAATGTGTAATATATACGTTTAATTTCAGTGAATCTAAACGACTCTTTACGAGCAAGCTAAATCGCATACAGAGCAGACCCATGTCTTCTACAGCTGCAAAGTTTCTGGAACTCAACAAAAGGATCTGAGATTAGGCCTAATTCTTAAATCCCATCTGTTTTAAGAACTAAACATCAAATAACTTTATCAGCATAGTGCTATTTGATTACCTGCTGAGAAAGAAAAAGAATGTGGATAAGGTTAGAGCCTTGGACTTCACTAGAGAAAACAAGATAGGGGCTCGCATATTCAGTTGTAGGATTTTGTATGAAGATTTCAAGGCATCTGACTCACGTTCAGAATACCCCTCATTTTCACTGCCTTTTAAATAAAGTACATATGCAATACAGTCCCATGTCTTGAATAATCAAATTAAGGCAAGAAATCTAAAAGCTTTGTTAGGGTCAGGAGCTAGACTAGATTTTGAACACAAATCTTTTAAACACAGTAGATTCCTACAGAACATTCTAGGAAATCATCAAAGTTAGTTGCACATTACAATCACCTGGGGAGTTGTCAGAAACGCAAAGGCCCAGCTCAGAAGATGCGAGTTTAATTGGTCTCAGATAGGGCCCAGCTTTCTTTATATTACACACACACACACACACACACACACACACACACACACGCCACTGCCCAGAAGATATTAATAATAAAACCATCGCTTTAGACTTGGGCTATCTCCTAGAAAGACAAAACAAACACTTCCTGATAATCAATGCTCCACTTCCATTTAAGGGGATAACCTCTGCCTTAATTACAAGTATTTGTGTTGACATCACCACCTCACTAAAAAAAAAGATTTCAGGAAGATTTTTTTTTTTATGGTTTGCAATCACCAAACATCCTATTCAAAGCAGCAAGAGAAGCCAAAAGCAAATGACATTTTTTTCCTTTCGTCATGCACAGTGATGTCCATTAGGTACTAGCTATAGGCTATCGCATGAAGATCAGACTATCCTGCAAACAACTTTACTTCCTCTCATTTCGTTTCTGTCAGACTTTCCATTATAAATTACATTTTCTCTTTCAGTTCAAAAAAATAGTAGTATGAGGTTGCAATTTGGCAAAAGCATTTTAAGCCTGGGTGTAATTTCCGTACCCCAATTTGATTGAAATTAGTTTTGCCATATTTAGTGAGAACTAAAAAAAGTCCGTTTGGCCGCTTTGGTTTCTATGGGTTTATGTTCTGTACAATTTCAAAAGGCTGAGAAGTTACCGACTTCATTTCCGATCATTTTCAGTGAAAATGTATTCATGAATTTATATTATCCCACTATTATTTTTAATGAAAACAATTTAATCGCTAATAAAGAACCTGCCAGCTTTTGTGTCTCGGCTAAAACACCCACTTTTTAAAAGTCCCATGTCTATCACTGTCAGTGGTACACCCTCAAGAGACACATAACGGATATATACATATATACATACATAAACATATGTATATATTAACCTGATGCATTCTGAGACAACACACACCTCAAAATAATCATGATTTATTTCTCCAAGACAGTAGTTTGGCTACCTGTTGCTTACCACTGCTATTTCTCTGCACAAAACAAAAGGCTACCAGAACCGAAGAAGGATGTTCATCTATAACAGTGCTTATTCCAGTAAGTCCACAGGGTGCAGGGTTACAACACGACAGAGCAGTTTGGGGAGCTCCTCGGGGCATATCAGTTAAAGGATTTCCATCCAGCACCTCTCTAAGGCAGTAAGCAGGAGAAAACAACAAGCTCCCATCTCCACGAGTCACTCACCTTGCCACACAGTGGGGAATCGTTTCAGCTGTGATCTGCTATTTAGACTTGAAGCCCAACACACGGAGAGTCTGCCTTTCTTTGGGGTTTGCATAGCTGGTGTTGGAGAACAGGAATTCAAAACGCAATTCGGCTCAAGAGAAACTCATTTTCACCGGAAGACACACTAAGGTCTGTTCTATTCTCAAATTTCACCGAAAGCAGAAATTCATAAATATGCCCCCCTCTCCCTCTCCAACCCCGATTTCCTCAACTGGGGAATTTCCAAAATTGTGCTCTTTGCTTTCTCCTTAAGTGATCACCACTGTTTATGGCCACTGCTGAGCCCAAGCTGAGCAGAGTCAGTCCTTGCGAGACTCACAACCGGGAAGAAGAAATCAGAATGAAAGAAATCTCCACACTCCATGGCTAGATTATGAAGACTTTTTTTAGGAGAAGCGGATGCAGCCGCGCTCCTATATACAACAGGATTCTCCTGGACACGAACGTCTCAGAAGGAGGCATTCCCCAGGCCAGACATTCAGCCATCACACGCCAGTCTGTCCACCTCTGATCCACCCTCTGCCCCTTTCCACTTCTCACCTTGCGTTTGCCCAAAAAAACGAACTTCAGTCGCACCCGAGGGCAGTATTGCCCACAAACCGAGGGAGGGTCTGTGTCCCGGCACACACACACTGACAGACTCACGCGGGCTGAGTGACGCTTTCACAAGTTAAGGGGCCTCGCGCTTACTCAGCAGAGGAAATCTTTGTGTCTGGGAGGAATCACGCCAATTCCTATTAGGAAGAAAGGATACAGGGGCGAGGAAGTCTATTCTCTCGTTGACCAGAAAAAGAGGCCGGGCGAAAACAGAGACCTCTGCCATGACCATCTGCGAAAAGGAAGGATGTTGTCAACTTTCTTCGCCCCAAAACTCAAACGACCTCTGCTTTGACCCTCAGAAACAGATGCACAGGAACAGGCTCTTCTGCAGGAATTGAGAGCTTTACACCAGAGACCCGGCGCTCCGAGGCGCTCTGCCCGAGCTATCTGCCCCGGCACATTTGCACTCACATTCCAAAGATGTTTCCGTCGCGCTGGAATGGCTGTAAATTTCTTTCCTGCAGAATTCTTTCCAAACAAACTGCCGTCAACTGTACTCTGCAGCGTGTGCAGCAGGGAGGTCTTAAACCAGCACCGTTCACCTCATCACAGCAAACCTCTCAGATGCCGAGTATGACTGAACGGGTGGCTGGGCCAGAGAAGTAAACTTTAAAAATGCAAATCTCTCCAGAAGGGAAAAAAAAAAAAAACACCACACAGGACTCCACCAGAATTCCACCTTTCGGAACCTATGATGGATACCTAAAGGCCACCTCCTCAAGCAGGCTCTATTTAATGACTAAAACTGTCTGCTTACATTTTCCAGGATCCATGAAACAGGTTGTTTAAAAAAAAAAAAAAGCAAAATGGAATTTTTTCTTCCCCCATCATTAAAGAAAACGGGAGGGTGAGAGGGTGCAGGAGAACAAGCATTCCCCTCCCAGCACAAAAAGAACTACATTTGTGTTTGGATGAATAATGTAACGCTAGAAAGCTTTGAATCTGAAAGAGAACCATTAAATTCTATCAAGAGTTTTCCAAAGTAAGAAAGCAATGCCCTTAGAAAAAGAAAGTCTAAATCTTTCAAGAAAAAAAAGAGAAAGATATGAAACATGATTAGTACCGATACTGAAATTAAAAAGAAAGCGTCTATAAAAACTCAATTGTCTTGAAACAAAGCTTACACTTTTGGCTATGGATAGTATTTTTAGAACTGGGCTTTCTCTGGAGAGTTGAACGTATGCAAATGCACAAAGCCCAGAGACACACACACGCTATACCTTTGCATGACACTGGCATTTTATTATTTAATTAAAGTACTCTTATTTTTCTAGCTCACGCATGCCTCCCTTGAGACGGCTTTGCTGTTAGCCTGCTGGCCTTGACTTTCAGCCAAAAACAATTCAGAAACAAAAAGGGACAACAAATCATATTTTCACAGACATTTTTATCCCTCAATACAACCCTGTGTTCACACAACATCCTACAGCCCCTATGAAAACTATAATTTAGGGCAGTAGCCACCCAAAACCTAGGATCTGACACATGGCTGCACGAAGCATTTCCAGTGTAAGAAATTCTCAAGTTCTTAATTGCAAATAAACTCTTTTGATAGAACCACTTTCCCCGACATCGCTGGTTTGCAAACAGTGCCACTGGTACCGGCTGATGGATGGAAAAAAATAACAACAAGCCAGTGAATACAGTGCTGATACGATGAGGTGTTTATGGCTTCCGCGCTCGGTGTTGTTTCATTACTTTGTAAGAGAGTCAGGCATCAGAAGATTTTCGGTGCCTCAGTGCCCCAGCCTCAAATGCATCACCTAATTTACAAAACACACTGATTCACCAGGCTCATTCTCTCAACCCTTCCCCAAAGAGAGACTCTCACTTACCTGGTGGCAACCCTGTAAATTCGATTCTCTCCCATAAGATGAGTAGGAGCCCCTTTCTGTTTTACCTGCCAAGAGAAACAACAACAACAAAAAAGTGTAAATTGTGTTTTTCCTTAAAAACAAAAAAATCTCCTTCAGGTAACAGACATCCACTTCTCTTCCCCGATGTTTACATACGAAAAGTAGGCACTACTGGCAATGTATGCAAGCAAGGCAGAGAATAACACTTCCCCACGCTGGCTATGCTAAACTGGAAAAAAAATATCCTTCATTCCTATTCTTAGCCAAACTGCTCCACACTTCCAAAAACTGTCATTCCAATGGCCTCCACTTTCTCTAACAAACAAATTGTCATTCCTTATTTTCACTTTCTTTCTCGCTCACAAAATTTAAACAATTTCATTTTTATTTACACAGCAGGCACATTATCTATGTAATGACCCTAGCCTAGTCATTCCCATTGATTACATTGACACTTAATGGTGAGGCCAAAGCTAATCAATCAGGACTCTCCAGATGGTGAATAAAGCAAAGAAACTATTCACAATTCTGGGTCTCTCTTCCTCTCTCTCTCTCTCTCTCTCTCTCTCTCTCTCTCTCTCTCTCTCTCTCTCTCTCATTTAAACTCCCTTTCCCAGGAGTAAAGACCATCATGATCAAGATGATGATGGAATTTACATTTGGGAAAGAGGACTGTTGAAAAACTGCCCACTCTGAGGCCAACTTCAGGTTCTACCAGTAGACTCAGCAGAATACGGGATAACGGAACATCAGTGTCTTGTTCTGATTCTAACACTCTGGTTTTTTATCTGTAGTCTCCTCTACAGAGATGTACAGAGCCATATCTAAGGGTAAAAATCAAGGCAGCTCATTTGTTTCTTTTAAAAAGTATGTTGAGCCTTAACTGTCAGGAGGAAAACAATGAAAATACCTTACAAGAGATCCAACCAGTAGAACATACCTAGCGACACATAAAGAATTGTTACAGAGAACAGTCCACAGTAGGACAATAAAAAGGGCTCGTCCCGCCCACAACACAAACCCCACCCTGTCCAAGACAGAAGGATGTGTTCTTCCCTTCAGACTAGAGCTTAAGGTACATTGTCCTCTTTACCCAGGACTATACTATTCTTTCTTCCAATGGGAAAATTCAAAACTAGTATTTTGAGAGGCTGGATGGATCCTTCGGAGTTCACAACACCCAAGTTTTTCCCCCTTGACTCAAGTTAACATAAACGTTACAAGCAGCAGTGTTCAACTGTAATCTTTGAGTTCAATGACAATGCTATGAGGGTATGCCTTTCTGACACCACACAAGGAATTTGCCTTTGATAAATCTTAAAACTAGTCAAAAGCTCACCTTGTATGTGAGTCACTATAGACATAAAACAGAAGATGATTTTTGAAGGAAGTCAAACCTGAGTCTTAACATCAACCCTCTTCCCCATCAGTATCTCAAACTTGGGGACACACTCCCGCCACCCAACTTCTGGCACAGTATTCAGTACAAAGCAGAAAATCAATGACCATATCAGTTTCAGTCCAATGAAACAGGACACCAACTCACATATTCAATCCTGGGAGGTCTAAGAGAATAACTTTCACTGTATGAGGATTTTACATTGAAGAAGAGATTCATTTGCCCGTTTTAGAAGTATAAATGGTCATAAAGACCTATTTATTCTTCTGTGTCAGATGGAAGCTACTTATAGTGTTTAACTTCTCTTTACACATATTACTAACAGAAAAAATACCAACTCGATCTTTATGAGTTATCAAATGATGTCTGTCCTTCCTTAAGCTCTCACATCTACAAAGCTTTAATACAACCAGGACATGATTCCCTTTGACACAATATCCACTTGTTTAGCAACTAGAAAGACAAGTAGAGAGATAGGTAGACATGCAGACAAGCAGAGAGACAGAAAGAGACACAGATAAGGAAGAATTTACTCTGACTTCCGAGGAAACTGAGTATCTAGTGTCCTGTTCTGGTGACTTCCAGAAATGGGAAGGAAAAAAGGCAATCTATTTCTTTCTCTAGAAGGAGTTACTGAAGCTATCTCCTACAGAATTTCACCACCTGGCATTATTTCCCAACCTGACTCCTGCATAAAGACCTGGAGAGATGAATTTGCCTACCAGAACTTGTCTCAATTCATATATATATATATGTATGTATGTATATACATATATACACACACACATACACATACACACACATATATAAAGTTAGGTCCATTTCTTTCATTCTTTTAAAGGTAGAGAGGGGGTCCATGCAAATAGTAAGGATGTGAGAGAGAAAGAGAATGTGAATAAATAAACAGGGGAGAGAAGAGAGAGGAAAAGAGGAAAATGAAGGGAGGAGAGCGGACTGGAAAGCACAGGGGTGGGCAGAGAGCAGAGGAGGGGAAGAGCCGAGCAGGGATGCAGGCGGCGCAGAGTCCCCAAAGTGCTCTTGGCTACACGGACCCAACATTCTTTACTATCATATCAGATACAGACTGCTTAATCTTAATTTTGCTTGTTAAAAAATATTTATCCAGATACAAAAATAAACCCACTGCAAATTACAAGTTGTCAGGGTTAAAAATCTACTCCTGTCTGTGTGGGGGAGGACAAGAGACCAGCATAGACATGAATCATTCTCAGTAATTCGAGTGTTTCCATGACATCAGTGGGCACCCGTCCAGGACCCTGTCGAAGTCTGTGAGGTACCGAAGAGGCAGCGCAGCCAGCAGGAGGCTGGGAGGTGCACTTCTTCCCCCCCCCCTTTTTTTAGGATTATATTCCTTGTAAAGATTTCATCTGTGACATCCACTTTTACCATCAAATAGATCGCTCCAGAGATCCTGAGCAAACACATGTCATTCTGATAGTGTAAACCTTTAACTTTATTACATCTTTTTGTTCCCAAAATCAACTATAAATCTGTCCTTCGAGCTCAA
The DNA here is from genome assembly GCF_001704415.2 of Capra hircus. Taxonomy (NCBI): domain Eukaryota; kingdom Metazoa; phylum Chordata; class Mammalia; order Artiodactyla; family Bovidae; genus Capra; species Capra hircus. Next base: position 55,014,341 of record NC_030831.1, read on the forward strand.
ATCCCTGTTTGGGAGCAAAACAATCAGGGACATGGACTGTGGGTAAACCCAAGCACCTTCTCAAGCCTATCTTATCTACTCTACTAATTTCCTAATGACAAAAAGCAGCCATTTTACAATGGCACCTCACTTCCAGGGAGGAAAAAATATACACATCTTTTGTATAAACTGTCCACCAAAAATTAGCTATGATCTTGATGTCAGTCTTCTGCTTAAAATGCTCAGGAACATTTGTTTCAGATAATAAAATTCTCAAGAGCACTGATAACATGTTTGAGTAGGATCCTTAAGTAACTATCTGTGCTCGTGAACACAAAAGCTCCTAAATATGTGTGTTTACTCTATGCCAGCCATGGATTTTTGTCACTTATACCCAGTGGCTGGCGCGGACAGCTTCTTTCCTCCATTCTTCGCCACCGACCTCCCCCCTCATCCCCACGATCACAACGGAGCTTTGAAAGAGCTCAAGATTCTATTTTTCCAATATTTAAAAGAGATAGCAGTGATGAACAAACCCGGCGCGTTCACTGCGGAATTTTCGAGACAACCCTCCAGTACTAGAATGCGACAGCCGCTGCGGATATTTTTTGGCACCAAGACAAGGGTGGCAGTGCCAAGCCCCATGGCTAAAAGTACTCAAAAGAGGCATAAGGGCAGCATTAATCGCTCAAGTCTTTTACTGCATGGAGTACTGTTGTCCATATTTTAAAAACTAAAAGTACCCGTTAGTAACATTTGTTGTCTGCCCACCAAGGGGGTGGTCGGGGGGGGACTCTGAAATATACACCAGAAACAAATCTTGTCAAGCATTTGATTCATTTTTATACCTAAAAGGACCAAATGTTAAATTTTGCTGCTGGTGACGATTTGCCGTGCATGAAACAAATAATATGACCTAATAGGCTACACTGAAGGCTGAATGAAAGCTACAAGAGAGGATTTCATAAACGAAGTCGACATATTGGCTAAACAACTTTCTTCTGCAAAAATGATGTATACAAGGAACATGTAATGCTATGTCACAATTTTTTAAATTAAGCAAGAAAAACGCTGTAAATGAGCAGACACAACATCCGTCAATCAATCCTTCTAAAGACAAAGGAGCTCAACTCGCAGCCCCTTCTCTAGAACAAGTCGGCATCTACAGTGAGCAAACAATCCGGAAAGTCAACACGTGTTTTGTCCAAATTGAACCCATCAGCTGTTAAAAACCTATATTTAAATTTGATTATTAAAAATGACACCAATGGGCAATCAATAAAGGAGTCACTTGCTTTTTCTGTTGCCCTTGAAAAACTCGAAGCTAAGCAGAAAATATAAGCTGTTCCCATTTATTTTTAAAGACCAATCCTTTTGCTGATTTATTCAACTGTTCTTTATCTTGCTGCCTCATGAAAGATAAAGAAAAGAAATTTAATGTGGGGGTGGGGGGGAGTTATGATGAACAAATATCTATAATTCAAAATCTAATACTTTTATATTCTTACATAATTTTCCATTTGACTCCTAATTTGCCTTACAATTTATTCACGGTATCCCATTGCAAGGGAATGCCATAGGAAATGACTGAGAATTAAAGTGTTACATGAAGGGAAAAACTGGTATCATAAATTCATTAATTCACAAGGACACATCTAAGAAGTATCCCCGCTGGCAGACTGCTACACCTAAACAGTTCTAATCCATTTGGAGGGAGTGAGAGACAGGCAAGAACAACTTATCCATAATATGATTTTTGGAGATAAGCCGAGACACAGATGCGTCCACGGGTGGTTGACCCATAGGATAACAATAGGTTGTGTTTGGGTTTCTAGCTTTTCATTCGTACAAGGCCACTTTTAATATTACATATAAATGGTAAGTATTTCACCAACAACCAAACAAGATGCACTATACACTGGAAAACATCCTCCTGTGAAAAGCCTTGATTTAAAAAAACAAAAACAAAAAAAAGTGACCTGATGTTGTAGGACAATACCCAGCAAGGTTATTCCATTGCTAATCCTCATTCTGGGAACTGAAGAACCAGCCCTTTGTTCTCTATCACCAGACTAAGGAGCTCATCACAACCCTGTTTGAGTTAAATCTCTGTCCCTGCCCTCAGCCCATCCTTGGTTACCCTATCATCTGGGGGTGGGAGGCATACTGAAAAGAGTATTTCATTAAACAATAACCGGAAGAGTGGTTCCAAAAATATACATGAGGTTATTTATAATTTACAGTTCTCTCATCTTTCCCATGCCTACCTTTCTCTCTCTTGTCCACACGATACCCGAGTTCTTGTCACGTATCCCCACTACACAAAGAGGTTATGTAGACATTCATTCAATCTACACAAGAACCAACCCTGTGAGGCACATAATATAAACACCATTTTACAGATGAGAAAATTGAGGAACGGAAAACTGCCCAGGCTCACAAAGGCAGCACCTGTTAGATGCAGGATTCAAACCCTGGCAGCTGGATTCCCAAGGCTGGACTCTTCGTACTACTCTGCGCTGCTGGAATTTAAACTCGGGCAGGAAAAAAAAAAAAACAAACCAAAAAACTACAAACACATGAGAAGCCCAATTCTGAAGACTAAATCCCAGAGCTCAAAACACTCATGAATTTGATATGAAATTAATGAAAGTGTCTTAGAGGTGGTGATAATTTACATTTACATGGTGTTTTATTCCTAAAAGGTCTCTAGGTACTTAATAGCTGTGCAAATAATGTACACCAGAACCTGTGACTTCATGAAAAAATCTGCAACCATCTCCACAACAACTGGAAGCAGCTAACTGACAAAAACGTGGCCGCAAACCACGTCTCGACACACGTCACTTGTGAAGAACGTGAGTTCAAACCAATGAAGAAAAGAAGAGTGAAAGTAAAAATAGTCACAGTTTAGGAGAAGACAAGACAGCACTCTAGTGTCTTCTGTGGAGTAACAGGCCCACAACAGGCTCCGAAAAACAAAAAGGAGGCAAATTAAAAAGCCCAGGAAATGTTACAAGCTGCCTATATATCTCTCTTGACCCCCAGAAATTTACACTGGATCTTAGCATGTGAAATCCTCTGAAAAAGTCCTGTAATGAAGACACTTAATTTCAGTTAATATCTTTTTTAACTTCACTTTTAAATTTTAATCAAACATTTTATTTAATTCAATACATCCAAACTATTACCATTTTGACATGCAATCTTTCCTAAATCCATTTGAATACACATACCTGCCCTTGTCTTTTTGCCTACTGACACAAATCCTGAGGAATCTGAGAAACCACTCTTTAAAAACTTAACATTTAAAAGAATGCCCTGGGTTACTGTATTTGCAATTTTCTATCAAATAAATAAGGTTAAAATTTGAATTTTATTTTAATTGACCTAAAAATACTTGTGTTTTGTTGTGATGTTTCCACGAATATACACCTTTGTGGTTCTGACTAGCCAGTCAATCTTAATTTTCCCTGATCCAAGCTTGGAGGTGACAGTCTGGGTTTACAAGAAACCAGAAACTGACGTTATTTTCCTTATTTCTAAAATACAGAGAAGACCACTGGTTCTTTCCTGTAGAATCCTACTATACTTTTAAAATCCAAATTTAATAAATTTCATGCTAAAAGAGTTACAACTCAATTTCAGGGGATAAAATAGTCATTCCACAGTCTAGAAAATTCTCTTCCTCCACTTCATCCTAAATTGAGAACAGAAAGAAAACTCAGAGGAAAAGTGACGAGGCACATAGTTTGCAGCAAAGAATGATGAGACACGGGGACCAAATCATTTTGCCAGGAAGACTAACTTCAGTCCTTCCTTTAACTGATGTTCTTAAATCATCAAAATAGAACACTTGGTAGTAACTAGAGCTCTGACCTTGGAAAATTATGAGTTTTTAGCTGCTTTCTGTCATTGATTCACCTCATCTCGTCTAGATAGTGCCTTCAAAACAGTGGGTGTACCAAAATTCCAGATATACTTAAGAGTATCTTGAGGTACCACCAAGACTCTTCCTTTGGGGGGATTCTAAACATGGTTGAGAATCTACATCCAATTCTCCTTGAAGCCCTCACATTTGTAAAGCATTATATAGTATGTAAAGCAAAGACAACAAGACCCCAAGAGTTCCTTAGATGGCCATTTTACCCCCATGTTTACAGCACATGCGTGCACTCAGTCGAGTTCAACTATTTGCAACCCCATGGACTGCAGTCCGCCAGGCTCCTCTGTCCATGGGATTTCCCAGGCAAAAATACAGGAGTGGGTTGCTATTTCATCCTCCAGGGGATCTTCCTGAGCCAGGGATCAAACCCACATCTCTGTCTCCTGCATTGGCGGGTAGATCCTTTACCACTGACTCAACTGGGAAGCCCTATATTTATAGCAGAAGTCACTAAAATTCAGAAAAGGTGGGGAATTTCCTGACGATCCAGTGGTTAGAACTCTGTGCTTTCACTGCCAAGGGCGCTGGTTCATTCTCTGGTTGGGGAACTAAGATCTCACAAGCCCCGTGGCAAAAAAAAAAAGGGGGGGGGGCAACCAACTTCTAACAAATAAAAGAGGTTGTACAGATATTGAGACAAAGCTAGAACCTAAATAACCAATTCCTGTACCAAAATCTGTTTTTACAATATGCCACCTTTATTACCCATAGCTATTGTGGTAACAAAAGATGATTCCACTCGCCTTTTTCTCACTATGTAGCACAGCCCTCTCCTCAATTTGTAGTAGGTAGAAGAAGCATTCTCCAGTCCTTTGATGAATGAAAATGTTAGAACAGGTCACATTTTGAGTGACCATCCTTTGGGACACCAAAAATCCCCTTTTCGATGCAAAATGAAAAGTACGGTCTTAGATTCTTCGGCCCACCCCGGACAACAGTTGGGATCATCCCCTCCCTCGCGCTTAGCAGAAGTGCCCACATTATCAACTGAAAGCGTGTGAGCTTTATCCTTTCTCTTCCCAATGCAGGAAAATCTTTTATTGAAAATAACACTAATTCCACCGAGTGTGCAATTAATCAACGTAATCATGGGGATAACTTAGCTGTTTGGGGAGGTGTGTCGAATAACTCTTTAAGGCCACTAAAGTGCCACTTGAGTCACCAGAGTAATGATTTTCTGAATCAGCAATTTGTACAAGGGTCCCCTAGGGGCCTGAAGGACTAACACTAACCCTGAAATCACTCAACTTACTTCTAACGAGTAACTTACCACTGGCTTGATGTGAATAAGATCTCAATGGTTCTGCCCGCCCTATTTTATATTTTTATTGCAGTTAAGTGTCTACGGTGTCTGGGCATAACCAAGTCAATGAAGGCTTCTGAAGAAACATCATATAAGTCCGAAGTTTTGCTTTTATTTGACAAAATGTAATCATTTTGCATAGAAAAATGAAACACAAGGTCAAGCTTGCAATATACACTGACGGCATCAGAAGCACGCAGAAACAAAATGTTTCTGTTGTCATCTTAGAAGGAAAGAAGACAGGATCGGGGTGGAGGAAATCAAGCCCCTCAAATCAGTTCTATGGCTCAGACACCCCTGCCAGTCATGAGAACTGTCGGAGGTCTTTTCTTAAAACAGATACCTGGGTTCTCCACCCCAGGGGACTTGCAATCAGTGGAACAGAGTCCAGAATATCTATTTTTTTTAAAAAAACAATAACTTTCACTGGTTAGTCTAACAGGCCAGGGGTAAGAATAACCAATTTAAGTGAACTGATTCGATCTTTAAGGTTATATCAGATGCTGCTGCTGCTGCTGCTGCTGCTGCTGCTGCTAAGTCGCTTCAGTCGTGTCCGACTCTGTGCGACCCCATAGACGGCAGCCCACTAGGCTCCTCTGTCCCTGGGATTCTCCAGGCAAGAGTACTGGAGTGGGTTGCCATTGCCGGGAGATAACAAAAAAAAAAAAAAAAAAATCAATGACTATCTAATCTAACCTGTTTAACTGGGTTTTGAAACAAGAGTTGATCAACAAGAGTTGATCGCCAAGACTCTTTCAGTTACATTCTGCAAACTGGAGAAACATTTTTCTGACAGCGTATTAGGCCTCTAAGTTTGTTCATCTCCACTCATGAAGATTAGTTGTTTTAAAGAAACATATCTCACATTACCACGTAGATAGCTCTCAAACACAACAGGATCCCAAGACACAAGTATCCTGGAGGTAAAAGGACATTCCTCTTCAGCCAGCCCCAGGGGCCGCTGCTCCGAAAGTACCCCCTTCCTGCCCTAAGGAAGAAGTCACCTTTAGACTGCGAGGATCAACTCAGGGAACCCAACTTGATTTCTTAACCTGAAAGGACGCTCCCACCCATGAATTCGGCATGTTCATGCTCTACGGAAGCATGGAGTCCTTGCTGTGGGAGAGAATCTGGTCTTCTGATTCCTCTGGAGGAGACTGATGACATTTCTGACCAAATGCAGCAGAGACAACATCCTATAAAGTAAGACTTTGTTGCCCCGCTCAATTATTTGGAATTTATCAGCAAATTTTAAGAAAATCAGTAGTTACATTTTACCTTGCAATCTGCTTTTAGCGATACATTATGTACCGCCCAGTAAACTAATGTTCTAAAAGAGTCTCACACGTTTGTGTGTGTGTTAGTCGCTCAGTCATGTCCAACTCTTTGTGATCCCAAGGACTGCAGCCTGCCAGGCTTCTCTATCCATGGGATTTTTTCAGGCAAGAATACTGGAGTGGGTTGCCATTTCCTTCTCCAGGGGATCTTCCTGACGCAGGGATTGAACCTGGGTCTCCTGTATCGCAGGAAGACTCTTTACCATCTGAGTCATCAGAGAAGTTTCACTAATATCAACTGTTCAAAATAATAAGGACCAAACTCTGAATTAGGCATGTCAGCACAGAAAACAGAAGAAAGACGTAGTATTATGTTCATTATATAGCATGTATCCAGGGAAATCACACATTTGAGCACCATCTCGTGTAGGGGATGGCCTCACTTTTCAAGCTGAGCTCACAACTAACAATTAGAATACAACCACTATCATCCCTCAAAAGAAGCAAGACACATTTGATATGAAACTCAAGAATGCACAAAAATAAAGTAGGTGGGGGGGTTCACGAAAATTTTAAATACAGCTTTACATTCGTGCAATAAAATAAGTATTATACTTACATGTATATATATATGTATGCATATATATGTATATAAGTAGCATTTTTAACCTCAAATAGAAGAGAATCTGAGTGTCATGCATAGATGCACCTATAATATATTAGATGACATTTCTCTAGTCTTAAGACTTACAGAGTTCATATTCCCTAAATATACACTGCTGAAAAGTTGCAGTGAAATAGCCCATAATTCAAAATACAATTCAGGGCATTCACAGAGCAGACAAAGATGAGGAAGACTGCTAACCACTGAGCTGCCCTTCAAGATCAACTTTAAAAGAATGGCCCCATTACAAACAAGCTGGGAGGGAAATAGGATCAAACTACTCAAGAGCCCAGCTCCCTTGTTAAAGGAAGGTGATGGTTCACAAACAAAATTACACAAGCCACTGAGCCCCACACTATAGCATTTAAGGAAACCCTCCCAATTACTGAATATGTGAGCATGACTAAATCAAGAGAGGAAGGCGGGGGCCACAGGAAGGAAGGGGAGAGGCAGAGGAAGGGATGATGAGGGAGAAGGAGGAATGGGGGAAGGAGAGAGAAGGGGCGCAGTCACAACAGTGACCGCATCCTGGCAAAACATGCAAGAATATAAAATCCACCACGTGGAACAGATGTTTACAGACAGCAATTTTCAACTCTGAAGCTTGCAAAAATGATCCTCTGAACCTGAAAGAGGCCCAAAAAACATAAGATTCGGGAATAAATATTGTTGGGTGCCTGCGTATAACTAGCACATGTTGGCTGATGGTATGTTAACGATGGACACTGTTCTCAGGAACTCGACTCAAATTGTTTAACGGCCTATATGGGAACAGAATCTAAAAGGCTGGATGCAGGTCTCTGTGCAACTGCTTTACCTTGCTGCCCAGGTGAAACTAACACAACAGTGTAAACCAACTATACTTCAATAAAAATTATTTTTTTAAAAATAAATGTTTATTTACAAAAGGGAGTAGATAGATGAAATGCCAGGGAGGAACCCCAGTATGTACATTGTCAGAGGTACAACAGGATGCTGAGAAGCACAGAGAGCACCAAACGCAACCTCAGCGTGGGAACAGGCAACAGCAGGGTACTCCACTAGAACACATTTAGTGGGAAACGGGTATTTGCGAGAATGCCGTCTGCAGCTATTTGACAATGTTAAGTAAATCAAAACAACTAATAACTTACACCTTTACAATTTACCCATAATAAGTTTTAAGGTAACTGATGGCTAAAATTGGAAAGCTGGAAAACTGGAAATAACTTAGAAGACATTTCCCCACTTCTCTAGCTCTAGTTCTGCAATCATTCCATATGCTAGGGAGCTGGTTGGGGAGTTTTGATGGAATTTGCTTATTATGAATTAGAGAAATTTGCAAAGACAAAGGAATTGGAGAGAGCTAAAAAATTCTCGCCACAAAATCATCACGTAATGGACTCAAGGCATTTCAGAGATAAGGTAGAAACCACTTACACATAGTTAATTTTTATAAAGAAGTTGATGGAAACTTATCAACAATAATTGCTGCTATTTTAAAGACCTATTCATTACACAGAGCTTTGGTCTTTACTACCAAGTCTCCACCCAAGTCATGGCGCAGAGGTGAGAGGTCCCCTCTGTACCTGCCCTCGTATACGTCACTCCTGCAACCTGACAGTGTCAGTAACCTGCTCCTTTCGCATTCTACACTCTAGAAACAACAACCAAAAGCAGCCAAACAAAACAAAAAAGGTTCCACTCAAACTCTGATTCTTCTCAATGTCTGCCAGGGAGAACAGCTTAATTTGGTCTGCAAGGACACCAAAAATGCCTTCATAAAACATTAGGATGTACATACAGACTCATTTTCCTTCACAAAGCAAGTAAAAACAGTTAAGCCTATCAAGGGGTTCTCTACCAGGCATTAGCTATATATAAAGAGTTGTGTTTCAAAATTTCAATGATCTATCCTTTTAAAGTCCATGCCCAACTTAGTAAACAAGAATTCTTCTTGAGCGGAATCAGGCAAGGAGGAGTTAGGAAAGCAACAGGAAAATGATTAATGGTCATCTGAAAACAACCACTTAATAACTCAAGAGTGGTGTATACTTCACATGTTATTTGAGCTGCCAAGAGTCTCATATTTAGCAAAAGGAAACTACCTCCAAAACCCCAAGCAAACAAACAAACAAAAAAAATCCCTTCATTTCTTAATGATTAACTGCCATATTCAGTATTAACCTACAACTTTATAATCACTACAAATATCTGATTGTATAAAAAATACCAAAACAAAACAAAAAACAACAAAAAACCAACCTTGAAAAGTAAAAGAAATTAAGAACCCATCATACCAGTCAGTGCCAATCTAAGTAGCCAGCAGAGGGCGCACAAGCCCGAACAAGAGCTGGCTCTGGCCAGGTACCACCCAAACTCATCTCAGACTAAATCCGACCAAAATTTGAATACAGGAAGGAGGGACATCATCCTATCATGAAATTGCTAAAACTAATGTGCTCAGTTTAGGATCAGTAAGAAATACACACAAATATACTTTATTATTCAATACTGACATCAACATTTCTTAACAGCTTCATGGAAAGGTGTTCATTAAAAACAAATAATTCTTCTTTGTATACAAGTTAAGTTTTATCAGTTTTCAAGGCCACTGTAGTGTTTATAGGTGTATATGAAGAATTATCTAGAAAACATGAATTAGCAGGAGTAAATTAAATATTGAATTTTTAATACATAAACACATAGGTTTTAGTAAGTATATTAAATTACTCTGCCAACAGTTTCTTTCAGAGTAATTCCACGTGTCATATACAAATCTATTGATTTTTGTAACCCTAGAGCAATCAAATATGTACCATTTTATAGTTAAATTGAGACACATAAGGTACTTATTTTCCCACTGGTTTGTGCTTGATTATTTTTAAGTTGTCATTCTGGGTCTCTGTATTATAATACTAGCCTTGGAGTTACAGGAGATTACACCAGAAGAGTACCTCGCAGCTATGTATGAACACGTACACATGTAGAAAGAGCACTCGGTTTATTCCTTCAAGTCACAAACTCTTCCTAAATCTTTTCGCACTTTTGATTTCAGCAGCAGTTATCACAAACTGAAAAATAATATGAATTACCTCATGAAAGCAAAAAATTAAAACCAACATCAGATACTGCATTTTTAATATTTACAAATAAAAGTTAAATAATCAGGATGTCCAATCTCTCATTTCAAGCACATTAGAACAAACAGAAGGTTTGCACTTAAGTTTCAAGATGGAAAGCTTAGTAGGATAATTAACTGCTACTTGTCCATCCACCTAAAAGATCATTTCAACCTCACCTCACTCAGCAAACAAAAACAATGAATCCACATAACGTCGCCATCAGGTTGATTTTTTTTTTCAAGCATTCTTGGTAGAATTGAGAGTTGAACTTAATTTACACCCTCTACCAACCAGGTGGTTTAGGTTACATGTAGGTCATGGTAAATAATACTTATCCTTTGGCTGATATGGCTGCACCGTTTTTGCATAAGTTAAAATGATGATGGTTTATTATTCCTAAGCACTCAATTCTGAAATGTTTACACAATCTGTTAAGTCCAGGCAAATTTAAATGATTCTGACATGCAGCCTGCTAAGGCCAGTGACGGGGATAATGCCTCTTTACGTGGGTAAAATTTCGTGGCATATAGGTCACTCTCTTAAGGGGAATCAACTGTGTGTCTCTTCTTTGCATTTCCACCACAATCCTTCATCCTGCAGCCTGGAGCTGAGAGTGAAATGCAAGAAAGGAGCCGAATGCTCAAAGCAAAAATCTGCTTCCAGGACAATCCATTATATCTGACAAGTTAAATGTTCCATGGTAGGCCATATGGCATCAGAGCAGGCCCGGCAATGGAAGAGGGGAACTCAGCAAATGCATCACAATTAAGGAGTTTGGCTACAGACCTTACTTTGAATTACTTTATTTTTTTAATAAATTTTAAATGCTGTCCCCCCAATGCGTAGCTGGATCCCATTCCTGGGATCATTTTTAAAGGGGTCCCATGATTTTGTTCTCCTCTCCTGACTGTCGGTGCTGAACTCTGAAAGGCACACGGGGCCATTTCTATCACAGGAAGTTTCACAGAGGAAGACCTGTAGATTCGTTTCAAAACTTTCCAGACAAATAATATGTAGAGCCGCTCTGTTCACTCAGTTAGATGTCAACGAAACTGGTCATTGAAATGGGACATTTACACGAATCTGAGAAAACGTTAAAGGAAACCGGTTTCCATTTTTAAGTCCAAAAAATCTGAGAAGCTGTAGAGTCATAACTCCACAAGCACGTTTCGGTTTCTTCTCTGGTTTACTTAATATTTACCAGACTAATGAACTAAGACTGCCTCCACTAAACTGAGCTCCTCCTAACACTGCCCGAGAAAGGAAATCGGCCTACTTCTGCTAACTCCATGTTCCAGAGGCAAGTCTTAGATGCTTTCTAAGATGTTGATTAAAATCAGGCTGTCTATAAAAATAAACATTTGTTGTTAGAAACAATGTAATGTAAATATAATTTGTATTATAATCAAGGTATGCATTAAGGGAGAAGAAGATGAAATTAATGAAATGACCAAAATAGCATCATTAGACCACAGTATGTCATTATAATATTCATTTCAGTAAAGAAAACAAATCCTTTCTGAAGAATTCTCAGGAAGAGAACTGAACCTGTGATAAAAACAGGAAAAGCTTTCTACATAAATGTCCAAACTCATCTGGTCCAGTGTCAAACAGGAATTTTATCAACACCCTCACTTCCTGGGGCTAACAACTTCTCGAGCAAATTTACATATAATATGGTGTGTGTTTGTATGTGTTTCTGTGTGTGTGTATAAACTGTAATGGGTGGGTTTTTTCTAAACAATCATGACTATCGTTTACGTATTCACACTGGTTTGCAAACATGAAATTCATAATGATTAAGAGAAACATGGATGCAGCTTTCTGAAGAAGACACTAAGACTCATTTCCCTAAACTATTTTCACTCACCATTTCTCCAGAGGGTCACTATTTCTCTCAAATGTACCCACTTCGGCCTTAATTAAGAATAACATTATTTCAAAGAGCATATCCAGAAACTTTATAAAACTGGGTCACTTTGCTTCATGTTTAAAATTATAAACACATTATCTGGTGGTCCTAAATTTATTATTTGTTACGGTACTCTTATATTTGTATCTCATTTATATTTCAATATGAAACAATTTATTAAATCATGAAGATGGTTATGTGGGTTATGACTGGCAATCTGTATTAAAAATCAATTGTTACAGCTCTTTTTATTTTACCAAGTGCTTTCACATTCATGCTCTTATAAGCTTCGTCATAATTAAGTATCATAACTATTATCATAATATTTTCATTCCATATGTGAGAAAAAAGGCAAACTGAGAGAGGTTACTTTATTTGTCTTAGGGCACACAGCTACATGATGGAGGAACCACATCTTTTGCCTAAGCCTACCTCTAATGTCACAGTGTACTGGCGTGTACTTCCCCATACGTGAGGAAGTATGACCATTGTTAAAAAGATACAGGCAAGTATTACTTAGGAATTTAAGTATATTTACTATACATTTTTACTTCTTATTCAAGAAAAGTGGCCAATTTTTTTGGTATTGTGATAGTACCAGTGTGAAAAAGACACCAGAATCTCCATGCTTGGGTTTCCTAGGAGGAATGAACACCTACTCAAACACAACTACACTTACAAACGAGCACACACACATACACAAAATGTAGCCTCACACACCGCAACACCAATGAAGTGCACTGGGCCAGCGTGTACTGTAGATCCTATTTCTGTGTCTCCAGATCCACATTTTTATTACTAATTAAAATGTCCAGATGGTAAAATAACACCTGATCCAGGGGGCTTTTAAGTACAGTAATTGTCAACGCTCAACTCCTACATTGTTAACAAATGGGAAAATTGGCTACACTGAGTTTTATATGTACTGTTTCCAACTTATCAGTGTAATGGAGTTAAACTTTAATAATCTGAACACCAGTATGTCCACATTAAATCCTTTACCAAGAAAAAAAGAGAAAGACCTGATATTCAAATCATCACCATTAAGAGAAAGCTATGGACTCCAGCAGAACTGCACATCACACCACGCCAATTCAGTTGTCTTTTATGGGGGGAAATATATAAAGGAGGAAAAGAACGAGGCTCTTTCCCTTCATCCTTTGTCTATAGGTTCACTAAATCATAAACAAATTTTGGGTTTTTTTGTGCCTTTTAATTTGGGGGGAATTTTTATACCACACGGAGGTACAGATCTATATCCCAAAGCAAAATGTCATTATATTACAAGCTTTTTAAAAATATGAATTTGGGCATGACCCCTAAAAGTCAGGTTAGGCCTTGGCTCATGAATAACATACTCCTGGAAATCACAAATGCTTTTAAAATATTTAAAGCACTTACTTCCTAATCCTAAGTGGATTCATTTTTCCCTCAAACATTTTCTTTCTCTCTCTCTCTTTTTTTTTTTTTTTTTTTTGCAAATATCTAGGCTGCTTTGATACGCAAATGTTCTCCCAAACATTTCCACCAGCCAGCCACTGAAATTTCTCCACAGACCCCAACCAATGGGAAAGTTTGCAAGGGAAATGCGAGAAGCAACTGGATGAGAACCCTGCCAGGAACCCTGGCTTCACTGGCCACAAACAAATGTGGATTTTGTTGCAATACCTGTGGCTGTTTTAGTGAAACAACTCCTTGAAAATTCTCAGTCATGGGGCAGTCATTCTCCTTGATTGAAGCAATAGCTTCTGGGGAGGGCAAAACCGATCTCCCACAGGTCTCCTATTTCAGAGTTCAATAACTCCAGGAAATGTGGCTTTGCACATGGACAGTGAAAATCTCATCACTTGAAAAAAAAAAAATACCCAAAGGAATTAACATCTGCAAAACAGGAAACAGAGAGCAAAGCAGCAGTGCCGTGACTAGGGTCCTACGTCTGAACAGGTACAATTTTAGGGGAGTGTTGCTACCTTCAGAAGTATTCTCTCTAGGGAATAAGCCAGGGAAGAAGATGTCCCTAGAGCCCTCTTTATTATATAAATAACTCAAGAAACTACTTATGCAAATGAAAGATTTTTCTAGAAATAAAAACAAAAGAACAGCATTCAAAACTAACTTGTAAATACAGTACGATTACAATTACTATCAGTGAAAACAATCTCCAATACTCCCTTTCCCTTTCATGCTCCACTGCGTAAACACCCCCCCAAACCAGCTTTGAGAAATAATGGGATTCCTTGATAACAGGTCAACAAATCATTTCAAAGCATCTCCAGTCTGCTCAGACACAGAACCACCAGAGGCTAGCCACACTGAAAACAGAACCAAATCTCAGGATTCCAGTTGCTAACACCAGGCTGGGCATTACTGAGGAAGGCAGAAGTTGCAAATTTGGTGGGAGGAGAAACCTAACAGTGAATTTATCAAAGCCAGTGGAACGCTGAGTTTCTACAATAAAAGGGATCTGCTTCTCCACCACTAACCTGCTGGTCCACACTTGTTCCTTCACTTCTCCCATCACTTCCTCATTTACAGACACTGCTACTGCCACTGCTGCTAAGTCGCTTCGGTCGTGTCCCACTCTGTGCGACCCCATAGACGGCAGCCCACCAGGCTCCGCCGTCCCTGGGATTCTCCAGGCAAGAACACTGGAGTGGGTTGCCATTTCCTTCTCCATTACAGATACTAGAAGTAGTCAAAGATTTCATCTGATGTGGGTTCGACAATAGCAACAAAGTGCCAAAAGCCACAGATTTTAATTGAGCCCCAAATACAGTTCTGGGGGAGAAAAAGAACCAATCACAGCAGGAAGCACTTTAAAAGAAAAAGTGGGGGGAAAGGAGGCATCATTCTGAGTAGTTACTCTGCACTCAGTTGTACTGTATGAAAAGAAAATAAAAAAGCTCTATATAATGTCAGAATTAACCTATCGTTTCAGATTGCTTACAGGTGAAATTCTACCATCTGGATGGGCAGTTTGCCCGCACAAAAAAGAAGTAAACTAAAAGGAAAAAACCCTTCTTCTGCCTGCTATTTTATTTTAACACAATAGATTTCAAAAGAAAAAGGACACTCACCATAATCTCCAGCTACTGACACGCACGTTTACACAACATGTGTGTATACACACACATTCGTGTACAAGCTGTGACAAAACAAAAGTTGGAAAAAGCAAGAGTGCAATAAAATTCTGTTTCTTGGATCTCTAAAAGATAAATAAGGACTAAAAATCTAGCCTCTCTTAATTAAATCATAGGAAAGAAATTACATTAAAATTCTCATTAAATAACTCCTGATACTTTCCATTTCACTGAAACACTCCAAAAAATAAAACCTAGCATATCAAAGTTTCTATCTTCTCCTAACAAGGCATATTTATATTCTTTTTTTACGCTGGGCTAGCAAGTTGGGGAATTACAACTTAACTTTAAACAAACAGGAAACTACATCTTAGAAACTGCCTGTAGTTACATCATTTGAGAGTCAAAGCGCTTATATATTTCACAATTTTTAAAGGCATACGTTTTCATTCCCCTCTACTCTTAATCCTTATACAAACCTTTGTTTTCTTTTTTTTTTTAATAAACATCTGCCTCAGCAGAAAGATTCAACTTAGCAATGTTCATTTTTTAACTGGAAGATCAAATCTTGACATCCTGTCAAGAGTTCTAGGTTTTTTCTTTCTAATGTTAAGGGTGAGAGAGAACTTTTGGTTTAAGTTTAGGCTGGTCTGACAAAACATGGTACTAGGCTGGCACCAAATGGTTATTTGCCAACCTCCAGTCACACATTTTCAAAGCAGCATGCAGAGGGTTTATAAATTAATAGCTCTCTGTACTGAATGCCTGTCGATATCTCTGTCCTGGGGTTTCTGGGTATCCATTTGGATTGTACAGTGTTTCTTAAAATTACGTCTGAGGCCCAACACTAAACCAGAAGTGTTGAGTGAGAGAATTATGGGCGCATTCCCCAACTCTTACATTAAACCACAAATGGAGTAGATTAAAAAGAAAAATCACAGAGGTGGGGGGAAACACATCATCCAAAAAAGGAAAAAGAAAACAAACAAGAAACAACTTACCCTGAATAGAGAAATAGAATACTTGCTTTTCTTTCTACCTTATGGGTAGCTTACACGGAAGGAGGCACCAGAAGATCGAAGCACAAATACATGACGAGGTGTCTCCAGAAACCAAGAGGATGAATAAACTGTCATGGCGTAAATTTGCCAGCCAGAGGACAGAACACAGCATGCTGGGGCTTGGCTGTCCTAACATGTTTTACTATGTAAATTTAAATAGTCTTGAAAGAGAAAAGAAGGGAAAGGTAGAGGGGATTTTATCTTTAATATTAAAAAAAAAAGTTTGCCAGAAATTCTCATACTTGGGTCCCAAAAGAAGTACTTTCATGGCTGTTATCAAAAAAAAAAAAAAAAAAAGAATCCAGTTCTTAGGCTAAAACTCATCCTATGCTTCCTATGATGGAAATTTAGGGGGTGCTTTAAAGAGTTAAAGACTCCCTACCATTAATTTGCATCTGGTGCTTTTAGTGTGTGTGTGTGTTTTTTTCTTCCCTGAAAAGTTGGCAGAGCTGACGATTTTCCATAATGCAAGCATTTGGGAATTGTGAGCGGAATGAAACCGATCCAATCTCCTGACTGCGACATGAATTTTCATTAATTACAACCTTGTCAGCAAAAGCATTATCAAAGCTGAATATGAAAATGCTAATGAGTCCTCATTTGCATATTTTTCTTTGTTGGAATGTCATTAATTATTACATTTTATGATGATGAATGCAGCTGTCGAAGCTCTCCGATGCATAATTAGCCATCAGAATGCCAGGAGCCGATCAGCATTTTTGGGTGAAAAAAAACAAATTTCACTTCCACTCTCCCCCCATCCCAACACCACCCAACACACAGACACACACAGAGACACACACATGCACACACAGCTCTGATGACGACAGTCCTAAGGCCAGACTTTGGGGAAGTTGAAAAGGGCTCATTTAGAGAGAATTCATTTTTGCTTTAAATTTTTTTGGTTTTAGCGGTAACAGTCTTATACAATAGAAGCAGCTCTTAATAAAAAAAAAAATCGTTATTCCAGCTTAATTAATGCCACGCTTAATTATAACACCATGATGTCAGCGGTTTTAATTAAGTATTGGCTCCGTTACAGGGGAAAAAAAAAAAAAAAAAAGGAAACGGGAAAAAAAAAAAAAAACTCGTTGCAATAAGAGTCACAGACTTGTGCAAATCATTTCTGCGATTTTTTGGTCTTTCGTGGTTCATGAACTATTCAGATATTAACAGGCAGTATGCAAACTCCAGGCACACACGCGTGCGCAGGAGGGCGCACACATGCGCATGCATGCAACACACACACACACACACCGCACACACACACACACCCCTCCCCAAGCAAAGGGGGAAATCCGGACTTGCTGCTACGATACTTGGACAGACTTTAGAGCTTACCTACTTGACCACTTTTTTGAGCTAAAGTGTAAGTGAAGATGACAAAACATAGCTCATCCTCTCTCAGCCGCTGGGAACGGTGTTTATAAGTAAAAGAAGAAAAACAACACGGAGCAGATGGGACCATTACACATGACCAAACCAATCAATCACAGATGAAGGGCCCAGGTGCAGCGCAGCCGTGCAACAACGCACCATTTCACAGTCTGTCAGACACACACACACGGTCGTCCATGAGTGACCCTCCTCAGCTCCCCCCGGACCTCATCTGGAGCGCTGCGCCCCTCTCGCCTGCCTCCGCTCCAACTGACGTCTTCATAATCGCCCTGTCTTTCTATCTGCTTCGGCTCCTGTGAAGAGAGGAGGATGGAAGGGCTGGCGACTGGGGGGGGCGCTGGGGGTGTGATGGGGGATGGGGAGGAGGAGGAAGGGCAGGGGCTCCCGATATTGTCACTTGTGACGAGTCCAGCCTGCCTCCTTCTGCCATCCCTGCGGCCCCTCCCTCCCCGACCACCATCACCATCACTTCTTCAAACCATCATTAAGCTCATTAATTTTTAAGGGTGACTGCTTGGTTGCAGCACCCCAACTGTCTGCCATTAGACACAGAAATTCTGTTTGGGAGTTTCTTGCCTCTGAGGAAGGAAGATGTGGGTAGCTGCTCAGAGTCACCACTCGATGGAAATGTTAGAAATTAATTCATTGGAAGTGGTGAGCTGTACTTTCCATGGTACCCTCCCCCAAAATGGGTTCAGGTAAAATCCTTGTCACTGAGAAGCTTCCAGGGAGCCAACTGTGTCCTAACATGTTGTGTCTTAAATCACTGTCGTGACCTTGGGAGTCCTATGTCACAGACTCACCCAGGAATCACTGAACCCAAATTAAACTGTACATTTGCAAGGATCATGGGCTATCCTGGCAACACAACTGAAAAACCAACTCAGATATGAACAAGTTGAGGATATGCTCCCTGTTTTAAACTCAGAATTCTTAATTCCTTGCCTAACTTTATGTGGCTTTCAGCTTTCCATTCCTTCACACACACATACACACACACACACACACACACACACACACACACACACACACACACACAAACTCCATGGGGAAGAAGATAACAAATAACCAAGAGAATGGATTGAGGCCCACCTTTGAAAAAAAATCTCACTACATCACCCCAGAAAAAGAAAGATTGGTCTTATTAATTCAAGACAGTCTTTAATCATGAACTCCTTCTTAAACCTAGATAATTTACACCCAAGTTTTTGAGATATGTTGATAGAGCACAAATATTATAAGGAATCAGCTCCATTTACTCAAAGAACTGAAAAAGGACACACTTTGCTCAGTTTTCTGAGATGACTGCTCATCCAGTGATTGAATGTTCTCAACAGTTTATAATTTATTTTGCCCATTTGGAGATGAGAAGGAGTTTAGGGAAGTACTCAAACCCTACAAAGGACAACAATATGACTGCAAAACAGCTTAAGGGATTTATGTCCCAAAATGCTTATGACATTTTAGGCTTTATGGAAAATTTACACTGAGAACAAGAAAAAGTTAATCAAAATAAACGATGCAATCCAGCCACTCTTAAGGATTAAGCCAAGTGTCATTTATGTGCTGCTTCATGTAACGATACAAAAATAAAAGAGAGAGTAAGGGCTAAGTTGGGTGAGAAAGTGTCCTACCTAAAATCTGCATGCCATTCTGTTTACAGGCAAAGGCAATTTTCCAGAACACTAGGCAGATTGGATTCGTTGAAATGAAAGCTTTGTCTCTTAGCATGGGCCCTACCATCAATTCAAACATGTTCTCAAAACGGTTTGGTGATGCACTTGCTTTGGTTTTTTGTTTGTTTGTTTGTTTTTTAGGATTCAGTCTACTTCTCATCTCTTAACCATCTCATTTGTCCTTTGGAAACTTTTAAATATTGAAGTAATCATGAATCTTTCTGTTCCCCAATTCATCCTGTAATTCCAATGCTTAGTCCTTGTTAACAAAGAACTTAACCCCTGAACTCTAGAAGAAACACAGAGAACGTCTTTATTAAAATCTTCCACAGCTCTGCAGAAAGGATCACCTTGTATTTTGAATGTGTATTTTTTTTTCTCAAGGAACAGACTCTACACATTTGCATTAATAAATTTCTATTTTCAAGCTCAACAGAAATTGCAGTACAAAAAGCAGATGTGTACGTTGGATTCTTTCAAATTAAATTTCCCAAAGCCGAGTCTATTCTAGCTGGAGATCAAAGGAACTAAAACATGATCTCCTCCCCCTTCCAATATAATTACAGAGATTTCATTTCTTTTGTTACAATGAGCACAACAGGTAAATCTCCAACCTGAAGGATAATGATCAGGTGCTAAGGCTCAGCTTTGCTTGGTCGCTGAATGGCTCTGCTCGGCGTCCCTGCTGTTTTAAACCACCACTCTGCAGGAAGGTGGGAAATGTCTCATGTTCTTCTCTACTTTATTCCTGAAGATCTGTTTCCTTTTCAACCTCCAGACTATGCAGAAGAGTTCTCAGATGGACGCAACCCACCGCACGGCCCGGCTGTTCCAAAAGAGGGCATGCCCATTCTTATAGGCTCATCAAGAAAAAAAAAAAAAATCACCTTCATAGGCATCTTTCATTGGTAGGCTAGCTAAAAAACCCTTTTGGAAGTGGATGGGGTATAAATAATAAATAATGAGGAGTGACACTGTGAGAAATGTCATATCCTGGCAGTCCTGTGAAAGGACACGGCCCTGGGGAGAGAGAAGAAAGAGCTGCAACCCGCAAAGTCATCCAAAACTGAGGTTCGAAAGAAAATCTGTTCCACTTTGGAATGATTAGCATGATCTATTTCTTCGGGGAATATAGGTAAAGAGAGAACAAAATTTCATGTCAAAACCCACAAAAACAGAGAACTTTAGGAAAGAAAGGCCTCTAGGCTTAAACATCCTTGAGAGCAACTGCATTCTACGTATGTATTTCCATCTCCCTTTTAAAATTCCTGGTACCTCATTTCATCCTTTGCTGCCCATAGGCATCTGTTCCCCTCTAATTATTTGCCATTTAGAAAAACTCTGCTTAAATTCCTTGTGCATCTGTCCTTGCTTAGTGTATATTTGTGATGCTTAAATATGGTGCTTGATAGTACAGCAGCCTTGCATGTAAGTACAGAAACTTTCCCATCCCCCCAAATGCTTCAGAATCCTCTCCCCCAAAACACATACACAAAGTAAATTCAACACTACCAGGATTTTATAAAATAAGTATGTACTCCGACATACATCATGCACACGTGCACACACACGCACTTACACACACTCCTCAAAGACCTGGCTGGAGCTTCCAGTGTACCTTCCAATCAACGCCTTCACAATATAAATGGCACTAACAAGATCTTTTCCAAAATATAGTCTTTTAAGTAGGTAGGGTCTCTTAGCTCCAATATTTTGTTTTTTCAGTCTATGAAATGGAATTTGATTATTTTGCATGGAAATATGCTTAGTTTAAAGATGTACCCTCTTGAGAATATAGGGGGAAATGTTGAAAAATTAGACACAGTTTGTTAGCATCAAAAATCCCAAATCAAACAGAGTTAATTCCTTCCTCCATCTCTCCCATACATCCTCCTTTCTCTTTGCCCACTCCATCCTGCGATCCTTCCACCTCTTCACCCTCTAGACTCCCTCCCTTAAAGAAGAGGTATCGTATGAGGGGAAAACATCAGATTGAGACCATGGAGACGTGGCTTCTCTGTTTAGTTTTGCCAGTAAATAGGTGGGATCTGTTTTCCTTATCTGAACTAGGATAAAAGATCCCTAGGCTGAGGAATAATTATTATTAATAACATTAGTGTGAATAACAATAATAATAGTTTGCTCTGCGCCAAACATTTTGCAGTGCAGTAGAGTGATTAACAGTATGAATTTGGGAGTCAAAATGCCTGTTTAAACCCCAGATCCACCTCTAATGAACAAATGACCCTGGCAAGTTACTGAGTATCTGGGTGCCTCCATTTTCTCATTAAAAAAAAATAATAAAACGAGTATAATATCGATGTCATGTCTTGTTGCGAGGGACAAATAAGATGTTCAAGGCACTCAGAACGTGTATTTATTTATTCTTTATTGTGTCGCCACAATGTAAGTTTCATGCATACAAGGAATACTTTTTGTTCACCATTATATTCACATAGCCTAAAACAGTGCCTGGCATGTGGTATGGAGTTGGTAAATAAAGCACTCTTCAGTGAATGAATGAATGGACGGATGAACATGACTTGTTCTGGCAGAACCCGTGATTCTGAGGCTGAACGATTAAATACTTACATGTATTTATGTAACATTATGTGTTACTACATGTAATTTATATGGTGCTATACATGACCTCCATTTTCAGGAAACTGATAATCCATTATGGGAATGAGGCTAAGTACAAATGACTATCATTATGAACCATAAAGAAAAAAATCACATTAGAAGTATAAAAAATGAATACTTGGCCAGGTCAGAGGAAAGATAACTTAGTTCTGTGGGAATAGTGAGTGGAGTCTCTTGACCCTATGATTCTTCCAAGAAAACTCTTGGCAGCTGTAAACCATAACCACAAAGCAGTTAAACCCAACAGACGATGTCCAGTTTTCATCTTCCTTAAAGGTCAAAAAGAGAGACTCTTATCCCCATCTTCTTAAAAACACGCATGGCTTCCAAAACACCTTTCCCTTTTCTCCTGCTCCTGGGGGTTTTATTTCATTCTCTCCCCAAAGACTTTAAATGTTGCCAATCCTTCAGTAGTGACACCCTAGGTTTCCTAGTTCCTTGAGACTCTGCACAACCTTCTCTCTTTAACTTGCACCTGCATGTTGAAGACCCCTTGATCTGAAGACTTCCTGCTCAGACTCTTCTGAGTTTTACATCCATAACTCCAACTGCCTACTCAATACCTTCACTGGAATGGCTTAAAAGTATCTCAAATTTAACCAAACTCAGGATCTTTTTTTTTTTATTTTTACACCTAGACATTTACTCATGTTCCCTGGAGTTTTACAGAACTTGCAGAAGAAATGAAATTACATTTATTAAGAATCGCCTATTTCTCGCTCCTGTGCTGGATGCATGCATCTTATTTAACCTTCATTACAAGGCTCTGAGGTAGATATCATCTTCATTTTTGTGATGAGAGTAGTAAGGCTCAGAGA
The DNA here is from genome assembly GCF_001704415.2 of Capra hircus. Classification (NCBI taxonomy): domain Eukaryota; kingdom Metazoa; phylum Chordata; class Mammalia; order Artiodactyla; family Bovidae; genus Capra; species Capra hircus. The sequence continues at coordinate 55,037,202 of NC_030831.1, forward strand.
AATTGCCTTCATTTCATCACAGACCATGGATTTCAAGCTACAAGGCTCCAAATTAAGAGGATGAATAATGTTTGGTGTCAAGAAACAATCTTGTTCCCTTAGTTTGAGCCTTATAACCTCACAGATTATACCCTGTGAGCCTCCTGATTCATACTGGAGAGCTATTTTGGTAAATCAACGAGAGGTCAACCCAGAGGAAGAATGGAATGCAGGGAGCAACACCTTAATCAAAAACAGACAATAAAAAAGTAGAAAATACATGGAAAAGAAATGTTCATGGACAAAGTTAAAAGCTAATTTTAAAGTAACTGTAAAAAAATAAGGATATTAAACATATTTCATCAATGAAAAGCTACAAAGGTGGAGATTTTAAAAATCAGTAAATAGGGCCTTCCCTAGTGGTCCAGTGATTAGGAATTCAACTTGCAATGTAGGGGACTTGGGTTTGATCCCTGGTTGGGGAACTAAGATCCCACATGCTGCAGAGCAACAAAGTCTGTGTGCCACAAATAGGGAGCTCGTGCATGACAATGAAGATCCGATGTGCCACAGCTAAGATCCAGTGCACCCCCCAAAATAATTTTTTTTTAATTTTAAAAATCAGTAAATATATTCATAGTCAAAATAAGAAAACAAGAACCCAAAAGGCCCACAGAAAGCATATAATGAAATGAATCCTTGCCAAGGTTGTCCCACATGAAACAAGCTCACATGGGGGCTGAAGCTCTTTGACCCAAAATGTGAACCACACACAATGCCAGTCAGACACATCTCACTGGAGTCTTCTCCATCCTTCCTTTGGAAGTCCCAAAGCTGCAACTCCTATGATATTTCTGTACAACATGGATGACTGTACGCCACACCCTTGCTTAGGACTAAAGATGGGACTCTTTCTTGGTGAGGCTGATATACCAGACCCTCACATTGCTCCCACTCAAGAGGAGACATCCGTCTCTTCCAAGATGATTCTTGAAAAACCCATCTACCTGCCTGGTTCATCAGTTAGTCCTCCTCAATCCAGGTGATTGAGCTCCCAGTCCCAAAGCCTGCAGATTCCCCTGTTTTTGACATGCTCCATTACAGAGTATTAAGGCTTGAATGTCTCAGCTGTGCACAGGCAGGTAATGGCGACCCATCCCCTTGGAGTTAAAGACTCCTGTGACTAGAATTCCTCTCTATGCGTGGCTGGCTGGGGGTTCCCAGACAGAGGAAATTAGACACGTTGACCTTGACTGTCACAGGCTATATAATTCACATAATATTAATATTACACCATTCATCTCCCCATAGCCATGGTTTCAGCCCTTTGATCTTTCCAGCTGTCAAGGAAAAATCTTTTTCTGGCAAAGGGTAAAGTGGATCGCACACCTATCTCTAGCAATCTCAGACAGATCCTGTTGCATTTTCTGGCTCACCAGAGGGGATTTCTCTCTTCTAGGACTTGCCATGCCAAACTTGCCCATGATTTGTTGCTGGACAGGATCATGGTGTGTGGGGAAGGCAGTTTACTGCGTAGCTCCCGCGCAGCGGTCACAGACCCAGCTAAGGGTATAATTCCCAAGTTCTCCACCAGGGCACTGGGAGAGGCAGCCTCTTAAAGCAAAAACAAATAAAAATCGCCAACTGCTGGCCATACCAACCTCCAAGACAGAGAGAAATTGAGGGGTACAATCTCATGTAGTCACTAAGCCATGAAGCTGGAAATCAAGCCCCATTCTAAGCCCAAATTTCAAGCTCTTCCCATGCTTATACAGATAAAAGAGGGAAACAGCTCATAAAGGAAAAAGATAATGAGAAAAAGAGAGAGTTCATGAATTTTGATATTGTGGATGTCCAGGGAGGTGAGTTTCAAAAGACAAAAAAAGATGATGCTAGGGGAAAAATACGGAATTTGAAGCTGTGCTATCTTAGATGTCAAACTACCTTTGAGATTAGACAGTTTCAAAAAAGCTCTTCAACTTCACACTACTGAGGTGCTGATTCACAGACGGAAGTGGGTCCCAATCTGAGACTTGGGGTATGTGGTCTACGAACGCCCCTTTGACAACTGCTGCCAGAGAACGAAAGATCCACTTGCACTTTTATACAAAGAAGGAAAAGGAGTCAGGAAGGAAAGAGAAGATGAAAGAAGACAGAACAAGAAATATTTCTGGAACAAGATTCCAGGATAAGCAAGTTAAAATAAGCTGAAAGATGCGAACGTTGAGGGTTATCAACAGAATGAAGAAGGGCCACGTTTTCTTCTTATACGTGAGGAGAAGCAGCAGTCAGTACAAGTGGAGTGGCAGGTATTCTATGCTCAACTACCTCAAATCAAACAACTCATTTCTTAGGCCACTATCTTCCAAAAATTCAAGGGCTCCACCACTATTCCCCTCCTGCCTCCCCCTTGAGAGCTTTTCGTTACTCTGATTCTGCTTGGGTTCTGTTTCTCTACATGGTTCCTAAGTGCTTTCATACTATTTTTGCTTAAATTCGTAAACTACTTGGGTGTAAACGCTGACCTGAATTCCACAGGGGAGTCTAATTCCAGGCCAGCCGTGCACTTGGCAAACCCAAGTCCTTACCAGATGCAGGCGCTGATACTCATAAAGCAACAGGTACTACACTCATCAGTCTCACTCATCCCTTATTAAAAAATGATGCTCTTTTCCCTTGACTTTTGCGACCCTTAATTGTTCTTGTAAGGTTGGTTTCTTTCTTATTATGGTTTAACATTGTGCTGAAATGTTTTTTAAAAGGTACAGCACTCATTTTCATGGTTCCTGGCTTTGGGTATCTCACATGTACTTGGAATACTTTTTGTTTTGACCGTGCTGAGTCTTCTTTATGGCGCACAGGTTTTTTTCTCTTGTTGCGGCACACGCACTTAGAGGCACCAAGGCATGTGGGATCCGTGTTCCCCTGCCAGGGATTGAACCCACGTCCCCCCACACTAGAAAATGGATTCTCAACCACTGGGCCACCAGGGAAGTTCCTACTTGGAATACTTTTGACCTGGTCACATCCACCTGCACTGCCCAGGGAAGCAGTTGGGTCTACTGGTTAGAATGCGTGCTTCAGAGCCTGGCAGGATGGTGTGCAAATCACGGTCATACCACTAACCAACTAGGATGGGGCCTTTATCTGGATCATTTCAAACTCTCTATCCTTCACTTTCCTCCTTTGTAAAGTGAGGACGATAAGTACTTTTCACAAAGGGACACTGTAAGATAATATCTGTAAACAACTGCACAGAGTCTGTTGCACAGTAAGGGCACAATAACGAGCGGCTACTGTGGCCACATTAGGATACTGATGAACGTTTATGGACATTAGCAAATAAGCGTTGTGGATATTGTTGGAAAAAGGTCACGGTCATTATTTAGAATTTAGTGCTGATGGAGCATGGATTTAACTTGCTATTATGTGTCAAGGAAGCTGCATGCTGTACCACAGGTACAAAGGCGGGACCTGAATCTGGACTGTTCTGAAAACGCACGCCTTTGGTGGCACGGGCAAAGAATGAAGAAGCGTGAGATTCAATGTTTCTCCGAGTACATCCCACGGTGTGTGCTGCTGATGACAACATTTATGCGGGAAGAACCACACATTTTCAACTGCGCATATCTGGGTTATGCTAAGAGGAAAAATGTATCACCTTGTTGGTTCCCAAGGTTTTTTTGCTCTTATATTTCAAGCAAGACTCCTCGTTTTATAACCTCTTCCCTCTTCACCTCTTGCTGTGCTTGTGTCCCTTATGTGCCCAGTCATCGAAGTGCACGATGCTGACAGAGTCGTTTCCTCTTCAGGAAATGTTACCCTTGAGTAGTTTTCCAGTTCTTTATAAGCCAACATTTCAAAACATTTTTCCTACCCACTTATAACTTTTATTCTAAAAGAAATAAATTAGGCTAAGACTGCCAGACTACACTAATTTTTTTCAAATACCTCTCACACATTGAACAGTTTCATTCATTCAACTGTACAGCAAATTCAAACCAGTTTTTCTTCATTCATTCTGCTTAACTTTATTTCTCTGGCTACACACTGACTTCTGGTATCTTTCTGCCTTTCTGTTAAATTTCACCAAAATAGTGTTTATCATAATAAAACTTACTTATATTTAATACTTAATCTTGAGTGACTAGCAAATGTCCAGTTTCAATCATTATGCAGAATTTTTTTTGGTTTCCGTAGTAAAAAAAAAAAAAAAATCAAGCAATTTTTATTTAGTGATACTGTGAAATGCTCCAAGAATCCTGGCTCTGGTAATGGGTTCTGATCAGTCCTCAAATATTCTCATCTGACATTCCAGGAAAGTCCTGTAGTCTTCAGGAACATCGAGCTGATGTACTAGAAACAGTAATCACAATGAACTTCAGGACGTGCCCTCAAGAATGGTATGCTCTCTGCTTAGCCCACTCTCCCCAAGGGGAGGGTGATCATAAATACAGATTATAAATCACCTTCAACTTTCCCTGTAAATCCTCGGAGTTAACAATATATCTCTTTGCAGTCATCAGACCAGACCTGGAGATGACTGCAAAGTTATTTTTATCAAATAGCCTTGGATTTGGCTCAATGACACTGGCAAATGCTTCTGGCCCATTCTCAAAACCACCAGCTATGCGTCTAGCCTTTGTCTCTCTCCACTTGAATAAAAGCTCCACGAGGGCAGAGGGTAGTTTCTACTTTGTTTCCAGCTGTATCACAAGTGCCTGGCACCTATTTGCTGAAAGAATGACACATGCTGAACATGGTTTGGAAGGCCCTTCAGAAGCTGGACACACAGAAACTTTACCTCATTCCCTCCCTCTTCCATGGTCGAGAGAGAGATGTCCAACTGTCTCCCTTCTGACCTTCTGCAGGTGTCATTCCAGAGGCCGCCAACAAGCCTCCCTCTTGTTTCCACATCATTTTCTCTGCCCAAATGTCTCCTCCTGACCTGAACAGGTGAACTTGGATGTCTGCTTCCTCTAGGCTCTGCCCCTCCCTGCTTGGAGCTCCTATAGGACCCTGTATTTCTCTTGGTCTGTTTAATTCCTGGGTTTTCCACTATATGGAATAACTCCAAGCATGCGTGTGCAAGGGTATATCTACGGTCCCAACATATGCCAAGTATTTGCCACAAAACTCATGCTCAATAAATGTGATGAGTGAATTAATGAATGACTGGAAGACTGAACACTAACAATATGAAAGAGCCATAGAAGCACCTCTCTAACCAGAGCAACTGATGCATATAAATCAGTATATATGAGACAAATCAAACAAGCTGACAAGCTAAGTAATTTAAAATCCAGTCACTCAATGTATTTGTTGACTCTTTCCATAGGTTATAGGTATTTCGGGCCTATTAACAGTGGGATATGCCTCCAAATAAAGCTTCACCAATTAAGATTCTGTGATTAGAAAAGAAGTTCACAGGTAAAGCAATGATTATTAATATCCTGAGAAATAATTTAACATGATTAATGACTTAACTACTTTATTCATTCAAATATAAGAACTTTAATTCTCTCGAAAGGTTATATTTTCAACTTGCCAAATATTCTAAACAAAGTAGGCATTAATAATTTTGATGGTGAAAGGGAATATATACTATGATATGTGTAGAAACAAATACCAAAATTCCATACATTTTCCTTAACTTTGAGCCATGTATTATAAAATGTAGAAGTCTTTAACTGGCTTTCCCTCTGCATTTTAATTTTATTAAAGAAAATACACAGAATTCGACGGAAGCACAAAAGTGTATGTACAACAGTGGCTAACGTGTTAGCTGGGAGAGTCGCATAGGTACAGGCTTTGAGTCTATAGCGCTAAGCAGTCAGGGGTCAGATCACCATCCCATAGTAGAACCAAAGCTCCACATGTGTATCAAAAACCCAAATCAAACAAAAACAGCTCTATCATTCAAAAGAGATAGAAGAGACAACAAAACATCCCTGTTAGCCACCACACCATTTCAGAGATTCTGGGGGAAAAACCAACAGTAACTCATCAAACTACAGCAACTTGGGTGTGTTTCTTTTATTGGACAAGTAGCCTTAAAAAAATATTATACACCATAAGTCATACAAGATGGCAGAGATAATATTACAAAGTATAACAAAATCACCCAAGTACTTGAGAAGAACATATTTCAACCAATTCTGAGGCTAATTTCATCACATTCTTGGCTATTTCCCTAATTGTTCTGCATAAGGCAAAGCTTCCTTCTTCAGTGTCATTTAGTCTTTGCTGTATATTATAAAAAATAATAAATGGATGTTCTTTTTGAAATATTTATAGTGCCGACTTTCTTCTAATTTGGCTTGTCTTTCCTCTAAGTTAGTTAAAATCCGTTAACATTTTTCCTGCAAGGAAAATCACTGCCACTGCATATACATAATGTTTAATTGTGAATCTACATAATGAATGTCTGTCATTTAAATCATTATCACAAAGGCAAACCTTTAAGGCCCTCAGAGAAATCCTATCGATTTGAAGGACAACTAAAATTTAAAAAAAAAAGGAGTTCATTTTGGCCCTTTCTGGAAGTATGCGCAATTTTAACACATCAAAAATTATCCATCGTCTTTGACCTGAAAAAGTTATTAATTTAGGGCATAAAAATATCTTGATGATAAATAGGTGCTAAGTAGGTGATGACTCACTTTTACTGAGTGAAAAAGAAATAGAAGGATTTAAAAATAAGTACTCGGTTCAAGGAAAATGAACAGTTTCGAAAATGAAAGTGACAGTTCTTTGAAGCGATGTGTAGGTCAGAGATTCCTCAACCTGGCAGGACAGCAGAGTCACCAAATGCACGTTGAAATTAGATGTTTGGAGCCCAGCCCAGACCTCCAAATACAGAACGTCTGTAGACGCAGCCCAGGCATCTATATTATGTGACTGGCCCAGATGTTCAGATGTTTGGCAAGGATGAAGATCTACAAGACACGGTCCTATTTCCTTATGGAGTTCGGGTGCCACGGGCCATTAATGGCCCCACGGTGACCCCAAGCCTAGTCCATTATTCCACAAGCTCTTCTCAAGACTGCAGGGCTTCCATCTGAGCTCCTTTGCAGCTTTGGTTCCAATGAAGGTTATAATTTGCAAAGAAAGAAAACAGGCTTACGGTAAAACTTTTTTTTAACGTAAACTTTTTTTTTTTGGCTGTGTTGGGTCTTTGCTGCTGCTCAGGCTTTCCTTTAGTTTCTGCAAGGGGGGTTACTCTCTATTTGTGGTGTGAGGGCTTCTTGTTGCAGGGTTTCTCTCATTGTGGAGCATGGGCTCCAGAGCGCACGGGCTCAGTAGCTGCAGCTCCCGGGCTCTAGAGTGTGGGCTTCAGAAGCTGCAGCTCCCGGGCTCTAGAGTGTGGGCTTCAGCAGCTGCAGCTCCCGGGCTCCAGAGCACACGGGCTCAGTAGCTGCAGCTCCCGGGCTCTAGAGCACAGGCTTCAGTAGCTGCAGCTCCCGGGCTCCAGAGCACACGGGCTCAGTAGCTGCAGCTCCCGGGCTCTAGAGTGTGGGCTTCAGAAGCTGCAGCTCCCGGGCTCTAGAGTGTGGGCTTCAGTAGCTGCAGCTCCCAGGCTCCAGAGCACACGGGCTCAGTAGCTGCAGCTCCCGGGCTCTAGAGCACGGGCTTCAGTAGCTGCAGCTCCTGGGCTCCAGAGCACACGGGCTCAGTATCTGCAGCTCCCGGGCTCTAGAGCATGGGCTTCGTAGCTGCAGCTCCTGGGCTCTAGAGTGTGGGCTTCAGTAGCTGCAGCTCCTGGGCTCTAGAGCGTGGGCTCAGTAGTTGTGGCTCATGGGCTTAGCTGCTCTGGGTCATGTGGGATCTTCCTGGATCAGGGACTGAACCTGTGTCTCCAGCTCTGGCAGGCAGACACATTACCACTGAGCCACCAGGGAAGCCCAAGATATACTTTTGTATCAGGTACACAAGGACATGAAGAAACAGTGGGATAAAATAATATTCAATGTAAATATAGGCCAAGAGGTACCGAAGCTTCTTCCTGGCATTCTCTGCCCTGCTCTTGCTTCTGCTCTCTCATTAGGAATAGAGTACTTGCAGGCGGGGTTGGCTTGCTATGCATACCATTGTTGCGTGCATGTCAGTCACCTGCTCAACAAGACGGCAGATTCACCCAATGCTAACATCCCCAGAGAATGAGCTGTTCCCAGGGAAAGAACCAACTAAACCGAACTGGCTCTACCTAAAAGATGAACATACACCAAAAGAAACGCACCCCACTCCAGCACTCTTGCCTGGAAAATCCCATGGACAGAGGAGCCTGGTGGGCCGCAGTCCATGGGGTCGCTAAGAGTCGGACACGACTGAGCAACTTCACTTTCACTTTTCACCTTCATGCATTGGAGAAGGAAATGGCAACCCACTCCAGTGTTCTTGCCTGGAGAATCCCAGGGACGGGGGAGGCTCATGGGCTGCCATCTATGGGGTCGCACAGAGTCGGACATGACTGAAGTGACTTAGCAGCAGCAGTAGCAGCAGCAGCTAAGTGAGTTCAGGGATGAACTCAAGTCTACTAGCTTTTAGAGACACTCAAATTACACATGAGAATCAAGAGCTCAGAGAAGCTGTTCAAACCAATGTCCACTACCCACAGTCCTGATTGAAAGGGTGGCATGCGAGATGACTTCTACCTGGAAGATTTTGGCCATGGGAACAAGGACCTGTAGGGCAAAGCTGTACAGTAGATGAAAGTTTCTTTGTCGCTCTCCCACAGGCTCAGAAACCACGTCTCTGAAACATCTCTCCTATCCCGTTCTTAGGTAGCCACTAAAGCAATACCAAAAGGCGGGAATAAATGACGACTGCGAAGCCCTCCTCACCACAGTACTTGCTGAATGAGTGGCTTCAAGTACTCTGAACACGAAGCGAAGAAAGATAAATTCTGGGAAGGAAAATGGGAAGGTCTTGACTTATGAAGGCAAAGAGCAAGGAAAGAAGTGGTCCAGGGGGACGACTGTCAGCGGGGATGGAAAGTGAGTACACCGTAAGGGCGAAATGCAGAAGCAGGGGAAAATGGAGAAAGGGGGAAAAAGTACATTTGAAAGTACAGCCTCTCACCTGCCCAAGGCAAGAACATTCTGAATCCCAAAACGGCAGGGGAGGTCAAGGATTCCTAATTTGTGCTCAGGCTGCTGGCAGGGAGCCAAACCAAAGTGTTTCGTTTGGAGCACCAGGGAGATGAGTGAGCTTTGGGAAAGATCCACCTCTGAGATCTAGGAAAGGAAGTGGGTGCCCGCACTAGGGACAAACCAGCACGGCCATCAGACTGGCCAAGAGACAGGCTGTTCTTCAGACTTTCTCCATCAAGAGTCCAGTCAACAGGAAGACCAGGAATCACAGCAACGTGAAATCAAGAACCTTTCTTTACCTTTCCACTTTATAGGAGTGAGAATGCAGTGACTTCAAAGACCCTAAGAGCATGCCTGTCTTTTTCAGTACCATGTTCCAGGAGCTATCACTGCCTGGCACTAAGGAGTATCCAATAAACCCTGGCCCAATCAATGGCTCAGAGAATTCTCTAGAGACAATAATAAGGTTCAATAAACACTTGACAAACACTTTAATATTAAAAACAGGGCAAAGCAGGGTAACTAAAAAAAAAAAAAAAAAAAAACAACTGAGGACTTAAGGGACAAAAAAGATGTCTTGGTTATTCCAAGACTTAAGATAAATTTTGTACAGCCAACTAGCTTATTTCCTTGAAGGGTAAATTTCAAAGGGGCTAGTCTAATGGATTAACTGGGTAATACAAACCTTCAAAATTACCTCCAACCATTCCAAGAAACAGAGTTAATCAGCTTCTTCTCCATTCTATAACTTTTTCTAGATTTTGAGGTGACTGCTGCTAAGCTTTAAGGGTTTTATTAGTTTCCCTTCTCAACCCTTGATCACTGGTTTTGGCAGGATCCTGCTTTTTTTTGTTTTTCTTCATTCTCCCCTGGGAAATTTATGTCTGTTTCTGGCATCTGTCCCCCATCTTCCTTTGTGAACAGTGAGGTGAAAAATTCATTTATTTTTTAGCAGTGTCTCCACTGCCTGTCAATAAATTACCCTTTCTATCTCTTCGAGGCTTGACAAACCACTTTTCAGACCTCCTGTTCTGTGGGCGCTCTCAAAAGTAACTCATTATTATTTATCATCATCTCATAGGTAATCTCTCTTCCTTTTTCCACTCTTAATTTGGGAATATTTTTCTATATTCTTAACATCTTCCTGTAATCATGGCAGTCTCCTTCTCTGCAACACTCAATGTCATCTCTGCCTCTTTCTTAATAAATAATTGCTTTGTGCTCTTTAGTTTCTGATCCTGTTAGCTTGATAGTAGGAATATTATTAGAGTGTCTTTATTTTTACATAGTATTAACTTTGGAGCATCTACTTACCGAATCGTATCTCTGAATATGCATGCCTTTTCTGACTCTTTCTTTCACTACTTACCCCCCTCTTTTTCTCATTCTGCTTTTATAGCATCTAAAGTTCAAGGCTGACTGTTAAACTGTGTTTCAAGGGACAGAAAGGCTACAGTTCTGCCTACACACCTCCTGGGTATTTCAGTGTTTAAGTCAACGGTTCAGATAATATTTGCTGTGAAAAACATCGTCTGATGACCAGATCTAGTGCAACAATCCATTAGGTCCAAACCACTCCTTCTGTCACAAACCTGCATCACACCAAATGACGCTTCCTCACTTTTTCTTTCTCTTCTCTAGTTTGACCACGGGTTTGCTGAAGCCTCGGCAGGATTATCACCATGCTCTGAAAATACTCTTTAATTCTACACTTCCAATCACACCCTTTGTTTCACATAAAACTTAATCAAGAGGAGTTTCATGTAAGTTCCCACTTGTACATAATGATAAACAGCTTAAGCTACATCTAGTACATACCCCACCACAATTTTTCTTTCTATACCATATCGAGATAAATCGCATTTTATCCACCCCGTTATTTTTCATCATGTCCATAGTCTAGTGGTCCTTGACACCTAATAGGCACAATTTAACTCCTTTTCCACTGCAATTTCCGTAACCTTCAATTATCAGCCAGTATTAGCTTGTACCTGTAATTTCAAGTGACATCTAGTTCTTCTAAACTAAAAAATTACTCAAAGAATACCAGGAAATCCCTGATTTGCTTAGCATATCCATCTAAAGGGAATAAACTTCAAGCGATATGTGTATTAAAAATCATTTCTCAATATAAACTATGCAAAAGAAAACAGTCTGAGCTACCTGGAGATACCAGCTGACCAATATAGTAAAACTGCAAAATAGAAAGATTTTTGCCCCTCCAACATGAAACAGATTGAGGGAGCCAAAGAAAAACACTGAGTAATGTAGCCGCCAAACAGTAGAAACTCTTCAGCAAGCTACAACATAGTTACATAGTTTGAACTTCAATGCTCCCCTTTAATTTAAAGAGTGTGTGTGTGTGTGTGTGTGTGTGTGTGTGTGTGTGTGCAGTCGTACCCATTTTAAATAAGTAGAAATCTGTACAAATATAAAGTGACTTTCCTAGGTTCACTAAGAAAGCACGCTGAACCAGTCTAATTGGTAATGTTTTTAAGCACCACATTTAGCTGGATTTTCTTATAGCACTAATGTTCCTGCACTGACACAACTTAGCAGGCAAGGTATTTACAAACTATAACAGCCTGAAAAGAATTAACAGTGAACAATGTGCAAAATAGTCAATTACAGGCTTAAACTTTAAACAAGCACTTACAATGAAAATTTAAAAAAAAATACTATCTTGGCTATTGGGTCATTTTCCAGGCTACTAACTGCTAAACCATGTGCAGAACGTGCTTCCAATTTAACCATCCAGATTTTCTAAAAAGGCAGATAGCTCTGCTCTGCAGGCAGAATCAAGTTGGTCTTCAATTTTATTTTTAAAACGAGGCAGTTGTACAGAAAACCAATAAGGTTTTTGCTCCAGATTATTTGAAGAAGAAAGAAAAGGGGAAGGTTTTTTTTTTTTAAGACCTTAATTTGTCTGTCTATGAAAGCGAAAAATATAACCTTACTTTGGTTCAGAAAAGAGTAGTAACTGAATAAATTCTATAGCCCCATCAGCTTCTGAGAAGCAATAGCTCCAAGTCTTGACTATTTTGAAACACAGCATTGGCAATGGTTGCCAAAGCATAAATACTACGCAGGAGGTCAAGATGACTTTTAAAAGTGACAGAGAAAATTTGAGTGTTTCCTAGCTAATAGAAGAACCTCTCAGGGTGTACAAGTAATCAGACACAATGAAAGCTCAAAGTTTCACTCTCAAAATGGCCAGACTTCCAGTGGTGTGTGTGTGTGCTAAGTTGCTTCAGTCGTGTCCAACTCTTGGCGATCCTATGGACTGTAGCCAGCTAGGTTCCTCTGTCTATGGGATTCTCCAGGCAAGAATACTGGAGTGCGTTGCCCTGCCCTCCTGCAGGGGAACTTCCCAGCCCAGGGATCAAACCTGTGTCTGTTACATCCCCTGCTACATTGGCAGCTGGGTTCTTTACCCCTAACACCACCAGGGAAGCCCCTTCCAATGGCACTAGATGAAAATCCACACACAAGGAAGTGACCAAAACAGAAGCCAGGTACACAGAAGGACTTTGAGGTTTTAAAGCTAAAGAAGTCCTACACACTGGTGTGATGAACCAAGATGGGTTGACTTTTGGTGATGAAACATTCATACTTCTCACAGACGTGACCAAAAGGAAGCCAAAGAATGGTTCATCCACAAAGACGTCCACAATTGCAAACAGTGTACTAATGTCCCTGAAGACTTGTCACCATTACAACATTTATTATGAAATCAAGTCAGGTTGACCTAACCTGACCTAGGTTCAGGTCAACCTAGACCTTGTATACAGTTCCACTGCTCATTTATAAAACAAATTGCTGGATGCTAATCCAAAATCACTGCAGATGGTGTTGCAGCCATGAAATTAAAAGACACTTACTCCTTGGAAGGAGTTATAACCAACATAGACAGCATATTAAAAAGCAGAGACATTACTTTGTCAACAAAGGTCCATCTAGTCAAAGCTATGGTTTTCCAGTAGTTATGTACGGATGTAAGAGTTGGACTATAAAGAAAGCTGAGCACAAAAGAATTGATGCTTTTGAACTGTGGTGTTGGAGAAGATTCTTGGGTGTCCCTTGGACTGCAAGGAGATCCAACCAATCCATTCTGAAGGAGACCAGTCCTGGGTGTTCATTGGAAGGACTGATACTGAAGCTGAAACTCCAAAATTTTGGCCACCTGATGCAAAGAGCTGACTCATTTTAAAAGACCCTGATGCTGGGAAAGATTGAGGGCAGGAGGAGAAGGGGATGACAGAGGATGAGATGGCTTGATGGCATCACTGACTGAATGGACATGGGTTTGGGTAAATTCTCGGAGTTGGTGATGGACAGGGAGGCCTGGCATGCTGTGGTTCAAGGGGTTGCAAAGAGTTGGACACGACTGAGCAACTGAACTGAACTGAACTGAATCCATCCCCTCTCTCTGAGTATATCCAGCTATCAGATTATTATCCTGCAGTAGGATTCTGTTCTTCAGCACCCTGGGAGTGCACAAAGGGCTCTCCAGGGATCTTGTTTGTCACAGGAACTGTTTCTGAAAAGTTGTCATGAGTCTAATTTTCATAGTCTCAATTTTAAGGCATCCTCTGGAAAACTCCCTGTAAAGGAAATAATACCTCTCAATTTATCTTCATTGTTAACCCAAATATTCATTTAACCTTCTGCATCTGCCATCAACATTTAGCTCATCTTGCCATTTTTCATCTTAATACCAGATGTAGGTGATGGACGCTTAGGACTTTTGTTCAGGGAATCATAAGATTTTTGTTATTTGTTAGCCCAATAAGGTAGCCAGTTAATAATGATCAGCCAACTGCAACTTTATATCCTATTTATCACCTGGTGAATTTGGTAGATCCCACAACTGAAGAACTGCATTTGCTTCTTCCAGCAGTCACAGAAGAACTATTTGTCTTAAGCCTTCTCTCCAGAGGGCAGAATATTGACAGTAAAGACAAGGATCCACAATTACAGAAATGGCTCTCATTAATTATCTCCAACACATAAGTGAGGGAACTCTGTGGAAGATTAGGTAGAGTGAGGATTAAGCCCAAGCGTGAACGCTACTTCACATCACACAATCCAGGCTCTTGGCTGGAGAGAGTGAAAATGTGGGCAGATGGGACGCTGGTAGACCAAAACCAACAAGAATCTAATGAGTGAGGATTAATACAAAGTCCCATTCAACACAAGGAAGTAGAAAACCTGTTGTAAAGCAATTGATGTTAAAAATATTTCATAATTTGAGTGGATTGGGAGCTCAATTTCCAATCAATGCCAAAACGTGAGTGTGTAAGTGAAAGCTCAGGCTGCAGTAACACGAGAAATGAAATCAGACTCGCTGCTGACGAACCTAGACCGGGAATACTGAGCGAAGTGCTGGAAAGGGGGAAAGAGACCAAGTGAAACACAGAGGACAGCGACCAAGAATACAAGGTGTGGTTAGACCAGGCTCTGTAATAATGCTACCTGTTTCCCAGTGACACTCTGGGAGGAAGCAAGACTTATCATCATGGGAAATGTGGGGAAAGAGAGAAAAGACACAATCCCAGGGAGCTTCAGAAGAGAAAACTAGTATTCCAGGCTGACAGCTACAAAACTGAGAACTTTCTGAGAGTCACAGCTGTCACAGTGCAATGAACTGCTGCTGTCAGGAGTGGCTTCCCCAACGCAAGGAGCCGTGAGCGCTGAGGCAGCGGAAGGAGCGCCTGCTGGGGTCCAACCATTTATGCACTACTCAGCCTGTCACTGTGCCAACAGCGTTCCTAGGGCTTCATCTAGAAAGATTCCTATATTGCGAAGGAAGCTGATGGAAATCTGAAAGCACACAAGGAAAGCTCTAAGTTCCACACCACTTCTAAGAATCTATGATGTCTTCCCAAATGGTGGATAAATGAATGTTCTGAAACAAGGTTCAATCCAACCTGTCTTCATGGACGAAAGGAAGAGGAAAGGAAGGGAGAGAAGGAAGGAAGGGAGGGAGGGAGAAAGGAAGAAGAAGAGGCGGGAGAGAGGATGGGAGGGAAGAAGAAACAAAGAATTTACGAACCGTGTGTTAGAGATGAGTGATTAAATATAACACTAAAATGACTGTGTGATCAAATCAAGAATGACCCAGTTTTCTTCAAGATATCAAGTTTTTAGGGGACCTACAAGGCTATGGTTTTTCCTGTGGTCATGTATGGATGTGAGAGTTGGACTGTGAAGAAGGCTGAGCACCGAAGAATTGATGCGTTTGAACTGTGGTGTTGGAGAAGACTCTTGAGAGTCCCTTGGACTGCAAGGAGATCCAACCAGTCCATTCTGAAGGAGATCAACCCTGGGATTTCTTTGGAAGGAATGATGCTGAAGCTGAAACTCCAGTACTTTGGCCACCTCATGCGAAGAGTTGACTCACTGGAAAAGACTCTGATGCTGGGAGGGATTGGGGGCAGGAGGAGAAGGGGACGACCCAGGATGAGATGGCTGGATGGCATCACGGACTCAATGGACATGAGTCTGAGTGAACTCCGGGAGATGGACAGGGAGGCCTGGCGTGCTGCGATTCATGGGGTCACAAGGAGTCAGACACAACTGAGCAACTGAACTGAACTGAACTTAAAGATGAGGTGGATGCACTGTCCCCTTCAACTTAAGTTCTCTAGAAAGCAAAATGATTAATAAGAAAACAGGTTCCCTTTCCCCTCTCTCTGGTAATGGATCCCTTCCCATGACTTCAACTACCAAATATGGAAAACTGTAGGCCAAATCGGTGATCCCCACCCAGAACCACAAGTCAGTTCACCCACAGATATCTCAAAAATTCATTACCTCCCAAACTGAACTTACCATCTTAATCCCCAATAACCTACTTCTCCTCTCATAATCCACATCTCAATGAATGATACCACCATCCCCCAGCTGCCCCAAGCCAGACATCAAGCCAAGGATGACTCCTCCCTTATCCATCAGTTACCAAGTCCAGCCATTTCCTTCCGTTTAATATTGCTCAAATTCATATCCTCCTCTTCATCCCCATTGTTCCTGATTCAGTCCATTTTCTCATCATTTCCTCCTGGAATTGCTTTAATCACCTCCTGAGTAATCTCCCTGTCTGTCCTGTTGCTTCCTATTCATACTGTGACTAGGTGATTATCCAAAACCACAAATCAATCAGTTATTCCACTACTGAAAAGCAACCCTTGAATAGTTCACTACATGTTTCAATGATAATCCAGGTTCCTTCCCTTACCATTCAAAAAAGACCCTTCTTTTTGTTTTGAAGTGAGGATTCTAACCCAGTTTCCCTGGCATTGCTTCCTCTGTGGACCTTCAGTCTTCGGAAGCCTCTTCATTCCAGTTTTCCCACAACATCCTCTAGCTCCTACACGCCTGCCTTTCTCTCACCTGACAATTTACTTTATACCTGGATGGTTCCGACTCATCCACGATGGCCCCATCAGCTCAGGCATTATTACTTATAATACAATAAAATTCATATTGATTCATCCAATGACCATGCCCAGTGCCCTTCTCTCTTGCCTGCCTGAATCCCAGTGCCAACTAACAATGTAAAAGTTCACTTTCCCAGCTTCTCTTGCAGCTATGAGTAAATGTGTATTAGAGATTTGAACAATAAGTTGTTAGCAAAATCTTGCTAAAGACCACGTGTTTCTGGGGATGCTTTCCCCCTCCTCCTGAAGGAACGAGATACAATTAGGAATGGATGCTACTCTAATCTCTGCCTCTCCAAGTTCCTACTGTGAACACTGACATGGTGTCTGGGGCTCAGCAGACACCTTGTGAGAAATGCAAGATGAGAGAAAGAGATGAAGGATTAACATGAGCGTGTTGAGGAGGGCAGAAAGGAAAGATGCCGACACTGATGCTGCTGAATCCACACAGGCAACTCCTACCTCCAGACATCCCCTTAAGTGATGGAAAAAGTCATCTTTGTTTGACTAACCTACTATTATCAGGTATTCCATTAGTTGCAGCTGAACACACGCTTAACTGCTATTGCACCTCAGGGAATTCTGGCCATGTTCTCTACAAGGGAGGCAGTGCAGGGTGGTTCAGAACAAGGGCTTTAGAGCTCGGCAGATAAAAGCTTTGAATCTGGGCTCTGCCACTTAATGCACAACACAGGGTAGGTACTTATATCTCCCCTATCCTCAACTGCACCACCCCCCCCAAAAAAGGCAATGACAATGCCTAAGAAAGAAACAAGATTATAAATGTAAATTATAGGTGGATGCCTGGCATATGGTAAGCAACAGAACATCTCAGCAATTATTACGAGGTAGCTGATGTCTGGTATCCCAAATATATAATCCAACAGCACATACTGAACAGCTCCCTAATTCTGTGGCCTGACACCCATCTGAATCCTTACTTAGATTGTGGGCCATGCTGGAAGCAAGAAAGTAGCATGTCACTCTCAGGTAGCTTACAGGAGTCTGCAGGACACAGATTTTCCACACATGCTTTTTCGATGAATAAATGAATGAATGAACCGAAGGCTAAATTGAGTGCTGCAGTTTATCATGCCACTGGCTTTGAGTATAAATAAAATCTATATGGGTGGTTAAAAAGATGCATACATTGAGGACCATATGATTGCAGACATACTGATAACACATGAATATTATTTATCAAGAAGATGATCAACTTTTAAAGCAGTAAGATATTCTG
The DNA here is from genome assembly GCF_001704415.2 of Capra hircus. NCBI lineage: Eukaryota > Metazoa > Chordata > Mammalia > Artiodactyla > Bovidae > Capra > Capra hircus. The sequence continues at coordinate 55,054,952 of NC_030831.1, forward strand.
CTTTGCTTTCACGAATATGTGACTTGCCCTTTCCCTCCCTGCTGTAAGGGAGAACTTCTTCTCCATCTAAAAATCCAGAGAGCTAAGATATGAGGTGTCAAAACCACTTGCGACACAACCAAGCCAAAAACAGAACGTGGGATCGAAGCTTTATCCTCTCTGCTCCATCCAACTTAGCCTCCAGAAAAAGCACTCTCTCTGAATATTTACTTGCCAGGAAATTATGAAATGAACAGCCCTCATTGTTTTGCAGAGGGGATGATGACAGGGTGAGAGTGGGGAGCTTCTCTGGCAAATCAACAGTCTCCAAATAGAGGGCTTTCCTGATGGCTCACTGGGTGAAGACTCCGCCTGCAACACAGCAGACACTGGAGACTCGGGTTTGATCCCTGGGTCGGGAAGATCCCCTGGCAAAGGGAATGGCAACCCACTCCAGTATCCTTGCCTGGAGAATCTCATGGACGGAGGAGCCTGGCAGGCTACTGTTCAAAGAGTCACAAAGTGTCGGACACATAGCTTCTCTGGCAAATCCACAGTCCCCAAATATTAGAATGAGCCCAAACATGTTTTCTAAACCGTGTTTTGTCATCTGTAGTCAAACACACATAAAACTGTACAGGAATGCTATTTAAATGTGACCACTGAACTAGGTTGCCTAATCACAATGACCTTGGAAAATCGCCCTTGATATAAAAACCAGCCCTCCCTTAACTAAGATCTTTGCATGCACTGGGGGCACTTTCTTTTTTCCCTAGGGAGGAATACTCCCTCTTAGTAAGGAAAGGTGATCCACTCTGATAAAGCTTTAACAGGTGCTGAAATTTATATATTATATTACAGCCTTACAAGCCTACACTAATTATTAATTATCCACCTAAGTGTACACTGCTTTACACATCCTGCCCCTTAACTAGAGCACTCAGAAAAGCCATTGTACTTTGCCTGATTAACGGACCATATCTTGAACACCTAAATGGCCTAGCAAATGTAAAGATTTTCCCATACGTATACTTTACAGTGTTGATGTGGATCCACTGCCTATGCAAACCAACTGTGTTTCCACGGCCACATCCGATCTTGAGGAAAGTGGGTAACTGAGGGAGGGCTAGAAATGGACAATCTCAGCAAATTAGAGCCGATTGATGAAGCAGCTTCCTTAGTGTTTACAAAGAGCACCAGTCGGCGCTTAGAATTGTAGGGGTGCTGGGTTCTCTCATTCTGCTCTGCGAACATTTTCGAGAAGTCACATCAAGGCTGCTTTTTATGCTAGAGCAGGTGTGAACTCAATTCCACCCTTAAACTAGTATCAGCTCAGCTGAGAGAACAGCCATAAATTTTTATTTCAGAACTAAATGAAACTCATGAGGGTATGGGGCAAAATCTCATTAACTATTAAAATGCCTTTAAAAGACTCTGAGCAAGGCTGCTTTCTTTTCATTTTCATTTTGGTGTTCAAGCGATACCAGTTCAGTTCAGCTGCTCAGTCGTGTCCGACTCTGCAACCCCATGGACTGCAGCACACCAGGCTTCCCTGTCCATCACCAACTCCCAGAGCTGTACAAGACTTTAAAAGTAGACATATTTAGAACCACCTTCTCCTTGAGCTAACAAAAAAATTCAGAGTTCCTCCCCCCAGAACACATCTCCATGTTAAAGAAAAGGAAAAGGAGGTTAAATAAAACGTGCTATGCTCAGTCGCTTCAGTCTTATCTGACTCTTTGAGACCCCGTGGACTGCAGCCCGTGAGGCTCCTCTATCCGTGGGATACTCCAAGCAAAAACACTGAAGGGGGTTGCCATGGCCCCCTGCAGGGGATGTTCCCAACCCACAGATCAAACCTGGGTCTCCTGTGTCTCCTGCAGTGCAGGCAGCTTCTCTACCGCTGAGCCATCTGGGAAGCCCAAAAAGGAAGAGTAGGAGATCACCAAAGATGGTCCAGCAAACTCCCGTTCCGTAAGTCCGCTTTCCCCCTGACTAGTAAGTAGCATGGGCTTCCCAGGTGGCGCAGCGGCAAAACGTCCACTTGCCATATGCAGGAGACACACGTTCAGTTCTGCGGGTGGGAAGAGCCCTGGAGAAGGAGACGGCACCCGCTCCAGCAGTCCTGCCTGGAGAATCCCACGGACGGAGGAGCCTGGTGGCTACAGTCCCTGGGGTCACAGAGTCAGACACAACTGAACAACTAAAACAAGGATGCCCACGGCTACTTAAGCAGTCCGCCAAGATAGTTAAAATATTTATGCTCATTGCATTTCAACTTCCAAATAACATTTTCAAGACCATTAATAAATAAGAAAAAGGGAAACTATGCAATGAGAGAAAATAAAAACACACACAATATAAAGTATGAATCCTCTCCTGTCAATCCAAGGCGTCAGGATCCCCCAAATCTGAATATTAGGCTCATTTACAAATACCCTGAAAGTTTTGAAGGAGACAAGGTCACCAATAAATTTTCCTCCATGATTTGGCACTGTCCAATTAAGTACCATCAGATACACATAAAGAGTTTATGCTTACATCCCAAGCAATCAGATTTGGCTACTGAATTTTTAAGAGCATGGCTTCGTCTGAATGGCCCAAGTGAGGAAGAGGCAGGAGCAATTAGTAAGCCAATAATTTCAGAGACTCAGGCAGCCATGCTGATACTTCAAGGCTAGAAAATCATACTTTGCGTTCAGAATGCTCTAAAATTAGCTTTTTATGTGTCCCTTTCTCTCTAATCCTTCTTTCCTTTTGTCTCTGTCTTCTCCACCAAATGTTATCAGATATTACACAGTTTCTATTTTCATTCAGCTTTTAATATGGCCCATGAGGGGGTGGCATTTAATTAATCACTTCCACATTCTGCCAAAACCCACTACGTGAGTCTCAAGTCTGCGTATTACTTTTGCCAAGCTGGTCAGACCCAATGAGCAGAAAAAGAGCCTAGAGAAAATAAAAGGAGGTGTCATGATCACTCATAGCCACTGAATTTAAGGGCCAGGTATTTTTCCCGTTTCTTCATTGAAAGCCAGAGCAATGACTCAGCTGAGAAATTCCACCAGAGCACTAAAGGTGACGCAACATCACACAACGGAGAGTGGCAAGTTGGGAGTCAACCCAGTGCCCAGCTAGACACAAGCCCTGGTCAGCCCACCATCCTCCACTGTCCCCATATTCAGGCTGCAGAGAGATTTTCAAAGCTGTAAGAAAGCTTTCCATGCTTTATTTTCAGCATCAACAATGTAACCTGCTATATTTTACACCAATTTAAAGCAAAACTCCCATACAGTTTTTCCTATTAATAAACATGTGCAAGGAACTGGGGAGTGATGAATACACAATCGTCAAGAAGATGAGAAATGTTTGGGTTGTATCTATTAGGTACCTGGGGATACATTTAATTCAGTCCCATCTATGCTTCATACCTTTTGCCACTGTTGGTCCCTGGGCTTGATATTCTGCAAGAAGAAATAAAATAAGATCCCCTGAGTATCTCTTTCTACTAAAAATTCATACATACTTCCTTAGGAAGATTCAGAATGCCTGGGGAGTGACAGGAATGAGAGAATGATGGAATACACACAGCCAACAGTCTCTGCCAAGCTTCTCTGGAGAAGAATGAACCGAATCGGAAGACTATCTCCAACACATTCCCCAGAACCTAGAAGGCGCATGTAATAGCATTTCCTTGATGAAAAATGTCCTACCCAGTGGTTACTCCAAATGCAGGTGACCTACAACGCAGGGGAAGAAACCTCACCTTGTCAGCACCTTTACCCAAAATCCACAACAAGGTGCTTTCCACCTTATGCAACAATGCAACTTGAGAACATTTGAGCTGGAGAGAAAAATGGCTGGAGGTAAATATTTCCTCAAGGCGTGTTATCTGAATTCAACGAAATTGTCCCCAAAGAGGTACTTACTTTATAGGATTACTGGTTTTTGTGGAATGGCTGGGAAAAAAAAAAATCTTTATTTTGGTCTTGCTGTCTTCAGAACTGAACATGCAATACTATCTCCACCCGTTGTTGCCCTTGGTTCCAATCTCATTAGAAAGTAAAGGTGTTTTCAAACTGCCATCACCCAAGACCCAAGGTCTATAGAATTTTCAATTAATTGAAGACATTAAGTGACCTTCCCTGGTGGCTCAGAGGGTAAAGAGCCTGCCTGCAGTGTGGAAGACCCGGGTTCAATCCCCGGGTCGGGAAGATCTCCTGGAGAAGGAAATGGCAACCCACTCCAGTATCCTTGCCTGGAAACTTCCATGGACGGAGGAGCCTGGCAGGCTTACAGTCCACGGGGTCGCAAAGAGTTGGACACAACTGAGTGACTTCACTTGATCCTTGAAGGACATCAAGTGACAGAGCACCAATTTGCAGGTGTGCGACGGTCTAAGATAACAGCAGAGTAGTTGCTGCAAAGCATATCATGTCACTGTGTGGCTCACAATGATGCTGGGCTAAGTGTTGACCCTCCTGGCCTTAGAAACGTGAAAGTTGGGGATGATAAGAAATTCTGGCAATGTGCCATCACCAGGAAGGGGAACAGCCAGGATGAAGACTGCAGCGCCCCCGAGCCCAGCCCACTATTCCCTGAGGACCCTAAAGACGGCAGCGCTTCCAATGGAGCTCCTCTGCAGCTTTGGTCCTAATGAAGGTGATCATGTGAACAAAGGAAATAGGCTATGGTAATCTTTTTAACAAAACCCCTTTTCCTGTTTTGGCTGGGCTGGGTCTTCATTGCGGTGCGGGCCTTTCTCTAGTTGCAGCAAGCAGAGGCTCCTCTCTAGTTGTGGTGCACGGGCTTCTCATTGAGGTGGCTTCTTTTGTTGCTGGGCTCAGGATCTCGGGTGCGAGGGTTTCCGTAGCTGTGGCTCCCGGGCTCCAGAGCGCAGGCTCAGGAGCTGTGGTGCACAGGCTTGGTGGCTCCACAGCACGTGGGATCGTCCCGGATCAGGGGCTGAACCCACATCTCCTGCATTGGCAGGTGGATTCTTTACCACTGAGCCAACAGGGAAGCTCTAAGGCTTACAGTATTTTTTTTTTTAATGAAGGTCAATAGCGCACTTAAGGTAGGCACTCAACTTTCAAGGACACGAGGTTAAAAGCCTGAAATTACTGCTGTTTCTCCTGGAGCTGAGGGGCGATGAGAGCTTTGCCAGGTGTCTGATCTTCCACCCAAGGAACCAGTCAAGGTGTCCACTATTGACTACTGCTGTCCCAGGCCTATTTTCAGTGGCAAGCTTAGGCAAAACTCAAAGTAATGCTTTTCCAGTGAAACACTTGAGAGAAAAACTTTGTACTAAAGGAAAACAGCCCTGTTTATTCCACATCCTGCTTTCCTTTCATGATGGACGGTCTTTCCCCTGCCCGTGTTCTCATTAGCCTCATTCCCACCATGACTGTGATCAGCGGAGGTGGGAAACTTTTGGTTAAAAGTTGGATCCAGCTCTCACCACAATTTCATGCAGTCTTGGCACACTGGCCAAGATTAAATGTCTTTTGGCTTCTCCTAATTCTCCATATTAAAGATCAACAAATACAACTATGTAATATTTTAAAAAAAAGAAGAAGAAGAAAACAGTTCTTTGCCCTCGGGGGCAGGATCCTGTGTGAGAGCTTCACGGCAACCCGGCAGGTGGCTGGAAGGAAGTTCCCGGGAGCCTGTTTGGCAGTGACCCAGGAGAACAATCTCTGTCACTTATAGTGACACGTCCCGGGACCTTGACACTCCAGGATGCCAAGCCCACTCTGAGTGGCTACTGCAGGGGACTGTGGGAATGGGCACTGCGCTTGGGCTCTGCCAGAGACCACCAAGAGGATTGCAGGAAAGACTGGAGGGTGCAGCCATAGGCGGCTGGCTGCATGAGCAGGCAGCTCTGGGCAGCCTGGCAGGAATTCAAGCCAGAGGCCTAATAGAGAAGGCTGTGGATGACGAGGCCGAAAGACCTTTACCCTGGCTAGTTGCTGCCTTGATCAAGAGATGAGGACAAGGAAAGCACAAGCCTTGGTGATGAAATGACCTCAACTCCTCCCCGCCGTGTGCAACTCTCCTGCTGCCGTCTCCCCGCCATCTTCCTTTCAGAACTCATTTTCCATCCCACACTTCTTTATCATTCTCTCTAATCTGCTGACCAGAATTCAGAGTCGAGACCCATTTTCACATTTTGCTTCTCACAAGGAAGCTGGAACCTTGGTTCTTTATTTTCAAAGCTGCTAAGTTGAAAATTACAGATTCTTCTCTTAAAAGAAACTAAATAAACCTTATAAATTGGCTAAGCATCCTCAGCCCCCTTCCCTCTTGTCTCGTCCCATTGAACAGGCTGGAGGGGCAACTGTATAACTTTCCACCCCTTTTAAACTCTGCAGCTGGAGATGGCTGTGGATGGAAGAAAGGCAGGGAGATCACATGAGCAAATTCATCTTTCCCTTCTTGCTGCATCTAACCCAAACCTGACTTCTGAGACTGTGACAGTCATCTTGAGACAACGAGGGAAAGGACAAAGAAATCACAGAGATACAAGCCTAGACTTCAATGAACCGTAAACCAAATCTAGTCATGGTCCACCACCTGACTTCTAATATGAGAAAAATTATCCATAAGCCACCATTAGTCACATTTTCCATTCCTTTCAAGAAAAGCAAGCCTACGGACACAAACCACTTTTTCCTTGAACTTGACTCTAAAACGATTCAAGAACTTTCTACGTGAGAAATCTTTCTGTGATATGCAGAAGACCTACACTTTTCTGTGAATTATAGTTTTCAATTAACATTTTTCTGGTATCAGTTCTTCTAAAGTTTAAAAGAGCCGGGTTTGGTCCACCTAGTTTGACTCTTAAAGTGTTTGATTAGCGCAGCATTGCTATGTTACACTGCAGAGCAGGCAGTCTAGTGGAAAGAGAACAAGACTAACGAAAGAGGGACAGCAATGTTTATTGACTGGACAAGTCACCTTATCTGAATACTGGAGACACACAGCTTCTTTCAGTGGCCTTTCAAAAAATATTGATTTTACTTATTTCCTTTTATAAATAATCTGTGGTGTGTTTCTTGAAAACTGGAATCTACGCTACTGTTAATATGGTCTCTTTCCTGATATTCTGGACAGTCAAGGGCACAGAACTACAGAATGAATTTCTAGATGACTGCCTCTGGTTTAGGGTTTTCTTCCTGACACAGTAACATGTAGGCTTGACTTTAACTTATGGGCTTTTCATTTAGGGCTGAGACCCAAATTCTGATTTCTCTGATTGATTCATGAATGAACCCCTTCAAGAGCCACTTATTGAGATCCTATAATTCTGTGCCAAGAACTGGCCCATGCATAATACTTTTCTCCTGGTGACGTAACTTAATGAGTTATTATTTTATCCTGTTCGATCCAGTCCCTTCCCTATGGTTTGGAATGAGCTGAGGTAGAAAAGAAATATCCATCTGAATCAGGCTCTAAAGAATTACATGTGGAAAACACATCACTAGTAAAGTTACTTGAAGGTATCACAAAATAGAGATGAATGGATTAGACAGGACGATAAAACATCTCTAAACACAAAATATAGTATAAGCAGAAAATGGCATACCTGAAAGATCAATGGACCATCAGATGAGAAAATTACCTCAGAGATCATCTAAAGGCTTGCTCCCCGTCCTCAGTTTAAAGGTATAAAACAGATTTGACCTGAAGACCCACAGACAGTTGTAGCAAGAGAGTAGAAAAGTCAGTTCTTTAGCTCCTAGCCTCTACTCAAAATCAGAATTAATTAATTATATCATTGGAGATGACACTAAAAGAGTCTTATTTGTTAACACTTCATGAAGACATTTTAAATTAACATTAAAAAAAGAAAACTCCCAAACAACGCTGACAAGAAATAAGACCATTATTAAACATTTCTTCTCTCAGAAATTGCTTGCTATCACATTATCGGTCCAACAGCTAACAGACGATATCAAGATAACCTCGAGCTAAAAAGTGTCATTAAAAAAAATATGTCGAAAACGCAGACATCCCTAACTGAAGAACTCGTAAGCAACCCGCTGTCACTATTAAACTTCAGAACAATTTAAAAGCGAACTAAAATGTCCAGAGCTGACATGTACATTCACAATCTCATTTTCACAAAATTATGAAAGCATTATTTGACCTGTGGCACTTCAAACATCAAATAATAGCCATTTTTGTCCAGGTTTTGTTATTTTCAAATATTTACATTTCAGCATGGGAAGGAAAAAACACACTGAAGCAAGAGGTCAAGTAAAATCTTACCCATGCTTTTAAAAAACTGTTTCTTTGTGCTCATTCTTTTCTTTCGTACTTTAAAGTTTTCAAAACTGTTTTCCTCGTAAGAGTCTCTTCATTGGGTATTTCCAGTTTTACACTGAAAAGAAAAACTACCTCTATTAACATGTACTCACATTCTCCGTTTTACAAGAAGACTGTGCCACTGGCCTCTGCCACTGGGATTTGAAAGTGCTCACAACACTTCACCTTTATGCTGGGCTAAACTCAGGGTAGCCATAAACACTCTGAAGTAATACAAACCTAAATATTCCTGCTCGGCAAATGGAGCGGTGGAAGTGAATTCTAATGAGCCGGCAGCTGTCACAATATGACCACAGTAACCAAATCAAAATATCAACCGCTAACCCAGATGAGACTCAAAGGTCATCCTGTAAGCCAGCAGCTCTCTGCAGTTCTGCCTGAACCACGATCTAATCCTGCAGTAAAACATTCCACTGAGCTAGTTCAGAAACCAGTTACTCTACAGCGAGAAATTATTCCGTGCACTGGTAGAGTACCATGAGCGGGACAAGAACCAAATACCGCAATAAGGAAACCGAACCATTCACAAGGGGACATGTAAAAACACAGCCGCTGATGTTGAACTAAGCTGCACCCAACCATACCCAAGTATCACTTTTCACATCCTTCAGTTACCAGTGCATGTCTATAACCTTACTGGCATCTTGCTCACTCAAACAATCTGGCTTTCAATTAAAGCTCTGGAACAAAAGAAGGAAAACATATACTGGGTCATTCCTCTGATCAAAAAGTTGTGGCTAGAAAATATATTGTCTCTCATTGTAAAAAAAAAAAAAAATCTGGACAATTACCTGCAAAAGTTTTAATGTTGGGCAAACACAAGAAACAAACAGGACTGATTTTTTAAATCCATAGTCTTTGCATATAGTTCTTGCCATGATTTTCCAACTATTCCTTAACATATAATCCTCTTAAAAACACAAGGCTCAGCACCATGGTCCCTTTGACCCACTTGCGTATTCTGAAAGCTACCCACTGACCACTGTAAAGGTTTCATCAAACTGTTTAATAACTGTAGTGAACAAGTTTCCAACAGATCAAGTGTACACTGTTATCATTAATGATCATACATGGTCACAAAGAAGTGACTAGTTCTCTCCAGATACAAAACAGGACAGGGAATTTCAAACAAGTAAAAATGCATACTGGCTTGCTTGTCTCTACCCAAGGGAAAACAGTAAGTGAGGACTCAGCAAGTGTCAAGTAAGAGTCTACTACACAAATATTGAACCATGATGTTGTACACCTAAAACTAATACATGTCAATTATACCTCAATAATAATTTAAAAAGAGAACTGTATGAATTGGTCAAGGCCGGCAGGCAGCTAGATGACTCAATGCTGAAATCTCTCAATTCCTCCAGACTCCCCCACACTAAAAGAAAAACAAAAGGCCATGCACGTTTATTTTTTAAAACAACAAATTTGGGGCCTGCTTTTTTTTTGTTGTTGTTTCTTTTAGTTATGTTTTTCTTTAAAGGATTTACACAATATCAACTTCCAAAACTCTGTGTGGCAACTTTAAACACAGACAGCAATGGAGGGAAGAATGCACACTGACAAACCAAGTGTCATTATTAATTCTTCTAGCACAATAGCTGCATGTGTGTGCACATGTGCACGTGAACATGTGCTTGCGTGCAAGTGCACTTGCGTCCATTTGTTTATTTTTAGCTTAGGCAATCAACCAAGTAAGGCCTTGTATTCAGATATGCAATACCTCCTTATTTCTAAAGGAGGTAAATTAATGTAGACACTACTACTCTTATAAGTCATATACCATTTTGCATAAATTTGAGATACACAAATAAATTAAGTTTTTGTATTTTGGTGCCAGAGGTAAGTATTAGATTACAAAAATGAACATTTATGCAAAATCATTCATGGGAAGTCAAGGAGTTCAGATTTTTAATAAAGCATTTTGTTACCTTAAAAGAGTTTATAAGCAAATATTAGCAATGCCTGCATCATTCCTTCAAAATACTGTATTGCCATAAGAACAAAATGTAGAATAGTAAGTCACTACCCAAAGAAAAGAGGGTTTCAGTATTTTTTTCTTTCTCTGCAATAAAATTAAACCTCACTAACTGAACAGTTTACCAAAAAGAAATAGGTCATCTGCAGTTAATAACTCTTTCCCGTAAAATTAGTGTCACTTATTTCTGTAGCAGACGCCTAATTCAGTCACAGACTTGATTGATTTGACAATAGAGAATCTGGTCCAATAAAGTGGCTGATTTATTTCCGATGCTATAGCTTTTACCCCAATGTGACACCAGAGCAGAATGAAATCTTTGACATGTAAAGAAATCCTTTACAGTTTTTCATGAAAACCAAAGCTTCTGAAAGTGGACATTAGATTGTTGTCCAAAACGTAAAGTCTAATATCTTCTTTTGGTAGAAGAAAACTTCCACAAACACCGTAACCCAAAATATGGATTTGGACACAAAGAGTAGTTTAGAATATACCATATACTCTGTAAATTCAAATTGCTGGCTATACTAATAGGTCTTATTTCCTCTTTGTCTTCATTTGTAAATCGGCTGTCTTTAACTTTTTGAAAACAATCTAGCTTCTCTTTGTAAAGGTACAGCAAAGCACCAAGCATGGTTCATTTCAAAAGTGGTTTCATTTTAAATCAACAGCAGCTTGGGCAACATCAATGAGCATCTTTGTTCCCTGAGTCTAGGCCTGAGATACTCAAGCCAATCAAGAAGGCGTTTGGGATGTGAGAAATTACCAGGGGGTGGGGGGTTAATGCAGCATCCTAGCGAGTTCTCTAAAAATATTTTTAATTCCTTTCCAAAGTAAAAATGCGAGGTATTTCATAATAGTTTAAATGCCTTTTTTCTCTCTTCTTTTTTTTTTTTTTTTTTTGCACACTGAGCCATGCCCTCTCACTCTGAGGGCAACTTCCCTGACCTTAGTCTGACACTGCACCGTTAATGTCAGATAAACCATTTAGCCCAAGCACAATTCTTTTCTGTGCAAAAATCTGCTTGAGGTGGAAAATGTAGCAGTTTGTAAACAATAAAGAGCCATGTTTCAGACCAGACAGCTTATCTAACAGAGAAGTCCTTTCATGGGGAACAGTGGGTGGGAGCCTCCGGACGTAGCAGCATTTCCTCCCACAATGCAGGAGACTGTCTTGGCCTCCATATTTAAGGGTTTAATGGGAAGGAGGGCAGACGGAGTAAAAGAACACAGCTGACATGGACTTTCAGCTTAAACAACAACTAAGTGAAAAGGGTCAGCTCTCGGAGCTCCGGCTGTAGACGCTCAGCCCACTTATATTTTAAATACTATTTGAACTGAAAAAAAAGAAAACGAATTTGGTTTGTAAAACAGCTGCCCAGGAGGACACGCAAACAAGAATGCTTCTTTGCTATCTTTGTATTGCTTGGTGTCTTCTGTAATATTAATTTATCCACTTGTTCTTTAGGAAAACATTTTTGCATGGACATTATATAAACTTCTAAATATGAGTAGTAATTTATTTATCCCATTTTATCCTCATCGGAGGATAGTCTTAGAATTCTTCAGGACAATTCTCTAATATACTCTTTCAGTGTTACTTTTCAAGATGATTATTTTCAGTTAATCTTTTACTTTATGAAGTTGGATAAGGATAAATAGAGAGGGGATGGTGTTAGAATTTAAAATTACTGCTATTGTCATTGAAGAATGTAAAGTTGTTCTTTCAAATCTAAGGTGACAAACCTATCTAGTCACCTGCATCTGCCCATCCTGGAAACAGGAAACACTGCATCTCACCATGACTCATTTTAAAAAGCTAGGATTCTTGCTTTAGCTACAGAGGTAAAACATAACAGTTACTATTTTAAATTTTAAAAAAATAAGAAAATATGAGAACAACCCATGGTCAAATACAGCTTTGAGATCCTGATTCTCAAAGTTGGGATGACACTTAATCACCCATTAAAAATAAATTCCTAGTATTTCTCTGCTTTGACTACTGTGCATTTAATATCTGAGGTCCCTGTAGATGGATTTGACGGTGATTTCTGAAAAGACGACTCACACTCAAGAATGATCTACACCTTAAATAACGAGTATAGGGATGAATTGAGAGAGGAGCTTTGAAACATACACTCTATCACATGTAAAATTAAATAGTCAGTGGAAATTTGCTGTATGACACAGGGAGCTCAAACCTAGCACTCTGTGACAACCTAGAGGGGTGGGATGGGGTGGGAGGTGGGAGGAAGGTTAAAAGATGAAGGGGACGTATGTATACCTATGGCTGATTTATGTTGATATGTGGCAGAAACCAACACGATACTGTAAGGCAATTATCCTCCAATTAAAAATAAATTTAAAATTTTATAAATAACAGAACAAAGTTAACATTAATTTACAAAAACAAGTATAGTGACCAAGGCTTAAAAAATAGGACATTCCTCAGAAGCATCTGCAGTTATGGTTTCAGAACGATATATGTATGGCTGCATGTCTTCCTTGGAGTATAGTCCAACAGCTTCTGCCAAGAAATTTAACCTCATTTATTGATGGATTCACAACAGGATTTGGCCAAGTTGAGAGATTTACTAATATTGTTAAAGCTCACATTTATTAGAACACAGATCTTTTTTTCCCAATCAAAACTAAAGTAACCAGCTATTGGGACTTTTTAAGTCATTATAAATTGTCTTTTCATTGCTCAAGATACTGCGGGGTTTTTTTTGTTGTTTTTTTTAATCCCTATAGGTAGTCAAAGCAGAAAAAAATATGCTAAGAATTCCAATAGAAAAGACATGCTGGAAACACAAAGACTATCTCAAAGTACACATAGGTCACTTCATGAAGCAGGATGGGGACCTTCTAGATCATTAGCACTAAAGTTCACACCTTGATAAATACACAACCAGACTTTACAATTCAGCTTGAACATGCTACTTTGATTTAAGCACAGTAACCCTATTATTACAGGAATTTCCATGACCCCTTTCATAAAAGTTCATGCTAACACAGATTTTTTCTCATTGCCAACTGATACTTCTTACTTTAAATATTCACCACTTTCACTTCATCAGCCTTAACCCTGGAAAACTACTGCCACAACAATGAAATTAGGTTCTCCTAATTGCTTTACATCTAAGGAACACAAATTTTCCACGTAGATTCAATATCAGTGAAATTAGGTAATTCCACACAGTTGTAAAACTTAGTCCTGTATGCACTATTACCAAGCAAAGATCATCAATATTTTTCTGCAATTTAAAATTACGATAGTGAACTAGCTAAATATCTAAGTTCTTAAAAACAGAATCTCTGTCTGGGCTTGTATTCTATCTTTGATGGTAAAACATAAGCATTCCAAAAACTCATGCTAATTTAAAATTAGTCTTACTTTGTATTCTGGAATTGACAAAAGGTGGAGAGAGATTGTCATGTGACCCAAGGTCCCTGCTGGTCATGTGGTCATAGGGAGTCCCATCTCCATAGTTCTGTAAATAAAATAACAGCATAAATTTAAATTTGCCATGAATCAATCAGCATGTAAGTCTGACTACTGATACCTCTCTGAACCAAAGAAACTGGAGCCCACCATTCTCACCCCAGCACCTTATTATAAGAAAGCTGCATCTTCACAAGTACAGTGCATAAGAAGGGCTCTAAAGTTTGCAGAGTTCACATTTTCCCCAAAATCATAGTGAAACTGGGGGAATAATAATAATGGAGCCAATTGCATCAAGTTATTAAGATCAAATGAAATAATGCAAGTAAAACACCTGATACCTACAAAATATATTGTAAATAGTAATTATTATTTTGATAAGCCCACATTATTTTTTTAAAAAGAGAGCAAAATGTGCTATGGGAAATTTACTCATAACCTGCAATGAACTGCCTTTGGAAGGCAAAGGTAGGACCTTGTAAACAGCAGCATTTGGTTTTATGATACTGAAATTTCAATGTTTTATTATAGATGTTATTGTGGTTGTAAACAATTGGATCATTCCATAAGTAACCAGCTACACAAGAATGTTAAAATTATTATAACAGGACTATAAATGAATATCAGAATTTAAGCATAAATTCTGGATTTGGACAAAGTATGTCACAAAAAAAAACAGTTTTAAAGCAGACGGTAATCTCTGGAAATTTCTAATTACTATGATCATCTCATGGTTTAAAGGGGAATTTTAAATTAAAATAAGGTTTTTAAACTGCCCAGTCACTTGCTTTTAATGGAGGAGTTAGATAACATACAGGAAAGCATTAAAATCATCTAAATCATAGAGTTCAAATTTTAGGTTACTAAGGTACATAAGTGACCAGAAAGGAAAAAAAAGTCATGCTGCTCAGCTGGTTGCACTATCCATAAAGACTAAGTCAAATTTACTCAGAGGTATCAGTTGGTATGTTAGCCAAAGGGCAGAATCTGCCCACGTGAAAAGGACGGATACTGTATGAAAAATGAAAATGCACATCCCTCCACTAAAGCAGCGACAGAAACCTTAAGGTTCCAAACTAACCCGTTTTCAACCGCCTTTCCTCAGGTATAAAAAAAATTACCTTGAACGATACTGTGATGGGATGTTGCCAGTACATCAGGGCATAAAGGGCGTCACATTTTAAATATCTATCATTGCTTGTACACTCACCTGTTCTATACCAGACATTGCATAATACTAATTACCATTGATTAAGTATACTCACCCTACAGAGTTATTAAGAGCTTAATATACATTATCTAATTTAAACGCCAGCACAGCGTTTCAAGATGACTGGAAATATCACCACTTGAAGATGAGAAAAAAGAGACACCTGCCCCCTGGCTGTCCAACACAAGCCAGCCACAATAAGCTGTCTCATGCCAGCTCGCTGCATTTAGAAAATACAAATTACAAAATATTGAGTCAAAGTTATCCACCAATGAATTCCCTGGGGTGGTGGGGGGAAAGGCCAGACGATTCATGAAAACCAAATAAAAGTCAGGACGATCCTAAATGAACCTCCCTCTCAGAAGAACGACTGAAAGAACCACGTGTTGTGTTAAAATGAGAAAGCAGAAGACATTAAGTTCATGCCAACGAGCTCAACAAGAGAGGGACGTTCTGTCGCCTCCCACACTTGCTGTCATGGGGCATGGATTGATTTCTGCAACTGAGGACTGTAATGTGAGGAGGAGGAAAGATTTCCTCAACCCATCCATATAATGCAGGAGAATCTGAAACTCGACAGCTGGTGCAAAGTCTCAGCGAAGTTCCTGGTAAGCCGAGAGCTCTGGCTGTACTCTGAGACTAGAGCATGAGCCCCAGGGCCAGAGGACAGGTGGAAATGGCCAACGCGGCTTGCTGAGACGGCCTCCTTCGGACAGCTTGATTACCTTCCTTACCTCTTTGCCAAAATACAGACCACTCTCCACCCCAAATGTGTGCGAACATTACAGTAAATGTGCCCCCGCTCCCGGCCCTGCAGAACGTTTCCTCCATCTACACAGCTGCTTGGGGGAGGGGCAGCTGCTTTGTGTGGTCTCTACTTTTAATCTGGAGTTATATGTATTATTATAAAAACTGAGAGGGATTTCAGAAGGCCTAGCGATGACTCCATTGGAGAAGGAAATGGCAACCCACTCCATTGTTCTTGCCTGGAGAATCCCAGGGAAGGGGGAGCCTGGTGGGCTACCGTCTATGGGGTCGCACGGAGTCAGACACAACTGAAGCGACTTGGCAGCAGCAGCAGTAGCAGCAGCGATGACTCCATTAAAGACAGATTTTATATATATATAATCGTTCACATTTGAGTTAGAAGGAACAGGAAAGATCCTCTGGTTCAACTTCTTCATTTTAGAAAGTAGCAGTATGGGGCCCAAGGAAATGAAATGACACACCCAAGGTCATACACATACAAACACACACAGGGCCTAACCACCTACTCACACCCCATGCCATGGTCTTCACGTGATGCCCTAACAACCAAAAACCCTGGACAGGAATAGCAAAAATCTGTGAGCGAATAAGACATGTACGGTTAA
This sequence comes from Capra hircus, assembly GCF_001704415.2. NCBI lineage: Eukaryota > Metazoa > Chordata > Mammalia > Artiodactyla > Bovidae > Capra > Capra hircus. The sequence goes on from NC_030831.1 coordinate 55,071,265, forward strand.
GTACAAGCAACTTCTTTTCCAAATGACTCTGCGCCATGGTCTGTAAAACACAAAACTGACTTAAGGAACACTGACAAATGAGCAAGTCTGAAGAATAAGACTTGGTCCAAATCAGACCATATCCATTTACTTTGAAGTTTAACGATTTGGGGTTGTGTGTGTTTTAAAAATAAAAGCTACTTTCAATTAAAAATAAATAAATAAATGAACCCACTGGTGACCAAAGGCACTACTGGTGGTGGGACAATAATGTTTACGAAGTGAAACCAACACAGGCTTATTATGCAGATGATACTGGAAACTACAACTTCACAGTATATCTTCAGAACTATTCAGTGACCTATTTACACCAATATATTACAGGGATACTAGGAATTTTTTTTAAAGTTGCACCACCTACAAAAAAACAGCTTTCTGTTAACATTGGATCAGTAACTGGCAAAGCAAGGCCAAATGTTTAATGAAAGGGTTGTCTTCTGGTTAGCCAAAGTGGAAGGGGTGTCAAAATCAATAATAACATCCAATAGAGCCTGAAAAAAAAGCCAAACAGAAGCGGATCCTCATTAAACTCAGTATGCATATATAGCCATGCAGATGCGTGTCAGGGAGGAAAAAACTCACCTTCAGTTTGTCAATTTACATATGAGGATGTCTGCTTATGGGGAAAAGATTAGATATACTTACCCTGGACGGGCTTGGATGTCCTCCACTCCCCCAGGACCCTGAGCTACTTCTGTCTTCTACATCTGGGGACAAGAGAAAAATTCTTTAGGCTTTCTTGCAATAATTCTTTCTTTTTGTATATGCACTTTTAAATTAATGTTTCAAATTAATCTCCTGTTGCCTTTAATTAAGAATCAAGCACGAGGCTACCATGATGATAGTAGCTTCTGACCCAACTACTTAAATTAGCTCATTTAAATTCACAGCAGAAACAAACTGGACCCTCAGGAACCAGAGGTATGAACATAAAAATTACTTCCATCCTTCACAATGTTTCATAGCCTCAACTTTTATCAACCTGAAATTACACTTAAAATCTTACTAAAATCTTTTGGACAGGTTAAGTTAAAACTACACGAACACAATCTTAAAATACACACATACACGAAAGTTAAATCAGGTAAATATCCATACTATTAATATTATCAATATTAGCGGCATGCATGCCATAACGCTCCTAGACACTTTCTGTCCTCTTACCGGCTCAGACAAGCCACTCGAGGCCTACCCACCAGACAACAGACATGAAGAAAACACGTCAGATGAAAAAGTACGTTGACAGTAGTCTATTTCCATCAAGACATTCCAAGGATATTAGGAGACTCTAAGTTTCTTAGAACCACACCATCTCACTCCTTTTTTTTTTTTAAATAGGCACAACACTTGGCCTACCATCCTTAATCTGGACAGTGAAATGTGGCACAAAAGTTGTTAAAGCAATGTTTTGTTTTGTTAATTATGGCGAAATGACCTATACGAACTCCCGGAAGGCTGGAATTCTCTAGGCCCTGTACCAGCAAGTTCTGCTGCTGACCAATTTCGAGATGCTTCTTCAGTGCTTCAAGTGCAAATGCGCAGGAAGGGGAGTCTGACAGCCAAGTTCCCATGTTCACTGCTCAGAACATAAAAGTGCGCGCAAGATCAGTCACTCTAAATTTAGAAATGGCTTTGAGATTTTTGATGAAAGGCCCTTTCTGAGTATAAAAAGTTTCGCTGTTCTATTATCTTGATCACGGTGGGTAACAGACGGCCATCACAAGCTTCCTCTGACAGAACTGGAGGAGGAGGTGTGAAACTTCGGCTCAGGAGATGTACTCCCATGGACCGTGTTTTCTAACATTTCAGTAATACTGTTTCTTAATGCACTACTGTCCTTCCCTTAATTACTCCTATTTTATTATCAGCAGAAGTAATCATAGTATAATTAACTGACTTATTTGGGGGTCCAGTAGAGGACATGGTGTTTTAGAATATATTAAGAGATGGACTAGAAACAGCAACCAACAACTAGGACCACTAAACTTGAAATCTTATTTTTAACAAATATCGTTCCAGTTACTTTGGTCAGTCCTTCCGAAGAGAATGCAAAGGCAAACAGCTATCCCCTGCAGACAGCTAAAATCAGTGCCTGCAAGGGACTTCCCTGATGGTCCAGGGCTTAGGACTGCACTTTCACCGCAGAAGGCAAGGGCTGGATCCTTAGTCAGGGAACTAAGACCCCGCATGCTGCATGGTGCAGACAAAAATAGAAAAGAACACGAAATTTAAAAAATGTTTCAATAAATATAATCAGTGGCTGTGAGCTTTAAGAGATGTCATGCAAGCTCTGAAGAGGAAGTCTGGAGAAAAGGTACAATACTTTCCCCAAATTTGCTGTTTAACAACCCAACCTCCTAGCCCATCTACTGTAAGCTGAACCGGGGGACATATATAGAAAAGCGACTTAGAACTCTTGGGACTGTCACACAAGTAAGTTTTGTAGCCTATCTGGTTCTCGTCATCCTTAACAGCAAATCAAGTTTATTTTCTCACACACACACACACACACACAAAGGTATAAATGACAAAATCTATCAACCAGAAGTCTGCACATCTTGACTTCCTTCTTGCCTGAAACAGCCAACCTGGATTAATTTGAGAGATTTTCCTCTTAAACTTGGCCCCAAAGTAATGATGGAACAGCAGCGAATCTCTACGTCTACCATAAGATTCTGTTTTGTTTGGACCCATTTTATCCATCTTCAGAAAGGATTTCAAACATGAAAGGAAGGCAGAGACAAGGAGGAAAGGGGACCATAGTACTTCCTGGTCAGTAGTTTTGCCCTAGGGGTGATTATGGTCCCCAGAGGGCATCTGGCAATGTCTGGAGACATTTTCAGTTGTCACAACTTGGCAGGGCATGAGGGCGGGGTAGAGCTAGTGGCATCAAGTGGTTAGAGGCCAGGGACGCTGCTAAAGGTTTTATACATGTCAGAATACCTGCACAACACAAAATATCCTGGTCTCAAATGTCAACTGTGCCAAGGTTGAGAAGGCCTCTTCTAAAGGACAAATTCTATTAAAGAGCAAAAAGGAAGACTCGAGCTGGAAAGAAAAAAAGAAAAAGATGTACCAGAATTTGATTTATAATGAATACAACCTCTTACTAAATACACAGTGAAGTTATCTGAGCCCAGATTTAAGCCAGAGTGTTTCAAGAGACGTTCCTATACATCTTCTGTCCACAGAATAAAGGGAAAATGATGGTCAACCAAGCAGGCTGCTAATTAGCAGGCAAATAAAACACATCAAAACTTGAGTATTCCCAACTGGGCAATTTCAAAAGCGAGCAATCCACTAATTAAAAATGCTGGAAGTCTAGCTTTTTCAAAACAGGTTAAATAATGGCTGGTTTCCTTCACAAATAGATTCCCACCCCGTCAAATCTGACTGCTCTTTTCCCTTTCTTTCCCATTCCCATCCTCCTCATTTCCTGACCTCATGCTGCTGTACCTTCTTTTAGTCTTTCTTCCTCTTATTGCTTCGTAACAGACTTTTCCTTCAGGGGCCTCCTGCAAACTGAGAAGGTAAGGACACCTCTCTCGCCCTCCAAGACTTCACAGAACAATCGTATGACTTCTGATATTTTTTATTTGAAAGAATATCTGTACAACGGGTGCTCCTTGATCCAGGGCAAGAAGACTCAAAGCTATAGCGTGCACCGAATGTAAATATGTTATTTTTAAGACATTTGTTTCCATCTTCCCTCCCACTGAGCTTCATCAGACCTGCCAGTAAGTCAGCAAGCATTTCCTCAACAAGGATCTCAGTCCATCTCAAAGTGCGCCTGAGGACTGCCTATGTCTAATCACCTGATGTGCTCATTTCAAGATTAGCATCCTGGGGTCCATTGCAGACCTACTGATCCTGGATCTTTGAAGGTGGGGCCAAGAAAACTGTGTCTTTAACAAGGTCTTCAGGTACTTTTCGTGTACACAGGAGCTTTGAGAACCACCAGCCTCCTCCACTGGAAACACGAGCCAGATGCATACCCTACTCCGTCACCCACCACCTAACGCACATCTTGTCCTAAAATCCTTGCCCAGGTGGCCAGTTTCTGCAGCATTCAGTCCACATTGCCGTCGCATCTACACCCCAGTCGTTCTTGCCCAGACTCACTCTCTGTGTAAACCTTGCACGTGGCCTACACGTGGCCATCCCCTGCTCCCAGCTGGTGTACCTGGGCACCGCACACACTTTCTACCTCCAGATATTTGTACCCGCTATTCCTTCTGCCTGAGCTGTTTCTTATCTCTCAAAAAATAATACTAGTTAGTATTTTATGAGCTTAAATATGCCAGACACTGTGCCAAGCACTTCAATACACTACCAGTATCGCCATTTTATCTTGGAGGAAACTGAGGCTTAGACGGGACAGAAAACCCTCCCAACGTGACAGTAGATGGAAGAGCTGGCAGACACAGGGGCTGACCATGTTCAAGTCAGGAACATTCTCCACCACGGTCAAGGTCTCCCCGATAAGCAGCTCAGGTCTCTCTACAACCAGCTCGAACATAACTGCCAGTCCCTTCTTCCCATGGATGTATTTACTTTTGGAGTTTATATCCACTCTTATGTCCACAAAAAGATTATAGAATGAATACAACACAAATATATAAACCCGGGTCTCATGCACTGCAAACAGCTTCTTTACCATCTGAGCCACCAGGGAAGCCCCAGTCTTGTGTCCACAGAAGATTACTGAATGTATACAACACAAATACATAAAATGAAATATTTGAAGAAATCAGAGAGACTGGAAAATAAAAACAGGAGAACAATCAAGCTATATGTATGATGAGCTTATCAAAAATGTACACTGTGGGAGTTCCCTGGTGGTTCAGTGGCCAAGACTTTGTGCTCCCAATTCAGGGGACCCAGGTTCGATCCCTGGTCGGGGAACTAGATCCCACATACCACATTTCGCAACTAAGAGTTCAGATGTCTTAACTAAAGATCCTACATGTCACAACTAGGACCCAGTGCAGTGAAATAGATCAATATTTTAAAACAAAAACAAAAAACTTTAAACATACATGTGATGGATGGGATATTTGTGAGAGAGGGGTCAAAATTCTAGTGGGCATAGAGTAAAACAAGATTCATAGCCTTGGATAAAAATACCCAAACTTTCAGGAAAGTCATTAAGGGCGCACAGTCACAAATGAAAAACTGCCCAAGACAGAAGCCGCGTGGATACTGAGTTCTCGTGTCTCCCTTGTTCTGCTGTCACTCTCTATCCAAGACGGGAACACGTAAGAGGAAGACCACCACCTGGGCGGAAGGAGGCAAAGGAAAACAGAAAGTAGATGAGAGCAATTATTCTTCCCAAAGACTGACGTGGGCTCAATTGTTTCTAACTTATTTTACCCTAGACACCGACAGACTGAGTAATGTCCATGGTTTTGACAGTTGCTTTAGGAGGCAATCGGACCATCTACAAATTTTGATTTTACTTGAGTAGTTCTGCATAAGCCCCCTCTAAAATGCCTGACATTTCAACACTAAAATACAAAAACAAAGCATGGGTAGAATGAGGATCAAACACTCCTTTCAGAGAAAAGATATACAGAGATGAATTTTAATTTCTATGATTTCCCACCCATACTCATTGATTATTCAAATCTCCACTTTACGTGGACAGTGAGATCAAAACTATCCGTAGACTGGACCAATGTCCGAAAGCACAGAGCTGGAAAAAAGACCTAGATTTCAGCCACAGACTTCATTAACCAGCTCTACGGCCTGAGCCAGTCACCGGACTCTCTGAACTCATTGTTGTCAACTGTAAAATAAGTGGTTTTGATTTCCATTCTTAGAAATAGGGCAGCCTAGTATAGTGGAACAACTCTGCCACAAAACACTAAGTGTAGTAAATCAGACAGAGAAAAGACAAATATCATGTGATGGGGCTTGTACGTGGAATCTAGAAAGCTGATACAAATAAACTTATTTATAAAACAGGAATAGACTCAGAGACATAGAAAAGAAACTTATAGTTTCCAAAGGGGAAGGTGGGAGAGGAATAAACTAGGAGTTTGGGATTAATATACACACTACTATATATATATAATGCATTTCCTAGGTGGCTCAGTGGAAAAGAATCCACCTGAAATGTAGGAGACATGGGTTAGATCACTGACGGGGGAAGATGCTCTGGAGAAGGAAATGGCAACCCACTCCAGTATTCTTGCCTGGGAAATTCCATGAACAGAGTAGCCTGGTGGGCTACGGTCCACAGGGTCAAAAAAGAGTCAGACATGACTTAGCAAGTAAACAACAACAAAAAAATATATAAAACAGATAACCAACAAGGACCTAGCACAGGGAAGTATACCAAATGTCTTGCAAGAATCTAAAAAGGAATATATATATACACACACACACAAATGTATAACTGAATTACTTTGCTGGACTCTGAAACTAACACAACACTGTGAATCAACTATATTTCAACAAAAACTTATAAATCAATAAATACGGCTTTTTTTTAAAAAAATCACTAAAAAATGATGGATTAAAAAATTTTAGTCTTCTTCTAAACCCAAATGAACTGACAAGATAGTAAGGAAATATCCAGCCAAAATCAAAGTGAAGGCTGGAACCCACAGAGGAAGAAGATATTCTTTTGCCCTGAGGACAACTGCCAATCTAGAAACTGTAATGGCCTCTTGGGTCAAGGAGAACAAAAGTGAAAACTCAGCATCCACCCAGAGCAGGTATCTAATAGGAAAAAAAGGAATAATAAGGTTTCCAACCTCAAGGAGTGATTACTAAAGTAAACAATTGATACTTAGACACGTAGCAGAGTGTGTGTGACAGTCACGTTAGTCGTGCCCGACTCTTTGCGAGCCTATGGAGTGAAGCCCATCAGGCTCCTCTGTCCATGGGATTCTCCAGGCAAGAGCGCTGGAGTGGGCTGAGCCTCCTCTAGGGGCTCTTTCCAACCAGGGACGGAACCCGCATCTCTTACATCTCCTGCATTAGCAGGCAGGTTCTTTACCACTAAGACAATCAAAACACATAAACAGGCAAATTGTGATCTATTCAAGGAAACTGAGTTTCACATTTTTATGGCTGTTCGTTCTGCTTAGTGGGTCTGAGATTTTCAAATAATCTCCTGGATTTCCATAACAGCCAACATGTTTGAAGTAATCAAATGCCACCTTCTCCATGAACCCCCCTACAGCACAAACACGGTGAGTATTCAGTGAGCCTTAGATTTGAGTGACTTCATTTACCTTTCAAATATCGTCTTTTCATCTCACCATTTCAACATAATTCTGTATGCTGTATAAATGATATGCTTCCAAAAGTTATGTCTGCTTACCAGAAGTCCAAGGTAAGAACACAGGCTGAATATTATACAAGTTAACCTTGATTTGAAATAAACAAGTGTGAGGGTTACCTAACTCTGTTGATTTGGGGTAGCTCTGTGTATCCATCCTTTCCTCATTGAGAAACCAGATCATGCCACACCACAAAGATTCTACAGTTTCATGAAGTCAGAACAACCTAAGTGGTATTCTCTGCTGCCCTAAAGCTCTACAAATTCCCACTCTTGTAGAAACATAAGGATTTCCTGATAAAAGCTTCTACACACTCAGAATGCTTCCGGAGGTTAAGATTGAGTTCTTCCTGGAAAGACAGTCATTCTGAGGCATGTGGAAGTCTACATGGTCTTAAGCCCTTCTCTCTGCAATAACAGACACTATTAAATCTCCTCCACACCCTCACGGAGACTCACAGACTGCATACATCTGTGGCTCCTACTAATTTCCTAGTCCAGGAAGAACCCTTGGCTGAGCCCTCCACACAAACTGAGATGGCATATGCTCTCCGTCAGTGCCAGATGAATTCAGAGTTCAAAATATTTCATCAGCAAAGAGCGTGTTAAGGATGTGCACATTTTCATTAGCACCCAGTATAAGAAGAAGCCTAAGTACAGTGATCTGAAGTCCAGTTTGAGTCCAAGGACAGAGGCAGGAAGAGCTGAGGAGCTTCAGATACTGACAAGGACTACACCACCAAGACCACTTCTTTCTGCTTCTGTAAGAAACAAGATAGGCTCCAGAAGGAGTAATCTAAGCCGTGGTGAGAAACTTTCAGCACTTTCCCGAATCTGACTAAGCAAAAGATGATGACTGCGGTGATGTGTCCCACGCACATTTTAAGATACTTCAAATACAAAGAACAGGGACGTGAGCGTTCCATTTTCAGAGCATTGTCCACCTGGCATCTCAGTGCTCGTGGATTTCCCTATTAAATAAATTCGAGAATTCAAAGGTCAAGTATAAGATGATATTACATTACAGATCATATACATAAACATATAAATAGTAGAAGGAAAGGTAAAATATGGATACACTGGGAGGGAAAGTATAGAGGAAAATTTGTTCAGAAAGGAGTTATTGAAAATTTTAGCTTTTATTAACCACCAAGTTAAACTTCCATTAATACATTTTTTGAAACACTGAAACAGTATTACTTTCCTTAAGTTCTAGATAAACTATTTTTCAAAAATGAACACTAAATAATCCCAGGTGATTAAAATATGGAGTTAACTGCACTTTACAGTACTGTTAAACAGGAAAAGCATTTTCATATAACATGATATTAAGATAATATGGAAGTAACAAAATAAAACATGTAACAATTATGTTATAAATGTCAGTGGGGCTTCATATTGTCAAATTCAGAAATCTTGAAAATTCAAGGTGAGTAGACAGTTATATTACGAAACTGAGACAAAAGTAACAAACTCTTTATATCAATCCATATAATTTGGAAGTATCATGATAATCTAACTTGAATAATATTCTAATTTGAATAACCTAACATGCAATACAGAAATTCCATTTTCAAATGTTTGAAACAAATCAGTCAGGGTCTTCTTATTAAAGAGAAGCTCATCCTTTCCAGAGCTCATCTCTCCAAGTTAGGTCCCAAAAAGAAGAGAAGCCACAAATAACTGAGGTAAGACTATAATAATGTGACACCTCCTTTGACTTTGAAATGTAACTGGTCTAAAAGTTATTTAATAAAAATCAATTTTACTAAGATAGTGCTCTTGGAAGCTAGATATATTTCAAATCAGGTAAGAAGAAATTGAAAGTAAAATCAGCATATCATTTAATTCCAATATTAAATAGATAAGCTTCAAAGTACCTAAGTTAAAAGCGAATATTAATAACTTGGGGAAGTTTTTAAACTAGATGCTTAGTACCTTTTCAAGATGTATTTACAAATGAACGTCACAAAGTGTGAGAAATAAAAGGTAAATGCTTCAGAAAACAAACATGAAACAACGGAGAAACACATTTCAAATCCACTTGGTTTTTGGACTTCCCTGGTGGTGCAGTGGCTGCGAATCCGCCTGCAGTGCAGGGGACGCAGGCCCGAGCCCTGGTCTGGGAAGATCCCACGAGCCGTGAGGCAAGTGAGCCCGTGCTCCACCTACCGCCAGCTGTACTTCCACAGCAAGCAGCGCAGTGAGAAGCTGGCGCATCTCATTGGAAAGCAGCGCCCACTCGCCACGATTAGGGAAAAGCCCGTGCACAGCCACAGAGACCCAGCACAGACGGAGATTAAACAGATGAACCAAACAGATACATACGCTTCATTTGTAAATAAAATAGAATATATATCACTCTGATAACAAGTACATGTAATTATACCAGGGTTTTCTAAATCCGACAGGGACAACAGAGGATGAGATGGTTGGATGGCATCATTGACCCGATGGACATGGGTTTGGGTGGACTCCGGGAGTTGGTGATGGACAGGGAGGCCTGGCGTGGTGCGGTTCATGGGGTCGCAAAGAGTCGGACACAACTGAGCAACTGAACTGAACTGAATATTTATGATGCAAAATCCGTAATACTGTAATGACTTAAGATGTACAAACTGATATTTTAAATGCCTATTTGATCAATAATTTATTAAATTTATTCCAATAAAGAAGAAAAAAGGGTCAAGATGAAACACGTAACAGTTTTCTCTTTTCCTCTTCTCCCCTCTGCCTCTTCTCTCCCTGGGGTGTCATTTGTGAGGCTCTGGGAAAGGGCTGCTGGCTTAATTGAAATATTTGTAGGCTGTAATTGCTCTGCGAAGCCACAATGGTCCACTTCTCCCAAATGGCATCCGTTGTTCCTCTTCGCTTTTTCTTCTGTTTCCTTTTATACTTTAACAAAATCTGCCCCTCCTGTTTCTTCCAGTCTTATCTCATCTTGCCCTTTATTCTGAATGCATAACTAATGCTAGGGAAGCCAAACAGCTTTAAATTTTCAAAAATCTTCCCTAGAATCCAGTCCTCTAGCCCATTCCCTTTTTCTTACAATAATCACTCCCATAAACGGACTCTCCGTTTATCTTTTCAACATCCCAGGCTTCCACCTGTGTTTAACACAGCAGCCTCTGACCTGGCAATGACAAGCAATCAGTCTTACGTGTTATCTTCAGGGGTCATGTCTCAGTTTTAGGGCAATTTTCTTTGTATTTAGGCTCAAATGTGCAAACCACACTATATTACTCTGCAAAACATCAATGAGAAGGCTTAATTAAGTAACACTGACAGATAAATCCATTTCTTTCGCAGTAATCAAATCAAAGCAGGTTGACATAACACAGGAACTTAATACAGTTATTCCCTTGTAATTGGAAAAAGGCCCTTTACTTCTCATTAAAGCAATCTTCTGGGTATTGGCATAATAAGAAGGCTCAGAGCTTTAATACTGCCCTATAAAAGTCTCAAGATACAGACCCCTTAAGCAAACAAGCCAGATTATCTAATTCCTTGATCACAGCAGAACATGTAGTTCCCACTGTTTAAAACTACTAATTCTTTATCTCTGTTGCAATTAAAAAGAGGTAAATCAGTATCAAACACATACAATGGAAATCTGCAAAAATGCATAAACTGTTTACAGTTTTAGAAGTCTGTCTCCACGTGTATTTCAATGGAAGCAATCCATTAAAAATGAATTTGAAATACTTTACAAATGTAAAGCTGTAATAGCTTGGAAGGGGGGAAAATCTTTTTATTTTACTTAATGGGCTCAACAGGATATATTTTACCTAAATTTGCAGTCTGATATTCAACCATACCGTACAACTTTGGTAAGCAGAATTGTGAGAGAATGGAATCTGAATAAGAACATTTAATTTTTGTGGTAATTGAAGAACAGTAAGTCATCTGGTCAACCAGAGGCTTCTCTGACCGAGGCTAAAGCCCAGAAAGAATGCAACAATATTATACTACGTTCATCGCCCCAAACTAAACAAAATCAATTTTCACCCTTTCACTACAATTTTGAGGGTGTTTCTGTTACTTATCCCTTGGTGCCTTATCAATCTCAAAATGAGTCCAGCAACTCTTTCTGAAAGGATAAAATATAATCTAGGGTTGTGATTCCAAAATGTGGCTGACCATTAAAAGACCCTGGGAACCTTCAAATTTTAAAAAAACCCACAGATATACTAGCCCCACTAGAAACTAATCAAGAAAAGATCAAGGGTTGAAATTGAGGAAAATATATAGTTTCAAATTGTACTAATTTTCTGCTTTTTTGTTTTAAAAAGTTTTTAATTATAATGCAGGTAAAACTATGTAATTTGTTGTTTCTGAACCATCTGTAAGCAGGCGTCATCAATCACATTTATTGATGCCTGAATATTTCTGGGTGCATTTCCTAAGAACAAAAATAGTATAGTTATCAAAATAAGGAAATCTACCATTGATATAATACTTTCATCTAGTCTACAGTCCATATTCCAATTTGGCATTTCCCCCTTTTGTAAAGGACTCAGTCCAGGATCACACAATGCTTTTAATAGGTCTCTTTCATCCATTTTAATTGGAAACAGTTCCTCAGTCCTTTCTTTTTGTGATATTAGCATTTTTGAAGAATACAAACCAGCTATTTCATAGAATGCTTCTCAATTGGGGTTTATCTGATGCTTCCTTATGAGTACAATTCAGATGGCTATAATACTACAAAAGTGGCCTCAAGTCTTTCTGGAATATCACCTGCGGGGCCTCAGGATGGCCTGGTGGTCCTTTCCTCATTTGTTATGCTGTTTCAATCACCTGCTCAAGGTACCGTGGGAATTCTCCACTGTATAATTACACCTCTTCCCAGTGTAACTAATCAGCCATCTATGGGGAGATTCTTTAAAAGCATTAGAACTAACTTTTAATCATGTGCTTATGGGAAAAAAATTAAAATACAATAGTATATAAGTAAAAAGGGAAAATCTTCATATACACTCTTCCCACCCTGATACCAAGATACCCCAGAGCAGTTTCCTAGGCAGCCTTATAGAGCCTTACAGAACTTTCGATCTGTGATCAGCTGGTTTTTAAAACCACAGAAATGAAGGATAATACCAGCAAAACTGGACTGAAGTTTCTTTTCTATTTCAATGGCTAAGAAATAGTCCTCAATTGTTGACATGTACCCTAGTGGCATTTCATGGGATACGATTATTTGCTGTAGCTTTGTGACCTAAGTAGAGGCACGCAGGGCAGGAACTAGAATAAGTGAAGGCATATTATACTATTAACTTTGAAGAAATTCAGCCAAGATGAAGACAAGGCCGAGCAACCCACTTGTGAATCAATGCAATGCAGAAAGCCAAGGTAAATAATCCACCCTGAAGTTGATGCTGCCCTCAACAGTTGTTTGGTGAGTCTTTCCACCACATTCTATGAACCCCAGTGTTCAAAGGAGGCCTGTCATAGCAGCAGCACTGCCCAATTAAAATCAAATGGATAGACAAGGATTTATGACAGACAGAGAGGAAAAAAAAAAGAAACCTAGTGAGGGTTTTCTGGGCCAGCAAAAAAAAAGAAAAAAAAGAGTAGGAAACACCTAAAATTTTTTTAAAGTGAGAAGGAAACTGCCACTTGACAAAGAATATAATCTCACATTTTGGGACTGTAGACGCAAATGAATAGGCACAGTCACAAAGCAAGGTGTAAAGCCTGAACTTGGCCATTGGATAGAACATAAGCATACTAAACAATATTGAATGAGTTAAATGATTCTAATCACCAGAAGGTGGAAATGGTCCCTTTTAACCCTGGGATGAAGCCCATGACATTTTATAAACTGAACAGTGCTGGTGGATTTTGACTCTGACTTACAAATGCATAGACAATTTTCCTCACAATCTTATTTCAGCCAAGTGCCTGGCAGACACTGGCAAAGGGCTTTCGTAGTTGGGCTTACAAATGTGTGTGTGTGTGTGTGTGTGTGTGTGTGTGTGTGTCCAAAATCACAAGACACACACAAATACAATACATGCTCTTGAAGAGACCAATAGTTTCTCGATACTAATGACAGTGTTTAAAACGGTTCCCAGATGTTGCAACTGATTCCCCTGGTATCTCCTTGGTTTTGATCAGTGACTTGTCTTTTGATCAGATTTGACTCCATTCACTTAATGGGTTTTAAATTTTTTCTCACAATAACGTAACCACACTATGGTATTATGCTCTCTGCTTTCCAAAATGGTTTTTATATTCACCTCACTTAAAATGATTTATCTGGAATCACTGAAAGTATGAAGTTAGGATCAAAAGAAGTTGCCTCCTTAAATCTGAGCAGACTAACATCATTTTTCAAAAGCATGAAAACAAAAATCAAAAGAAATCGGCAGTTATCCTGGATAAAAGAGACTATTCCCCATAAGACTTATTTTTATCCTTTCATGCTATTACTATTACATCTTTATCAGGTAACAGAATGCTTGCTAAAGGTCATTAAAATACTTGCTAAAATAGGAGAGTTAAGACAGTATTACCATGGTTGAACTTTCGTATTCAGCAACATACGTTTTTAAGTCATGTCAACAATGACAACAAAATTGCTCATCTCCCTTCTGAGATGCCCTATAACCCATAGGACCCCATTTCACCAACAAGACACAACTCTCTGGCACTGGTCTGAGAAAGATTCAGGGCTGTGATGGCAGGTCTATTATGGCAAAGATGGCCGTACCTTTCCCCAAACCATACTGTTTCTCTTACTTTGACTTTAAAGGCTTTTAAAATACTGTCATAACTGAAAGAATCAAAAATACATCTGCATTAAGTTCCTAGCACATTTTTTCAGGGTAAAAAATGGAAATGCATTAGAAAGTAACAATTGGTGTTTTCTTAAGCTTAATCACATCAAACTCATGGGAAGAGCCCCCCTGCCCTTTTTCTTTTCTTTTAACTTGGATGCAGGCTACCCTTTGCCTATCTGATAACCAATGGAGTACTGGTCAGAAAGAGATGAGCTGGTATGATGTACTGGTCTTACAAATTCACTAAGTGGAAGGGTAAAAAGCTGTAACTCTTCCTCAGGAATGGAAGAAATGCCGTTAGTTTGAAAGGAGGCAGAAGCAAAGACCTGAAGGATGACAATAACCAGGCATCTTGAGGGAAAACAAGCAGCAGAGAAGGGGTGCAGGGGAAGCCAGAGCTGTCAGTAGAGAATAATGATTTATCTGATGAGATTAGCAGAAAGTTTGATTAGCAAAGATGCCTTCTCAACAGCGCAAAGGCTGCAGTGTTACTTTAAGATTTCCTTGCAAGGAAAAACCATGCCTGCCAAATGTGGTCTGTAACAGCCCAGGCTAGCTCTGAGTGATACAGTGGGAAAATAGCCACTAAGCCAGATTTTATTTGATTTGTACTGATGATTTTTATTAGAATACATGGATCATTGCTTCAACCTTTCCATGTAAAACCAAATCAAATTCAAAAACTCACACATCAGTCACCTAACCTTATGTCATTCCTTCTGCTTTACTCAAGTTGAGCCACATTTCAGCTGATCTGTCCTTGATAAATCGTTCAGCTACTCCAAATTGTTGGGCCAAATTCTGGGAGGCAAGTGGTACACAAAAGAAACCGCTAAATCTGCAGTTACACATCAGACAGGGGAAAGGAATACCGCAAGCCTCCCAAGTCAAGAGTGAAATCAAAGAAGTATATAGCCAACGCAAAACGGGACAAGATGAACTTCTCTTTATTGCCTCAAATGTATTGTAATTTACCTTTAAAAGCCTCACCCAAGCCCTCAACTCTTTCTCCCTCTTTAATCCAGGCTATTCCGCAGGACACTGCCAAACAAGTGCTCTGAAATTAGAGGCAAGTCCACAATTATGTGACCTAAGGAGATCTGGTCAGCTTTACAAATCAAATGGTGGCTCAGAGGTTAAAGCGTCTACCTCCGATGCGGGAGACCCAGGTTCCATCCCTGGGTCGGGAAGATCCCCTGGAGAAGGAAATGGTAACCCACTGCAGTACTCTTGCCTAGAGAATCCCATGGACAGAGAAGCCTGGTAGGCTACAGTCCACAGGGTTGCAAAGAGTCGGACATGACTGAGCAACTTCACTCACATATTAAAAACATTATAACCTTTAAGGCAAAAATTTTAAATGTTAAATTCCTACATTTGTGGAAAGCCTCTATAAAATGTAGAGAAAGCACCTTCATTAAAAGGAACACCATTTCATTACAGGAAACACTGCCATGGGCGTCCAAAGAACAAGTGCCTGCAGCCGACATCCCCCTGCTCTTTGCCTCCTTTTCTTTTTTGCATTAGCTTTTTTTCCCACCCTCAGTGACACTGCCAGTCTTGATCTAACCTATGAGCAGCAATGATTGCTTGGATATCACTTCTAGTTCACAATTCAGTCCCACCTTCATGATTTCCTTGAGTGTTCCAAACTCCTGAAATAAGCACTCTCTTCTCTTCTGGGAAGGTGAACAACATTCTGGGCTAAAGGCTATCAACACGTCTCATGTCTTCTAGAGGCGGAGGGTGACCTGGAATGACACTAGCAGTCACCAAACTTCCAGGTCTCTGGTGTAATCCTCAGGGGCAAAAACGGGGTTCACGGGCCAGGCTCCGTTCCTTCTTCCCACTGACGACACAGGAAGTCCGTATCTCCCATCCTCCTTTGCGGTCATGTGGGGTCACCTGACAGAGATTTGGCCAATAGAATGTGAACCCAACTAACTACTGCCTTTTCCAGGCCTGAGCACTACAACCTTCCTATAATTCTTCAGCCACTTTCTCTTTCTTCTTTGTTCAGACCTAAACAAAGGATCTAGTGTATCTCTTGGAGGCCCTAAGGGCTGGCAGGGCTAAAGCCTGAAAGAACCCAGGCCTGAACGACTACAGGGAGCAGAGCCGGACACCAGTGGGCTGTAACTCCTGGCGGTGTCATGCTACTAAAGTTGGGGGTTGTTTGTTCCAGCAATTAGCATCCCCTGACTAATGCATCCTCCAAAACAGACTTCCATGAATTCTGGCGCCACGATTCTCTCTTCCAAGCAAAGCAAACATACGCAGTTAGAGCTGGCAGTAGACAGAGCTGTGAAGAAGGGGAAAATGGTCTTTGAACTCTCCTTCTCTCCCTTTCAGACTTGTTTTCCCCTCTTAGCATTTCCTCCCTCTGAGCACCAAATGTTCTCAGGCTGCTCAGTCTCGTCTGTCTCAAGAAAATAAACCCAACAACATTCAGTCGCTATTCTTCCTTTCAGCCATCATCTCACAGCAATGAGTGGTGAGCTGCTTGCTGCCTGTGTAATTTTGGAGAAATTCTGTAACATCCCGGAGTCTGTAAAAACTCATCTATAAATTGGGAATGGCGATATCCACCCTCCAGTGCTGCTGTGATGATTAGAGGTAATTTAGGAAAAATGTCACTCAGGAACCTGGAACACAGTGGAAACTCACCAAAAAAAAAAAAAAAAGGAAACTCCTGTTTTGATTATGACTAAGATTATCATAGAGTGACAGGCGACAGCAAAAGAGGCACAAAATACAAAATAGAGCTCTTTGATAAACAACAAGATCCTACTGTACAGCACAGGAAACTATATTCAATATCCTATGATATACCATAATGGAAAAGAACATGACAGAGAATGTGTGTGTGTGTGTGTGTGTGTATAAAACTGAATCATTTTGCTGTACAGCAGAAATGAAAACATTGTAAATCAATTATTCTTCCATAAAAAAATTTTAAGTTATCTTATACCTGAAAAGAGAAATGGGGTTCTTTATATCGGAAATGCATAACTGAGATCAGGAGAAAAATCATGCATAAATAAAAAGCATCTGATTATTAAAGAAGAATGAAGATGGAATGTTAGGAAAAGGAGAATTATAAATGCTAGAATCATCACTTGGAGATACTAGTAATTTAAGGTACAGAAAAGAGAAAACACTGACACCCTGGTGAGCTGTATTCGCATTACATTCATGCTTAACCTCCCAAGTCTATGTTCAATGCCATCATCCTGGTGGCTCAAAACAGGCACTGGTAAAAACATTTACACCATGGAAACTGGCAACCATCACATGTCAGGGCTCTTTCTTTCTCTGAAGAGCTGATTATTAAACATCACCCGACTAATGAAAATAATCATTCACTGCGAGGTATTTTTACTCAACCTGTCTCATTTAATTCCCACCATCACTACTGAGGTAGGCTCATTTTCCAGATGAAAACCCAGGCTGTACCCTGTTTAGTGACTGACAAAAAATCCTGTTTCCTGAGATCTCTGCATTAGAAACCAGTCTACTTCTAAGAGCGAAGAGCACCTAGATTTCTTTTTCTCAGCTTATCAAACATATATTCCCCTGAAAACAGAAAGCTCTTCTTTAAAAACGTCTGAATTCCGACAGTCCACCTCCCGCCATTCTCATTTTTCACTGCTCCCCCGCTCACCTAACTTTCCTTCATATACGCCGCCTTTCTTACCCCACTTTCCTCTGCACAGCTGATGCAACGTTTTGCGCAAGTGTCCTTTCAAGGACCACCCACCACACTGTCTCAAGGAATCTACTTGTGCCGAAGGGCTGGAATCAGTTTGGAATGCTCTTTAAATCAGTGGCTTCTCATGTCCCAAGCAAGCTGATCTATTCTATCTTGGGCCAAGCTGTGGACCGTCCAGTAAGTCTTGGATCTGGGAGGAGCTGGGATTCAGCTCTTGGATTCAGATGAGGTCTCTGGTAACAGTTTCAGTGAGAACAGTCACCAACAACAGGGACCTGGCTCAATATGTGCTTGGGGGGATGGCGACAAAAGCCAAGGAACATCCCTGGGTTTCAGGTGCACCCAGAGGTTCTGGAAGATGCCTTGGTAACACATCATCACTTCTCTTCTGACTGAAGCGTGGCCATCTTACAAAATCCAGAGCCTCCCAAGGACAGAACAACAAGAGGGTGAAGGCCCAAGAGCACAAGGGCCCATCTCCCACGCAGGAAATGGCTAAGGCACACAGGAGGCACGGAGAATCGAGGTACGAAAGTCGCAGGCGTCACCAATGGAGAGATGCTGCCTCTGGGTGGGGCCAGAGGCAGACACAGCCCCGAACAAAGCACTGCGAAGCTCACTGCGTGTTCTAAAGGCTTCGGGGAGGCACGTAAAGCAACAGGTTCATATTGGCATTTTGGAAACAGTAGCAGTGGAAATGGTGGGTTACTAAGGTGAGAGCCTGGAGCTGAAGAGACTAATTACAAGGCAAGAAACTAGTATTTTATAACTTACTTAAATCTGTATTTGTATATATCAATTTTTTGTATGCATAAGAAGGAAACCATAAAACTATCATTAAGGTGTTTTAAAATGTCTTCACATTCCAAAAAAAAAAAAAGGCAATAAACCACATAAAAGTAACAGATAAAGCAGGATGATATTGGGGAAAGAGAACAGTCAAGGCTTAATGACTAACCTGGGAAAAGTAAGGCAAAATATTATAGTCAGGGATTATTCCCAAGTTCTGTCTTATGGATATTTAGGAGGTAGGATTAAAAAAAAAAAGTTTGCTTTAGACATTTTGTGTTCCAAATGTCCACTGGTCACCCAAGTATAAAACAGAGTAAATGACTGTGTGAGTCTCAAGTTCAGAACAGAGGCACAGAGATTAAAATCATTTAAGCACAATCTTTTAATTGTGAGTCCCCTTATGGAAAGAATTCACTGACCCAGATAAGTGGAAAGTCTGGAGACAAGGCAGGTTTCAGGTTTTACATATCCAGTGGATCCACCGTATTAACAAGGATAAAGATTCCTTTCATCCCTCCACTCTGCCATCTCCCTATCACCTTCATCTTAAAGCTGGAATCCGTCATGATCATAGACTCTCTGGATTGACTTGCTTCCTTATCTTCTACTTTCTCACAAAGAGTTCAGTTTACAAAAGAGCAAAATTCCTCCTGAACTTTGCCCGATTGGAATCATCCATGAACCAATCCCTAAAGCTAGGGAATAGCATGCATGGATTTGCATAGACCTCACAGACCCAAATTAAAAACCATGTGGAAGGGTACAGGGCTACCCTGATTGGTTTATTCCAATCACAGCCGCCCCCTGGAGACACAGTAACCCCACACCAATTACACGGGTCCCACACTCTAGAGAAGGAGTGACATATATGCTGGTGAGACAGACACAACCGGAGAAGGCCCCAAGTGCCACGAGCGCCCTGCATGCACGTGCGTGCTCAGTCGCTAAGTCATATCCTCTCTGCGAAACCCATGGACTGTAGCCCGCCAGGCTCCTCTGTCTATGGAATTTTCCAGGCAAGAATACTAGAGTGGGTGGCTGTTTCCTTCTCAGGGGATCTTCCTGACCCAGGGATCAAACCCGTGTTTCCTGCATCTCCTGCAATGCCAGGTGGATTCTTTACCACTGAGTCACCTGGGAAGCCATGAGTACATTAGTATATAACATATATGGCATGCAGTATATAGGCAAATCCATCATGCCACTCCTCCTTTAAATATCTCAAAGTCTTCCTACTGGTGTCAGGAAAAGAGCAATGTTCTTAATTATGGACATCAAGGTCATCTTGGTAATAACGCATCCACACGCTCTCCTTTTCTTTCCTCTAGTTCCCTTTATCCCTGGCAACACTCAAGCACACCACTGGCCCTCCTGCTGCAGAACCCGAATTTGGGTTTCCTCTAACAGAACACTGTCCCGTCCACTCCCCCCACTCCACCACTTCCCTGCTTGGCCTGTTCCAATCTCTATATCAACTCTCAGTAAATCAGCACTTCCTTGGGAGAACTGTCCCTCCTGTCCTCCTAAGCAGGTATCTTGTCCTTCTCGCTCACCAGACTTGTCACAGAGGGAATTTTACATTTTTATAATCCTCAAGTGATTCCTTTCTCCCCCAGTAAAGACTAAGCTCCACAAAGACAAAGCCTGGGTTCTGTTTCCTTTCCATCCTATCACGAGTACCCAGCAAAGTCTAGAATAAGGAGGAAGCACTCAACATAATTATAATTGAAGGATGGCTGGTCTACCAGCCCCTCAACAGAGACTGCGCACACAGCAAAATATCAAAAAACGCAAAGAGAATTCCCCAAGTGGCAACTCCTTCTGCAGAGCTCCAGTGCCTCAAAGAATGACAACTTAAAATGACAAAAATTCATATTTCACCACGTCTATTATTACCTAAAAAATTAAGCCACAGATGTACCATAAAGATTAGCTGAACAACTTATATACAACACATCTTTCTCCATAATTTAAAGAACAGCTTGTCTCAACAAAGATTTACTGTATAGCACACGGAACTATAGTCAGTATCTTGTAATACCTAAAATGGAAAATAATATGAAAAATAATATATGTGTATATGTATAACTGAATCACCCTGCTGCGCACCTAAGACACTGTAAGTCAAATAACATCAATAAAATATATATATTAAGAAATATATACAGTTAATAAATAAGCAAAAAAAGAATGCTTGTTTCACAAATATGCAGGTATGAATTCAGATTCAGAAAACAAAAGATTGTACAGATCTCTTAACACACTGAAACTCTTGCCAATCACAGAAAGGAACTGATCTACAAATCTTAAGCTCTGTGATTTCTGTGGTTAAAAATGCAGTGAAACAGTCAGACTTCATGTATGTTTTCTCCCTTGACAGAAATAATGTCTTATAGGGTCATTGTAAAGGGAAATATCTGTCTCTTTACGTGCTCTTTGATATGCACCCTAGTGATTTGGTACATATTATACAATCATTGGCCTCAGGACAGAGGAGAAAACAACTGTTACCTCTACATTAAAACAGCTCTCTGCGATCTGGTGATAATAAGACATAAAGTGGGTTAGGAGTTTCATGTCAGTTACTTAGCTGGTAGTTACAACTCAACATTTTCTGAAAACCTTTCCACTGAAACTTCCCCCATTGATTAACAAGGGTATCATTCATATTTAAAGTTCTGCTTCAAATATAATAATCAGAATACCACGGCCACAACAATAAATACCCTACAGCAGTTCGCTGCTTTCAAATTTTCAAAGCACTTGCACACACACTATTTCATCATCCCTTACAATCATATACATCAGAGCAAGGCAGGGATTAGTTTAAATTTTCCAGGCAAGGCACTGAAAGAGCTGGGTGGAAAGCCCATCAGATCTCCTTTTAATCTCCTTCCAAACTGACTCTCACCTCTTTTCTTATTCCATGAAAGAGTATAGACATCTTCAAAGCTGGAACCTCAAATTTGGGTAAAAATATTAACACTCTCAAAGAACAAGTTATCTTTCGTCTCAGAAATTCATCATTCAGAATCCCAATTTCCTAATCACTAGGACTTTTCCTTTGGGTTCAGTATGCCCCAGTCTAAATGAAAAGTCTAAATTAATTATGACTCAAAAGTATTTTAACTCATTTGCATGTACTGTTTTCTCCTTTAGCTGCATGGAAACAGAGAAGAGATTTTTTAGATTGAAAGTACACATGAAGAAATGAAGAGATGTATTATTGTGTAAGCTACCTGAAAAATCTCAACGATAAGAAAATAACACATAATCCAGTCAATTACAATTAACTCACCAACAAATAAAAGTACTACTGTGAACAATGGACAGTTGAGGCAAACTCTTCCTATCAATGCAAGTTGCCCAGAGTTCACCTTTCTCTGAATTGTGCAGGAGAGTAGGACTCAAAAGTAAATTGAGTGAGAACAGGGGAAACCAATCTCACCATGGACAGAAAATCTTGCCTGTCTCTCCCATGAGTGTCTCCCATGTGGAGTGGTGGAAAAAAGAACACAGATTTAACTGCCTTATAAGAGTTTTCTAGGTGGCACTCATGGTAAAGAACCCACTTGCCAATGCAGGAGACATGAGAGGTGTGGGTTCTATCCCTGGGTCAGGAAGATTCCCTGGAGGAGGGTATGGCAAACCCACTCCAGTATTCCTGCCTGGAGAATCCCATGGACAGAGAAGTCTGGCAGACTAAAGTCCATAGGACAAAGAATCAGACAGGAGTGAAGCCACATCACGTGCATCACAACTGCATTATAAAAATACAAACATCACTCTTTCTACTTTATTCAAAACATGAGTCAATCAAAAAGGTACAATAACTCTCAGTTCTGTCTAAATGCCCAGCACCTCTTCCCCTCTTCTTCCTTCCTAACAGTCCTGCGGGGGTGCTGGTTGCTGCTGCTGTTCTTTCGTTTGTTTTCACGTAGCCACTCCTCCTCCAAATGGATCAGGAGACAGTGATCTCATCTCTATTTCCAACACAGATCCTGAGTACTATTGGGAATCACAGCTTGTCTTTTCCCCTGATCAGGGACCAGTTTCAAAAACAGCCACTGAGACAGAGTTCTGTCTGCCTCGGGGTTCCTGGGAAAGGTCTCCCTGCTCCAAGGAAAAAAGAAATCAGAAGATGATTTTTTATCTTCTCTGGCCATTTTCCTGCTTGGGCACCACGTGGAGAATGGCAGCAGGAATCTCCCTGCCATTCTTCAGATGAAGCCGGTAACCAGGGTAGGGAAAATATCAGAGATTTCAGAACAGGTTACATTTATGTATTACTTCGGTCATACATTTCCTTATGTTTAGGTCAATTTGGGTCAGAATCTTTTGTTGCACCTGAAAGAAATGGTAGATTCCACCCCCCATCCCCTGCCACCCCAGAAGGGGGCTTATGAACTTGGTGCTCATTGAGGTTCCTTCAAAATAAATACCAACTCCAGATAAAACCAGAGCTTACCTACAGAATGGTTATCATCTACTGGCTGATCATAACTGTCTGAGCCTCACAGGGGCTTTGTTTTCAGGAAGCATACCAGTCATAAGACCTTTAATCCCTCTCTTAATTCTTGCCAGATACCCATACACATCATCTCTCTCTTTCTTCTCCTGTCCCCTGTGGCCTTCTCAGAAATACTGATCAACCAGCAAATACTCAAGGAGCACTTAACACAGGTAAAGCTAACGGCCGCAAAAGGTAGCCAGACGGGATTTCCCGGGTGGCCCAGTCGTTAAGAATCCACCTGCCATAAACAACAGACTTGTGGACACAGTGGGGGAAGGAGAGGGCGGGACGAATTGAGAAAGTAGCATGAAACGCAGGGATTAGCAGCTGTGAAACACAGAGCCCGGGCGTTCACCGCATGACACAGGGCGCTCAGAGCAAGCGCTCTGTGAGCTAGCGGGGTGGGAGGTGGGAAAGGGACTCCAGGGAGAGGGGACAGGTGTACATGTACGGCTGATTCACGTTGATCTAGGGCAGACACGAGCACAACAGTGTAAGGCAATTATCCTCCAATTAAAAAGATCACCTGTCAATGCAGGGGACACGAGTTCGATCCCTGGTCCACAGGCCAGGCTCCGCAACAAGAGCAGTCACGGCAATGAGAAGCCCGCACATCACCGCGAGGAGCAGCCCCCGCTGGCCACAATGAGAGAAAACCCACACACAGCGACAAGGACCTGGTGCAGCCAAATAAATAAACAAATCTAAAATTAAAAAAAAAAAAGCTACACGAACAGAACTTTCTCCTGATTTACCAGTGTCAATCCCACACTCATGCTAGTCACGGAGCCTGAGTACTGACAAGATGGGGCCGGGGGTGGCGGTGGGGGACGAGGTGAGGATCGGCTCTCCAGACCCCAGACCCATGGGTGGGCCTTAGGAAGACCCAGAAACTCCTGAAATTGTGCAAATTTTTACTTGTGTACTTGGCTACCTCCATGTTTCTGGGAAGAAAGTCTATAGCATGCATTGTATTTTTAAAGCAGTCTCTGGAGAAGGAAACGGCAGCCCACTCCAGTGTTCTTGCCTGGAGAATCCCAGGGACAGAGGAGACTGGTGGGCTGCCATCTATGGCGTCGCACAGAGTTGGACACGACTGAAGTGACTTAGCAGCAGCAGCAGCAGCTGACCCTAAGAACATTAAGGGTTCTCTGCTCTCAATCCACTAGTGTCTAGCAAACCACACTGTCTGGAGACAGGCCACATTCTCATCATTCCTGTAACAGAGGTGAGAGCAAAAGAGAGGGCAGAGGACACGTTCCCCAGATTTTCATGTTTCTTGCTCCAGGAAAATCATCTCAAGTATTAATAATATTGAAGTTCCACAATATTTTAGACTACATAACGTTTCGTGGACTCTCCTGGGGCCTCAAGGGCCATTCATATCTCACTTCAGTAGAAGAAAAAGTAAGTCCCATTACTTAAAAGACACAGAACACAACGTATTCATAAGTTTGGGCCCCTCCAAATGAATTATGAACCTTGAGTTCAAACGGAACTGAGAAAACAAAATAGGCACCTAACAAATAACTATTATTAGCAAAAAGGTTTAAGGTTAAGCTGCATATGGGAGATAAATATCAAAGGCTGCTTTTTGAAATATTTTTGAAGCGGAGGTAGAACTTTCCAGAAAACGTTTGATCTAAGGCATCAGAGAGCCAAACAAGGACATTGCAAGGTGTGGCAAAAGAAACAGTGAGCAAAGGGTAAGACCTTAACCCAAGATATGCAGAAGAGTCAAGACTGGTTTTACTTCACTCAAGAGGAAGTCTTGGGACCTCCTAGTGGTCCAACGGTTGAGAATCCACCTGCCAATGCAGGAGACACAGGTTCGATCCCTGCTCCAGTAAGATCCTACATGCCACAGAGCAACTGAGCCCGTGGATCACTACTCCTGGAGCCCGTGCACTCCAGAGCCCACAAGCTGCAACTAGAGAAGGCCTGCAGACAACAACGAAGACCCAGCACTGCGCTTAATAAATAAATGAATTTATTTCTAAAGAAGAGGTCTCCTAAAGTAGTGAGAGATAGGAAGAAATCTCCATCTCCTCTACCAGCCACACTTCCCAATATTTCGCTCAATCTCACTCAGTTTTACTAACGCAGCCTTTACCAACGTTTCCTCCCGCTTCCTGCTCCTGCTGCTTCTTTCTGTAAACCAGTTTCCTAAACTTTACATTTGCCCCGTTCAGCCCATCATCAGCCACTGACAGCTGTCTCTTCTCCATACAAAAAAACTTCAGTGGCTCCCTGCTGCTGGGGTATAAAGCCAAATTCTTTAGCCCAGCACACGGTGCTTGGTGATCTGTGTGGACTTTCTTGTGTTACCCTGAGTACATCACTGCTCCCTTTGTCCTGGAGTCCAATCACAGGAGACTCTTCACTGTTACCCAACACATCTCTGGTATCTGGTCTCCAAGTCTTCCCTCCACATCAAAAACATTCTTTCCCAGTTAGTAAATGCATGTAGAATAAATAAATGAGTGAATGAGTGCACTGAGCAACACACACATATAAACACACATCAAGCAAATTACATGTATCTGTATGGTGTATCTGTATGGTATATCTGTACGGAATCAAGCTATGAGATGAAATAAAAATCCTTCACAAAGCTTAAATGTAAGGCCCCCATGGAACTATTTCCACAAAATTTAATCTGATAGATCTACTTTAAGTATACAGGCTGTATAAATGACAAACATAACCTGTGTACTACTTAACATTAAGTGATGAGCTGTCTTCCCACAGCAAATATGAACTTGCATTTGGCTACTGATGGGACATGGTTTATCTTTTTATATAATCATGTTTTATTATCAGTGGAAAAGACGCTGATGCTGGAAAAGATTGAAGGCAGGAAGAGAAGGGGACAACAGAGGATGAGATGGTTGGATGGCATCACCGACTCGATGCACATGAGTTTGAGGAAGCTCCGGGAGTTGGTGATGGACAGGGAAGCCTGGCGTGCTGCAGTTCATGGGGTCGCAAAGAGTTGGACATGACTGAGTGACTGAACTGAACTGAACATTATCAGCGGATGAGAAATTAGAATATATATGTATAACATAGTATATTCTAGGCATCTTCAACTTTCACAGGCATCTAGGTAAATGCATTTGCAAACTGTTCTTTCCTATAACCTAACTTGAAATGCAATGGTATTTACCCACAAGCATTTAAAGAACCTGTACTCTGTCCTTAAAAATCTCTGCAAACTCAATAGAAATCATCCCCAAGATTCAAACCTTTACAGGCATTCAGTGTCTCCACTTATAATGACTCCTTTGGAGAGGATCTCTCTGGCCACTCTATTTACATGCCCAGTTCCTACATGTCTCCAGTATTATGCTTCCTGTTTTCATAATATTTAGTCTTATATTTATAGATGCATAAATAGGTAGTTGGTCATTTTGTTTACTGATCCCCAGTGGGATGCAAACTTCAGGTCAGGATATTGACTGGCCACCTGTGGCCCAACCCCAGACTAGTGCTTCACTCAGGAATACTTGCTGAGTGGATAGGTAGATTTATTACACATCAAAACTCAGAATCTCTGATATGGAAAAAAAATCATATAACAAAAATCATGGAATCTAACAAAACAATTATCGACAACTAAAATGAATTTTTTTATGTCAATTTAAATACATTATTGCAAGGTACATGCATACGTGCCCAGTCACTTCAGTCATGTCCCACTCTTTGTGACGCTATGGACTGTAGCCCACTAGGCTCCTGTGTCCATGGGATTCTCTAGGCAAGCAGACTGGAGGGGGCTGCCGTGCCCTGCTCCAGGGGATCTTCCTGACCCAGGGAGCAAACCTGCGTCTCCTGTGTCATTGCAGGCAGATTCTTTACCGCTGAGCCACCGGGGAAGCCCTTACTGCCAGGTAAGATTGCTTGTTTCCAGCAAGAGTTTTAGACGTTTTTAATCATGTCATTATTGTTTTATTTCTAATACACTGAACAAGAGGATCTATAGAGAAATAGACAAGGGTAGATAACAACTTAATTCGAAGCATTAAAAAAAAAATCCATGAGATGAAATTCACAAATTATTATCCCTTTAAAATAAAAAACAGATTTGCAACAGCAAAACTCAACTCCTTGATATACAGTTTACTAACGGTTTACTCAAGGGACTGTGTACAAAGCTCTCCATTTGCTTGAGAAAAACAGCAGAACCAGCTGGTAGATATATACAGTGCCCTTCAAAAGCCCCTGTTAAAGCCACAAATAATTGCAAAACTTGTTCAAATCAAATGGATAATTTATTTTATGTATGACTTTACAAAGTCTTTACAAATATCCATGGATGGCTTTGCACCCCATTTGAAAGGATTTACTATAAAACTGCACCAGCATAAACAAACAAAAGTATTCTCAGTATTTACAGTCATAACAAAAAACTAAGTTCTTTTTTTTTTTTTATTACAGTACAGTTGCTTTACCCTGCTGTGTCAGTCACCGCTGTACAGCAAAGTGAATCCGCCACATGTACACACATACCCGCTCTGCTTCGGGTCTCCTTCCCGCTTTGGTTACCACCGGGCACTGAGGAGAGCTCCCTGTGCCGCACGGTCAGGTCTCACCCGCCATCTGTTTTATACACAGTACTGTATACACGGCAACCCCAACCTCCCGGTCCTCCCCACTCACTTCCCCCTGGGTATCCATCATTTATTCTCTATGCCTACGTCTCTATTTCTCTTTTGCACATAAGATCCTCTATATCATTTTTCTAGATTCCACAAATATGCCTTAATATACGATACTTGTTTTTCTCTTTCTGACTTTACTTCACTCTATATGACCGCCTCTAGGTCCATTCACATCTCTGCAAATGACCCGATTTCATTACTTTTATGGCTGATAATATTCCATTACATATGTGTGGAATTTATATATAAATTCCAAATATACGGATGTATGTAACATTCCAAATATGCATGTAACACATCTTTACCCATGCCTCTGGTGATGGACATTTAGGTTGCTTCCATGTCTTGGCTTTTGTAAACAGTGCTTCAGTGAACAGTGGGGTGCATATATCTTTTGGAATTATGGTTTTTTCTGTATATATGCCCGGAGGTGGGATTGCTGAGCCATACAGTAATTCTGTTTTTAGTTTTTTAAAGAATCTCCATACTGTTCTCCATAGTGGCTGTATCAACATACATTCCCACCAACAGAGTAAGAGGAATCTTTTCTCCACACCCTCTTCAGCATCTATTGGTTGTAGATTTTCTGACGGTGGCCATTCTGACCGCTGTGAGAGGATACCTCATTGTGGTTCTGACTTGTATTTCTCTAATATTTTGTTACACTGAGCATCTTTTCATGTGTTTGTTGACCATCTGTATGTCTTCTTTGGAGAAAAGTCTATTTAGGTCTTCCACCCATTTTTGGATTACGCTGTTTGTTTTTTTGATATTGAGCTGCAGGAGCTACTTGTATATTTTGGAGATTAATCCTTTGCCAGTTGCTTCATTTGCAAATATTTTCTCCCATTCTGAAGGTTGTCTTTTCACCTTGTTTATGGCTTTCTTTGTTGTGTAAAAGCTTTTAAGTTTAATTAGGTCTCATTTGTTTATTTTTGTTTCTATTCTTATTACTCTAGGAGATGAGTCAGAAAAAAAAAGATCTTGCTGCAATTTATGTCAAAGAGTGTTCAGTCTATGCTTTTCTCTGAAAGTTTTACATTGTCTGGCCTTACATTTAAGTCTTTAATTCTTTTTGAGTTGATTTTTGTGCATGGTGTTACGGACTGTTCTAATTTCATTCTGTAACACACTGTCCAGTTTTCCCAGCACCACTTATTGAAGAGGTTGTCTTTTCTCCACTGTGTATCTTGCCTCCTTTGTCATAGATTAGGTGACCATAGGTGCATGGGTTTGTGTCTGGGCTTCATTATGAAGTTCTATACTCAGTTGTGGTTGTGAAAACCTTAGCTCCTGCATTTCCGCTGGGTATAGTCTAATATACAAAACAAACAGGCTTTTCAATTTAAATGTAACACACATTGATTCTCTCTTTGGGTGTCCATACTCCAGGCATTTTTCAAAAACTCAGTTACCAGGGAGAAATCATAGAAATAAAGGTATACATTTCAAAACATACCATGGCTCTCTGTTACATACATATGAGTATTAGACCATCAGGAGTGAAACTGATTTTGAAAAGTCTTTTCTGACAAGATTTTGGTCTCAAAGGAGATTAAAAATTACAGGATGGAGGAAAAAAGAGAGGAGTAGTGGCCAGAAAAATGCACAATGGGGCAAAAAGGCTGGGCCAAGAATTGAAAGGTGCATGGCAAGAGAAAAGCACACCCTCACCCAACTCAGGGTGTAGCTCGAACTTTAGAGAGACGTTCAGGGCTGGGAGGGTGATCCCACTGATCTAGGGTCTCTAATACTTATAATCCTGCATCCTCATGGCCCAGGACTGAATGGACAAAAGCCAAAGGCTGGAAAAACAGTTGTCACAAAGTAGAACAAAGGGAACCCAGCCCTGGCTCCCCGCGGCTTTGGTATGCCTCCAGAATCTTTTGTTGTTCCTGCTCTTTTTTTCCTCTCTTTTCTTTTTAATTCAGAAATGTAGCTTCACTGTAAATAAGAGAAGTCAAAGGGAAAAAAGACTCTCTTTACAAAACAAGCTTTCCAAACACACCTGTCCCCTACTTTGAGGATTCTGTGTATCTGTACAGATATTAAAGGCTGATTTCTAATCTTCCAATTTCCTCCACAAGTTCCTGTAACTCGGAATCTCTGGAGCGGCAGTTCTCCAAATTGAGTATAAATGTGCATCCCAAAGGGGGCCCATAAAAGGTGCTGGTCCCGGGCACCACACCCAGAGGGGGCCAGGACTCTGAGAGTGACAGAAGAAAAGGCCAGCATGGCAGGAGGCAGGGGCACCCGGCTGGAGAAATGCTGGGGTGTCGATGAGCAGGCTGGGTTTTGTTTTTCTCAGCCACACCATGTGGCCTGCGGAACTTCCCTGACCAGGGATTGAACCCCCACCTCCTGCAATGGAAGCAAAGAGTCTACACCACTAGACCACCGGGGAAGTTCTTGGGGTGTAAATCTGAGCCAGAGTTTCCCTAATTCCAAGGGACCCTGTGACCTACCTGTATTAGTCATCTCAAGCACCATTTATAACACATACTCCTGGGTACCACCCGGCAGTACTAAATCTGAATTTTCCAGATAAAGCCAAGGAATCTGAACTTTCTCCAAGCCTCTCCCCAGGCCCACCCTCCAACCTGCCCCCAACACTTCTAATGGCAGCCAGTGAGTGGTAATCTCTCCTTCCGGTTCTTTGCAAGTCACCTTGCCGACAAGTGTCCACATGTTGCAATCAAGGAGGAGATTAATGATGTTCAGAATCTCAAGTAGCAGACAAATCTCAGGGTGAGTGTTAGCCACCACCCCCCAAAGAAAAAGATGAACCCACAGAGCCCCAAGATCTCCGGAGAACCTAGTGCCCTTAATGATTAATGTGCTGATGTCATGAGGAGTGACCATAAAAAAGAGCTGAAACACACACACAAAAAACCACCCTTCAACCAAACATAAGAGAACCTTTTGTGAGGCAAAATGGTCTGCCATTTTCCACAAGGCAGTCTGCATCCTGAACACAAATAAACCCAACGCATAAGAAGACATCATTTTTATACAGACCTAGAAATACTCAAAAAGTTTCTTTCAAATCTCATCCTCCCGCCCCTCCCCTTCCCACCAGGATTCAACAACACTCCATGATGAGAGCCTGTTCTTAAACAATTTGAAACCGCTAACACCTAAGCACATGTGAGATATCAAAACAAAACACATCCCAATTTGAAGTAGTGATGAAAGGCGGTCGGCATCTGATTCAATCAGACCACATTCAAAGCAGGTGGTTCTGAACATTATTCGAGCAAAACGTGCCAGCTCCTCCCCCCCACTCAGCAGCAGTACCCACCATCCACGCGTGTACTTTTTCATGACACGTGAAAAACCAGAGAGAACGGTTTGAATCTTCATGTGTGGGTAAAATTTAATCCCTACACTTTGGCTCTCAAAGTATCAAGAGCATCTATTTTACTGAGAAAATGTGCCTTAGAAGAGCAGCAAGTACAAAGAAATATCTAGAAATTACAACATCTCTATGCAGAAGCCTTGGGACGTCTTCACATCAAAGCCACTCAAATTAGGATCTGTATGATTACTTTGCTTCTCTGGGCAAATATGGATTCAGTTCCTTTAGGGCAGGTTCAAGATTATTTTATGTATATAATATATACACATATATCTTTTAACAAATTTGACTTTAGCCAAAAAAAAAAAAACAAAAAAAATCAATAGGGGCTACAGAGAGGCACATATTTCTGAATGCTATTCTCTTTCTGTTGATGAACTGTGACAGGGGTAATACATTTCATCCTGTTATATCTCAGCCTCCTCATCTGTGAAATGGGAGTAACAGTATATAGTGTTTGACAGGTTACATGAGATGATTCGATGCATTACACATAGCAGAATATCACACACATAGAAACGAATAGTACATGCAAGTTTTCTTAAGTAGTATTATTACTAGTAAGGACTGTTAACCTTTCTCTGCACCCTCCCCCCAAATAGTTTAGGTACAGTCTGATCTAGAAAGGCGTAAAAAAGAAACCAAATAGTCGTACAAAATATGACAATAATTCGCCGAGTCGTTCTGCCACGTGAGTCACCTCATCAGACACTGCCCTCCGTTTTCTCCATAAGGTCAGAGAAAGGATCCAGAAAGAAGCTGGCCCTCCACATAAGAAGGTAGTTAAATTCTTTAGTTTAAAAAAAAAAAATCTCCTTTGGACCACACCAGTATTCTGATGAACATCTCCAGTGTGACAAAGAAATGTTGACATAGGGGATAAGCAAGAATGCTATTGAGTTGAGAGAGATTAGAACAGATATCTCAAAAGTATTAATGGAAAGGTTAAGAAAAAGCAGAGAGGGAAAAAAAAAAAGAAGTCTTTCAAAAGATGATTTTCCATTAAACTTCACGTGATTATGGGGGGTGGGGGGTGGGGAATCCAGGCTATTAGTCTGCTGTGTTGGTTAATAGTTTTCCTTATTTTGAGAAAACAATGAAAACTAATGAGTTACATCCAGCAGCTTTAAAAAATGAATTACTGTGCATAATCCGGGAGCCCTTCCACCGCATGCCCGCATGCAGCCCTTCTTTAGTCAAGGTTTCAAATTAAGGTTATTATTTACGAGAAAAAGTTGGAGAGACGTGAAGAGCTGTAACAATCCCTCCAGACCATCAGTGGGGGAGAGCAGTTACGTTCAGAATGAATGGAAGACAGACTCCAGGCCAAATATTTAAACAGAGGTGCAAAGGATATACACACAGCAATCTGTACGCACCTGTCACTGCAAAATTCAACAGTCACACAATCGAAAGGGCATTTGTGTTCACAAATCAAGTAATTATATCCCTAACTATCCATCTGCATATGCAATTACCCAGTCTGTCGCACAGAAAAGCAGATTTTTGCAGGTGTTCCTTTACCATCTTTCCTTCAAAATCCAGTTGCCCTTTATGTCCCCAAATCTGGGCACATAGCAGTCCTCTAATTGGATCTTCGTGGCACCGCGGTAAAGATCAAGTGTTATGTTTTCACAGCCCGCGTCCACATACAGAAGAGTCCGTAATCTAATCAGGCTCCTGCTCCTTATTACCACTTAACTAATGGTTTAATGGGCTCCGTCTACACCTTGGTGTTAAAGGACACGCAATGTGCTTCCTAACTTCTTTGATGCATCTGGCCCTGGTTTTCTCCTGACACATTCTAGTTTTGCTCACGGACTTAAAAATCTCAGCATTAAAATTCTCAGATGCCAAGTAAAGTAAAATAAACAGCATGTCAAAAGTAGAAGACAGAGAAAATGAGCATGTGTGTCTGAGGGCAGTGTCTTTAATCAGCTTTGCTGAATTTCGGAATCATTGAAATTCACATTGCAAAGCAGTTTTCTATACTCAGAACTTGTTAAACATTTTGTTCCGACTGATGCAAGTTGTACTTCTGTGCAGTTGTCTTACAAGGGAGAAATCAATAACCTCTCAGTGCTAGGGGCATCTAGGAACCAGTCCTCCTGTGCATCAATCTCAGGCCTAAATTAATCTCAGACCTAAATTAATCTCAGACCCAGCTTCACCGAACCCAAGAAACGAATAGGATATAAGAAGGCATCAAGTTCAATACTGATCACAGAAATAAAAACCAATATTCAAATAAGTGCAGAGAGGTCCAATATCTCAGAATGTATTTTAGGAATTGTCTCTGGAACCTTCATTTAGGTGACAGTATTTCTAACTTTCAGTTCTTCACTGTTTGAAGTTAATGTTCAGGTTCTGCTGTGCACTCTTTCAGATGTCTTCAATTTTCCTGGATGTATAAACAATGGAGTCTATTGACAATAGCAGCAGTCATTCGCTATTCCAGAAAAGTGGAAAGTTGTGGGGTTAAACGTCATGCTTTCTTTCTTCCAGAAGCTTCTGAAGTACTTATCTGTTCTTTTTGACCAATATTATACACAACCATGAAAACATCATTTTTTATGCCTAAGATCCAGATTATTTTCTGCTTGCTGTGAATTAAACAAAGATGTTCACATAAAAACAAAATCAAAGGTGGTGGGGGCAGATAAACAGGGCTGGTGTGTGTTCAAGTCCTCTGACTTCTTGCCTTCAGACCAAGGATGAGACACTGCTGGCTCTGAATTCATATTGTTTGCCCAGCACAGGATCCTTGGAGATGCTGGAATGCCAGGTGTGCTGTGCCTGCCTCGGCAGCCCATGCTCACCTCTTCCTACTGTCTGCTTCACTCACTGACATCACATGCTTAGAGTCCAAAGTCAAGTGCATTTTCAAGGTCCTGCTCTAGACCCATTAGTTACCACTGTGACCAAACTGCTAAGAGGGACACACACACCTTCTCCAAGGAAATGGACAAAAGCCATGAAATGAAGCCAGAACATCTCTGCTGATAGACCTACCCATCTCTCAAAGACAACAGCTATTGTTTGGTGTTAAAATCTCTGAGTTGTTCACTATCGCAGGCCACATTTCCAAAGAAGAACGTTGTTAGCATGAGTAGCACAGCTATCCTAGAAAACTGGCCTAAACAAAGTGAAAGGATTAGTGACTATTTGGAAAACAAGAAACTAGACACCACCACCATCTAGCAAGGACTGGGGGGAAAAAACACTTTGGGATTAAGTGAGCATTTTCTTAAGTTGTTTTCTACAGAATGTTCAACATGGGAGGTATCCCATGAGAAAAGAGCTCTCTGGTCAAAGTAGCTATATCACCTTCCTGGGTGGTTTACAAAATATGACACAAATTCACTCAAAATAAAATTTCTATTAACAAGGTTTTAGAAAATGATAGTCTAAATTATTCATTCAAAAGGTTAGATTTTTTAAAATTTACCAAGGCTTGATTTGTGACCTAAGATGTGATCTATCCTGAAGAATGTTTCATGTACTTTTGAGAAAAAAAACTGAAATCTACCATTTTTGGATGAAATGCCCTATCCAATTGGTCCAATGTATTATTTAAAGCTTGTGTTTCTTATTAATTTTCTGTCTGAATGATCTCTCCATTGGTGTGAGTGCGGTATTAAAGTCTCCCCACTATTATTATGTTACTGTTAATTTCCCCCTTAGTAGTTGTCAGCATCTGCCTTATGTGTTGAGGTGTTCTTCTTATGCTGGGTATATAAATATTTGTAACTGTTATCACTTCTTGGATTGTTCCCTTGCCCATTATGTAGTGTCCTTGCTTCTCTCTTGTATGGTCTTTACATCTATTTCATCTCATACAAGCATTGCTACTCTTTTTTTTTGATTTCCGTTTGCATGGACTATCTTTCTCCAGGTCCCCACTTTCAGTCTGTATGTGTCCCTAGGTCTGAGGTAGATCTCTCATAGACAGCATACGTAGGGGTCTTGTTTTTTTATCCGTTCAGCTAATCTGTGTCTTTTGGTTGGAGGTTTAGCTCATTTACATTCAAGGTAATTATTGATATGTATGATCCTACTACCATTTACTTTATTGTTTGGGGCTTGTTTTTGTAGGCCTTGGAGTAACTGACATTTTAAATTACTGTTTTGTAAATTATAAAAACTATATTAAAAGCTAATCAATATAATAAAGTATAGACTTCAGCATTTAAGTGCCCCCTCCTTGATAGTTCTTAAACACAGGAAAATGTGGGAAAATTACTCTATCAATTATTTAATGTATATATAATCATACTATTTAATTAAACCATTATAAATTAGTATCCATATCCAAAGACTAAAACTCCTTTGCTTCTACACAAAGGATGTGATAATAATCCATATGGGAAAACCCCACCCCAATCTTGCCTGCAGTTTCTGTGATCTTTTATTAAAGTGGTCCCTAATCCAATTTCACCTCCCTAAGTTGATTGTCTTGCACGTTCATCAGCCAAAGTATAAATAGCTATATACATTCCATATATATATTGAAATAGTGTATGTTGGTGAAACCTAGAAACTCAGACTATTGCCATATATTGAACTTCGGATGAGACTTCCTTTTGCAAATGTTTTCCTCATTTTTATGACTCTGCATTCACTCATCTGTATTAAAATACTAAATTATATTCTTGACTTCTCTCCTTAGAATTGACAACTGTTGTTTGTTTGTTTGTTTACTTCCTTGGCCATAACATAGCAATGTATTTAAAATATTTATCATTTATTTTATAAATGAAAAAATACTGGTCAGGAATATACAACCAGGCAGAAAAAGAAGTAAAATAGTTTTTGCTAATATAGGCTCGTCTACAATTAATAAAGTAGCCACAAACTGTACATATATTCCATTTAAAGGAGAAAAAAGATACCCTGAATGAAAACCATGGAATCAGATGAAAGGTGGTTTAGATGCACGTAGGGAAAAAATGACCAGTGAGAATAAAGGGCCTTCTCAGCTAAATAGAGTCTTTTGAGATTAGTATTATGATTTAAGTCTACTTCAAAATGGTTTCAGCCTTATTAAAATTACATTAAAACTAGCCCTGATGCATTTGCATTTAAAGGGTTGCCTTACACCGCTTAGGCACCACTGAACTCAGTCCCTATTGATTTTACAGTATTAGGGCACTACAATCAGAGACATTTTTCAGGATAAATGACAATAATACTCTAACAAAAGGGTTTAAGGATACCAGTCATCGGGAACATGAATAGGAGAACGGCATTTATTTGCAGAGGAAAACAGTCACCTGTAACATGAAAACAACACAGAGCAAGCCAGACAAGGGAATGATTATTCTCTCCATGTGATCCTTTCCAGGAGGACAACGTTCAGTACATTTCACTTTCCTAAGAACATAAATGCTGAAAGGAATACAGAGATAATAAACTATTTTTCTTATTTTAAACTGTCTCAGTTAAAGCTACTAACTTTGATCCTTTTAATCCTATATTAAGAGAAGAGTATCTTATTGCAACATCTATAAAGATCTAAAACAGATTTTTTAAAAAATCTATAGAAAGCAACACAGCTCAAAGAAGTGAGTGTTGACTTTCTTTCTAAAAGAAAATGAATGCATTCTTCGGCCTGGTTCTTTAATCATCAAGAGCTCAACTACAGGGCTACTGGTTTCATTATTTTAACAATTCAAAACCTGTTTGATTCAGACCATTAATTCATTTAAACCAACAGATGAGTTGCTTCAGTGTTTTTTGCGCCACGTGACTTATCAAAAGCCTACACTTATACAAGGGAATCTAAAACCTGAACCAAAGTCCCCACAGGCTTTTACTCCAAAGAAACCAGAGAAAACAAGAAGGTGCTTGAGGTACAAAAGTTTGTAAGTTGGTTCATCACTTATTTCTACTTTGAAATGTAGAACAGTTCAATTTTTAATCTGGTCCTAAGCACACAGTAAATATGAAAGCATTTTGTAAGTTCAAAGTGTTACACAAAACTGTTAGGATCATTTCATTATGAGAGAAGCTGAGCAAGTAGATTCTATGGGAGTTAATTCTCTTTTACAATATAGTTATTAAACAGAAAATGTCAATGTCAAAATTCCCAGACTGCAAACAAATAACAACTTTTAAGAAAAATAATTTCAGCAACAATCAAAATCAGTTGCTAAGACCTCATGCTTTTATTCATTACTTTCAATATCAACATGATCAATATGGCAAATACACATGAAAAGGCCTGACAAAAATGGACAAGCAATCAGGTTAATTTTGTAGAAATAGCAGTATCAAAAAACTGGATTCTGGGCAGCAGTTTTTGTAACAGCGAAACAATCCAGACCTAAAAGAGTCATTCTACACTGCTCCTTTTTTCAACTGTGAAAATAAATGTATATTCATTAAAAATACATATTGTTGGATTTCTGAAGAGCTTGCATTATTTGGGACCTCCGTCATGAGGAGGTGGGTGGTGAGGGCTACCTGTTTTTCATTCAAGCAGGAATCATCTGAGTTTCTCTCCGAGCTTCTCTTTCCCTTGCCTCGGGCACTGAGAGGTATCTGTGTGTCCTTTCTTCAGCTTTGCTTCCAGGTTTCCAACCACAAGCCTGCCACACGGTAATACACGTTTTTCAGAGAAATAAAACCCAGATTCGGTCAGTGTAGAGGGAAGTCACAAAACCACTAGAGCCAAAGGCTTTAATGCAAGTCTGAGATGAAAACTAAACGCTCAGAGTTTCCCTACAGCTAACTCTGTTCATGGCTGCCAAGGAAAGAACCTAAATTCAAGTGCTTTATAATTGTTACAAAGTGTGCCAAAGTACAGTGTGTTACAATAAATTATGAAGCTTATCTAAATTATAAAAGTAATTAAACTTTCCTCAGTTACTCATAATTCTGCCCTCCATAAATTTTCTCTTCATTGCATATTCAATAGCTATGTGTTCCAGTTCAACAAAAAACAACAACAACAACAAAAAAAAACCCACTAAGAAAAGAAAAAAAGATCTCCTTCCAAGAACGACCATGCACATATAGGCATACAACATATCTAAATTCCAGAAGTGCATAAACAATTACTTTCAAGATCTTCAAATCATAGCAAATGTTAATAAAAATATTTATACTAGAAACAATTCTCTTAGAGCTTTTTCTAAGTTTTGTTTTCCTCTTATTATTATAGACATTTGTTTAAACATGAGTTTTCTCCTCCATCCCAAGATTTTCTCCTACTACTAGCCATAAACCTTTATTAGCATATTACTGTACAATCTGTTACAATAATAACAAATTAATGAAAGCAACAGCAATCCAGTTACACGGTCCTTGCCATTTGCAAGGCCTTCCTTCTTCATGTGCTCTTGGTGTATAAAATATACAGGGGACCCATCCACTGCTGAAACGCAGCCTCTAGGATGGAATGCAGTCACTGTTCACAAAGTACATGGGGCCTGTAAAAGTGTTTTGAAAAATAAATCTGCTTAAAGCCACAAGGGAAAGTTGGAGGGGGAGGTTGGTACCATTTCCGAGTTTAAACTGAAAGGAAAACCCAAAATGGCACCTTGCTGATCGTAAGGACAGAATCTCTCCTCAAAAGTTTCCCTCACATTCCCAGGAGGAGCAAATCAGCCAAGCAGGTGGGTAAGTGATGAAGGAAACCCTTGTTCTATTATAAATATCTTCAATAATTAGCCAGCATGATGAACAAATTAAGCAGCAGCACATAGGCTGAAGCCCAAATTGGTAAAAAAAAGTTTCCCAGGATTTAGTTTGATTTTTTTTCTGTTTGGGTACCTGGTTTCTCAATCCCAAATCAGGCACTTCTATTTCAGTATCTATTCCCATTTCACGAAAACATTTATTTTATCAACAGAAAAGGAAATGAGTTTGAATAAGATCTATTTATGCAATTACCATATCTAATAGCCAATTATGTGTCCTTACATGAACAGATAAATAATATATGCACATACATTTATCAATCTTGTCTGAGAGGAAAAGAAGAGAGAAGAAATTAAAAGAAGAGCAAACTATTATATACTGCATGCGGTTTTCATTACTTCATATTTGCATAAGGGAGTGCAATATTTGTCTTCAATAAAGCTACAAATTACAAACATTTGCCTTAGATTTTTTTTTTTAAACCAAACTAAAATATACAAGATATTAACCATATCATTCAACCTGGTGGTTATATCTGTCATAACCATTTACCTTATTTCCCTTATTTAGTAAAATAAAAGGAGGGGAAATATTAAACATAATGTTACTACACTAGCAATTATTTTAACATTAAACTTAATCGCTTTTTAAAAGAACACCACATAGTATGAGGTGGGAAGGGGTGAATCCCGAGGCGTCAATGTGAGAACAGGACCAGGACGTGTCACACTGCTGAGTGCCCATAACTAAAGCCTCGGGAAACTGGAAGAGAAAAAGACACCCTGACATTCACATGAATACCAAATTAATTCATTATGATCAGTGCTACTACAATGAACACAAAATTAATTCATCACAGTGGAATACACAAACCACTACCCACTTGTTATACCTACTGACAAAATATAACAGGGCGATCCTCCTCCACCGGGGAGACACACGTGGCCACGGGCACCGCCAGCACGTCAGTCACACAAAAGTGCTGCCTTCCCTGGGCGTCTAACAGGATATGTCTGCAAGGAGGCTCTTTACCAGTCATAGTTAATAAAGCAAAAGGTGGAAAAACCTAACTTGCTGATGGTTCCCCCGACCTCAGTTGCTGCAGCCCAGCTCTGAGACTGGGGTGAAGCGAGTGAAGCACACCCAGTGATATTTAAGGAGACAGACATGCTCAGGGTCCCGCAAGAACTGACCTTCCCCTTGCCTGACCTTGACAATGGGCCTTCCAGCCCTACACAGGCCACAAGCCTAGACGCGAAGGCATGACCATCTCCCATAACCAGAGACCCAGGGCTTCCGCTACCCGGAGTAGACCAGACGGAGTCCTCACTCCTGCTAGCATGAAAGCCTAAGTCTCTGAGGAAATCTCTTTGAGCCTCATGTCCTCACTGTGTGCTCAGCAGCTGAGTCGTGTCTGACTCTTTGAGACCCCGTGGACTGTAGTCTGCCCAGGATCCTCTGTCCATGGAATTTTCCAGGCAAAAACACTGGAGTGGGTTGATTTCCTTCTCCAGGGGATCTTCCTGACCCAGGGATCGAACCCAAGTCTCCTGCATCTCCTGCACTGCCAGGTGGGTTCTTTTACCACTGAGCCACCTGGGAAGCTCTTCAAGAGTCAGGGAAGACTTAAATACCATTGGGCCGCTGAGAAGTATAGTTCTCATGTACCAATGGGCAAGATGATTCTTCCTCCTCCCCTTGAAATGGGGAAAGCACTTTTCTCCATCATCAATTACGGGCTGATCCAAGACCTTGCATAGAACAGGTCCAAGACACACTTGTAGTAATCAATGTAAGGGAAGGCTCCAACTTTATGTGACAACCTGCTGAAGAGGAAAACTGCTTATTCAGGACTGCTAAACAGGAAGACTGCTATCGTCCTTGGCGCATACCAGGGACTCAATAGAATGGATACTCTTTCCTTTGCTGAACTGCTGGCCTGCTCTTCTTACTTGGCCTTCGTGGGTGCTAAGGTTATACTAACACACCTACAGTACTCAGGTAGGAAGGAGGAGGAACCCGCCACCACACGAGAGCAAAGCGTTCTGTTCCCACCTGAGGACAGGGTACCAAGAAACGATGAAAGCCTCAAGAGAGACAAAAACTTCAGTTGTGTGTGTATGGTTGGAGCGGGGCAGGGGTGGGGGTTGCGTACAGAGAGTGGTTTTACGCAGGGTAAAGCACCTTGTAAAAGAAAACTAGAAAGGTCCTCTGTAGCCATCCCTGTAAACAGCTCTGTCTGTTTAAACAGGACAGAACTTCTTAAACTTGACTCTACATTAGAGTCACCAAGGGAGGTTTTAACACCACCACCCCCACCACCCCATTTATAATGGGGGGCGGAGTCAAGCATCAGCGTTTTTCCAGGTCCCCAGGTAACGGTAACACACAGCCAGGACTGCAAACCACGGAGAGGGAAGCCAGATGGCTACAGAACAGGTACGTGGGGGAAGAGAGTTTTACCCTGAGGGGACACAAATCAGTGAGGGGGTGCTCAAGCTTGGCTGGCTATCACAGCCCCAGTGGGACCTTTTATTAAAATACAGACGCCCAGGCCCAACCCCAAACCTACGAAATCAGAATCCCAAGAAATGAGGTATCATCAAAATGTTCTGTGCATTAAAAAACAAAAAACCCTTTAAGTTCATTTTGACCATCAACAGGGGCTGAGAACCACTGGCTGGGACAAACCTCAGAAGTTCCTAGCCCCGATTTGGTTGGTTTCCAACATAATGCTTCACGTTGAGACGGATGTTAGCCTGGAATAAGGGATGGCAGTGGAGGAGGGGAGCAGTATTTAAGAAAAAAATAAAGAGAAAAGAAATTTAAGTGTCCTCCAAGCACCCACAAGTCTGCTTCTTAAAGTGCTGATAATGAGCAAAAAGACCAATGAAACTAAATTTTGTACCAGTTCATTTCAGCACATCCTGTTTATACGACTATTTAATGAGTCATTCAGCCAGGATGATTTTCTGTCTGAATATGTTAATTGCCATTTTTTTCATAGCTCTCTATTAAACAGTACAGATAAAATAGGCATGCTCATGATTTGAAGCTCTATCAGCCATTTACCCTCAGAGGAGCGGGCAACAGGAGTAAATAAGGGGGAGCATTTTTTTTTAGTGTTTAATTCTTTTAACATATATTGGCGTTTGGGACCCCACTTCAATTCAAAAGCATATGTTAGAGTTAGCATTAAAGTGAAAATGAAATGAGCTGGTTATCTCCCATATGCCACTGGCTTCTCTATATCGCAAAGAATTAGCTCAAATAACAGGACAGCAATGCGAAGCCTCTTGCTGGTAAATTCCCCCACTTTTAGTAGGTAAGTATAAATATTTGGGAAAAGGCAAGAGAGAGAGAGAAGTGTGGAACTTCTGACTCACACGGGTATGCATGTAACGGCAGCTCACAAACAAGTACAAGTCAGTGTGGAGTGATTATCATCATTAAGCAAGAGGCCTGTACCATCCAGGAAATGGGTAGAAGGTCTAGTTAACATTTTTTGAATTATGTTTAATGAGTGATTAGGAGAATTCATTTTGAGAGCTCACGGACCCCCAAAGGAAGCAGAATTTACAAATGTAAATTCAGAAACAATGTCAAAGCTAGAAGTGAAGTAGAAACCATCAGTTAAAAAAGAATCACATTTTTATTCCCATCATTACTTAATAAATCAAACCACTCTTAATATTCATTTAGCATTTATGCAGTTTCCAGTGCCTTAATTTTAAGCATTTACATTAAACAAATTACATATCATTATACTGCATTTGTAAGAGAAAAAAAACCCCACACAATAAACCTTCAGGCTGTGACAACATATTTTACCCTGAACTGCTTTGTTTACAAATATTAAATGGTCAAATTAATAGCGTTCTCCATGGCTTTTTGGCATCTAAAATTTTTCATAAATGAAAATAAAGCAACCAGAGATA
This sequence comes from Capra hircus, assembly GCF_001704415.2. Taxonomy (NCBI): domain Eukaryota; kingdom Metazoa; phylum Chordata; class Mammalia; order Artiodactyla; family Bovidae; genus Capra; species Capra hircus. The sequence goes on from NC_030831.1 coordinate 55,114,001, forward strand.
TGAAACTCCAGTGGCAAAGGTTTATTGGTCTTTGTACCTCATTAAAGGGACTTTATAAATCACGTTTGTTCTTTTGAGTAGCAACTAACACTGGTGAAAGGACAGCATGGGTTTTAAAAGAGATAGATATGACCTAGAGGGAACACATTTTACTGCAGTGAAATAAACTGAGGAAACAGTTTGCAGATTAAAAACCCCTTGAAAGGAAGCATCATCTTTGGGAGAGGAAAAAAAAAAATCTTCACTGAGGAAAACAGTTGGAAACAGGAAGCTTTGGGGCTTTCATCCTGCGGGTTTTGATTGCTCCATCAACTTGTATCATGAAAAGGCAAAGAGGGGGACTTCCACTGCACCTCCTTTCAACAGGAGGAGGAACAGACTTTGTGGATCGTGAGCGATCCCGTCCAGAAGATGCCGTCCCCGATCATACAAACTCTAACAATGAGGTGGAGAAAAAGGGAGCTGGCCAGAGATAAGTAGCAACTCAAAGATAGTGTTTTACAGGTTTGACAACGAAAGGAGACTGTCCATGATAACCTGTTTCACTCAGCAAATTTCATGGGAATTTGCAATCCCCTACGTGAAAGAAACTGACCAAAACAGACCCTTTTGATACGTTTCCTTCTCTCTATACTGTTTTTTCATCTTTTCTCTCATGATGGAGAAAAGGAGCTAGATGTCATATACCTTTCACCAGGGTCCTCCCACAACACCTTATGTCCTTAAAGTTACTGAATTCTAGGAAGTTTGCACTATTTCTAGATATCGGAAGTCTTCAGACTTATCTATTGGGCATCACATATAGGTTTTTGCCCACTGATACCTTAGAATAGTTTTATTCAGCTTATTGTGACATTCAAAGGACAAATGTAGCACAGTACAGGGAGCCTGGATTAGAAATTTAGATCTTCCTTGGTAACTAGGAAGAAAGGGCAGCTCAGTGAGCAGACCAAACCAACCTAATACACCCAACTCAAAATTTACTCTTTGTTGCTATTTTTGGATGCCTTTTAAAGCCAGGATCACAAAGCCAGACAATACAGGGAAATGTAAACATAAACTCTGACTCTGCAATACGCAGCCAATGGCATCGCAATAGTACTTCTATGACATCTCATATTTTACACATAGAAGACACGATTCTCATGCAATTCAAAGAAAGGAACTTACATGCAAGTTACATGCAACTTAAGGAACTAACTCACTCTTTTTTCTAAAGCTATTTAATAGACAGAAAAATGTCACAGTGTAAGAGGTTTCATGTAGGATACACAAAATGAATATTAACTTCCTCTTAACAGACAGCTTGAAAGAAGGTATCTTCTTCAGATATTCAACCTTAAAAGTGGAATACTTTAATTCCATGGTAGCATTCCAATTTCTAAAAAATGTCTACTGTTGACACTTGGTATGTGCCAGCTCCTTACCAATAGATATTAATTACCATTGATTTATCCTTAGTCATTCTGAATGTCTGTTATTTGCACTACCTTAGTTACTAGGGAAGCAGAGTATAACTTTGAGACTCCTCACGTCAGATGATCCCAACCGGCTATACCTCTAAAATCAGAGTGATCCTCACTGATAGAAGGAAATAAAATTTAGTGTATTTGTGTTGAATTGTGAAGGTCCATTTTCTAGTCAGACAAAATACGATGGATGTCAAAAACAGAAAATGTTTGTTATCATGCACTGCTGGAAATTCCAAGTTAGAAAGGCATGGATTCATTCTGTATCTTGGTCTTTTGGGCACCGTCACCTTCCTCATCTTCATCTCCACCACCAACCCTCTTCCATACCCACGGATGGGATTTTCCCTATTATTTCATCCATTTTCAAAAGCAGCCTCAGAGAACAGAGCAGGCATTTTCCTCCTTCTAGGCCAGGTGAGTAAATGGAGCCCAAGAGGGTAACTATCCCAAGGTCACAGAGATGTTAGCAATAGTGTCCAGCTCTCTGGCAGAGTGCCTGTGGGTCTCCATGAATAAGAATCTAACCCTGATCCATGGTTTGACAGCACCACTGACTCAATGGGCAAGAGCTCCAGGAGGTGGTGAAGGACAGGGGAGCCCGGCGTGCTGCAGTCCACGGGGTTGCAAAGAGTTGGACATGACTTAACAGAGTGAACAACAACAGCTGATCCATGACCTCCACCAACACCTAGAAAGTAACCAGCACAAGCCACACCACTGTCGCGTCACGTTACAGAATTCCAGGTATACTCCAGCACAGTCCCAGAAAACTGAGTTTTGTGAGGCTGGAACAGTAGTAAGCCCTTGCAGATTTACAACATACAGCAGGGAGCAAGGAACAACAGAGTCAACTTGCCTTTGAAACCTACTTTAATTCTCCTAAGGCAGTCTCCCAGCCTCTGCCCTTCTGAATGTGTGTTCATTCTACAACACTGACTAGGAGGTACGAGCAAGGATGAGGCAGCAAGGCCACTGTCAAGAAGGTAAGTTTGAATCCAACAAATGCTGCTCCCATGAAGTTCTTAAAACACTAAGAAATACAGACATGGGAGAAAAGGCACCTCATATCCCTTTAGCATACATGGGAACAAACGTCCGAGCTTAACCATGTCCAAGCTTAACTCTTTGAAATCTTACAACAATTATGTGAAGATGGAAACAGCCTAGGAAGAAATTATGAGTTCTGCCTAAGGTTCCACAAATGAGTGATTCTAAGAGCTGAAACTGATGACCAGGCCTAAATATAGAGAACATGCATTTTTATACCTTTTCATACTGACTCCCTGAAAGAAGAGTAAACCAAGCTAGGGAAGCTTTGTCATTGCATAAGAGAAATTTAGAAGTGTTAACGCATTCAGAAGGACTGATTATTTCTCTGTACAAAGAATGGCAGTTACTAATAATTTTTACAGTATCAGGCTCTCTAATGAAAAGAAACACTACTAACATTCGTATAAAACCAACAAAACGTTTTAATCACTAGTTATGATGTGTTAATACTATGTTTCTTAAACACTTTAGAAAAAACGATTACATCATAAACAGTTTAATCTTTCTGTTACAATTTTAACACAACTAGGCTTTGATTTAGAAACATACTGGATGAGGCAAATCACTCTACCCCTCAAAACAGATATTAATACCAAAAAGAAACGCTCAAAAGGTACAAACTTCCCTGGTGTCTCAGATGGTAAAATCTGCCTGCAATGCAGAGCAGGTTTGATCTCCGGGTCAGGAAGATTGCCTTGAGAAAGAAATGGCAACCCACTCCAGTAATCTTCCCTGAAGAATTCCATGGACAGAGGAGCTTGGCTATAGCCATGGGCTACACAGTCCATGGGGTCGCAAAAAGAGTCAGACACGATTTAGAGACTAAACAAAAACAACCAAATAGGTAATACAGATAACCAACAACGTTATATTCCTAGAAGAATATAGACACAGTAAAGAAAATATGTACTTTAAAAAAAAGGAATTACAATAGATGATGCAAAGCACTGTGCTGCCAAACACTGATGTCAATACCAAAAGCAAACAGAAGCACCCAACAACAGACTGACAGCAACACGATTCCCACACGTGTCCTCGCTGCCCCCGTCTGCGTCCAGTCTACACTACACACCCTGCAGACATGCAGCAGGCCCCCAGGCCTCTGATTCGTTCTACCGGCAAAAGGAATCCCAACGTCAAAAATCAAGCAGAGTATTCGAACAGAATAGACACCCTCTTCCATATTTGGCAGGGAGCCCCTAATTCAAACCGTCCAAGCCTCCCCCAAGAACAAGCAATTATAAGGTGCAGAAAGGCAATGTCTTTAAAACAACATGCTAATCCTAATATTAGTACCTTGAAAAAGGAAAACTGCCAAGATGTTGGAATAATGCCCAGTTATCCGTCTTACCTACAGCAATAAAACTGTCCTATAAATGTGAACAAGACAGTTAGGATACATTCTGGAGTTCGCTTATTGGCCTTTCTTTCCACCTCCTCATTCCCTAGGAGGACAAGCCTGACCCATGGAGGCAAAACACAGCAGATGGTAACCCAGCCCGGTAACAAGAGCACTTAGTCAATCCAAATAATTCACACAAAAACGGAGCAAGATGTTCAGTGATTTATGGCCCCAATTTCACTAGATAATTATGGAATCTTACTCGCCTACAAAGCCACCTTTTTACTGTAAAACGCTGGATAGCTAAAAGGTCTAAAAAAAACATATTATTGATGATAAACTAATAATCACTATATAATTATTAAGAATATAACAACAATTATTACTATGGCTAACACTTATACCAAGCACTCTTTTTTAATTGAAGTATAGTTGGAGAAGGAAATGGCAACCCACTCCAGTGTTCTTGCCTGGAGAATCCCAGGGACGGCGGAGCCTGGTGGGCTGCCGTCTATGGGGTCGCACAGAGTTGGACACGACTGAAGCGACTTAGCAGCAGCAGCAGCATAGTTGATTTACAATGTTTTATCAGTTTCCTACGTATTGCAAAGTGATTCCATTATATACGTATGTGTATATATTCTTTTTCAGATTCTTTGCCATTATACATTATTACAGGATACTGACTATAGTTCCCTGTATTATACAGAATGTCCTTGTTGTTTATCTATTTTGTATAGAGTAGTTGTGTATCTGTTAATCCCAAACTCCCAATTTATCCCTCCTCCCTCTTTCCCCTTTAGTAACTGTAAGTTTGTTTTCTATGTCTGGTCTATTTTTGTTTTGTAAATAAGTTCACCTGTATCACTTTTTTAGATTCCACATAAAGACAATATCATACAATATTTGTCTTTCTATGAGTTACTTCAGTTAGTATGATAATCTCTAGATCCAACCATTTGCTGCAAATGGTGCTATTTCATTCTTTTATCTGTGGTGAGTAATATTCCATATATATATACACACACACCACATCTTCTCTATCTAGTCAGTTAGAACAAGTAGGTTGCTTCCATATCTTATTCCAGGACTCCTAAATAAATTACAAGAAATACCTTCAATGATCCTCACAACGATTCTATAAAATCATTACCACCTTGGTACAGATAGGGCTTCCCTGGTGGCTCAGACAGTAAAGCGTCTGCCTGCAGTGCGGGAGACCCGGGTTCGATTCCTGAGTTGGGAAGATCCCCTGGAGAAGGAAACAGCAATCCACTCCAGTAATCTGGCCTGGAAAATCCCATGGACGGAGGAGCCTGATAGTCCATGGGGTCGCAAAGAGTCGGACACGACTGAGCGACTTCACTTTCACTTGGCACAGATAAGGAAAGTGAGAAATGGCAGCTAGAACAAAGACCCATGACTTGATGGAAAACCAAGTTTCAAACCCAGGATACAGAGAGCTGGTCCATGACCTTAGCCTCAACAGTGACATGAGAGCAGCTTTCATCTACAGGTTATTACAAAAATAAAAAATAAAAAAAGCCTTTACACTGAAAGATGACTAGACATGGAGTCAGCTGGCCTGAGTTCAAGACCCGGCTGTTCAGTACCTAAGCTCCACAGAGACACTTGTCTGAGGAGCAGGGCTTTTCACCTGTGACAAGAGGCTAGAAAGCTTGTTCTTCCAGTTTTAAAGACTTCCGATTCTGAGGAGAAATCCCTAAACCTCAGTTATAGTTAAAGACCTGATCATTTTTTTTAATCATTGTTCCACATCTAGAAATACTGATCACTGGCAGCAGAAATCAGACAGTAGCAGTTTTCTCTCTGGTTCAGTGATCCTCGGCCCATGTGACTGACATAAAATAGCACTTCCTCTCTCTGCTGAGAGATTAAGCTACTTTCTAATAAGCGTAACGCCAACAAACCCAGGGGGAGCTGTGACTGTGACTTTCCATTCCCAGGTAAAATCAGACATTTGGGATGAAAAAAAAAAAATTCAGGAATCCTCTGACCAGCTTTCTCATTACCACTTCTTATTTCCACAAGATAAAAGCAAGTGTACAATGGAAAAACATCCAGCTATACTAATGCACATATTAAAATGCTCCCCACCACATACATCCACACACACACACAATACAAAGACATTTCCACAGGCATGTCTGCACTCAAAATGATTCTACATAATTATCTTTTTTCCTTACCAAAGACTTAGGTACTTTTTCTGTGCCATTCTGCTGTAAGTTAATAGGCAACTGCACATGTGGATATAAAGAAGAAAGCATCTTTTTAAAAACTATTCATATTTTATTTTTTTGGCCATACTTTAAGACACGTGGGATCTTCCCCAACCACAGATCGAACCCGTGCCAAAACATTAAGTCTTAACCACTGGACCACCAGATTCCAGACGGGAGTTTCTTTATACCTGGCAGGCAACCACAAACGTAACCACTGAATTCCAACCCAAGCAGAAATATTGGTGGATGGAGGTGGAGGCGGGCAGGAGATTTGGGGTGCAGTGTCTATGTTGGGGATGACCTATTCAGTAATGGACTGGGCTCAAGGGTTAGGGCAGATGAGCCTCTCCAGCCCCTAAAAGTTATCCAGGCTGAGCTCGCCCTACTGATGGAGGAACTGACCCACATGACTCAGAAATGACTAAAACAAAAAGAAAACACCGATGCAAACTTGTGGCCGAGAAACTTCCCCCTTCAAGCTGATGTTCACCTGTAGCAAAAGACCCGTGGGGCTCAGAGGGGTCTCCTGACCAGCAGCAATGGAACATGGTGGGCAGAGGACTGTACCCCCAACACACAATACACCCCCAAACCTTGGTCCATTCCCCTAACAAAAGCCTCTCAATCCCCTTATTATTTGGTATGTTGAACTGCAAACTGATTTAAATAAAAAACTAAAAGCATCTTTAGCAAAAGGTCCTCCTCAGCTTGATCTGTAACACAGTCAAAGTCAAGTCAGCAGGCTTACTAAGTAAACTGTGTCTAGGAGCCATCTCTCCCAACTCTTACAAGACTGCCATTCCTAAATCTTCCTAGCTAGAGCAGTTCCACTACGACCACTTCAGAGGATGATTCTGAAAGTCAGTATTTTGCTGGATTTTCCAATGTAATTATTACTTCCAATAATAACTAACTGCCCCCTTATATCTTTCCTTTCTAAAGCTGACAGTGCTAAGAGCTTGAAACTACTTTTGAGCAGTTACTATGAGCTAAACACTGTTCTAAATGCCTCATATGTATCAACTCATTCTCACCACTTTGTATTAACAGGTACTTGTATTATCCTGATTTTACAGAGAAATTATGGAAACTGTGTTTTCCCAAGTTTCAGGAAGCAAGTAGAAGAGCTGAGATTTCAGGCCAGAGTCCATGTTGGAAAGCCCACCTTTCCCAGCTTACATTTACTTTCTCTTTCATTCTAAAATGCCAGAAATCTCTACAGTAAATACTGTTGCTGTGCATACCCTTTCATTCCTGGGAACACTTAATAACAAACAGCCAGTAACAAAATTGCAATGCATGCTAGATGCAAGAAAAATGTCATTTCATAATCCCTATAAGAGATTTGCTTACTTCTAAAAAATGATGTGCTGACTTAAAAAAAAAATCCAAACAAAATTTAAATTGCATTTTGATTAACTGTTAAAACACATAATCTGAAATAAAAGAGTAAACGGGCTTCCCAGGTGGTGTTAGTGGTACAGAACCTGCCTGCCAATGGAGGAGACTCAAGAGATACAGGTTTGATTCCTGAGTGGGCAAGAAACCCTAGAGGAGGGCATGGCAACCCACTCCAATACTCTTGCCTGGAGAATCTCATGGACAAGAGGAATCTGTTGCATTACAGTCCATAAGGTCGCACAGAGTTGGACACAACTGAAGCGACTCTGCGCGCACACATGCAAGAGAGTAAACATTCTCTCAAAAATTGTAGGAAGACTCTGCATGTTATTACATCTTAATATACTTTTTAAACAGGAAGACTATTCTGTTTCTGAGTTCGACAAATTGCTGACCTTAAATATTTCACACCGAAAATTAGAGAAATTGAAATTAAAATATACATATATGTGTCTTTTTTCTACAAGTGCTCCAGTAACATTAAGAATGGTCTGTAGACTTACTATCCCCACAGACTATTGAAGCTCCAGTACTTTGGCCACCTCATGCGAAGAGTTGACTCACTGGAAAAGACTCTGATGCTGGGAGGGATTGGGGGCAGGAGGAGAAGGGGACGACCCAGGATAAGATGGCTGGATGGCATCACGGACTCGATGGACGTGAGTCTCAGTGAACTCCGGGAGATGGTGATGGACAGGGAGGCCTGGCGTGCTGCGATTCACGGGGTCACAAAGAGTCGGACACAACTGAGCAACTGAACTGAACTGAAAGCAACATTACACATAGGGTACATTTTTAAGTCATACTACTGCAAGACTAAGACTTCCAAAGTCTTGATATTATCTAAATTATCCTCTGCTAAAACTATAGCTACCTAAAAGCAAGCAAGAAAACAAACATACAAGTGTTACAGACACACACACGCACACATGTCTAGACATGTGCTCCCATCACCACCATAACACACTTGGTCCAAATGGTACTCCTAGCACTAATTTTTTTCAGCTTTGCCAGCAGAGTGTGTGTAAGAAGCCCTCAGAATTATAAACCAAACTGAGGTTCTCCTTCAAAACTGAAGAGCTGAGAGAATGACTTTTTGAAAATAGTTTAAAGGCATTTCAGGCCATCAGGGGCAAAATCTCAAAAGGCTTCATGTGAATCTGAAAAGACTGCCCCCAAATCCTCAGCCCCTTGGCAGCAGAACAATAGAGGGTTATCTCCAAGTTAATATCGTTCCTCAAAATCCTGACTCAGACGCACCTCTGGACCCTCAGATACCATGTAAACCTGTCTCGCATAGGAATTCCTGTGAATCAGACACTCCTGGGGTCTGAGTCAAAATAAAAGGAAAAGGAGGGGGGTTGAGAAAATCATAGGAAGTTAAAACATTGGGACTCCTGCCAGGGAAATTCCTTTGGTGATCAGACCCTATCTTTCCCCTGAAACATAACTTTGAAGGGTATGAAATAATAATTTTCTTTGGAATTTTTCATACATTACAATGACTGGGGGGGGGGGGGAATTTTATCTAAAGCAATCATCCTGAGGAATAACAAAGAGAAATAAAAGCAAAACCAGACTAGAACCAACATGAGCCTCCTAGTTTCTCACACGATTTTTCTCCTTCACGTTTGTCTTCTTTAAATTTCTACTAGACAAAAGTCAAGTCTCCTCTCAATGCGCCGTCACTCAGCGAGTAAGACTGACAGTAACCACACATGACTCAGAGTTCAGAGGACAGAGTCATAACCTAAACTCCACATACAGCGCTCGGCTTGCCCCTCAGACTGAGTCACAGCAGAAGGCCAGAGATTTCCATTCCGGGATTTCTCTGTATAGAGAAAGCTATGACACTCAGGCATTCTGACAGACACGACCGAAAAAAAAAAAAGTTAGAGCTTAAGAAAAGCAGAAATACTTAAAATATTTCCCATTACTTTCTCATGGATAGGTGTAAAATGACAGAGATTTTTAAAACGTTGCAAAGCACTACATGCATGTCTTATTCTAAACCAGGCATTTTACGCTGCAAATCTTTCCAACTGGTCTCAGACCTAAATGTCCAGTGAGTCAACTTTTAAGATCATTCAGAAGTCACTAGATCCAGCTTTTTACCTGCAAACTAGGCTTTCAACATAAAGTTACGTATTTACCTCCCTTTCCCTTTACCACATGAATAAGAAGTAATAAACTTCCCTAACATAGCCAATGATTAAAACTCTAAAATACACTTTGAAAACGCCTGAACTAAGATATCCATGTAACGGGTCTGTCTTTTAAGTAGGCTTTTCTGTGACTCCTCTTGGCTTCGTGGAAACAGAGCACGAGTTAATGGTGACGGCAGATTTTCATTTATTTGTATGTATCAGTCAATAGAAGGGGAAATGATATTGGCTGTGTGTTTATAAGCAACATTAGAAATCTGAACAATAGCAGACCCTTACTGAAACAAAAATAAAATATGAGTCAACAAGATCCTTGCCAAACAGAGGTCTCAGGACAGCCTTGTTCAGTCTTCTGGGAATCCCACTCCAATAAGCACAATAAAAGCAGGACGTGCCTCATTTCCTTCAACCACTCAACATGCCTCTCTTGGAGATGTTTGTAAATTTCCTTCCTCTACGCATCAAGCTGGCAAACTGTCGTCATTTCTTTGGGGTAATAATATCCTGTTGATGTCTGGGTAGATCTGTTTTTGAGTGTTTCCTCCACACAACACATATACTTTGAATATTATTCTGTAACACAAAGCAGTAAATTGTTTTTCAACATATTTGAACATAGTTCAGCAAGGTATGATTTGATTCGAAGTAACGAAGGGCAGGGATTTTAATAAACTGCTAGTTTTTCTTTGGGATTTACAACCTAGATTTAGGTAATAAAGTAACTCCAACAGTAAAAAGCCATTCTCCATTTTCTTCTGAAACTGAAAATATTTACCTATGCTAGTTTATTAATGTAAATGTTTTCATTGAGCGCCTATGCTGGAGTTTGGAAATTTCACGTAGCAAAGAGCAGCCTTACCACTAAAAATCTCACTTATGAAAGTGGCAACTTTTATTTTACTGCATATACAAATTGCATTAGGCACTTTTAAAACAAAGTTCTAAACGCATTCCAGAAGAAGGTTAAATACACTGTAAATTCAAATACAATGAGGGCTTTAAAACTTTTACCTAAATAAATGATTTTTTTCAAAATTTAAAAATGTAGACCTGAGAGTGTATTTCTTAGACAAATAATTTTTACCTAAACTAAGTAATTCCAGACAGAATTACATTTCTCAACAAAGTTGTATGATGTAAAAGGAGAAAATTATACAGAGAAATGGCTTTGAAAAATAATACTCAAAAAATAAACTAAGACTAACTCTTCAACTAACATAATTTGCACTTAGGCAGACATTCTGGTTCCAAAGACAGCAAAAGCTGATTTATGAAATACTAAAAGTAATTGATCATTGCTGCAAAGCATTAGATATGAAGCTAAATTAAATGGCATGTACCATTCACTGCAATTCCAGATAACACCTTATTTAGTACATGAAATAAGAATCATGAACATGAAAAATGTCCAATGTCATTAATAATCCAGGAAATACCAATTTTAAAAAGAACACAATCAGATATCATTTTCAGCTACCAAATTAATAAGATAACAATAATGTGAATTGGCACAGCCTATGGACAGCGATTTGGCAAGATACATAAAGAGACTTTCACCTAATAATTCCCTAGGAAACTACCCTAATAATATCCCTGCAAATGAGGACAAGTATTTACATATAAGGATGTTCAAGACAGTGGTCAACAACAGAAAACTATTTAAATAAATTATGGAAAACTCATATCATGGAATATTACACTGCCTTTAAAAGATTGAGCTCTCAAAAATGCTCATGGTAATATGGTAAAAGAACCTAAAAAAGAGTGGATATACGTATTTTTATAAGAGACTCACTTTGATGTATACATAGAACTAACCCAACATTGTAAATCAATTATACCTCAATAAAAACTTTTTTAAAAAAGAAAATGCTCAGGATAAAATGCTAAGTTAAAAAGAAATACACAAATTTTACTGTAAGTTTATAAAAATTAAGAAAGATTAAATCTTCAAAATAATAGCATTGAGTATCTATCTCCACAATGAGGATATATTTTTAACCAGAAGACACTAAATAAAGTGCATATATGTACACATCTGTGTATATGTGTATACATGTATATATACAGTCCCTAACTTCAAGATCCTCATAATCTATTATTCAAAATAAATTCAAGCTGGGTTGGGGAGTGTAATACATAGGTGATTCAGAAACTGCAGAAAGTTAGTAACTGTCAAAGTTGCACAAGGCATACATGAGCATTTATTCTACTACATGTTTAAAATTTCTTCAAATAATTTCAAAATAATAATTTTAGCAATAATTAAAAGGCATGGAGGGGCTTTCCTAGAGGTCCATTGGTTAAGAATTCACCCTCCCAAAATAGGGTATATATGGGTTCAATCGCGGCCTTGGAAGCTAAGATCCCACATGCCTCAAGGCCAAAAACCAGAATATAAACAACAGAAGCAATGTTGTGACAAATTCCATAGGAAGACTTTAAAAAAATTTTTGTTGTTAGGTCGCTAAGTCGTGTCCACTTCAAAAATAAAAATAAAATAAAAAGCGTGAAATACGTAATGTGTTCTGAGATGTAGATTAATAAATAATATAAAAGTTCAGAGATGTGAAAAATCATGTCTAGAGGAGGTACTGGCAAATCTTTGAACAGCTAAGATTCAGTAAACTAGGTGCTTGAGGGTAGAAATGAGTGTAAGGAACAGAGCTGTAATCGGGAAATGCCAGTGGCCTTGAGCACCAGGCCAGTGAGTATTCGGTAACCAACTCATGGAACCTAACTGCTGCTCCCACATTGGATAAAACCCCCATAGAGGGTAAGAAGGCCTCACCTCCTGGATGTCAACTAGACTGTGACTCCCCCAGGGACTCAGCATTCTGCATATACAAATGTTCACCTGCCATGAAGGGGATAAGGAAGCATCATTGACTAGCCCAGACTGCAGGCTCCACCCTTGCTCATTGAAGTGAAACTATTCCTTTTACTGGAGGGTGATTCCTGGGGAATTCCCATGGGTTCTTTATTCTCACTGGACAAAACCTCTCTGAGATCTAGGCATGATGAAGGACAGAAGACAAAGAGTGCATTTTTCAAATACTGTACTCATGTCTTAACCTCCCCAGCTCTCAGCCTTTTCTTTTTTAACATCAATAGCCCATCTCCATATAAATATCCGATTTTGCAGCACTTTAGGTACCACAATGTCTATGTGAATGAACCAGAATTTGCATTACCAGAGAGCGAAAGAATCTAGTTTCCTAACCAATATTTATTTTGGGAAAAAAAAAGTTTTTTTGATGCACATGGCTTCTTATAATTTCTTCCATAAATATCTAACTACTCTCAAAGCCAGCATTTAGACTACAAATGCACCCTTCAGTTTGTGAACGAAAATCTGCATGACTTCCAACAATAAATTTGGAAAATGTGATAAGCTATAATGGCTATCAGACATGATTCTGCTTTCTCCTGTTGTTAGAAAAAGCTACTTCCTCCTGAAGTAACACTTTAAAACACGAATATTTTTTAAAAATTCGAAAACAGATCCACACATTTGGTAATTCTCTCTCTTCCTTATATAACATTCCCGAAAATCATTCCGTTGTCTTTGAAACCATGTATGTGTGGAAGTTTGAGGCCAGGCAGCCAACATTACTGGTAGCCCCTGTTAATGCTAATTGAGTTAACATAAACATGTAAATCCCCTTTTACAGATGCCTGGCTTTTCCTTTATCCAAAACCAAACTCTAATCTACAAAGATAAGTAAGATTTATGTTCTTGATTTGCTTTGCATGTGAATTCTTCCACATAGATAAGCTCTTGATATGTATTCCTTTTCTGAAAGATCAAAGATCATTCTTCAAACACCAGGTTTCTCTCCTATCTTCCATCTCTCCCACATTTCTACTGTATCTTTCCCCCTTTGCTAATCCTCCCTGAATGGTACCAAATTAGTGAACACAGACATTCTTCATAACTATTTTGATGACCTCCTGTGGTGACAATGCAACAACAGGAGCATCAGGGCACCATGCTTACTTCCTGATTACTGAACACGTGTCTGGAAAGAGACACACGCACGCAGGCCCAGAGCAATCACACCACTCACTGTTCAGTATTCACGGCCAATGAAGAGACCTGAAGATTCTTCTAGTGGAGATGAGAAAACGATGACACTTAATCCAAATAAATCACTAAACAGAAAGCATTTAAAGAAATCCATAGTTGCTATTATCTCACTCAAAAACTAGTTCTCATAAGGTCCATGACAAAGAAAGCCTCTCCCAGGGGGAATTCTGTACCAGGCAGCCTTAAGACTGAATTTATAGCAAATAGTCTTTGGTAAGTGAAAATAAGCAAATGAACAAAAGCAGCGGCGGGGAGGGGGGTAGGCAGGGCCATAATTTTGTAAAAAGGATAAAAAGTAAAAAATATGCTGATACACAAAGCAATTGATGTATATTATTTTTTTATTTACAGAATTTGTAAAACAGCAAAATTTGTATGCTTTACTATAATTCATATATATCTGCTATATGCATAGTACATATGTAATATAAGATTTATTACCATTATTAACCTGTAACACTAAATAGCTATTAATTATGTGCTAGGCACAATGTTAATCGATTGTTGAACATGCTCGTTTGATCCTTTTTGTCTTATGTCGCTCAGTCGTATGCGACTCTATGTAATTCTTTCCTCTATATTACCAAAAATATCGTGTTTTTAAGGATGAGAATAGCCTTGCGTGCTTAGTCGCTCAGTTGTGTCCAACTCTCGGCGACCCAGGGCTCTAGCCCACCAGGCTCCTCTGTCCATGGCTTCTCTAGGCCAGAACACTGAAGTGAGCTGCCATTTTCTTCTCCAGGGATCTTCCCAACCCAGGGATGGAACCCAGGTCTCCTGCATTGCAGGCAGATTCTTTACCATCTGAGCCACTAGGGAAGAACAGACTTAACAAGATTAAAACAATCTGCATACACCTAGAGGCAGACTGTAAGCCCCACAAAGACAGTTATCTGTTTGAGCCTGTATCACCAACGCTTAATGTGAAGGACAGAAACTAATAAGAGCGGAACAAACAACAGTTAAAAGGATCTACAAGCAAGGAGATGGGAAGGAAAAGGTGATACTGTCTTCCTCCCAGGTAGAAAGACAACACTTAGCATAAAACTCATGCAAAGACATGCTCCAGACCCTCAAATAAACCACAGTTCCATCAGAAAGGCAAAGCCCCTCAGCAGGTGCGACAATGATGAGGACAACACACGCCCCAGAGGACAAGAGGATACACTGGAAAAGCAGCCAAATTCATCTTGAATGTTAAGAAAATCTCCCCGGAAGAGGTGGACCTCGGGTGCGTTTTGAAAAGATAGGAGATACAGACAAAGGCTGTGGTCCAGAGTCCAAGGCTTTGACGAGGTCAAGTGGTCAAGAGCGTAAAAGGATGTCAATTTGACCTGGCACTGCAACTTTCGTGTCGAGTTTGGGGAGAGTGTTGGGGGAAAAGCCAGATCATAGTACATTATGTAGAGAATGTGATGGGAGAAAATCTGGTTGTATAAAGGACAAAATAATGATGGAGGCTTAGTGTCAAAACTTGGTGTGTGTTTAAAGACAAAGACATGAGCATGTCTGAATTCTTAAGAGCCTGGAGAGAGAAGAAGCTTGGTGATTTAGACTATTATATATAAAACAGATAACCAACACGGACCTAGTGGGGACTATACTCAGGGAACTACATTGAATATTCTGTAATAACATGTTGGGGAATAGAATGTTATATATATATATATATATATATATAATGTATATATATGTACGTATAACTGAATCAGTGTGCTGTACACCTAAAGTAACACGATACTGTAAAACAACTATATGTCAATTTAAAGATTTTTTTGCTAAAAAAAAAAGTGAAAAAAGGAAGTCTGGTGACTCAGGAGAAAAAGGGAGGACGATTCACAGGGAACATACCGTTCCCCCAGGAAGTAGGAGGATGAAGAAAACAGAGACGAAACTAGCAAATTGGGCTTGATGATGAAAAAGTCGTGTGGCTTTAAGAGAAATATCCATACAATAGTAGGGCGTGTGTGTGTGTGTGTGTGTGTACAAAGACAAATTTCACAAGTTTAACAGCTGAAATTCAGTAATGGCTTATGGAGGCAAGCTTGTGCACGGAAAAGGCTGTGGACTGTGAGGCAGGGCGAGAAGGGTTTCTCTGTTTTCTAGTTCTGTTAGCTTAAGCCATCATTTGATTTCAGCCTCAGTGTTCCTGGCTGTTAAATGGGGCTGACAAAGTCCACTTGAAGTCTTTTGCTTAATAACATGTCCCAAAGCACAGAAACTGGTTCACAAAAAAATACTCACTAGATGTTAGCTTAATGTTATCTAAATCTAAAACAATACACTGTCGCTTAAGGAAAAAAAAATGGTTTAAAATCAAAGTGAAAATAAAGGACATTTCCCTTTGGCTGAAGCCAACCAGAAAACTAAGAGAAAGAAAGGAGCAGGTTAGGCAATCAGTGGTCGGAGGTGAGCCCCTTGGAGCAGAGAGCAGGATGGAGGAAGCTGAGGAGCAGACGGGGAAAAATAAAGTAGGGAACAATGATGCAGAATATACGTATTGGCACACTGGCAGAAACCAAAATTTGATTCGGTAATGTTGTTCAGTCGCTCAGCCATGTCCGACTCTTTGCAACCCCGCGGACTGCAGCACGCCAGGCTTCCCTGTCCTTCCCTATGTCCCTGATGTAAAAAGTGTTTAATAATCCTTGGAGGACGTTTTACTGTAAATCTAAGTTCATAAAATTTGAAAGAGTAAAAATTCAGGGTCCCAACTTTTAGATTTATTTTGGGTGTTCTCATAATTATTCGACATTTTAATAAATAGAAATGTCACCATAACGTCTTGAAAATGAACATTTAGTTCCCTGTATTATTACATATATACATGTATATACAGCCTTCCCTGGTGGTTCAGTAGTAAAGAACCTACCCGCAGTGCAAGAGACACGAGAGATGCAGGTTCAATCCCTGGGTCAGGAAAATCCCCTGGAGGAGGAACTGGCAACCCACTTCAGTATTCTTGCTGGGAAATCCCATGGACAGAGGAGTCTGGCGGGCTACAGTCCATGGGGTCACAAAGAATCAGACACGACTGAGCAACTGAGCACACACACAGGCAAACGTATTTATACAAGGAAAAACAGGGATTCAACCTAAACTCACCACACTGTCACCAAAATGGTACTAGTCAGAGCTCTAACAATACTGTGGGGTCAGGGGAAATGGTAAGTACAAAACAAGAGATTGTAAGAATCAATTACATTAGCGACACCAGCAACAACCTCAGATTTTCAGCAAGATCTTCAATCTTGAAAAATTAAGACGTGTTCTAATGCTGAGAAACCACTACTCCAACTGTCTCAATTACCTTAGCTTTATCTTTCAAATCAAGGGATTTAATATCATCTCTGAGGTACTTTAGCAAATTTGAGAAATGTAAAAACAATTATTAAGTCAGAGCCAAAAAAAAAAAAACAACTTATAAATTTATAATACAAAGCACTGACTAGCCTCAGGCATAACGGTGCCACTGTATTCAGTTTCCATTTATCTGCTGAACTGAGACACTCCAGGGCTTTGGTATTCTTCCTGGACTTTTCTGGCTCAGAACACATGTATATTTCCTCTATAGTTAAGTAGCAGCAATCCCCCTGATGACATAAATAAAGAACCTGAGAAGATCCAGGTAAGGTGTCATTTCCCAACTACTAAAGCAAGGTGTTTAAAATATGCTACAGGAAATATAAGGCACGTACTGCACTGACTAAATAATTCTGAAAAGCAGGAAATTAAGGGCTTCATATTCTCCTTCTCTACTTCACCAGGGGATCAAACATTCCCTTTAGTGCTCCTAAGAATCTTTTAATCCCTCCACCTTCCCCTCTCCTAAAGAGCCTTCGCAGCACACACACACACACATTTTCCTACAGATTCTCTAGCCAATGTAAGTAAGGGCGCTGCTATCCTAGGAATGTCTCCAGGATTCACCAGACCCTGTCAAACTCTGACCTTCAGAAAACCAAATCATTATTCCTATCTAATCAGCCCAGTGTGGATAAAGTGCTGTAACATAAAGCCTGTCTATACAAGCACTGAGTCACTTAAATAAAAAGCAATATGTTTCGCTTCTTCAGCTATATAAATATAGACTTGTATATATAAAAACAAGCATCATCCCACATCCACATATATATGGCATGGGCATGTGAGAAGGATCGATGATGTTTATAAATGTCTATATGTATTTATATAGAGATATACATAGACTCCCAAGCAAAATGTTCCTTGTTTTTCAATTCTCTGATTTTGGTTGCTAACAGTTATTTCTTGTTAACCACATAGTAAATATGAGACTATCACATTCTGTAAACCATGTAAGGCTGGTTGAGTTACATTCTGCCCCCCTGCAAATCATATTCTGTGAATTTATAAAGGGAGACACAAGTTTTGAACAGAGACACACTGCTTTAGCTGTAAGTAAAGAATTGGTTAAAGAAAATCTGATCATACAGAAAAAGCAACAGGGAGGTTCCCTGGTGGCTCAGTGGTAAAGAATCTGCCCACCAATCAAGGAGAAGCAAAGGAAAGATGAAGGAAAGGGCAACCCACTCTTGCCTGGAAAGTCCCACGGACACAGGAGCCTGGAGGGCTACCGTCCACTGTGTCACAAAAGAGTCGGACACAACTTAGTGACGAAACAACAACTGTTAAGGAGAGTAACAGAAGCCAGCCTGCCACTTATTAGATCCAAAACCTAACAGAATTTTTGGAGACTGCTCTGAGCTGTATTCCTATTACTAATTAACCAAAAAATTCACGTAAAAAAGATTTCACTCTGAAATCACTGTGCTCCTTAAGCCACTACAGAGTTGTGGCATTTCTCCATTCAGCCTATTCTTCATAAGCCAGAGTCTAATTATCTAGTTTGGGAAATATCTAGGCTTTGGTATCCTTTTCTTTGCTCACATTTCTTCTTGGGCTTCTGCACTATGTCACAGCGACAAGGCAGAGAGGGTCAGAAAAAATGGTGACATTTCTATCAATCAGCCTTGCTCTGTACTAGGAATTCTGGAAGCAAGTTTCTTTGGAGAAATTGCAACAGCTGGTTAACAATTTTCCCCATGAAACAAAAATAAATGGAATGATCATTTCCTAACAATGGGGTATAACGTCATGCAGAAATTACGACAAATCAGATTCAAGCAGGAGAGGGAATATTTTTAGTATGGAAATAACTTTCTTGAAACAGTTACAGTAATAAAGAAATAATGAACTTAACTCATTACCTTAAAAGCATGTTATGTAAATGTTATCTCTCAGCTTCTAGTAAAGAATAACACTTTGATTTACATTCTGTGCACTGCAATGACCTTAAATATAGCTGCCAATAAGCCTCTTTACTGCTTTGCCCAACATCAAGAGCAAACAGCACATGTTAAGTCAAATTTCGTAACATAATACATCCTTTTCTCCCACGTGCCTTCTTCTCCAAGAAAATCACACCAGAACCGCACGCTTGCTCTCATCTGCACTTTATCTGTCCAGCCTCCCCACTGAAAGTTCAGTGATGAAGGCCATGTGCCTTTTGCTAAGCCATCCACCATTGTCCCCAAAGACAAAGGTTATTTGAAGAACTCTCTTGCCCTTTATTGTCACACAATAAAGTGTAACAATCCTAGCACTTATGAGACACAATAAGGTTTAGGACAATAAATATGGAGATAGAAAAATTGTTTTAAAAAGGTAAGAGGCATCAGGAGATTGTCATCTTCCAAAGTTGTCTTTTCATAGGAAGTTTCTAGAAGGCTAACTAGTGGATGCCTGCTGCCTTCCTGAACCAGAGAGGCTGAGCAACTTAACCAACACTTATCTGCAGTTCTCTGGTGTAGACTGAAGAGGCACACAAGAACAGCCAAGTGAACGCTACACTCCCCCAACCAGGGCTGACAGCAAAGGGACGAGGTCGGGTTTTAGAGCCTAGAACTGCAGAGAACAGGCAGAGAGGAGTGGGTCTCAACAGGCTGATTTCAGGACCGCAGGGAGACACCTACACCTGCAAACAGCGGAGTCAAGTCAGAGTGATGACGTCAAGAGCAGGAAGGGCTAAGTCCCTTCTTGCTCTACTACCGTTCCTGTCTTCCTCCAGCGCCTCTCACTGGCAGAGGCCGACGTGAACAAACAGGAAAAGAATCAGTGCGTTCCCTATCCGTCCAGTGGTTAAGACTTCTCCCTCTAATGCAGGGTGTGCAGGTTCCATCCCTGGTCAGGAAACTAAGATACCACATGTCTCCTGGCCAAAAAAAAACCCAGAAGATAAAACAGAAGCAATACTGTAACAAAATCAATAAAGACTTTAAAAATGATCGACATTAAAAAAAAAAAAAGAATCAGTGTTGTTTGCCGCAGCATCACAAGAATTATAGAAGGGTAGCTAGGTTTAGAGTTTGCTAAAGTCCAATTTATGTTTTTTTAAAAAGTGTCATGAGGGGAAAAGAAAACCTACAGATTAAAATATAAGTAGATAAGCTCTGATGATTCACAGCAAAATCAGACTCTGAAAATCATTTCACTCTACAAAAGCCATAAGTAAATTTTAGAAAATATTACCTTCGACGGTTATATAAAATACAGTAGCTATAAAATAGATGCTAAGACAAAGGATTCAGGAAGATAGGTATTAATAAAAGATAAGAAACACCATAAGAAAAGTAAAGAGGTGCTGATAAAATTAATATCTGCACAGAATGGTAGAAAATATGTCAGTATGTAGATGACAAATTTGAAAAGTTCTCTTAGAAAAGAAAGGAAAAGAATGAAGAGATCATAATAGTGAAAGAGGGAGTAATGAAGATCAAACATGGACATATAACCTATAATGAACACACAGCCATCATGAATCATTAAGCATGAAAGATGACAAACATCATTTTGGTGGAAGAATTTAACACATCTTTCCAGGGCCACAAGGGACCCAGTTAAGTAAAAACAAAATTTAAATTAAAACACACTATAGAGAATGTCTCATTTTCAAACATGCTTTGAAAAATTCACAAAATCATCATTTATTAAGACAGAAAAGGAGTGTAGTAAATTTTAAGGAGCAGAAATTACACTGTATCTTTCGTGATCAAACTGAAATAAACCCAGAAATCAGTTATAAGCATTTTAAGGAGGAAAGACAGTAATCTCACAGAAATGTAAATGGTACTCCAAACTAGCTCTTGTATTAAAACGGAAGCAAAAATAATAATAACTATTCAGAAATTATTAACAAGAATATTACATATCAACAAAACATATGGGATGCAGCCAAATTTATAGTCTGACACAGATTTACACTCTAGGGCAAAAGTGGCCCAAGAAAATAAAAAAAATTAATGAAGTTTAAAAATATATTAATTAATTAAATAACAAAAGCTAAATAAATTGAAGAAACAATAAAATACACATACCTCTGATAGAAATCAATTATAAAACCCATAAAAATAAAAATATGAAAGATTATATAACAATAAGCAAAACTTTAATCTATAGTTGCATACACATTTAAAATTGTGACTGTGTGTGTGTACATAAAGAATACCAGGCAATACAATCCAGTCTTATAATGGTTAACTATTAAAAGAAAATATTTATTTTCACCTTTTTATTTTTCAGTATTTGTACATGTATCTCCTTTTAAAAACATGTTTTCATTTTTGAAAAAACAGCCTCAGGCAAGAGAGTTTTTCTGTGATATTCAGGCCAAAGAAAATTTTGGTTCACTTAAATTTAAAATGACAAATAACAGTCAATATTTAAACTTTTGTAGGACCATAGCTACGGTCAGTTATTTGCATGAAGCTTCTGAAAATACACTTAAAATAGTCTACTGAAAACTGAAAATGCAATACTGAAATGAATTTTTATAATATTCACTTTAATAATTTTAATGACTACACAGAAGATTAGGCATGTTATTCTGCTGTCTCTTCAGATTGAAAAGACGTAACTGAAGTTCCAAGACATCAAACTGAGTGTATTAAAAAAATATATATCTCAATCCACTTGGTAAAGTATGGAGAACCGGCATCTTTTCTACTGGATCATGTCCTATTGGTCAAAAGTATTTTTCTGCAAGAAACACAGATATATTACTACTATTTGGTATTTATTGATAACTACCTGGAGCATAATAAAATCAAATCTTATATTTATGCTGTGGAATAGCCTTCAAGATGCTTTCACGTATTTTATCTAAGTTGAGTTTTCTGAAACAAAAACAACTATAAGTTAAATTGGGCAAAAGCAGAATAACATTTTCTTCCACCATTTTGCTTGCAATTGTCTCGCATGTGAAATAAGAGGTTCTGCTAATTACTTGTAGATTTTCCTCAAATGAGCTTTTCGTGGTCAAGAAGACATATTATCGATTAGAAGAAATCTGATCAATCTGTAGAAAATGGAAAGGCAGCCCCCTTTACCATTACAAAATAAAAGCCCACTGATGAGGGACCATCATGGAAACTGCTAACCACCCCCGAGGGCAGATCCGGCTCTCAGCTGGATTTCATAGACCCCAAGCACTACCATGCTGGTCATTTGGCAACTATTAGGCCAGAGAATAATTTCCCATCTGGTGTGCTGCTCGGAGGACCCCATTCAAGGACCGGGCTCTAAAAGTTTAAGAATAAAAAGTAACCAAAGAACTGTGAACAATGGTCAATTATCTAATTAACATTTCAAAAGACAGTGATAAAAAGGAATAATTCTCCGAGGCCCACAACTCAAATGAACAGCTGTGTGTGACAAGATCAGTTAATTAAGGCTTCAGAACTTTCTCAGCCCACCTCCTTTCACCTTTCTCTGCCCCTTCTTTCTCCTTCTTTGCCTAATCTCCCGACTCCTCTCCCTTCCTACTTTTAAGTTTGTGTCTGTCTTCACCTTTCTTCTAGATGCCTTGCCATGCTTCTCCCCCCACCCTTCTTACTCCCACTCTCCTTACTTTTCCATAGATCCAGCTTTCAAAACAATTATGTCAGATTTAGGTATAGGTTTAAATATCTCCTGTGTTTTCTGAATAAAATTTTCTGTGTTCTTATCAATTTCAAACCGAGTTATCTTACATTTTCAACCTCTGCTTTAAAAAAAAAAAAAAAGGCAAAATCACTTAATTAAAAGACATTGCCGTTTACTTCCATGTAACCTCTGATTGATTTTTTCTGAGGGTCAATGACCCTCTATAAAGAAAAATATCCCTCTACCCACACTGGAGAAATACCACATTCTAAATTAAAGACCAAGTAGGTGAAACTCCTAATTCTTCAATTTTACTTTGCCTTTTAATAACAGGGAAAAGTAAATTTGAGGGCCTTATTTATGGCAGAAATCTGAAATGCATTAACTCACTTAATCTCCAATACAACCCTGCAAAATACATATAATTAACCCTATTTTATAGATTAGAAAATTAGGCATGGTGAAGTTAAATAACTTCATTAAATAGTGAAGAATTGAGTTTCAAACCAGCTGTCTTTGGCACCAAAGGCCAGTGAGGCCCCTACCCTCTGCTACCTCCCTATTAAAATACGTGATCAAAAAGGCTAAACCCAGTTCGATTAACAATGAGCCAGACCACTGGCTCAGAGCTTGTCCATGCAGTAAACAGTCCTCATTTATACAGAGATGGAATCGCTCCGTTCATTTCTGCTTCACCCCAGGTGTGGAACCAGCAGTCTGTGTGAGCCGTTCTCCATGAAGAGGCTGACCCCGGTTTCACAGAGGAAGAAGAAAGAAATGAGACAAGAGAAGCTGACCGGATGGGCACCAGCACTGCTAAGTGCAAACTCGCTCCCCTGAAGGCACAGTAAAGCCACTGTCAAAACTCTTAACTCAACGGCCCCTGTTACAGGCTCTTTTCTGGATCTTGGCATGAACATCACAGAGCCTTCATAACATCACAACAGACACCTCTGTCAACCAGTTACCACATGTGTCCTCAGGAGACTGGCCCTATCTCCCTATCTTCTGAGTTCCAGTGGACTCAACAATGTGTACACAGAACCACAAAGAGGAGAGAAACATGCCTCACTTCAGGAAACACAAACAAAAAATTCACCATCTTGCACACATCACACCTGTCTGTCTGGCTGAGCGTAAAGGCTGCTCTGCCTTCTCTTGCTTGGAGCTCATTTTACCTCCAACACAGTGCGGGGCAGGATAAGCCCTGGATAATTTTTTGTCCATGGAAAACTCAAGGGACTGTTCTACTCTACAGAGCGTCTAGGGGGTCTTTCAACCTGGGAATTGGGAATTGACATATACGCACTACTCTATTTAAAATAAACAACAAACAAGGACCTACTGTATAGCATCGGGACCACTGCTCAATATTCTGTAATAACCTAAATGGGGAAAGAATTTGAAAAAAATAGATACATATATGTATAACTGAATCACTTTCCTATACAACCTGAAACTAACACAATGTTATTAATCAACTAAAACATAAAATTAAAAATCTCTGAAGCAAGCCTGGGAAAAGTTTAAAGTGAAGTCGCTCAGTCCTGTCCAACTCTTTGCGATCTCATGGACTGTAGCCTATCAGGCTCCTCTGTCCATGGAATTTTCCAGGCAAGAATACTGGAGTGAGTTGCCATTTCCTTCTCCAAAGCTTAGGAAAGGGCCTTGCAAATCTCTGAGCCCTTTTCACTGCTCTGAGTTGCTTAGAGGCTTTCAGAATAATTGTGCACAAAAGTCCAAGTCTGGGGCCAGACCTAACCCTCAACTGGATGCTGCCAATTCTTCCCTGGCATGAGACTTAACCTTTGCTGGGCCCCTAAAACATCTCGAGACTGAAAAACTCCATGGACTCTCTCCTCCAAATATACAGATGGACATACAAATTTAGGGACCCCCCCTTCCCTCCATGAACCCCCACACCAGAAACCCTGCTCCAGACTCAATCCACCAATGTTGCCAGAATCAAACCCTCCCAGAGACTCAACAGACCTATTTCTTACTCCAGAAGCCAAGGCAACCTAGAATTCTGCAGACACGTTTTCCCATAAAAAACATGATGGAGAAAAGAGGTAAAGGGGAAAGGAGGTGAGCTTGGCATGTGCCTGCCTTGGCCTCCAAGGCTACAGGGTTGCAGCCCAGTGAGACCGGAGGATGACTCCCTCCATCTCGACCCCTTAAGGTGGTGATGACCCCATAACCAACAGCACCTTCAGCTGCACATCTATAAAACTGCAAGGAGAGATTCACCACCATCCTAGTGGGGCACACAGGGGCTCCTCTAAATCAGAAGAGCAGGGACAAGACAAACTCTAGCAGCGAAAGAGTCTATACATACCTCCTTCCTGTGATCAAGTCAAAACATGACTGTTTTTCCTCCAGAAAGAAAATCAGTCTTGTTCATATGAACAGAAATGCATGACTCGAGAGAGTGGGAAATACTGAGGCAGCAGATATCAGGTTCACATTTCTGGTTTCTTCTGAGACTTAAACATCATCAGTGGTTGGAATCCATCATCCTAGAGAGCTCAGGGGGCAAATTCAACCAGATGATACTCCAAACACAGAGTGAATGAATGTAGGAGGGATTTTTTTTTTCCTCTAAAATATCCAGGGTACCAGCAAATAAAAAGCACAATGCCATGATATCATAAAACAGTCAGGAAATGCAGAATGAGTGAATGAAATACAGAAGTTATTGCACAAGATGTATTTTTGGGCAGCAGAAGTAAATCCAACCTGAAAATCCTTGAACTTTTTACAATAACCTCCCTCAAGATTTCCCACTGCCAAGATAAAATTGGCAAGCAAGCAAACAAAACACCAGAAATGAGGGCAAAAAAAATGTATTTTTTATTATAAAAATGTTAAGTATAGACACACCTCGGTGTAAACCAACAGCCCTGAGCCTGAACTAATTAAGCTCCTGCGGACCAGAGCCAATTTAGAAGAAAACATCACAAAGTAAGAGCTAAGGTGTTGGTTCCTGTTGCAAGGTAACCTTGAAACTATTTTGCTGGATCTTTATAAATTTGTTCCAAAAAACTCAAAAGAGTATGACCATGTGATTCCAAATAGCAGGGTAAGAGGGTTAGAGGTGAAAAATCTGTCACCAACGACTGCACCTTCTCTGACCACCACAACTCCAAGAGCAAAGAAATATTTCCTCTGTGATCTGTAAAATATGTGATAATCTGTGCACACTTGAAGAATAAATGCTTGGGGAAATGGTTATTAATAAGATTTTAGATATCTAATGTTTGGCAAGTAATTTGGTATAGGTAAGAAAAACAGTATCACTTTTTTAAAAGAGAAGAAATTTAAAACTTCATTCTCGAATTACTTCCACAAAGTTAGAACCATCACCACAATCCAATCCACTCAGATCTAGTTCTTAGCTTAGAAGCACTGCACAAAGTCAGTAAATCTGGAAATAAGCTGCAATTAGGACTTTGTTCGTAACCAACAACGGTTCTTCAATGACTGGTGATTTTTAATCTTCCTAAGTCTGAGAAGTACAAGAACATTTTTTTCCCCTAAATTGGGATATAACTGACTTGCAATATTATATTAGTTTCGGGTGTACAACATAATGATTCAATATGTGTATATATTGCGAAATGATCACCACAATAAGTCTAGTGAACATCTCACATAGCTACAATTTTTTTCTCTTGTGATGAGAATTTTTAAGCTGCCTTTCAAATATACAATACAGTATTATTACCTATATGTTACATGCCCAGCATTATCTATTTTTTAACTGGAAGTCTGTACCTTTGGACCACTTTCAGCTTCACATTGGCCAAGATATAAAAGCAAAATTAAATATAAGCCACAAATGTGGATCCGCACACATCCAATGATCAGAATCCACAGAAATTTAACAACAGATGAACTATTTAACAGAACCGGGCTGAAGCCTTAGTGTCATTAAAGGAATACTGACTGAAACAATTCACATTTCCTCATTACTGATTGACTTTAAATTCCAAAAAGAATCTGAAACAGCAATATGTTTTGTTGGTTGCAGTTTTCACTGTCTTTTCACTTTTTACGACTTTTTTTTTTTTTTTTAGTTCTGATGCTCTTGTTGCAGTTAAAACCTCTTCCTTGAATATAAACAAAGAGAACTCTTTAGAAAGTAAGAGGCATTTGAAATGAAATGTCTAATTCTTTAGAGACTTTCAATTTTGTTACTGGTAAAATATTTAGCTCCCCAAGGACATGAAGAGAACTAGGAGTTTTGATTTTTCTCAATATCTCAGGACGAAACAGTTCCATCTTTCATTTTTTGCCATGACATTTCACCCTTCCTGAAATATAGTCTGAATCACTCCAATCGTTGACTTCTTTAGAGAGGAGAGAGGGAGGGCAGAACAAGAGCAAATAAATGAGGCCCGGCCATGGCATAACTTATTAGTCCTCGCTAGTTACACCACCTAATCAAGTATAGTTATACTTCAGATTTCTTCTTTAAATAAAGGGAATAATATATTTAGCCTTTACTGTTTTTTTTTAGATCAATTTTCAAGGCAATCTTACCTAGATTTACTCCCTGCTGAGCTAAAATCTCTGCAGGGACTCTGAGTAAAATTATCACTAACACCAGGAACAAAAATCACTAACAACTTTGCAATGGTTACAGTAACACGTTTCTAAGGGCAAGCAAATTGCCAACGTTTACTCTTGAATGGAGAGGAAGGAGAGGCCGTCACTAGCACAGGATGCCACAAGCAGGACCTGAGACATGTTAAACATCTAGAACATGGGACGGCTCTCAACGGTGCCACTTCTGCAGAGCATTCTGTGACACTCCTTTTGTGGCACACGTTCTAGAGCTCAGACTCGCAAAAGAACATATCCAGAGAAGTTCAGGTTGCCAAGCACCGAGGGCAGGGCGACTGCTGTTTCTGACATATTACGTTAATTTCCAAAGAACAAAAGGTTCAAACGTGACTAACTCCAAGAATAGCAACCGCTACGCAGTAAAGAAAGCTAGAGTAACTGGTTAGGGCAAAATGATCTTGTGAAGAAGGAACCAAAACTTTTTCATGGAGATATTCAATAACTTTGCATGTCGCTCTGTATGGACACTGTCTGGAAACTGCGGAGAAATATACAAGGAAGACTAGCCTTGGAAGAAAGAGGAACAAAACAGGTGATGGGAAGGAGGCAGTCTATTCTGAATCACAACTATGCTGTTCCTCGTGGCTCCAAGCCCTTCAGGTTTATTTGCACACTCTTTTTAGAAAGAGTGGGGGCTGGGGATCCAAAACGGATGAAAGAGTTATTTATGAACAGACGGGACACCAGGATGGGGTGGCAAGAAAGCTATGGAGGAGTGTCTGGACTTGTGGATAAAGGAAGAAGCAGACATATGGGGAAATCTATATAGAAGAAACAGAGAGAGTGAAGAAGAGGCTAAAACAGGCAGATGGCTGGACTGTAAAGGAATAGCATTATGCGAGGGCTCTAAAGAAAGGGAGATGGCCCTCGGAGGGGGTGGGGAGTAGCGAAGGGGAAAAGGGGGTCAGGAGGTGGCTGCTTGGAAAGTTTTTTAAAAGTTGCAGAAATTAGATATGGATAAAAATATGTGTATGATATATTTACAAGCCAAGAGGGAACAAACATGAAATGAAAAAGATAGCCACTTTTAAAAAAACACACACATGAAAATCAGAGCGCAGAATTACCAGCAAACATTTTTGGACAGAAGCCTGGAGAAACTATAACTAATAAAAACTAAAAATGTAGGGAAGGGTCCTCTTGAAACAGACATTCCATGAGACTACCACTAGAAGGCAAATGATACTCTCACGTAAACCTTTCTGACTGCGTTTTTTCTGGGTGGGTATTTTCCGCATGGGTACCAGGGCATCTTTATATGTCTCTTGTAACTCTCATTAAACTGGATAATAAGTATTTGCTTCCAACCCTGAGGGCAGGGACTGTGTCTTATTGATCTTTTCATTCCCAGTACTCAGCACTATGGTTGGCATGGTGAACAGATTCAATAAATAGACAATGGAAGGAGGAGAACAATTCAAAGTTACTCTGTGAATCCCCAAAAGGTAGCAAACAGAATTAAGCTTTCAAAATCATGGACGGACTTTTAGATATATACAGTTAGAAACACAAATATGCACAATCCATCCATATACATATATATGTGTATATGTGTATGTGTGTATGTGTGTATGTGTGTATGTGTATATATTATGCATGGACATATTAGATCATTTTTCTACTAATTGGCCACCACTATTTTGTGAGTAGTAACACATCAGAACTAACAGTCATCAATGCTTTGTAACCAATAATCAACAAAGTAATAAATGGTGTCTGTGCTCTCCTACCTACCCATCATGGGAATCTCAACTCTAGTCCTCGCTGAATGACTAAGGACATCAATTAAGTCTAGAGAAACTATAAATTGTTCTTGGGTGTGTTCCATTTTCTACATTCATATTAGTTCATTCGTGTTTAAGAATAAAAAATGCTCCTGAAACAACTAATACAAACACTTTGCATAGTCGGATAAATGTCAGCCAGGATCAATCAACACTATATTCAAATATAGTAAAAATAATATAGCATAGCAGTTTAGAAAAAAAAAATTTTTTTCTACTCCCTGATGAAACAGAAAACCAACTGTCAATACGATAACGCTTGGATAAAAACACACCAAATTTTTGTTTCATTAAATTTAGAGTCTGCCCCCAATAAATGACTTCAATAAATGACTCTGGACCTACTCCATTAATAAATTCAAAGAAATTCAAACACATAAGAAAGTAATTAGGAGTAAACACAGGGAAGTAGGTCATTTTTAGTTACATAAGGTCTACATGCTTTAGGCCTCCAGTATTATTTTCCAAAAGGAATCACCTAGCTTGTACTTTATGAAGTTAATCCCTCAATAAACAATTGTCAATTCTAATGGTGTAGTTAAAGGTGGATTAGGAGCTAATAACCATTGCCTTGCCTTCGCATCCTCACCATCAAACTTCAGGTATAGTCTGCTAAGCACACCAATTTCTAAGAGGCTGTTTGGGGGGCCCCGAGCTGCTCTTCCAAATTAAAGGGAGGACGCAGGAAGCTGATTTCTTTTGGAAGCTGGTGACCAAGGAAGGCTGAAGACAAAGACAGAAAACCATAATGTAACCCCCTCTAATGAGAATTTCCTGGTGGCTCAGATGGTAAAGGGACTCTGCCTGCAACGCAGGAGACCCAGGTTTGATGCCTGGGTCAGGAAGATCCCCTGGAGAAGGGAATAGCTACCCACTCCAGTATTCCTGCCTGGAGAATTCCATGGATGAAGGAGCCTGGCGGGCCACAGTTCATGGGGTCACAGAGTCAGACACGACTCAGTGACTTTCACTTTTCACTTAACTATCTCTGATAAGGGGTCCTGGACAAAATCATATGGCGAATGGTCCAATTTTCTCATAAGCTCAATTTACTTATTTAGAATATAAACGATAAAGATATCCAAGTCCGGGCTGGTCACCCCCACTGCAAGCTTGCAGAAGATGCGATGCCAGCTTAGAATGGACGGTCCCATGAAAGGCCCTTCCATTCTTAAGTCCTAGAATCCCATTTACATACTCTGAGTTGTACTCAGAAAAAGCAATCTGACTCCTTGGAAGAGTCCCTAGAAATGCCAGCATCATCCTGAATTTTGTCACATTATCTAGCGATAAGAGCCTTGAATTCTAATTTAGGTTACATTCACAATAACCACCAGTGGGTATGTCTCTAAGATTCACTTGGCTTAAATTTCCCATTTGAAAAATGGAGACACAATAACTGCTTTCTAATGGGGATGTAGATAAAGATAAAACTTGGGCAAATTATGGGAAATCACAAATACCATACAGTTATATGAATATTGTCATTTCTGTCCCACCCCACCCTCTTTTCTACCAAGAGGCACCACTGAACAAGATGCAATGAAAAAACAAAACGCCAGCAGGATAACACGTCTACCTTAAATATACTTTATTTTCAAAAATAAAACAAGAAAACACCCTTGATTAAAGTCTGCCCATCAACCACCTCAAAAAAAAAAAACAAACAAAAACGAGCTGCACACAAGGCCAGCCTCCCCAGGAAGTGTTCTGCTTCAGGGCATGTGACCCCTCCATCATTATTAAACACAGGCACAGGTAAAGCACTCTGGTTTCTATCAAAGGGAACATCAAAGAGCAAATATGTACCCTCACATGTTTAGAATTGCTATAAAACCTGAAAATGCAAGATCAATGCAACAGCACGGGGACCCATAAAGCCCAGAGGAAACCGGGGAGGGCAGGGGTCCACCCGGTTAATGTTATCCTGAGAAGGTGCTTTCTCTGAGTCCACAGCTGGACCCCATTAGAGCCCTTCCAGCTGCTCTCAAGATCACCTAGCAGCCCTGGCCCCCGAAAGCTAAGTCTGAGTTGGAAATTCATAAGAAAGTTATCTTCAAAGATAAGTTTCTTAGACCTTCTCTGACCCTGATGGACTTTTTCACAAGAAAACATCTGTGAATTTCCACCTAACGATACCTGGGTACCCGCCAACACACAAGAACGGTGCAATCATAATTTTTTTCAATGACAACCATTAACAAAATTCCCTGTGTCGATAATTTTCTCATAGTCCAGAGGAGGAGGTCTAAGGCTACACTTTTCATTGCCCTGTTTCTGTCTTCTCAATGGTGGTGGTTTAGACGCTAAGTTGTGTCTGATTCTTGTGACCCTGTGGACTGTAGCCTGCCAGGCCCCTCTGTCCATGGGATTCTCCAGCCAAGAATACTGGAGTGGGTTGCCATTTCCTTCTCTATTCCCAACCCAGGGATCGAATCCGGGTCTCTGGCATTGCAGGCAGATTCTTAACTGACTTGCTATCACTTTTCGATGTCTCATCTTTGCTTCTTTGTTCCTCTGTGATATCTCTTAACGAAATGTTTGCTGAGCATCTATGCTGTGCCAGGCGTGGAGGATGCAGGAAGGGTGGAAGGGCCAAGACAGAGACACACGAGAAAGAGATGCAGAAATAGGTCAAGTAGGTAAGTGCCAGGAAGGGTGAGGGCACTGTGGATGCTCTACTGAGGAAGGGTCACATAACTGCGGAAATGGCAGTATATCTACAGAAGGGCTGGAAAGACTGGCAGGACATTCTAAGAGTCCCCTCTTCTTGATCAGTTGTTCCTCACTCTCCACCCTCCTCTCCAAAAGCTAAGGCTTCGGTTTCTGACCACTGGACTGTCCGCCTAGACTCTGACACAGCAGGGCAGGAGCTGGGGCTTAAAATTTAGTAGTTGCCTTCTTTCCTTCCCATAACCCTAGAGCCCTTCGTGCAAGCCAATCAGGACTCTTCTCCAAAAAAATGTAGATTTCAGTTTAAAAAGCCCTTTTGTGAAATCTATATATCAATCTCTAGCTTTTAGAACATCATGATATAAACTTTAAATACATATGACTGAGTGAAAAAAAAAAGGCAATATGAAAAGGCTACATAACTGTATGATTCCAATTACATGACCTTCTGGGAGAAATGAAACTATGGAGATAATAAAAAGAGCAGTGGTTGCTGGCAGGGAAGGGGGTGGGGAGGGCATGCAGAGCACAGAGGACTTTTAGGGCAGTGGAAAGACTTTGGACGACATCATAAACACAAACGGTACATGTGTCCATACCCAGAGAATATACAACTCCAAGAGTGAAGCCTAATGCAATCTAGCGGCCTGAGGTAATTATGGCATGTCAATACAGGTATATCCTCAGTAACAAATGCACCACTCTGCCAAGTGATGCTGGTAACGGGGGACACGCTGGGCACGGGTGGGTTCGGGGGTGTACGGGAAGTTTCTGTACCTTCCCCTCAACTTTGCTGTAAACCTAAACCTACACTAAAAAAAAATTAAATCTTAAAAAAGAAAACTAGGCGATGTTATTTCATATTTCACTACATTCCTGTGAGCATGTGAACAACACAACATGGGGGTGAATGACTGAAAAAGAGAGAAAAGGCAAGGACGACACTGAGCGGCTGCTCTAAGCTCATCCATTCTGGTGTGTTTCATCCATCATCTAAGCTCAGTCTCATCCATTCTGGTGTGTTTCACCCATTCTCACAACAGATGTGCACAGGATGTCTCACCACCGTTCAGATGGGAAAACTGAGGCTCTGCTTCCTTCCCAGAGCACCACTCTCCATAAGGGACTTCTCCATGGCTAACGCATGTTGATGGCACAGTGTGGCCATATCTGCACAAAGATGGCCAGTGACACAATTCCTGGGACACTGTTCCCAGCAATCCACTAGAAATCGTCTCAATAGATGGCGTTACAGGACAGGAGCTCCTGGTTTTTCTCTTTTTTAATATTTATGTATTTATTTGGCTGTGCTGGATGCACAGCATGTGGGATCTAGTTCCCTGATCGGGGATGGAACCAGGGCCCCTGCGCTGGGAACTTGGGAGTCTCAGCCACCGAACCACCATGGAAGCACCCTGGAGTTCCCTCTTCTTCAATCTCAATGTGATCTCTACCGGAGTATTGAAATAATTAGTTCACAAACTCGAACAATGACCGCAGCACAAGAAAACAAGATCCTACCATAAATCTTTAAGATGAGAAAACCTTGCAGGCTCAGTTCAGTTCAGTTCAGTTGCTCAGTCGTGTTCGAGTCTTTGCGACCCCATGGACTACAGCATGCCAGGCCTCCCTGTCTATCACCAACTCCTGGAGCTTGCTCAAACTCATGTCTATTGAGTCGGTGATGCCATCCAACCATCTCATCCTCTGTCGTCCCCTTCTCCTCCTGACCTCAATCTTTCCCAGCATTAGGGTCTTTTCAAATAAGTCAACTCTTCACATCAGGTGGCCAAAGTATTATAGTTTCAGCTTCAGCATCAGTCCTTCCAATGAATATTCAGGACTGATTCGTGTAAGGATGGACTGGTTGGATCTCCTTGCAATCCAAGTGACTCTTAAGAGTCTTCTCCAACACCACAGTTCAAAAGCTTGCAGTCTACAATGAACCAAAATTCTTCACAGGATGGACTGGTTGGATCTCCTTGCAATCCAAGTGACTCTCAAGAGTCTTCTCCAACACCACAGTTCAAAAGCTTGCAGTCTATGATGAACCAAAATTCTTCACTAAAATGGGAAAAGTCTACAGTCCATTCTTCTTTTATGATACAAGCAATGGAAAATACATAAATAGAAATGCTCAAGACTGCTCTATTAGAAAGAAAAATAGTACTCATTCTTTTTTCTGATTATTGTAAGGAAGAAATTTATACTACTACTAAGGCTTCAAAATGAATTTTCTTATTCTTCCATTGTTTGTGAACCCTATTAGATCAACCATGAAAAGAGGCAATACAACATTCTTTTCAAAGGCAAAGACTAAAGCAAAGAGCAAATTCACTTCACTTTTGCTCAAGGCATACACTAACTGAAGCAGAAACAAAATGTGAAATAGAAAAGAAAAAAAAACACTGTGTACAAAGTTATGCCTTGGTCCAATTAATAGAGAGTTAAATTACCAACTGAAGGCATTCGAGGAGTTTCAATATTAAAAATCAGAAGGAAAATGGCTATTAAAATAAACATGCACTTGATCTTAATAATGGAAACTATAGGAATTTCAAAATAGTAGTATTCTACATCTGAAAATGGTCCAATGATCAATAAGAACCAGTAAATTCATTCATAAAAGGATCTCAGTAAAGCTTTTTTTTTCCCAATGTTTCCACCTTCTCTATCTAAGACATTTTACATAAAACTGTAGTTCGCATATTTCAATCTGATCCCAGTATAGCTCAAACGGTAAAGAATCCACCTACAATGCAAGAGACCTAGGTTTGATTCCTGGGTTGGGAAGATCTCCTGGAAAAGGAAATGGCAACCCATTCCAGTATTCTTGCCTGGGAAATGCCATGGACAAAGGAGCCTGGTGGGCTACAGTCTGTGGGGTCATAAAGAATCAGACATAACTAAGCGACAAACACTTTCAATGTAAAATGCTGAAAGTCGAATTATTTTTCATTAATCAGATTTCAAGTAGTCCCTTGGCCTCAGAATGAGAAAGACTTCATTAGCAAATATATACAAGGACCATCCATGGTAATATTTTCTTATGCTTCTCCTATATTATCTTCAAGGGCCTCAGAGAACATTTAAATGATTGTTTAGTCCATTTTTTCTTTCTACTGTGAAGTACAGAAAAAACAATGCAATTGAAAGTTCTAGAAATTTAACTCTTCCAATACTCAAAAAATATATATATATATATATATCTGTATTTAACAACGGTAAGAATGTGAGCGACAAGGGAGGAGAGCAACAGTAAATTCTTAAAACGCTTTTTGGCTTCGGTCCCTAAAGCCACAGCTACAAGAGAACAGGATCTGAGTGAATATAATTACAATAACCCAGTGCACCCTAAACATATGAAGACTTTCAGACACGAGTGACTCTGTAAAAGCACAATTGCAGCCAATGCAAAGAATTACTCCAAGATAACTGTCAGAAAATATACATGTGTAGCTGCTGGAATGCTGCCCCACCATGTGAGACCTAGGGCAGAATGCTACGGTGTGTGCTCAGGCGCTCAGTCTTGTCTGACTCTTTGCAGTCCCATGGACTGTAGCCCGCCAGGCTCTTCTGCCCATGTAATTCTTCAGGCAAGAATACTGGCGTGGGGTGCCCTTTCCTACTTCAGGGGACCTTCCTGATCCAGGGATTGAACCCGAGTCTCTTGCACCTCCTGCATTGGCAGGTGAGCTCTTTAACACTAGTGATACCTGGAAGCCCACGGAAGAATGCTGCCTTTGACTCATGTTATTGGAAATATCACAAGACAGATTTCCAAAGACTAAAGACATATGTAATACATCAAGATTTTAAAATGTCTGGGGAGTCCACATTTTGAATTTTACTGCTGGTACAACTCAATAAACTTGGATTAGGAGCACTCTTTCTTTGTATCTCCCATTCTGTTTTTGAAAGTACTTCTTTCAGTTTCTGACTTAAAGCCTTAAAGAGAAAGCACAGTATTATGGTATCAATTTTTGCAAAAGCTGAAAAAAAATCCTTCGAGCATTCTGGCCACTACCTTCCTTTCTCAACTGTTTCCTTCCTCTTTTGCCTGGCATTTTGAATTATGTGCTGTTAATAATAGGAGATTCTCATGCCCATGAAACAGCAAAAAGAAAAAAAAAGTGTGTGTGCATATGTGTGTGTGTGTTGAGGGATGGGTCTTTGTATTCGCAGTAGTGGCCACAAATCTTAAGAACTTTCTGAAGTTTTCATAATTTAGAAGGTGGGGCATTTGGAGGGGCTGGGGGGCATTTTGTCCCTTGCAAGACAGGTTATTGAATGTCCTTTACCAGCGCTCCCACTTCACCTCCCAGGCTGCTGTGAGACTCAGCCAAGAGTGATAAATGTTTTAATTCAAGAGAATCCACCGCTCCCATAAGCCCATGGTAAGTCACCCAAGTGAGCTGGTTAACGCCATGGTGGACTCTCGCCTGCTAGTCCGGATTTCGACTACATACATGTCTTTAGTTCAAATCAAGAGAAAAAAAGAGCAGAGGTGTTAGGAGCGATTTTGTTGCCCCTGGTTCCTTTGATTTGCATTGCTGGTAAACGTGCATGCTGTCATTTGCGTCTGCTTTGCCTCACAGACGTCTACAATAAAATCAATATGACGTGTATTCTTAGGGCTGTCCAGGCCAGCCACAATGATACTGAACGTAGCAGTTCTAGAAGTATAATCTACTAGTCCTCCCATATAAATCTTGATACTTCCAGACCTTCTCACTGGTTGAGGATATTTTCCCTATTCAGTAGGACTAGGAGCCTTTCAGGGCTCTCTTTTTAAATAGATAGGCATTTATCTTTGCAGTTTCAATGTATGAAAATGTGTCCTAACAAAGACGTCTCAATATAACACCACAGCTGATGCCTGAGCTCGGAGGCTGCTACTGCTAAGTCGCTTTAGTCGTGTCCGACTCTGTGCGACCCCATAGACGGCAGCTCATCGGGCTCCCCCGTCCCTGGGATTTTCCAGGCAAGAACACTGGAGTGGGTTGCCGTTTCCTTCTCCAATGCATGAAAGTGAAAAGTGAAAGTGAAGTCGCTCAGTCGTGTCTGACTCCTAGCGACCCCATGGACTGCAGCCCACCAGGGTTCTCCAGGCAAGAGTACTAGAGTGGGGTGCCATTGGTTCTCCGAGCTCGGAGGCTACACAGTAGGAAAAGTTTGAAAGGATTTCTCTGATCTCTGGAAGGGGTCCCAGATTAGGGTGACAAACCGTGCAGGTTTACTGGGACTTTCAGTGTCGGTCGCCTGAGGGCTACACCAGTGCCTTGCCCTGAACACTAAACCCAAAGCAAAGCTAGGTCAGTTAGGACAATGTCGGGCATATTGTATGCAGGGATCCACTGACAAACAGCAGGTACAGGGACATCCCTGGTGGTCCAGTGGGCAAGCCTTCAAGATAACAATGAGGAAACCAGATCCCACATGCCATACCTGAGTGTTCGCATGCCCCAACTAAAGATCCCACAAGCTGCAAGGAAGATGGAAGACCTCGTGTGCCGCAACTGAGACCCAGTGCAGCCAAATAAACAACAACAACAAAAAAAAATATATATATATATTTTAAAAAACAGCAGATACAAAGATGAATGACAAAGCTGTTTCCTTTATCTCCTGCGGATGCTTAAGTCTTTAGAAAGGTAAAAGGAAGACCTCATGGGGCAAAATGAGAGAATGAAGGCTCGGTTTTTCTGACAGCCAGCCTCTAGGTTCACGAGACCATTTCACACTGTCTTTAGACTAGCAAAGCAAATACTGACATAAGTGAAATTAGAAATGAGAGGGGACTTCTAGTTTCAATAATACGGTGGTCTGAGGTAATGCACTCCTTCAAAAATTAAAAAGACGTAAAAATCATGGATAAAATACAATAATGAAAAAAGTTAGGTACATATTCAAACTCAAAGAAACGAAATTCCCAGAAGAAAGCGACAGTCAGAGCAGAAAGCCCGTAACGAGAAACATTAGCAGATCTATGGGTCCTAAGGGATAAGGGCTGGAGAACAGACCCTCAGATTCTTTCACAAAGCCAAGAGTCTGGAAAGACTACTGTCTTCAAGTCATTGATTCAAGAAAGTGGTAAGGAAACATGATTCTGGCAAGGGCTCTGGTAGGCAAAGGAAGAGTTCCGTATGAGTAACCAAATCTCTAAACACGTTCCATATGTACTTACAGAATCTAAATGTACATGATTTGCATAGTTCGGGAACCCCCAAGCCATAAGTTAACATAAAAGCGGATTCCAGACCAATGAAACTCTTGGGAAATTGGCAGAAGCTGACATAAAACCACTTGGTAAGAACTCTCCCGAAACCCAGAGCACGTGAGGCTTCCATAGAAAACAGACACCCCAGATGAGCTCACAATCAAAAATTAGAAACATACACAACGTACTCAACTGCAGAAGAGTCGGCTGAAACGAGATAAGCACCCCAAGATCTTGACAAACAGAACAACTTGAAAGAGACCCCTTGTGACTCAGCTGGTAAAGAATTCGCCTGCAATGCAATCACACCCTGGGTTATATCCCTGGGTTGGGAAGATCCCCTGGAGAAAGGAAAGGCTACTCACTCCAGTACTCTGGCCTGGAGAATTCCATGGACTGAGTCCACGGGGTGGAAAAGAGTCGGACACAACTGAGCCAACTTTCACTTCACAATGCTAACAGAGACATCAAAGGAGGAAAAGAAATCACAGTGAAAGGACACATTTGAAATGAAGTCAAACAGAACATCAACAAATTAAAAATATAGCCACTGAACTGAGGAACACAGCATTTGGGTTAAACGGCAGATCAGAAGCAATGAAAGCTAATTTAACTGAAAAAATAGAAGAAATTATGCAGAAATCATTCACTCCTTCAACAGATACTTCTATTGTGCATTGTGCATCCATTCTAAGTGAGTCACTCTTGTAAACAATTGGTATATGTTGTTGAACAAAACAAAGACTTTTGGTCCTAATAGAGCTTACGTTCTAGTGGATGAAACAGAAAAGTGAAAAAAGGAGAAAATATAAAATAGATAAAAAAGAATATAGTATAAAAGAAAAAGCTCCAAAATCCTTCCAAGAGGAGTTCCACAAAGGAAAAAGAAAGAATGGGGAGGAGGAAACACACAATATCAGTTGAGAAATTTGCAGAATGTTCAAAAGATACAGAATTAGCATATTTGAAGAAGCAAAATAAACAAATTTTAAAATAGATGTAGACATATCATGGGAAATCTACAAAACCTCTAAACAAACAGAACATCTTAAAAACCAACAATAGAAATTTTCTTCACTAAATAATGATGCTATTTTGTCTAACATGAGTACATGTTTAATGTACTTAACATCTGCCCAATACAATTTAACTCACAAATTTGATGACATTTACTATGACTGGTTACAAATATCTTTATTGTTTGCACATAAGTAAATGTGTTGAGAAATGTTAATTGATTGGGGTGGGGAATATTATCTGATACCCTCCCCCAGTTTGCCTAATCAAGAGGCTTACCATATTCTGAGAAATTATGAAACTCATTTTTACAACAAATTAGTGAAAATCTTTGTGTATAAATTTATCATTCTTCACATGGGCAGGTAGCTATATAAATAAGCCAGCAAATATATTCCTGCTCCACAAGCTTTAAGACTGAGACACATAACAATGTCACAACTGAAAAAGTAAAGGAAAGGGAACAACTTCAGTTTCACCAACACCTAGTTTATCAATAAATCAGTGTGTTTGGTCTTTCAAATTTCTATGTACATAGGACTTCATTCATCCTTTCCACTTCAAAACTTCACTCACTGATTGTGCCTTTTAAAGACAATGTCCTATATTCATTCTGTTCACAAAATTTTATTTAACAGAAAAGTAAAATAGAGCAAAACAAAGGATATATTTTAAGAGTAAGACCCCCACCATTGCAGAGATCATTGGGTGTGCACATGTGTGTGAATGTGTGTGTGTGTGTGTAAGAACTGTATCTCTTTCCCACAGTAAATGCCATGATGTGCTATTTGAAGACCACTGATTTCAAAACTGCTACTATGTGAGTAACAACAGCAAGACAAAGATCTCTTATTGTATTCTACAACTAAAGAGAGAAATTCCTACTAAATGCTCTGTTCTTGATTTCATTATACACATTATCATCTTTAATGTCATTTAACCTTTACATGTTCATCTACAATGAAAATTTCACAACTTTAGAAGAATTCCCTTTTATGCTATTTATATGTTATCTCAGTTCAGCTAATTCAATCAAAATCGCTATAAACTATGAAAGCATAATCATTTTGATGTGATAAGCATCACAAATATTTTAAAACATAGATAACACAGATAAGTATATACTATAGGATTAGAATTTCTTATTCTGTATCAGAATTGAATAGTCTCAACAACATTAAATTCTTTTCTTAATAAAAATAATTTTAATGCTACCACATTAGATTTTGGCCCATTACTAAACCTGTCCTTTAAACGATTTTATATACATGTTCTAAGCATATTTCTCAATCAAATCAGCTATAAAAGTACATTTTTTTGATTAACACATATAATTTACAAAAAAATAAGAAAGATAAGCTTATCTACCAGCACCTCTATTAAAAATCTAACAGTGTTTGTTCTTTTATTAAATAATGCAATTGTGGAATAATTCATCTGCTTATTGGATCAAGATGGATCATAACACGTTCATCGCTGATTATGGAGACACAGTCATCCTTTTTGCTATTATTTATCTCTTCAGCTGATTCAACATATCAAGACAGAGTATATGACATTGTTTAACATTATGAGAAGAACCATTAAGAAATAACACTCATACCCTTTTCCACCTATGCTTGACTAAAAAGGACTGAGGCAACCATAACCTAGATTTATATTTGCTCCCCCAAGACCAACTAAAAGGTCTGAATACACTTGAATGGATGTGTTGACAGTATAAGATTCTGTAAGATTTTCTGTTTGAACATGAGAAAAGAATTAGGAAGCCTAGCATTGGTACATCCCTATAAATGTGAATGAATGAAAATTAGGGTTAAAAATAAGAACACAGAAATAGAGGATTTTATATTATTTTTTAATATCAAAAGATATTTAAAGAAGAAATATCAAACATTTTCACACCTGTGAAAATGGTTGCAAAGAAGAGCTTATTTCTATGAGTTTCATGAGTATAGTTTCCACAAATGTCTTCAATGGAAAGCTATGAACAGAGTCAAATATCTACATGGAATCTTAAAAGTTAATTGGCTTGACTATTATTTAAAACACGTATCATTTTCATAATGGTAGGCAACTGCACTAATAGATTCTCTATATTTTATGTACTTGGAATGCCTTCTGCTTCGTTTGCAGATTTAAGGGGAAAAAAATCTACAAACTAGCATCCAAAATTTACTGTAAAAGAAATACAAAAAAGTGTAACCACTAAAAACGTTTCATATTTATTTCTGGATAAACATGTTTGCAAAATACTTTACCAGCAATAACATTCTTTAAAGAGAAAACAATGCAAAAATAAAAAAGTATTTGCTTCTGATTTAAATTTCTACTCACTGATATTTTTACCCTGCTGCACACAGAGCAATCACCAGCACACACACGCACACACACACACACACGTGAACACGTGCACATTTATCACAGGAGCATTGCTACTGAGTCCACATTAACTAAATAAATGTTCATACATTCACGAAGGCAAATCCAACAGAAAATCCATCATATTTTTTATCAGCTCTATCACCATCTTCATTTCGAGAAACTCAGTAGACATACTTTTGAATTTACAGACACAATTGAAGATTTAATTAATTAAACAAAACCTAAAACTCTTAACTCTGGGAACACATCATCCGTCAGTTGGTAATACTTAACATCTCCTGGGCACTCTCCATTTGTGGTGTGCTAAGCTAAGCACTACGTCAGGAGGTTTAAACGTGTTTCCTTGAATGTCCACAATGACCTGACGGGTCCCATTTTACAGAGGCTCAAGGAAATAAAACTCTCTTGGGAACTTGTCTTGTGGTCCAGTGGTTAAGACTCCGGCTAAGGCAGAGGGTCAGTGTTCAGGGAAGTAAGATCCAACATGCTGTGCAGTGTAGCCAAAAGATTTTTTAAAATGAAGAAAAGAAATTAAACTCTTTTGGACACACTCATTTTATATCAAAGGGGAAGATACAAGCATCTCTGTGACAGTGGAGATAAGGTAATACAGGGAAAAGGCGTGGGCTGTGATGACAGATCCGACAGGTTAGCACAACCAGATCCCACTCAGCAGCTGGTACCTTGAGGTAAGTTACTTACATTCTCTGAGCCTCATTTTTCAGAGATGTAAAATGGGCATAATGTTATTGATAAGGTCGGGAAGGATTAAACGAGATAATGGACTGCCTTGGCTAATGCCTAGTACTGTAAGTGCTTGACAAAGATAAGGTTTCCCCTTATCTTCCCCAACAAAAATTACCTTTGACAATATACCATGAAAGTAAAATGTTCTCCTTTTCCATTAGAAAGCAGCAGAAATCAGCCATAGTCTGAATTCATCAAACTTGTCAAGCTGTTCAACGTCCATTATTCTTCTT
Organism: Capra hircus; assembly: GCF_001704415.2. Classification (NCBI taxonomy): domain Eukaryota; kingdom Metazoa; phylum Chordata; class Mammalia; order Artiodactyla; family Bovidae; genus Capra; species Capra hircus. Next base: position 55,156,395 of record NC_030831.1, read on the forward strand.
TATTATATTTAAGGCACTTAAAATAATCTCTCAGTGATTTATTCTCCTTTTAACTAGATGCAGTAATTAGAATATCTTTTATGATACGGCAGAGTTTTCATTTCAGTCAAGGTGTTACTGTTTTAGAAAGCCACCGTTCACTAAGAATATTACAACCCAGAAACTAACTGCTTTTATTCTCGCTTTGAATAGAAGCACAAACACAAAATGAAGAGGATACATAGTGGATTTCTATAGCTGAAAGACGGAAACGCTCAAGCGTGCAGGAGCCAGTAATTCCCAAAATACCTTTCATGAACTGAAAACCAGATATGTATGTTGCCATGGCATTCGGCAAAATTGATACATTTGAAATTTGGATTATGTCTGAAAAAAAGTATGGTAAGTTCTTTTTTTTTTCCCTTCCCATAATACTGGCATTAAAAAAAAAAAAAACAAGCTTAATATGTATTTCCCAGAAGAAAAAATGAAGACCAGCAGAAAAGAGTTCATCATATAGACAGGATCCTGGGTAAATGCAGATATTATGTATTGTTAAGTGGACGTCTGCTTCCCAACAATTCTATTGACAATACTAAGACCTCTGAGTCCATGTATCAATATTCCAGTCCAGACTCTGTCCTTAGCTAGCTGGGTTAACCTTGGGTAAGTAATCTAATTTATCTGAGATTCAATTTCCTCAATTGTAAAATGATAACTTCAGTGATAATATTTATCAAGCACTACCTGTGTGCGAGAACTGTTTTAAGTTCTCTGCATATGTTTACTGCCTCGTTTAATCCTTACAACATAACTGAGGAGCTGAGTAGTAGTATAATCACCCCATTTTCGAGGAAAGGAAACTGAGCCACAGAGAGCTTAAGTAACTCATCCTACAACTGCCACCCCAGAGCCAAAGGATTTTGCCTGTCTCACCAGGGTGAGGCTTAGATTATATCATTTCTACATCCCTTACAAGAGCAAAATTCCAAGATTCCACATTGTCTCTTTAGAAGACCTTTATACATTCTTGTGTGGATGCTAAGACGCTTCAGTTGTGTCTGATTCTTTGCAATCCCATGGACTGTAGCCCACCAGGCTCCTCTGCTCATGGGATTCTCCAGGCAAGAATACTGGAGTAGGTTGCCATGCCCTCTTCCAGAGGATCTTCCAGACCCAGGGATCGAACTTTATTCCTACTTCTGTAAATTATTTATCTCCCAGACCCTGCTGTAAGTTTCTTTGGGTCAGATCCTAATTATACATTTTTACTACAGATGAGGACCAAATGTTATGAGTCTGCTGTACGCAAAGTCAGTGTTTTGTAAGTAAATTCCTAAAGGCAGTTGCTGAAACTTTATAAGGCAGAAATTAATCACCTGTTGCCCTGGGGTCCGTAACCTAATGATTTAGAAAAATCAACATACACACCTATTAGTTCAAAAGTAAGAGTTTTTAAGTAAACCAAAAAAAAAAAAAAAAAAAAAATGAGATTGGCACTCAGCTGACAGAAGAGATGGGGATAACATTTAAACCTTGGCATACTTCTAGAGAACTTCCACAACAGTTCAGAGAAATCACACACAGGCCCGTGTTATACAGAAGTCTGTATGTGAAACACTGTCAGAGATCAGAGAGCGCCACGATTTTGAGCAGGAACTCAGGAATCAAATTGTCCACTTTCAATTCTGGGCTGAGCCTATTAAAAGCCCAGGACCCTGGAAAACTGACTAAGCCTGTATGCCTCAGTTTCCTCATCTGCAACATGGGGATAAGAATAGCTGTGACCTTGCGAAATGGTTGTGAAGATTACACAAAGTTCAACATGGGATGTGCGCGCAGCTGTGCTTGAGGCACCCAATAATGATTATTGTGTGTGTATCCATACAATTCTCCTCCATACTGGACCACATATATATATACTGCTGCTGCTAAGTCACTTCAGTCGTGTTCGACTCTGTGTGACCCCATAGACGGCAGCCCACCAGGCTCCACCATCCCTGGGATTCTCCAGGCAAGAGCACTGGAGTGGGTTGCCACTTCCTTCTCCAATACATGAAAGTGAAAAGTGAAAGTGAAGTTGCTCAGTCATGTCCAACTCTTCATGACTGAATGGACTACAGTCCACCAGGCTCCTCCGTCCATGGGATTTTCCAGGCAAGAGTGCTGGAGTGGGCTGCCATTGCCTTCTCCATATATATATATATACACTGATATATATATAAACATATATATATATAAACACAAACACATATACATATGTGCGTTAGTCGCTCAGTTGTGTCCGACTCTTTGTGACCCCACAGACTATAGCCTGCTAGGATCCACCCTTCCATGGGATTCTCCAGGCAAGAATACTGGAGTAGGTTGCCATTCCCTTCTCCAGGGATCTTTCTGACCCAGGGATCAAACCCAGGTCTCCTGCATTGCAGGCAGATTCTTCACCATTTGGGTCACCAGGGAAGCCCATACATATACATATATATTTTTAAATCATGTATGACTGAACAGTTTTATCTTCCAATCAAGCAACAGGTGCTGAGGAAAATGAACCTTAGCTGTTAAATTCAGTGCTGGATTGTACCATTCACTTTTTCTTTCAGCCATTTAGCAAATAATAATTAAATAACTTCTCTAGCCAGATAATCTCGGAGAAGGCAATGGCAACCCACTCCAGTACTCTTGCATGGAAAATCCCTTGGGCGGAGGAGCCTGGTAGGCTGCAGTCCATGGGGTCGCTAAAAGTCGGGCATGACTGAGCGACTTCACTTTCACTTTTCACTTTCATGCATTGGAGAAGGAAATGGCAACCCACTCCAGTGTTCTTGCCTGGAGAATCCCAGGGACAGAGGAGCCTGGTGGGCTGCTGTCTATGGGGTCACACAGAGTCAGACATGACTGAAGCAACTTAGCAGTAGCAGCCAGATAATCTACCAGAAATAAGGAATATAGTATGATTACAGGAGACATGGGCCCTGCCTCTAAGGAACCTATGTGACTGCAAAACAGACTTCAAAAATAATTTCAGCTACTGGTTAATTTTTTCATAACTTAGAATTTCCATTCAGGAGGGCACATGGCTGACTATCAATTTCTCTCAGCTTCTGAATTCCAACATGACCTCCTATATGAAAAGATATTTAACTTTTTATATACAGATGTCAAAACAAGAGTAACTGAGTTGAATGTTTAAAAGTTAAAAAAAAAAAAGAGGGGCTTCCCTGGTGGTCCAGTGGCCAGGATTCCATACTCCCAATGCAGGGGCCTAGGTTCAACCCCTGGCCCAGGAACTAGATCCCACATACCGCTACTAAGACCCAGTGCAGCTGTAATAAATAAATAAAAACAAACATTAAAAAAATAAGTTTTAAAAGGGTCATGATGAGCCACTCCAACAGACAATGTTATTTTTATTGTATTTGCAAAATTAATGATAAATCAACAAAAATATCTTCACCATAAGCGTTAATAATGAGAGTGATAATAAGGACCCAAGCAGCAGCCAAGTAAGTCTGTGATGGATAACATTTATTTCTTCTTTTTAATAATAGGAGGGGGTCTTGAACAAGATACAAAGAAGAATCAAAGTCTAGCTTTTGGGATTCCACAAATAAGCCCCCCCAAATTAACCAGATGTACAGCATGTTCTTATGATCAAGTATCAGCAACCCAAAGTAGGTGAGAAAAATAATAAATGTTCAGCTTTGAAGGCTGCAATAATATCACCATTATAATTCATCCCAATAGATCAACACGGGCTTTACATTAACAGCCTTACTTTCAAAAACAGACACAGCGCCACCATACCATCTCACACTCGCAGTGTTTGGAAAGAATGTCAGGGAAAGCTCCCAGCACGTGTTTCCATCAATCAGAGTAAGTGAAGAGGGGGAAAACAGAGAAAAAGAAAGAACTGGAGAAAGGAAAGCACAAATCCTACATTGTGTGGGCTGCGGGAGGATCGTGTTCCAGCTTCTGAGTAGAAACATTCTCCAAAGTTCCATGCCATTCCAGGCAGATTCCCAACAGCTGTGCAGTCGGCCGTTCTTTGAAACAGACAGAGGCTCTAGTACAAATCCACTTCTACAGTTCTGAAACTTCAAACACCTTCCCTGCTGAAGCAAGGCAGGCTGTACTACTGACTAAAGAAATGCATTTCACTTTAATTGCACTTTTCCTAGTCAATGTGATCAGTGTTATCTTTTTAAAATATGAAAGTATAAAATAAAATTCTATGACAAGATTCCTAAAACGCTATGCATTTCAAAATCGTATTATAGATTATCTCATGCAAACAATCTCTGTCAAACCAACATCCATGCTTGTATTTACAATAAAACATCCTGATGGGTTAGAACTGACCTGACCAGTTGTTTAACAAAATTTATTAAAAATTTTAGTTGTTCTGACATCCTGTGGATCTAGCTGATATACAGCTACATAGCTAGTCATCCACAGCCACCACTGGTGTCTATTTATACCCACTGCATAAAGAATTTAAGGATTAGAATTGCTCCTAAGAAAGGAATTAAAAAAAAAAAAAAAACAGGTGCAAACTTCCCCAACAAAGCTTTGTCTCCATCTAAATTTTCTAAGATATTTAATATTTCCTAGGCCATCTTTGGGATGTACTCTGTTGGAAGAAAACTTCTGCCCCGACAAATTCAACTCAGCCAAAAGAGGCTGAAAAACAATGCTATAAAACCCTAGGTTTTGTGACCTGCTGCTCTAGGCCCAGACCTCTCTGGAAAACAAACCACCATTTGTGATGTAGAAAAACAAGGATGAGGACATGAAATAACAACTCTGTTTTATCAATTTAAACCAGAATTTAAATTCCCATCGAATGTCATAGTGCTCATCTTCTCTGTTCATCGGGTGAATGAGGGGGTGTCACCTCACCAGGCCTTGCCCCCCACCCACCCCACCCCACTGCAAAGACCTAGGGCTCTGCTGTGTGTTCAGATGAACCTGACTCGGCTCAGCCATCTGAGCAGATCTAAGTGATGCTTGAAAACCTGAGTGCGTAAAATCGAGAAGAAGATTTGAATCCCAATTCCTTAAAACAGCAAATGTGTGAACCGATTTGCTGGGTATATTGTACTTAGTTTATCTGAATGATGACTATGTGAATGTATTGCTTTGTTTTCTGACAGTTCTCAAAGAGAATCCTTCACGGGAGGCAGGGAGCCCCTCACTTTACGTGGGGATTTTTGTTTAGGCAGTCATCTCCAAGCCGTCATCACAAATTGAAATGATTTGTACAATAATCAGATTCTGTCATCGCACAGGGACCCTGCACAAGAAAGGAGTCAGAGTAACATTCTTTCTGGTTCCTAGTAGCAAGCTTGCATATGCTAAATATATTCTGACCCTCAGTGCTTACAATGTCCTTGATTCTGACTCCTCTTGCTAATCTCAGGAATATCTTCTTAATTCAAACTAAAACTAACTAACAGATTGTGATTCTGCCCCTTTCAATACATTATTAGCTTATTTCTGGCCCAAATGACTCTTTTGAAAACTAAGAACTATAATCAGAAAATAATCAAGTCCAATAAATCATGTGCTTTTTGAACATGGCCAATCCAGTCACTGTGAAAACAAATTCTGGTGTCCAGAAGTTAATATCATTCACTGGAGGGCCACTGATAATCACAACTTTAACCTGAAATATGCGCTGAGATCCACAGATTCTCCAAGTTAGATGTCTAGAGTTTTCTAGAGAACTTACTCTATCTTCTCTTAGACACATCCAGACAATTACTCTTTTCTAATAGTGTACAAAACAGCTGGGTGCTATAGGAGAAAAAACTATTTTAATATTTTAATAGTTTTCTTTTACACAGTAGCACTCAGCTTGGTTGCTACTTTCTCTAACTTCAATACTCAAAAACTTGTTTATCTGGATTCCTCAAAGTCCCTGATTTTATACAAAGCCAAACGTGGGCTTCTTTGTCATCCCAGAACTATTTAATCCAGTTTCTGACCCCTTATTTCACCCCCAACAGTAGGTCATCCCCCTGTTGATTAGGACCATGTATATCAGTGGTGGGGAGCTACCAACCTGCAGTTAATTGAGCAGGTACCAATATTTCCATTACAGCATCTTCTTTGGTGAAATTACACAGGCCAGAAATTTGGCCTTGCGTGTGTGCAGTAAAGTGCCACGTATACCAACTGTGTTATATAAATAATGAAAATTAAATTACAGGATTTTAGGGACACATTCCAAACAATCCATTTTACTGCCAACTACACTGGGCTCATGACCAGCTGTGGAGAAAAGAATGTCCCCCTCCTCTTAAATCTTTATGTATCCATTTTCTTTGGTTCCAATAAAATTTAAAAAAAAAAAAAGGGCTGAATAGGGTATCCATTATGCCCAATTTTCTAAAATACCTGAACCACAATCACTATGGGTAGCCCCCAAAACCTCTTTATTTAATGTTTAGAGCTGCTCGGTTTTGAACGAAATGTCCATTTTCTCCTCAATTTCATGTGACCAAAACTCTAATGCCAAAACCATGTTCTTTATACATTACGCTTTCAAATGTCTTGAAAAACATTCTTCCCCTCCCCCCTCCATGATGGGGCAAATAGTTAATAATGTTAGTGTTTTGTGGGTTGTTTTTTTTAAATAGTGGCACTCCAGACAGTTTTCTATGTGGGTTAGCTTATTTGGTCCTCATGAATCTGTGAAGGAGACCTTGTTAACTGTTGCCATTTTTCAGATGAGCAAACTGAGACTCGGAGAGGTAGTTTAACTTTTCGAAGGTCACACAGCGGGCAAACGACAAAGCCAGGATTCGGCCTTTAGGGTCTAACTCCGGAACACAGCCTCCCCACCTCTACCGTCTCCTCTGAACCGCATGGAGCACAGTCACAGCTGTGTCCCACGCCACCAACAACTTCCAGAGCTCCTTTCCTGGTCTTTGCGACTCTCCACCTCTAAAGTGTCTTCATCTCCTGTGCACAACAGATTAACCATGCTCGTCACACCTGCCAAGTTACTTTCCTCAACTTAATTTAAAATACACCTCGAGAGGACTTCCCTGGTGGTCCACTGGTTAAGAATTTGCCTGTGAATGCAGGGGACACGGGTTCGATCCCCGGTCCAGGAAGATTCCACATGCCCTGGGGCCCGCCACAACTAGAGAAAGCCCACACACAGCAACAAAGACCCAGCACGGCCAAAATCAAATAAAATAAACCTCAGAATATATCATCCTCATCAAAAGCCTGGGGGAAAAAATAAGATGAGGGAAATCAGATTCAAAAGAAAAAGCACAAAGGAAAAAAAAAACACACACACAACTTCTGGCTTCTACTTTTTCTGGTAAAACAGGAAAAATTGTGTATTTTCTATGCTAAATTAGTCCCTGGGCGTTAGACTAAACAACATCAAATGGCAATCACCATGTTCAGTCGGCCACTCAGGAAGTTCATGGTGACACAGAAATATATGAAATTCAAAGGTAATTCTTTCACACACTTGACTTCAACAATCATTTGCTGATGGCTCTGTACGTGCAAAGACTCCTCGGCTTAGCTCTTTCAAATATCTTAATTCCACTAGCATCCTTCTTTGTTTGTATCTATGTCTCCATCCATCCTTACAAAGCTTTGTAAGGTCAGGAACTATTCTGGGTCCATCTTTTTGATTTCTTTCAGAAATTAGCAAAGAGCCTCACACTAGTTCACACAGAAACAATGGTTACAATTCAACTCAATTGGATTTGTTACATTGATCATAGCTTATCAATAAAATTAAAGTCACTAGAGGTGGATGAATTTAGAGCACGTTATTCAGAGTGAAATAAGTCAGAAAGAGAAAAACAAATATCGTATATTAACGCCTATACATGGAATCTATAAAGATGGTACTGATGAACCTACTTGCAGGGAAGGAACAGAGACGCAGATGTAGGAACGGACTTGCGGCCACAGTGGGAGAAGGAGAGGGCGGGACAAATTGAGAAGGCATATATATACACTGCCACGTGGAGACTAGATAGCCAGTGGGAAGCTGCTGCACAGGGCAGGGGGCTCAGCCTGACGCTCTGTGACAACCTGGGCGGGGGGTGGGGCGGGGGAGGGAGGCTCAAGAGGGAAGAGAGATATATATATAATTATGACGAATTCACGTCGTTGTACAACAGAAACCAGCACAACACTGTAAAGCAGTTATCCTCCAATCAGAAAATTTAAAAAAATAAACTAAAGTCACTAATACCTTATAAATAATTTAGGCTTACTCTTGACACTTTGGACATGGCAAGGACCTGCCACCCGTCTTAGAAAATTAGCTACTCCACTGCTTTGTCAGCCCCCAGGATGAATTCCCTTTAAAATTAATTACTGGCTGACGACCAATGTTTCAGACACCAGAGGCATTTCTTGGGAAACTTCATTCACCTTGCCGCCGCCACCTTAAGTCAGCTTTTCTTTCTGTTAAATTACCAAGAAGGGGAAAGTACGGGCCCCAGAACATGCCAAGGCTGAACCTGAAAATGCTGCAGAGACGACAGGTACCGTACCAGGAGCACTGTTTTTATACACCGCTTAATGGGCAAAATGCCACCAACGGGATGGCGGCCGTTCGGTTGAGGGAGCGACCGCCATCACCAGCAGCTGCAGAAGCCCCGTCGGAGACACAGCCTCTCGTTGAAGCTCATTTCAGCCATTGTTCCCCATAATATGATCTAAAGGAACACTCACAGGATCTCATAGAAAGTTTAAATGTTGTTTGATGAGAGTCATTAGGTATTTAAATCAGAAATGAACGGCACAGCAAGAGAAGCAATCACAGTACGGTAAAGTAGCTCACCAACCTTCCAGGGTGTTCTCCCCACATATCTGTACTCACGGATGTCACACTAAGAACACGAACCACACAGGGAGAAAAATCCCACAGGTGCCAAATCCTGATTCAGGTATAGATCTGGGTGTGTATGTGTGTGTTTAAACCCACATACATATCTTTCCCCCCTACCTGAAGAATGCCCACTATTTAGTAAGTCAATAAAACATTTTCATACGAAAACATATGGATCATTTTTACAGGAGGAACGCAGACATCAGCAAAATTCCACATTTGCCATCAACAAATGAATAGTTTATATCAATAATTCTGAAGAAAATAACATCACATGCGGCAGTCAATCAATGTCCTCTCTTGCTGGTTTTAATGTCTGAACTTCATTCGGGCAACAATGTTTGCTTCTATTAAAGCCTTAAGATTAAGACTCATGGTATTTAACAGAAGAGAAGGCAGAATGACATGGAATGAAAAACAAGTGCGACTTCTTTAAAAAAACAAAAACCACCTCAAACACCCAAGAGCACTGGTTTAAAACTATGCTTTTCCATCCAGGTAAACAGAAAGGCTGCCCTGGAATACACAGTGAGATGGGATAAGCATCAAATATCAGATGTCTTCCTGAGCTTCAACTCGTGGCTCATTTTTTTTTTACCAACATGCAAATAAAATTCAAGCTCTGGGTGGCAACTTTCAGCCAAGTCCCCAAGCTCCTTGTGTTTATGTATTTACTCTTGTCTTTAGTTTGGGTGGAAAAGTTTACGAAGCTCTTCAGGCTATTGTGTACCTAGTGGATCAGTAAATTTCAAGCATGTGTATATGGTATATCATCATACTGAAGGCTTTCAGGGTGGGGAAGCTAATGGCTATTCTCAGCATATGTAGTTGACATGAAAAGACTTAAAAGCTGTGTCTTAGAATCAGCCTCACAGAGCCCAAGGATGTTGTAACATTAGACAATATCAAGCCCAACCAACAGAATCCACTTTTTCCATTTAACTTTAAAGAGAAATCTAGACAAAAGAGTTAGCTGCTGTTGTTCATGGCTCAGACGTGTTCAACTCTTTGTGACCCCATAGACTGTAGCCGGCCTGGCTCCTCTGTCCATGGGATTTCCCAGGCAAGAATACTGGAGTGGGTTGAGAGATAATATACATTTGGAAGAGAAAGAAGGCAGAAAGGAAGGGAGGGAGGGAGAAGAGGGGAAGGAGGAAAACAAAGAAGAAGGAAAGAGGGAAGAAAAGATGGAAAGTCATACCAAAGTATATTAAAGTCACATTATTAAACAAATATTTGGAAACCCATATTTAAAAGAAAATCACGATTAGCTGGTAAATAGTTCTAAAATTATCTAAAGAAAAATATAAAGCAGCTCAGAATTTTTTAAAAGATTTTCTAGAACACTTTTAAATGAGTGAAGCCTAAAGTCACCACAGTATACTGAGAAGACAGAGTCCTAATTCCATTTTAAAGGATTACAAATGTTATATATTAGACTCTTGTAATGCAATTACCTTCTCTACTTAACTACCTCAGTAAAATTTAGAAATGTGATTTTCTATTCTCTTAATGTTAATGTGGATTAAAGTTAAAGGGAGAAAACAGAACATTTATTTAAGTGAGCAGGGAAAATGTTACAGGATATATTGCTGCTTTTATAAAAAAGGGTAGACATTGACTTTGACTTCCCTACAAATTCTACCTTGGCCATGGTCAATGAAAGTAGCAGTGTCTCCCTCTGGGATCCTATGGCATTTGAAACTCTCATCATACATTTTATATTCTGCCTGATATTAATTCATGTATACTCTGCTTTAAGTTAGGCAAGTTATAAGATCACTCAGAACATGAGTTTTTGTTTGCAAAACTGAAATAAGCTACTCTTGAGGACCTAAAAGGATTAAAATATACTTGTGAGAGTACCCTGGAAGTTCAATGAAAAGCACAGTTCTCATCACATTCTGCTCGGAAGGCACCAAGCAGGGTGGCCGTGTGCAGCACTGCACGCACACCTCCAGGGGGCGCCAGGCAGTGACCCTGGCACCACCTGGAAGCCGAACATCTTTCCCAGAACAGACTTTCACACACATTTACTACTCAATAATGGTTTCTGAAACCAAAGTGAATTCTAAAAACAGTAAAAGAAAACCAGATCGTTGAGATTAGCCAAAAAACTAGCAGAGGCTGCCTGTTAATACAAAAATCTGATGAGTGACAGGGATCAACAGCAGGGTGTTTCTTTCCCTTTCTTTGTTCAATTCAAAACTACTTTGGCTTGGTATCTTAATTGAAGGTAATTTTTTCGCGACGCATACTTGTACTTTGATTATGTTCAGATCCTTCACAAGGAAAAAGATGTTTTGAAGCACTAGGTTGCCTTTATATTTCTTTCCCAAACAATATCTTGTCCCTTCACTGAATTTTAGAGGCAAGTGACGGACTAAATCAATCAGCCTGTGTTCTGGGGTTAACCATAATTTGTTAAAACTTGGAAACTCAACTAACACAACCTGTAAAAATGGGAAAACATCCTCCCTTAAATCAAACATGCAAACATTAAAAAGAAAGCTGCCTACAAGCCAACGAAAGTCATCAGTTTGACTACCTGAGCCAGCTGGAAGTCTCCAGCAGACTGAGAAATTTTCAAATTAATTTGGTCACTAGTGTACCCATATATCCAGTGCACGAAACACAGTAATTCAACTTATGTAAAAATCATATACTGGTAACATTTTCAGAAATTTGACTTTTACCTAATAGAAAAACATTGGGGGTGGAGAGCTGATTTGACAGTATCGATGGTGCAGATTTGCAAAAAAGGATGAGAACACTGAACAAAACACAGCTCCTCGACAACTTGCCCACTGAACATTTTATGTATATTGTATGCATTCTCATTAAAAAAAAATTGTTGTTATCCAATTCCTACAACAGCCAGAATGAAAGCTATAAAACTCAGTTAAAACTGAGATACAGAAAAGTCCCTAATTCTTCCTTCTCAATATGTTATATCAAATGTCTTTTAGTAACTACATTAGAAGGCAATTACAGCTTAATAGCTGTCTAAATCCATTATCAGTGTACATTTAACCTTTCAATATTTAAAGATAATATTTAATTTGAGCAAATTAATGGACTGCCTGTGAGACCAAATACATCTATTTAGTCTTTCTGGTTTTCCATCAACGATATTTCTCTTTAGAGACTGGGTCTTGTGACAAGAAGTCTGGTAAAAATGGAGTTCTTTCTATTTGTAGTTTAAACAGATATTAATAAATGAGAGGCCAACCTAACCCCAAATGAGATGTAATGTCCTTATTAACTACATGTGTCTTCTACCATCAACAAAGCTGCTTTTAATTCTCTGCAGATTAATTTGTATCATTAATAGTTAAGTGAGCTTATATACCTTTATCTTTTAGTGTGATTTTTTTTTCAAATTCCGAACTGTTTAATCTCTCTGACTTTAAAAGGACTGAGTAATTTTCCAGAACAGCATTTTTTTCCCACAATTTGCCCTGTATTTCATATCCTCATTCAAGAATAATAGTGTTTAAGAACTATGATAGTGGCTTTAGTGTCTTGTTATATTTTCAGAGACAAGATCAATCAGCAAAAACACCACTGTAAAAAGAATGCAGCATAATTTCCCAGCATTGTATTAATAAATGCAAATGAATAAGATATTAAATTAACCACAGTTAGGTCCTCAGCTATGAAATGAAAACTGTCCAAATGAAGGTTTGATGTTTTAAGGCCTATTGTATTAAGAATTTAAAGGAGAACTTTCTCCACAGTAAAGTAAATACATGTGCCCATATTACCTTTCTTTTCTTAAAGGTTAAAATCAATCACATTGTTCATTAAAATAGTTACTAAATCATCACATTTCACCACATTAATTCAAGTGCATTAGCACCTACCAATCTGAAAAATTTCAAGAATTTTGTTGACATCTTAGTCACATTTTGACAGGTTATAATAATTCTAGTGTGAGCAAAGTATTTTTAAAGTAACTTAAAATGTAGCTTGTCCATGCCAAGTTCTCACGGTCCCCAAATCCAGAAACAAGTTGGTCATCACGCCGGAGTCTGTGTCACATCCAGCTCCTAATAATGCCTCTTCCATCTCCTAAGACCACTGGAACCCTGTGTTATGTAAACGCACAATTCTGTCGGCAGCAGAGGTCATGGAGAGGATGTGACCACGAGTTGACCACGAGTTGTCTGGACTGAACCCCATTAAGGACTCTGCATAAACTATTAAGATTCTGGTGAGCAAGTGTAGAAATGTGCTCATCTTGCATCTGGCCAAGCTTCCTGTGTAGGTTCCCCTGCTAATTACACCTGCCACCTACCAGCCTGGAGCGACCTGCACCTTTCTTCCATCTCTCCCGGCCTTCTGTGTACAGGGGCAAGTTTGCAACCCATCAAATTCCTGTTTAAGTCCAACAGTTTTCCTCTATAAAGTCTGTCTTTTTCTTCCCCCCTCTGGCTGTGCCCGGTCTTAGTTGCAACATGCAGGATCTAGTTCCCTCACCAGGGACTGAACCCAGGTCCCCTGCATTGAAAGCACAGAGTCTTAACCACTGGACCACCAGGGAAGTCCCCTGTAAGGTCTGTGTCGGGTCTGATTTTTAATACTGCCACAGTATTAAAAAAACAACCACCTATGTTTTAGAGTAAACATAAATCTATGTTTAAGAATATCCAATATGTTTAATTTGCCCCAAAACTAACATGAGAAAACGACCAAACTAATATTTTATGATTAGAATTCTTAACAAAACAAACCAATATAATCCTTAAAATGTCTGTCACTGTCATCAAACATTTTGTTTAGTGTTAAAAAAAAAAAACAACTCTAAAATAGGGAAAATATATGTACATGGTTTAAGAATCAGGGTCATACAAAAGTCATACAGCCCTACCATACCTCTTTATTTCCTCCTCAGTCGTCCTCAGGTAATCAGTTTGCTCCTCGTGTTTATTTCTTAAATGCAGGTACAGTGCTCATGCCTGGAGAATTCCACGGACACAAGAGCCTTCGGGACTACAGTTCAGGGAGTCACAAAGAGTCGGACATGACTGAATAACTAACAATTTTTCACCATTTTCATGGCGATATATACGTATATTCCTATTTCCCCCCCCTTTTTGCATGTAAGGTAAACTTCCAATTTCCTACACTGGTATGTCTCAGACTAAACTATCACTTAATTTTTTTATTTTTTTTTTTAGCCATACTGTGTGGCTTGCAGGATTTCAGTTCCTGGACCAGGGACTGAACCCATGTTCCCTACAGTGGAAGGTTGGAGATTTACCCTCTGGACCACCAAGGAATTCCCTGAACTATCACTTTTAAGTGGGAATATTTTTAAAAAGTACATGAGCTGGTTGAAATAATATTCCAACAAAAATGCAGAGGATCCATATCAACCACAGTTCTATTTGTATAACTACCCAATATCTTCCAGATCTGAATACATAGGAAAATCTTCATTAATCCAGCAAAAGCCCAACATCTAAATTGGAATTTTTGAGTGTAGTTTCCCTATTTAAACCTTACTAACTTCAATCACAGATTATAAAACTGGGAGGTAATCAAGTAATGATCATTAAAAATAAACCTCTTTAGTTATATTCTATTTGAACAAAGTAACCCAAAATTATTTATCCCATACAATGTATAAGCATTTCTCATGGAAAAAATTAACATTAGAGTCACCCATTCTTAGGTTACGAAATGTATATGGATAACCCTGAAATGAAGGATGTCCTTTTTTCTTAATAAATGATTTTAGGCCAAACAAGTCAAGAATTAATATTGATCCCTTAAAAACCAGACTGTTACTGTTTTTAACCAAAGTTTCCATCAGAAAAGATAATGCCAAGGCATTTCTCTTTGGAAGGATATGATACTTTCAAAGCATCATATCCTCCCAATCAGGCTTTATTCTATTATTCATTAAAGTAACTTAAAGGAATTCTAGTATAATCCCAACCCAAGACTATGAGAATCGGTCGCCCATCTGACTTGTAATGGTAGGCAGGAAGAGAGCTAAAGAAGAAGCACAATTTTTTGAGAAAGACATCAGAAAATTCACTGAATTGAGATTTTTGTATACATTAAAAAACGCATCGTATATTTTCTGCCCTTTAAAAAAGTTAGCCTCATCCAAGCAGCTACCAACACATGCCAAACACCAGACATCCAAACGATGAGACCAGCAACATCAAAGCCAAACAGAATGAGTTCCCCAAAGCAAAAGCAAAAAAGTAATTGTTAGTTAGACTTCCGCTTGTGGCCATCAGAAATGTTACCTTAATTTGGCCTTAATGACCTATAATCAGTTTTAGCATATGGCTTTTAAGACTGCCATTATTCAGCCTGATCGATGGATATAATGGAGCAGAGCACAACTGCAGGTATAATTAAGTAAGTTCCTCTAACAGTGGAATACGTGGTACATCGCTAATGTGTAAATGACTAAATAACTTAATTAGGTGAAATGAAGTGCACTTACAACCACAGATACTTAAACCAAATCACGATAACACTGTGTACACGGATTTTTTTTTTTTTCAAATGTTTCTTTAAACAGTAGGGCAAAGAAATACAAAGGAACTGGGACTGGAACAGTGAACACTGGTTAACACCGACTCCTGAACGGAAAATGAAAAAACAAAACCAAAATTCTTTCTAGAGGTCAAAAAAATTACAAATAATCATGGGATTTTTTTTTCCTCAAAATTAAAAAAAAAAGTTGATATGGAGAGCAAATAAATATAAGAATGACCTAGTATTTTGCTTTTGGCTCCAAAGTTTTATTTTGGATACATATTCTCTTTCATGTTAATCATTTAAGGATTGAGGGGTACGAAGAGGGATGAAGCCTAAAATCCCCATACACAGCCTAAGTTAAAGTTATACTCGGGGGTGGTTTCCTAAACGTTAGCAAGTAAACCTGCTGTTCTTCTGGGTTTTGCCATTCCGTAAGTGTAAATAACCACGACAAACGATCATGTGGTAACACCTTTCTGGTTGTACCAGGAGAAAAACACGGATGTTAAAATTCACCCAAAAAGGCTGCTCCCTGAAGTAAGATAAAGCAGCAGACAAACACAGCGGGAAATGAGTGCGAAGTGCACACGTGGGGCCCTGATTCAAAACACAGCTGCTGGGTCTAATTTTAGGCCAACTGGCCTTGTCAGTGTCTCTTAACAAGGAAAATGTCCCCACTGAATATTAGAAGCTCTAAAAAGAAGGGCGAAAAGCACATAATAATATTCATTAGTTATCTCTACCATGGCCACTGTTTTATGCAGAAAATATGTATCACAACTTCTCAGTGAGAGAAGCTGAGCCAGTGCCGTGAAAGGTATTTCAGTGAAGGAAATTTTACTCCCAAGAAATGACCCATGAAGATCCAGAAATATATGGGCCCAAATCAGAGATACCAAGGGAACACTTCATGCAAAGATGAGGACAATAAAGGACAGAAACGGTATGGACCTAACAGAAGCATTAGATATTAAGAGGTGGCAAGAATACACAGAAGAACTGTACAAAAAAGATCTTCATGACCCAGATAATCACGGTGCTGTGATCACTCACCTAGAGCCAGACATCCTGGAATGCGAAGTCAAGTGGGCCTTAGGAAGCATCACTACGATAAAGCTAGTGGAGGCGATGGACTTTGAGCTGAGCTAGTTCAAATCCTAAAAGATGATGCTGTGAAAGTACTGCACTCAATCTGCCAGCAAATCTGGAAAACTAAGCAGTGGCCAGAGGACTGGACAAGGTCAGTTTTCAATCCAATCACAAAAGGCAATGCCAAAGAATGCTCAAACTACCGCACAGCTGCACTCATCTCACACGCTAGCAAAGTAATGCTCAAAATTCTCCAAGCTAGTCTTCACAGCACCTGAATCAAGAACTTGCAGATGTTCAAGCTGGATCTAGAAAAGGCAGAGGAACCAGAGATCAAATTGCCAACATCCACTGGATCATAGAAAAAACAAGAGAATTCCAAAAAATACCTACTTCTGCTTCATTGACTATGCTAAAGCCTTTGACTGTGTGGATCATAACAAACTGGAAAATTCTTAAAGAGACAAGAATACCAGACCACCTTACCTGCTTCCTGAGAAATCTGTATGCAGGTGAAGAAGCAACAGTTAGACCAGACATGGATTAACGGACTGGTTCCAAACTGGGAAAGGAGTACATCAAGGCTGCATATTGTCACCTTGCTTATTTAATGCTGGCCTGGATGAAGCACAAGCTGGAATCAAGACTGCCAGGAGAAATATCAATAACCTCAGATATGCTGATGATACCACCCTTAAGGCAGAAAGCAAAGAACTAAAGAGCCTCTTGATGAAGGTGAAAGAGGAGAGTGAAAAAGCTGGTTTAAAACTCAACATTCAGAAAACTAAGATCATGGCATCTGGTCCCATCACTTCACGGCAAAGAGACAGGGAGACAGTGGAAACAATGGCTGACTTTATTTTGAGGGGCCCCAAAATCACTGCAGATGGTGACTGCCACCACAAAAGTAACAGACGCTGCTCCCTGGAAGAAATGCTATGACCAGCTGAGAGTCAATGCCTAGGTGGGTTGATAAGTCCGGGGTCCCTGAGGAGGAGAGAAGGATCTGGGACTCTCAAGAAGCAGGAAAGGACACACGTCTTTATTTTTCTCTACATTCCTCAGTCTTAGTCACATAAAACGCTTTTTTCTTTAAGCCCAAAACTGATGATTACACAGCAAACAACTCAATTTAAACTCTGTACTGGGGATTATAGGTTTTCCCTGGTGGCTCAGACGGTAAAGCGTCTGCCTACAATGCAGGAGATCGGGGTTTGATCCCTGGGTCAGGAAGATCCTCTGGAGAAGGAAATGGCAACCCACTCCAGTGCTCTTGCCTGGAAAATTCCATGGATGGAAAAGCATGGTAGTCTATAGTCCATGGGGTCGAAAAGATTCGGACATGACTGAGCGACTTCACTTTCACTTTTTCTTTTCACTAGGAATTATATAACAACAATGTATCTGCTTGAGGACGGTTTCTCCTTCTTGAAAACCTCACTAATCCTTATACCTTAGAATGTATGGGAATAGAGCTGGTAAAATGTTTCTATTGTTAAATTCTAATCCTGTTGCCTTAAAATGTAAATTGTGGGAGTGGGTCTAGTAAGATTTTTACAACCTTGAGACATTCTTTTGATTTATTGTAATAACTAATTTAAAAATAACTAATTTAAAAAGTATATAAAACTCCCTTGCTTAGACAAGCGAGGGGGGCACTCTCCATCCCACTTCTGATGTCTGTGTCACAACCTTTCTGTCCCTTTTTCATACTTTAATGAAACTGCTACACAAGAGCTCTTGAGTGATCAAGCCTGGTCACTGGTTCCGAAGCTAAATCTTCTTCTTCAGAGATCACGAATCCAACACCATTCACCATAAGTTATCACAACCTAGACAGCATATTAAAAAGCAGAGACATTACTTCGCCAACAAAGGTCCGTCTAGTCAAAGCTATGGTTTTTTTCAGTAGTCATTCATGGATGTGAGAGCTGGACTATAAAGAAAGCTGAGCACTGAAGAATTTATGCTTTTGAATTGTGGTGTTGGAGCACACTCTTGAGAATCCCTTGGACAGCAAAGAGATCAAACCAGTCAATCCTAAAGGAAATCAGTCCTGAATATTCATTGGAAGGACTGATGCTGAAGCTGAAACTCCAATAATTTGGCCACCTGATTCGAAGAATTGACTCCCTGGAAAAGACACAGATGCTGGGAAAGATGGAAGACGGGAGGAGAAGGGGACGACAAAGGATGAGACAGTTGGATGGCATCACGGACTTGATGCACATGAATTTGAACAAACTCTGTGAAACAGTGAAAGACAGAGAAGCCTAGCACGCTACAGCCCATGGGGTCACACAGAGTCAGACACGACTTACCGACTGAACAACATCTCTGAATGTCCACGAGTTTCACAGATGTTTCACAACTGCTAACATTTACTGAGCTCTTACTGTGTGTAAGCCCAGGGCTAAAAATGCTGTACCTGGACATGTTCATTCTACCCTCACAACACTATCAGGCGGGTCCTCTGAGTAGGTCCTTCAGTAAATGAAATAAAAAACTTTAGTTTACTTTATCAAAAGCATTTGCTGCCACCGTCAAGCAGGGCAATGAAGCATCTGTCTACTAACGTAACCGTCGCCTCCCTTGATTATTCCAGAAGAGAGACACATAGAAATGCTCATAAAGTGGTCTCTAGAGCCTTACCTCCAAAATTGTATGCAAAATATTCAATCTTCATGCTGCCTGATTGTCCAAGAAAAGCACCCTGTCTTTTATCAGATTCCCAAAGCACTCTGTAGCTCCAAAACTGTTCAGACTCCCTCAACGTCACACTCCCGGGCCCGGGCCAAACTTGGAGCATCACATGCCCCCAGTGCTCTCACTACTCCATTTCTAGTTTCAGAGAACTGCCTGTGGTGTTCCAAGGTCACAAAAGCACAGACCTTTTGTCTAGAGATGACCCACTCACCCTTCAAACCCCAACAGACATGGCAAGCTTGATGAAGTCCCTTTGGCATTTACCTCCACCCCAACAATTCTGACCTCCCGGTGACCCTCTATGCATATTCACTTCCAAAAAATTTACCAAGCAATAGGATAACATTTAGTGTACATGCTCATCTCCTTCCATGTAAGCTCCTTGAGATCAAGAACTATGTTATTTATTACCATTTTTACTATCTTAACCCGTCAACACAGTCCTTCACATATAGTATGGGGTCGATAAATTTGCTAAATTATCGATAAATTAATATACAAACAAAACACTATAAAAATTGTCAGTTAATGACTCTGTGTCTAAGAAGGTACTGTATGACACAAAATTTAAAAGAAACGATCTTTGCGTATATTGATTCAAAAACCTCGTATTTGTTGATCCTAGTTCCACAAAGAACCTGACAGACTCCTTACAAAATTCTTTCAAATAATGATTTTTGACAACTTTCTTCTTTTATCTTGTACTCTAATTTTTAAACAGTTTGTTCTGCTTATAAAAAAATATACATGCTCACGATTACATCATGTATACACAATAAATAAAGTGTATAAAGAAAACATATATTGCCCATACAAGAAAATATGTGACTATCCATGTTTTTTACAAATTTTTTTTCATTTTTCAAATAGACAAATTCACTCTTTGAGATTTAAAGTGAGTTGTCCAACTGTCCACGATCATGGAGCTAATAATGGAGAAGAATGGAACCAGAACATGTAGAATGGAACCTTTCTAACATGTAGATCTAAAATGTATCTCTCTAGATACCAGGCTTCCCTAGTGGCTCAGAGGGTAAAGAATCCTCCTGCAATGCGAGAGACCTGGGTTCAGACCTTGGGTTGGGAAGATTCCCTGGAGGGAGGGCATGGCAATCCACTCCAGTGTTCTTGCCTGGAGAATGCCATGGACAGAGGACCCTGGTGGGCTGCAGTCCATGGGGTCACAAAGAGTCGGACAGACTGAGCAACTAAGCACGCAGAGTTTGCAAGCCATGTCCTCCCCAACCCTACCAATATCCAGTTGCTGCCTGTTTTTTCAAATAAAGTTTTACTGGAATGCAGTCTTGTTCTCTGGTTTACTGGTTTCCTACAGCTACAGCTGCTACAACAGCAGAATTTAGCACTTGCAGCTGAGAGTATATTACACACAAAGTTGACATTTATTAGCTGGTCCCTTACAGAAAAGAATTTGCTAACCTTTGCTCGAGACTATGCCATTCTAGTCTCAGAAACATGTATTTATTCTCCAGGTCTAAAGAATGAGTTCTTCTTTTAAGGAAAATTCCTTTTTCAGATGCTACATATGTAAGAGGTACAATGGTAAAATCCATAACGTAAGGGTCTGAATACTCGTAGGAGCTTCCTTTTAAATTTTTTCTTTAAAAAAATCAAAATACCAAAATGTATATTCGAATCAAAATGTCCTGCCAAAACCCGAAATATTTACTAAAGGAGGCACGAGCCATAAATGGCAGTGGGAAAGCTCTGGAGAGAAAAATCAATTCACCGGCACTTAATACAACCAATACAACCCTCCACAGAGTCTCCTCTTATGTCTGGCCACGGACGTCCTGCCCCTACTTGGCCCAAAGAATCCAACTCACCCAATAATGCGCCCCAAACTTTAGTTCCACCTTCTTGATCTTTGCCTTAACTAAATACTAACTGAACACTTATCTAGTTAATGCTCTTCTTTATAAAGAATTACCTCAAAAAACAAAACACCAAAACTTAGCCTTCTCCTAAGAATAATATCCATAAAATCCAGGCTCAGTTGTGCTAGTTACATTTTTTTTAATAAATAGCAAGTCAACCAGACAGAAAATAGACACGACTACTGAAATTAAAAGTTTCTATGTTCTCTCCTTCTCTAGCTAATAAAAAATATTCAACGATAATTCAATATTCCACCATGTCACTTCTCAGAGAACTCACTTAATTGTTCTTTGTTTAATTTTCATCAGCTGTACACTCAAAGACATCAGAGGGATGCTCTGGGGAATAAAAGAGTTAGTGAATAAAAAGCTTGATCCATAATGAAATGTTGAAAATGTCATGCTCCCTCCAGAACCTGATGTACATATTATGTGAAGGGATACATGTGTGAGAACATTGTAACCAAAGAGACACAGAAGTATAGAACAGTCTTTTGGAGACTGTGGGAGAGAGAGAGGGTGGGATGATTTGGGAGAATGGCATTGAAACATGTATAATATCATATATGAAACGAATCACCAAACCAGGTTTGACGCATGACACTGGATCCTTGGGGCTGGTACACTGGGACAACCCAGAGGGATGGTACGGGGAGGGAGGAGGGAAGGGGATTCAGGATGGGGAACACATGTATACCTGTGGTGGATTCATGTTGATGTATGGCAAAACCAATACAATACTGTAAAGTAATTAACCTCCAATTAAAATAAATAAAATTATATTTAAAAAAAAAGAACACTGCAACCTCTGCTCATTACAGAAATTTTTTAGAAGTCTGCCAAGAGAAGAAATAAGGCAGAGGTGCAAAATCTCTCCTCTTACAGTTCCAATACCTGGACTAAACCAAGGTTTCCCCTCTCCCTACCTCTAAGGCCTTGGACAACACGCAGGGGATTCTCTGAGTCAGTTTCTTCCTTAGTGGTTTGCTTTCACGGCTTTACACAAGACAGTGACATAACAGTGCCTCAGTGAGTGTGAATCCTCCCATCCCGAATCTGGGCTGATATTTTATCTACATGCAAAATATATGTGAATTTGCCAGAAAAATGTTACAGTCATGAGAAATTCAGGGCTTCAAAGATGGCACTCGTGGTAAAGAACCTGCCCGCCAATGCAGGAGGTGCAACAGACTCGGGTTCAGTCCCCGGGTGAGAAGACGCCCTGCAGACAGGCATGGCAACCCACTCCAGTATTCTAGCCTGGGAAGTCCCATGGACACAAGAGCCAGGTGGGTTAGGGTCCACAGGGTCGCAAAGAGTTGAACACAACTGAAGCAGCTTAGCACGGACACATCAGAAATTCATGTGACTCTGAAAATCTGATAAATACACACAAAAAAGTTTAGTGGTTTCCAATGACAGTACTATGACTAAACTTAAAATGAACATGATCTCACAGAACTATCACTCCTCTTAATTAGTAAATTCAAATTTTAATACATATATATGATTATTGAATCACTTATTAATCAAATCTAGAATTTACTGAATAAAAATAAATTTTAACTTAAATTAGCAGATCAAAGAAAGCCTCTCTGAGAAAATAGTCTTTCAGATAAAGTCTGAATGGAGTTAGTCAGGTAACGCATGAGAGGAAAGGTTCTCCAGAGCATGTGCAAAGGTCCTGAATCAAGGAAAAGCTTGTCAAACTCCAAAACCTAAAAGAAATTCAATGTATTTTAAATACAGAGTGCAACAGGAAACAAGATCCAAATGAGGCTGGACAGACATGTCTAGGATATGTTGAAGAGTACAAAAGTTAGTCTATAACACTGAAAGTGCTTATAACAGTGCAAAATACTGAAGATGGGAGATGAAATATTTTGTTTGGCATTTTTTAAAAACTCACCTTGGCTGCTTCCAAACATAGATTCAAGGAAGAAGTGGAAATACAGTCAGGAGGCTCCTAGAGTATACCAGGCAAGAAATGACAGTCCTTCACTTCAACTGGTCAAAGTAGAGGTGGTAAGCAGAACTCTATGATGATTAGATGGGGAGAGATAAAGGGGCCAGTGTGTTCAGATCTCAGTTTAATCAACTAGGTGCATGGGAGTACCATTCCTAAGATACAGAAATAAGACAGACGTATATTAAGGGCAGAGGAGGAAATCAAATAAAATAAACAGCTGACTCTACAAACTGACACTGAGAAACACAAATGATACTACAGCAATATATATGAGAGCTGGTATCTTAGAAACAAAGATGATTCAGGAAGAAAATACCCATGAGAATCAAAGGAAACGTACATCAACTGCCTACTGTGTACTGGATATGGGTCAAGGGCATGGCAAGTATTATCTTACTGAATTCTCCCAACTATCCTGTTTTTACCCACTTTACAATATGAAAACGCTGCTAATAACTAGATGATAACCAACCCAATATAATTCCAGATTGAGGCACTGTGCCATACCGCCTCTCAGCAGAAAAGGAAAAGAGGGTCCAGGTAAGACCCTCAAGGGACTCAATTTACAGTTCAGGCAGAAGAGCAGTCAGCAAAAGGGAGGCAGAAAACCAACCAACCAAACAAACACGAGCAGAAAGTGATAGAGACACTGAATTTCCAACAAAAATAAATGAATTTTCTCTTAAAAACTGCTGAGAAGTTTAATGAAATAGCATTACTAAATTGCTAAATATGAAAATGAGAAAGGAAAGCTGTGGGAAAAGACAGCTGTCCAGAAAAGAAAGGCAACTGAATAGACAGCAGAGGTCCCAAGAACCCCAATGGAATTCAGAAGGTATTAGAATAAAATCATCCAAGTAATGAAAAAAGAAAACAATGTCAACCTGAAAATCTGTGCCCTACAAAACGATCTTCCAAGAACAAGAAGGACACTCTGGATAAACAGGAGTACAAGACCTGGGCTCTAACACTCCTATATCAAAAAACTTCTAAAGGATATGTTTCACCAAATAAAATGACCCCACAAAGGCCAAAGAAGCCAAAGAGCATTGAGCAAAGAAATTACTAAACAAGTAAATCTAAACACTGTCTATAACGCTTAGATAAGAATAATATCTAATTTCCAGGAAATATTTTAAAGTTCCAAACAAAAGTACTCTCAGTAGATAAGAGAGTGATATGAAGACCAGGATTCTGTGGTGCTGAAACTGTTTCAAAGGAGAGTTAAGATTATAAACTTTAGACTCTGTCAGAAAACTATGCACAGTAAAATCTAAAGGAATCATTAAAAAAAAAAATTCAAACAATGAGAGGGCAAAATGAAGTAAAAAAATGAAATACTAACTAGCTATACTTTAAAAGGAATAAGAGAAAAAAGGAAATGTATAAGAAGCAATACAAATCAAAATTCAAGATTTAGATGACATTAATCACAGAGCTACCACATCACACAATTCCAACAGGCATATTCACAGCGTCGTCTTTGTAAGAGGCATAAAGCAAAATATACAAAAAAAGTAATGGACTTAGGTCATTTGATATCTGATTAGACTGAAATTAAAATTCATCTGTAGCAGAATACTTAAAACATACCATCTAGGATGGGTTGAAAATAAAAGGTTAAAAATAGATACACTAGATGAATATTAGTGAAAAAAAAAGTGAGATAACTACACTAATAACAGACCAAATAGATGATAAGACAAAATGGTAGAAAGAGGGTGACCACATATAAACTGGACAAAGTGTTTAATTAACCATGAAGACCTAGTCATTCTAAACTTGAATGCATACAATTTCAATATGTACAAAGCCAAAACAGAAACACAGGGAGAATGTGCAACATCACCATGATAGAGGATTATTTCAATCCACTTCTCTTAATGACAAAATGTTAGGCAGACCGAAAAAAAAAAAAACAAAAAAAAAACCTTCTGTAAAGGTATAGACAATTTTAAGGCACAATTAACAAGCTTAAATTTCTGGACACATAAATCCTTCAACTCAATAATAAAAGAATACACAATCTTCCCAAGCACACAGTGGAACACTTATGAAAACTGATTAATTAAAACTGACAATAAAGCAAGTCTCACAAGAACCAAAGAACTGTTGTCACATAGAACAGTTCTCTGACAACAATTAAATTACATTCAAAGTCAATAATAAAAAGATAAATAACACGTTCATTTGTAAAATTTTCAAGGCATCAATAAATAGTGCAAGAATCAAAGAAGAAAATGATTTCAAATACTTACAAATAACATATAATGGAACATGTTACATACTAAAACCTATGGAATATATATTAACAGCAATACTTAAAGAGCATTTTATAGCCTTAAGTTCTTAGATTAAAAAAAATAACAATGAGCTAAGTGGTGAACTTAAGAAGTTAAAAAAAAATCAGAATAAACCCAAAACAAATAAAAAGCTGGCAATAATTAAGATTAAAAAGTAATGAAGCAGGAAAACACACACACACAAATAATCCACAAAGCCAAAAGCTGATTCTTTTTGTAAAGACTAATACATAAGAAAAACGTCTAGTGATCTTGATAGAGGAAACCATACAAAAAAATTAGGAGTGAAAAATGAAACTTAGTTATAGAATCAGTAGAGATTAGAAAAGTAATTAGAGAATACCATACACAACTTTAAGGCAATCTATTTAAAATTTATACGAAATGTGAAATATTAAATCCATCATGTATATAATTTTATTCAAATATATAATTTTAAAACTACTGAAAAAGAAAGTAAAATTCTCATTCTCAATATTTAAATATTTGAAAATTCTATCAGTGCTTTAAAATCGTCTCACATGAGGCTCAGATTGTTACACAGACAAGTTTTGCCTGATTTCAAGGAACAGATTAGTTGAGACTCATACACACTCTACAAGTGGTGACAGAATGAAAATACTGTTGTATTCAGTTTACAGGTCAGTATAACCTTGGAGCTAAAACCAGATACGGACAGTAAGAGAAGAAATATTATATATCAATCTTAGTTATAAGCATAGATGCAAGGTACTAAAGAAAACAGAAAACGGAGTGTAGGATATTACTTTTAAAAGAGTAATAAAAACACATCAATCACACTAACAAATCCCCAAAATCCAAAGGGCATGTACCATACGGAAAAATATAAATATCACTCACAATATTAACAGATTGAAGGAGATTTTTTAAGTCCTAATTTAAATATGTATAGAAAAAAATTTATAGAAACACCACCACTCACAAACTCTAAGCAAGATATACACAGAATGACACTCCTTAATGAAATATATACCATCATCAATGTCAACAGTGAAAATCAGGGAGAAGACAAGGATATCTAATACTGCTATCTGTATTCAAGAATACAGAACTTGAGGTCCTAGGTAGCACAGTAAGACAAGAAAAAGAGAACAAACTAAAACAGATACATCTGTTTGCAAGGGGTATGAAAAGAAAAACAACTTTCATTATTCACACACAATATGAATATACAAAAAAGTATAATGAAAGCACATAGAGAATTTTAGAATCAGTAAGAGAATTTAGCAATATGGCTAACTATGAAATCAATACCCAAAGATCACTTACACACACACACATATGTGTGTGTGTATGTATGTATGTGTATATGTATATATTAAATATATGGAACAATTTGACTATTTAATTTAAAAGAAAATACCATTATCAATAGCAGTAAAAATAAGATACTGAAGAATGTCATCAAATGATATACATGACCTCATGAAAAAAATTATAAAACTTTGAGATATCAAAGAAGACCTAAAGAACTGAAGAGATACATGACTGCAGATAATCATCCTTAAAAATACATCAGTTTTTCCCCACTGATCGTTAGATCTCATGCAACATGAACAAAATTCCTAAGAGGCTTATGAAAGACCTTGGCAAACTTAACTTTAAAATTTCTGTGGAAGAAGACAGGCCTCCAAATAGCTAAAAGTGAAAGGTACACATAGGATGAGAAGAAGAGAAAAGACCTTACTACCACATACCAAAATGTGGCATGAAACTTATTACAAAACGGCACTGGGGCATGTGTAGACAAACTGACCGAAAGATCAGGAAAAAAAGGACTCAGAATGAAAAACCCTTACAAACACAGAAACTTTCAGTATTGCAGAAACAGCACTGTGGAAGCCTACAGAAAGGACAGCCTTCTCAATAAATGATTCTAGAACAAATGTCTATCAAGATATTTAAGAAAAAGCAGAATTAAAAGCCCTACTTGCCACTCTACAAAATCTATCCCAACTGTATTAGAAACTTAAATGTGGATGTCGAAACTATGAAATCCTTTCTTGAAGAAACATATAAATGAATACCTTTATGACCCTGAGGCAGAGATGGATTTTCCAACCATGACACAAAACATGAAAAGGTAAAGGAAAAAAAAGACTACATTAAATGTAAGGCCTTATGTTCATCAAAAAACACCACAGGGAGTGTAAAAAGACAGGTCATAAAATAAGGGAAAGTATTTGCAGCATGCATGACTGAGAAAGAATTATATCCACATATATATCAGGAACACCCACGAATCAATAAGGAAAAAAAAACAGTCAATGGAAAACTGAGGAGGGAAGATTCTACAGAACAAACATGAATGATAAATAAATGCATTTAAGATGTTTAACTTCATTAAGTATCAAGGAAATGCAAGTTAAGATCATAGTGAGATACATTTTCTATTTTATAACCCCTAGATTGATATAACAGGCTTCCCTGGTGGCTCAAACTGTGAAGAATCTACCTGTCATGCAGGAGATCTGGGTTCAACCCTGGGGTTGGGAAGATCCCATGGAGAAAGAAATGGCAACCCACTCCAGTATTCTTGCCTGGAAAATCCCATGGACACAGGAGCCTGGTGGGCTACAGTCCATGGAGTCGCCAAGAGCTGGACACAACTGAGTGACTAACACACACACACACACACACACACATATTGATACAAATTAGGAAATCTGAAAATACTGAAAGTAGACAACAATATGTACCCATAATAACCTTTTATGCTGTGGGTGGGTATGTAAATTGGCAACAGCTCTGGAAAACAATTTGGTGCTACCTTAACACCTGCATGACTCTGTAACCTAGGAGTTTTACTCACGGATATCCAAGACAGCAAAAGAGATGACCAAGCACGCATCAAGAGTGTTCAGGAAAATATGTAGTCTCAAAAAATGGGAACCAATCCAAAGGTTCACGAACCAGACCATACAGAAATAAACTGAGGCACATTCACCAGCAATGGAAATACACTAAGGCCACACACAGCAACATGGACAGATGGGAAACACAGGACACCAAGGGAAGAGAGCGAGAGGGACGCGGCAGCACCGGACTGACACCACATTTCTAACCCTCCATCAAGCAAAGCCCAACATCACGTTGCTTAGGGATACACAAACATGTCATTAAGCTACTCTAAAAAGAGACAGAATATTTACCTCTGGCAAGAAAGATGGGGGAAGGCGGATAAGGAGGAAACCCACAAGGTTCTGATGATGCTCCAGTTCTGACAGTGAGTGGTAAGTCCCCAGGTCTTCCTCACGCCATCATTTTGCTTCGTAGTTCACATACACTACATGTATTATTCTGCAGGTGTCCAACACCACAAGGTAAAATGTGTCTGGAATACCTGGTTGGGGTAAGGCTTATGAAAAGTGTATACAAGGGAAGGATACAGAAGCCGCCAGTGTAGACAACAGTCAACAAACTCTTGCTGTGAAAGACGACCGGTCAGTGGAGAGAGGAAGAGGGAGAGTTGGTGTTTGGCTCATTAGGGTTTTGTTGTCTTTCTAATTATGAAATATTAGGAGCACAGAGGGGTCAACCACAACATTCTACAATTTTTCTTTCCAAAACAATAATGATAAAGTGCTGCCAATAACTGCGGAAGCACCCTGTGTGCCCTCCTCACGCCAAAAGGAAGGTAACTGTATTTTGTTTTTCTTTTAAACTGAGAGTTACGAAGGTGTGCCTAGATGCTGATGCGAGTTCCCCAGGAGGCAGGAACAACACGCGAATGTTGTCCACTTGCATCAGCCCCACCCACTGACTCGCCAGCTCCAGGCACGTGTGTTAAGGAGCTTCCCGCTCAGCGCAGAGGGTCCCGGACCTCACTGCTGTCACTTCAGCACGCTTCTGAAGAAGCACACACAGAGCCCGGGGGTCCCGCGGCCAAGAATCACTCACTGGCATGGCCATCAGGGTCCAGCCTATAGTCACCCATTCCCCTGTGCTCTAACCAGCTGGGCCCAGAGCAAAGATGGAAAGAGAGAAGGACCGGGAAAAAAATAACTATTTTCTTCCTTCACTTTGAACCGTGAATATACCACAAGAAGGGTGACGGCTTTCCTAACGGACTAACAAACTTGGAGGGCTGAGAGGAGACTTCCAAGTGTGAAGCATCACATTCATGAGAAAACGAAGGGAGGCAGGCAGAGAAGGAGTGAGACGGTCAGAGGGAAAGGGTTAGCGGGAAGGTTCACCAGGAGCTCTCAGTGGGGACAGCTTCATTCCATGGCTAATCCAAAGCCACCGGACGATTTTCCCCATGGCTGCCTCAGACAAAACACAAGCAGGTAAACAGCATTTTCATCGCAGATGGAATACGGTCCAAATCTGACCACCATCCTAGCGTTCACCAAAGATGCTCAGCAACATCGTGGTGATGTGCTGATAACTGACCCCCAAGTGTGCGATGGACTCAATTCCACAAGTTGAAATGAACCATCAAACCAGTCAAGCCTAAAGGAAACCAGTCCTGAATATTCATTGGATGGACTGATGCTGAAGCTAAAGCTCCAAAACTTTGGCCATCTTATGCGAAGAGTTGACTCGTTAGAAAAGCCCCTGATGCTGGGAAAGATTGAAGGCAGGAAGAGAAGGGGGCGACAGAGGATGAGATTGTTGGATGGCATCACCGACTCAATGGACATGAGTTTGAGCAAACTCCGGGAGACGGTGAAGGACAGGGAAGCCTGGCGTGCTGCAGCCCATGGGGTCACAGAGTCGGACACAACCGAGTGACTGAACAATCAGAACCTGAGCTAGCAGAAGCCCAACTAGAGTGTAATTACTGAAAACCATTAAATAAGAAGAGTCCCTTTGGTCTCTTTCTCCCACTCCCACCTCTGCACCCTCTCACAGCAGAACTGCAAAATCCATCTTCCACTTTTATCAGAAAATAAAAAACACTTCTGTGGTGTCTGGGTGCAAAAAAGGCAGTCAACAGCACGTGGTAGCTGAATGAGGTCTCAGTGTTTCCATTAGAAGATGTATAGCCAATTTTCAAGTATTCAGGTTATAAAAAGTTTCTCACGCGCGCGCAGACACACACACACACACACACACACACAAATGCTACTGTGAATGCTCCCCAGTGGACTAAAGTTACACATTCCAAGTAAGGTCTACAGCCCATTCTCCATCATCACCACCCACACTGGAGGCCTAACAACCTCATCTCTCACCTGGGTTTCTGAAAAAATCTCACCACACACGGTTCGGGCCACCAACACTGACTGCCTCTGCGGTGCGTTTTCCAGGCTGCAGCCAGAGGTCTCCCAGGCACAAAGCTGATGCGAGGAAAATGCAAAGTCTCCCGATCTTCCTGCCTGGCATCATCTGGCCCCTACCTTGCACCTCTCAAGCCTCACCTCTAACCCAGCTCTAACCCCTCCCCAAACACCAGGCCCTGCTGGTCCCCAGTCTACTTCGCCCATGTACCCCGCCCTTCCTCTCAGACCTCAGTCCAGGTGCGCCAGCTTCAGGAAGCTTCTCCTGACTGCTAGGTCAGACACCCTATCACAAACTCCTCTGATGCCTCACACCTCTCCTTTCTTTGCTTGGTTATTCAGTGAATGTTTCCCACATTCAGCCAATGCAGAAATATACCCGTCTGTATGCAGGTCAGGAAGAAACAGTTAGAACTGGACATGGAACAACAGACTGGTTCCAAATAGGAAAAGGAGTACGTCAAGGCTATATATTGTCACCCTGCTTATTTAACTTATATGCAGAGTACATCATGAGAAACGCTGAACTGGAAGAAACACAAGCTGGAATCAAAATTGCCAGGAGAAATATCAATAATCTCAGATATGCAGATGACACCACCCTTATGGCAGAAAGTGAAGAGGAACTAAAAAGCCTCTTGATTAAAGTGAAAGTGGAGAGTGAAAAAGTTGGCTTAAAGCTCAACATTCAGAAAACGAAGATCATGGCATCCGGTCCCATCACGTCATGGGAAATAGATGGGGAAACAGTAGAAACAGTGTCAGACTTTATTTTTGGGGGCTCCAAAATCACTGCAGATGGTGACTGCAGCCATGAAATTAAAAGACGCTTACTCCTTGGAAGAAAAGTTATGACCAACCTAGATAGCATATTCAAAAGCAGAGACATTACTTTGCCTACTAAGGTCCATCTAGTTAAGGCTATGGTTTTTCCTGTGGTCATGTATGGATGTGAGAGTTGGACTGTGAAGAAGGCTGAGCACTGAAGAATTGATGCTTTTGAACTGTGGTGCTGGAGAAGACTCTTGAGAGTCCCTTGGCCTGCAAGGAGATCCAACCAGTCCATTCTGAAGGAGACCAGGCCTGGGATTTCTTTGGAAGGAATGATGCTAAAGCTGAAACTCCAGTACTTTGGCCACCTCATGCGAAGAGTTGATTCATTGGAAAAGACCCTGATGCTGGGAGGGATTAGGGGCAGGAGGAGAAGGGGACGACAGAGGATGAGGTGGCTGGATGGCATCACAGACTCAATGGACGTGAGTCTGAGTGAACTCCGGGAGTTGGTGATGGACAGGGAGGCCTGGCGTGCTGCGATTCATGGCGTCGCAAAGACTCGGACACGACTGAGCGACTGAACTGAACTGAACTGGTCATAATTTTATTTCTAGCACCCAGTATAGTACCTGCTACATGGTAGATGCTTAATTTTTTTTAACTTTAAAAGTAAATCAATAACTTCTTGCATATCAACTCTAAAACAAATATCAAAAATATTCAAGTGTGGGAATAAAAGTGTATCTAGTGCCGTTGAATTAAATGAGTACAATTTACAAATCTGGTATCTCATTTCCACTCCCCCCCCCAAAAAAAACACAACAAAAATATATGGGGTATAATTATCACTGCCTCCTAACAAGTCTTTGGTACCAAATTTGAGAAGACATTCATAATGCTCTTCAAAGTCTAAATTCCATAATCATTCAAATCCATCCCCTACCTTTATACTCATGTAGTACCCATGTAAATAGGATTTCAATCTTTCAGTTAGTCTGTACTTAGTTTATTTGAAAGTATCCTTGGAAGAAGTCTGCTTCCACACTTTGACATCACTTATTTGAAAAGCACTTTCTTACTGAGTCAATATAGAACTTACACCCAAAGACAGCAAGCAGTACCATGCTCCAACTGCAATACTGGCACTGAAATATTTCCTTCTTTATATCACCATAGTACCTCACACTGCAATTTGAATCTTAGCTCTCAAAAAAAAAAATTTACTGAATGAGTGAACAAGCGAGTAAATCAGAGTTAACCATTCTTAGTAATTCTCTTGCTATTTCAGCGAAACATATTCACACTGCAAAAAACAAAAAAAAAAAAACAAAAAACAAAAAAAACTATGCATAGTCATTCCTTTCATTTTTCTGAAGCTTTTGACATTCTTTAAACAAACCTTCAACAATAATGGATTTTGTTTAAGTAGAATTATTTAAAGTACTAGTGGACTACTTCTCACCTGATCCAATTCTACCAAAATTACTAGGGATAGTAAAGCGGGACACTGCAAAACGTACACCCATGTAAAAGAGAAACAGTTCCACGTGGGCTGAAGGCAAATGAAAGAATAAGAAGAGGCTAACAAGATCAAGGAGAAATTAAATATCAAAAGAAAACTAGAAACTAAATGAAGATTCACAGCACCCACAAAAGAACAGAACAGCATTCCATGGTTTGGGATACCAGTTAGTACACAATGAAGCTCTAGCGGGTACACAGCAAAGAACAATTATTTGAACAAGGACTGAAATGACATTGTTCAGTCTTCCCTTCCAAATTGCAAAACTGGGTTATGTATGAAACTGTAGATTCAATCTTGAACCATGATTACCCAGCTGATGACCAAAAGCTTTTCTCTGAGTTTTAAGGCATAGGGTTGCAAAATATTCCCAACATGAATCCCTATGTTTGAAAGTGAAGACTAAGTTTGAGGAAGACATAAGTTTGGAACTGACTTTAATGAGTAAATTAGGTCTAGAACATTCTCTTTGTCATAAAAATCTTGTTTATATTCTATAGCAAATACAGTCATTCATTAAGAAATTCTTCCTATGCCAATTTCAACTAGAACTTGAGTTCTGGGCTTAAACTGGAAACTGGAATCGTGTGTTACACTGAAACACTTGGAGGTCACAGAGAGAAGGACATTTTAATCTGAACTACCCAACACTCAAGGAGAGGGTGATGTTTACATATTTTTCCTATGTGGGATGTAATTTTGACACATTTTATTCAGAGGTGTATCTGGCCACTCCATAATGTTTTTACA
Organism: Capra hircus; assembly: GCF_001704415.2. NCBI lineage: Eukaryota > Metazoa > Chordata > Mammalia > Artiodactyla > Bovidae > Capra > Capra hircus. Next base: position 55,190,013 of record NC_030831.1, read on the forward strand.
AACATTATATGGGTTTCGGCTATGATCACAATCTTTGAGACTGTGTTTTAAATGCATTTCCAAATGTATTATATGGCAATTATAACCAGCACATTTCCCTGCTAGCTTCTGAACCAAGGGCCACAGCACCAGTAATGGCCAGTGAGGATAATAAAATTATAATGCTGATGTTCTGCAATTGGGAAATATTTTTAACTACAGTATAAAACCCCTCTTGAAGTGTAATGGAGAGTTTCACTTTATTTTTCCAGCTTGAAGATGCAGGCTTTGAGGGTCTATCACTTTGCCAATATGAAGTAGCTATTTAACAGCAAACATGGCAAAAGAAGCTAGATTGCCAGAATTCAGTTAAAGAAACTACTTTCTCCAAATTAGCTTAAAATTTCCACTGCTGAATGATATAACAGGAAGAGTTTGAAACTGGGAATATCAAAATCTTGATTTCCACGCTGCCACTGCCATTAAAAATATATACATATGGGGAAGGAACTGGATTATCTGGAAAGGAAATCTCAAAATCAGAAAAGGAAAAATAAAGGGGGCATTCAAGACAGGAATGTCTGTCTGGAGGTGGTGCAGATGCCTAGACCACAACTGAGTCCACTGTTGAGCTGAAGAATCTGCTCTCTTCCATCCAGCCTTCGCAATGGATCTCCTCTATGCCTGGTTCACAGTGATCCTGACATAAAATCCTCCCCAACATCCCCAGGTCAAAAAATCTCTTCTTTCAAGAATCATACTCTATTTGCCCATGAAATCTTCATTATTAATTTTCCCCAGCAAGAAGTAAGTCTTCTCTTTATCTAAACTCCCACCATGTTAGTGACACTCCCCTTCTGGGCACTGAGTACTAATTAAACATGTGCTTTCCTGTTCTTTCCTGTCAAAAATATATCCCTCTCAGGGTAGGACCTTGCTCCCACAAAGCCCTCTAGGTCCTATAATTGCTAATACAGGGGATGTATGCATAGCATGTACTAAAAAGATATATTAGATAAACCATCAGTAAGAATTATGATGGGGAGATAAAAACTAACTGGCTAGATGGACACACCCAACATTTTACAACACTATATTAAAACGTGAGGGGCTAAATTGATGCTATGCTATGAATCTCCAGATAATGACACACACACACACACAAAAACAGAACTTTTGAAACTGTTCATTATCCATTTTTATCCATCTTAAGTAGAAATAAAAGTAATTACTGACAAGATATGCAAATGTGCATCCTTTCCACTACTTGCTCGTCAGTATTTTACACAAGATGGAAAATAGAGGGTCTAGAGCTATCATTTCAATATCTACCTTCACAGAAGCTAGGTCTTTCTCTAGTTTAAAGTCCTCGAAATGCCTTGTAGTTAAGTCTTGACTTGAGCGATTTGAGATTCAAAACCTTCCATTTGGATGCCTTGCAATTCAGCTAAGCACCCCAAAAGGGAATGTTTAAATTAATGGAAGATTAAAGCAAGGAAGAACATCTAAAAGGTATTCTGTAATGGGGCTTTGTCACCACCTTCTCTGTTTTATTGGGAAAACAGTCTTTTCCCAGGGGCCTGCAAGTTTATATGCCAACCATCAGTCTCGTTTAACTATTCGAACTTAAAAATGTCAGAGAAGAAAAAAAGTAATGGAAATGCTGACATGCTATGAAGTCAAGAGGCATAAGCAGGTGCTCCTGCAACCCAGGGTCATAATTCAATCAAGCTGTATTGTGACGTCATCTGTTACAGAAAAAAGCCAAATGGTTTATGAACAGTGCCAGAACCCCCAAGATTAAATTACAGCCCTGATATTTAATCAGGGGTCTTACTTTGTTATTTTTAATAACACAATACATTTTAACAGTTATTCGTCAACTGCCTTAGCCAAATTAGAGCAGGTGAAGACAAGTGACCTGGATTACAAGGGCCATCTCTCACGATCTGAACTTTTATTATTTTTCAGAAATGGAAGATCATAGAAGTTTCCCTCCTTTTAAGAAACATACAGTTGGTACCAACAAATTGAGTCCAAATCTTAATTAAAAGCAGCATGGGGTCCCTGACCAGCGGGTCAGGACATCTGCATTTGTGTCCTATTACAGCCCATAACCAACTGTATGATTTGAGCAAAAGATATTTAACCCTCCCAAACCTTGGCTCTTTATTTTAAAAAAATCTAAGACCATCTCTAAACTCTCCTGATAAGTCTAAATTTCTATAAATCTTTTACTTAAAAAAAAAAATATTGTGTAATTTCTTTGGAATTCCTTGAGGATCAAAGTGCAAAATCTGTATAGCTGAAAAGATAAACTTTTAATTTAATCAAAAATCATTACCATCGAAGAGGCATTTGTCAGCTAAAAATTTAGGGGTAATATCAGTGTCAGCAAACGAAACAGGTTCTTTAAAAAGTCATGTACAAATAGTGCTGAACGTGTGAAGGGTTGTTTGCAAAACAAATCAATACAGGCACATCCAACAATGGATTGCAGTTAATAAACCACATATAGTAATTACCACCAATGGCAGTTTAGAAAGTCATTCATTAAATGTTAATTGTCACACAGAAGAACAAAAGCAGCCATTTGAACAATCAAGTGGCTGCACCTTTAAATAAAATACTTTCTTACAGCCCTGAAATTCATCCATATAAACTGACCCTAAACACACCTGGGTATTTGATATGCTGATTAACTGGGCCTTTATTTATTGCTGAAATGAAAGTAAATATGACAAGCTTTCCAATACTTTTGCTATTCCTTTGAGCCTGATATAAAATATATACATATAACGTATAAAACGTATTAATCAATCTTCTCTAAAGATTGAATTGCTATTTCTCTTAGATCTCTCATAAGCATTAAGAGACATATGGTTCAAAAGGACCCACCTAAATTCATGTGCCTACTTTATTGCTGAGTCTAAGTGGGCTCACAAATTTAGAAAATGGATAACCCACATGTAAGCTAATAAACTTGGTGGTCAATTTTGAAAACTTTATTCAAAGTAATAAGAAACCGGTAACCAAAAAAAAAAAAAAAAACCCTATGATATGCTTTACTTTATTTTCCGTAATACTCAGCGCCATCCAATTGACTTGGAAGAACACCTGGTCATAAAAAATTAGGTCATAAAAGACAAAAAAAAAAAAAAAGAAAAGAGGGGATTTTTTTTTTTTTTCCTGTTCCTACCTAGCTTCATTTGGATGCTCTGTCTGTGCAAAATCTGACTTACCCAACATACAGATATAGGTTCTCAAAGTCTGGCCAAGAACATTTTGGTTCCAGACTTGTAAACCAAAGAACGTTTCAAAACACACCATGTTCCTTATTAGACAACTTCAGATCTGTTATCTTGGCTTATGGGAACAGACCTAAATGGCATCATAATACTAAAAGTTGAAAATCACAGGCCTGGGGCCACCAGGACTCAACTCTCTGCCTTGGACGAGGTTGCAAACTTCCAATATAAAATGCAGTTTACCATTAGGAGTAAATGTTTGATCTACAAAGCTTCCAAAATTACTTTGTTTATCATAGCAGATGAAAGCAAAAAGGAATAATTTTAAGCTCAAAACAAAACTGTTTATATGACAGTCTTGACTGCTCCATGATTCTAAGCATTTAAGACAGATTCGAGCAATTAACAGCATAAACTTTCATTACATAGTTCTATTATATATGTTTATGTGACTTAGCTGTTCATCTGTTATTTAAGTGATTTCCTCATTACAATAGTAGGGTAAAGATAATTTGCTGATGCTGTCAAAAATGTTAAGCATTTCAGGCTCAACAGATCTCGGATCCCTACACTTGTTTAATGCATTTTATTTACTTAAGTCAGTGTCAAATAGAGTACTGCTTCTTCCTTCTGAATTTAGAAAATGTAACATTTTAAGCACATGTCTGGTAATAGACATATCAAAACTTAACTTCAAAGCTGCTTATTTTAGGGATGCAGATAGAATTCAAGATTTTTGTTCTGGAAAATTAGGTTTCAAAGATCTAACGAGAAACTTTAAGACTGTTTTTACAGTTAAAGATAGGAAAGCATTTTTTTAGATATTAACAGAGCAAGCTTGGTTACCTCAACTTGGGGTTTGACTAGGTTCATAAAAACTGAAAACAAAATATTTTTACTGGTACCCAAGCAGATTGCTAATTTACAGTAGAACCAAGCCACAACTTTGAAAATACCCACTATATTTTCCTGGTTAAAAATATAATAATAATAATATGAAAGAGATACTAAGTCACATTGAAATCCAACATAAACTACAAAGCTAGCTTATTTGGATAATAAAGCAGGAAGAATAATGGACATGGCTTATACCATTAGTGTAAACATGTTTTTTTTAAATGTTTATCTATTCTAATGATCAGGAATAGTATTGTACACCAAGCCTCATGTGTGTGCTTGTGTGTGTGTGTGTGTGTGTGTGTAGTATTGTACACCAAGCCTCATGTGTGTGCTTGTGTGTGTGTGTGTGTGTCTTTGAAAAGACACTAAACTAGGCAGACAGACCTATGTTTAGAACCTAACTCATTCCTGGCTGCCTTGAAAGAAAGTAGTTTATCATCTCTGAATCTTGGTTTCCTCATTTATGAATTGAACATGGTAATCCTGGCATCTCATTGGGTTCTTGTGAGGATAAAGAAAATACAAGAGTATAAAGTGCATAGCACGCTGCTTGGCATAGTAAGAAGCACTTTAATTCCATCAGTATTATGCCCATCCACACCCTATTATTCAATCTAACATCCTGCAAATAATCACAGACCAGATCAGGCAAAACAGAATGATCAACGATCCAAAATTCAGCTCCAAACCTTAAAAAACAGTCAAAGGGCACATATACATTTAGAAGCATTTGTAGGCACAAAGATCAGTACACAAATCCTGAGACCCTGTTATGCAACACAAATTACAGAAAACACAGAGTCCTGAAACCAGTGTTACTCCAATAAAAGGATTTGCAGGGCCACAGAGAATCAGCAAATCAAAATTTGTTTTTTAGAATAGCAATGAACACATACTTGAGAACCTCTTAACATGGGCCTCAGTTTTCTTTGGCTGTACAATGAAGGCATTAGGCTGTGTATTTCTAAGGGGATCCTACCCCCAAAATTGTATGATTCTAATGAAATGGGTTTAACACCACATTCCTTATTTTTTAACCTGTTAATTTATACTTCGTTTTACAAAAAGCCACACAACCATTATGAACTGTACTGTAATAGTAAGGCTGTTTAAAACAGACACAGACACACACACACACACACACACACACACACACAATTAAATAACTCTACTCCACAAATACCTTTGGGGGAGACCAATTTTTTTTTCACACTGTAACCATGAACTCAAACTGTACGGATGGAAATTAATTCAGGATGCTGGCCATTTGACTCTTCTCTACAATACAAAATGACCCACTGGATCGATATTTTTTTCTTACTGAATTTTCTAAACTGATGTGTTATTTGGGTATCACATGGATATTGGTGAACAAACTTGTGTGAATGTCAAGAGACATTTTTTCGCTTCCAGAAATGACCATGACAGGGATGTGGTGTTTTATTGCTGCTGTTAATTGTTAAAACACCCATTCATTTGGCACCTTTAACAAATGCTGAACACCTAAGTGAAACTAAACAGTTACAGGGGGAAAAGGCTCAACTTTTAAACTGAGGGAGAAAGATGCAGAATCCGTCACAGACTAAGTGTAAATACTTGTAACAGATGTGACCAGGGCTATTGTTGAGTATGGATAATTTCAGAGCCCCAACTTTCAAACCACTTTTTAAAAGATGCCAAAGCTAGTGTGTTTATCTTTTGCTCATAAAGGAATCAAAGGTGACTAAATAAAACTGCATTTTTGTTATATTAGAAAATTAAATCCCTATTCATCAATAAATTATAGATTCTAGAGGCTTTTTTTTTCCCTTTTGGATAACTTGGCCATCCTACTTTTTAATGAGAATAATTTTCCAGTCATCCAGGCATGTGGATGCTGTTAGCTTGTTTTAAGATCAATGATATAATGGATCTGAAATCCCTTTATAAAAGTCACCATATAAATTTCAACTATTTCTTACAAATAATTCCAGAGCCCACCAATTCTCCCTGTTAAGGTCATCCACACTCTGAACTATCATGGCTGAATTGTTTTAGTGCTCTCTGCTGAACACCTGCAAACATCAAACAAAAACGGCTGGTCCTTTCCTGGGTTGACAAAAGCCTTTCATGTGAAAAATGCTCCCTGGGAATGTCAGGCTGTAGCTCAGGTTACATTCCATTCTCCCTAGCAGCCTCACCATTTCTTAAGGTGGTAGGGAAAACCATGTTTGTGAAATGAAAGATTAAAGGCAACATGGCCACACTTTATTTTCATTCTCATACTGCAAATCACGATGGAGTGTCCTATATATGAATGGAACTCACAGCTACAGAGAACTTGAAGCCTGAAACATCACCATGCCTCACTTTGAAAGCAACAGAGCAGTTTACCCCAACATGAACAGTTCACTTACACTTCGGATCTCTTTTCCCCTGGACCCAGGTTTCAAAGCTGCCCATGAAAATGATATCTGAGCACCCTTGCTGGGGACAATGGATATTAACCGGATGCACATTTAGAAAATTATTTCTCAGTTCAAAGTTTTCTAGTTCATCCTTTCAGGAAAGGGGCAAAATGCAGTTTTCCTCATTTTTTTTTTTTTTTTTTTTACTTGTTGCGCTTTAAAAGAGGACTTAGCTTTGTTACTGAGTAGAAACAAAGCTACTTACTATGTCTTGGCCAGATGAGAAAAATCAACACTCCAATCTGTACTCTGTATATTACAGTCCCCATCATACTGCTTTGGATGAATACCCTGCATTTGCAATCTAGCTGCTAGAACAAAATAGCCACTACACTTTTTACTTTTATAAGTAAACATATGGGCCTGAAAACTACACCTTTGGCCGGTACAAAGTCACTTAAAGTTCAACACCTTAAAAATAATCACAACATAGTCACTGGACATATCACAACCTATCTCACTAACGATGAAGTCTCTGTCTCATGCAGATTTACTGTCTGTATAAGACAGGTTTATGTATTCAGATATACTGTCTTAAGACCTGTGTAAGTTTCAATATATGACCACTTACCAAAATTCATCAATACATATTCATACTCATCCAGCCTATACTCTGTAAACACTTAAACATCACAGCAAAGACTTCATTTAAATGCGAACACAGAAAAGGGACCAAGATGCACAGTCGTATTTTCAATATAACATAATTTCATGCTTCTAAATCAATCTTACTTTATTAAACCATACCAAAACTGATATACTTAATTATTCCAAATGTGTCAGCTTTTACAAAAAGTACAAAAGAGTGTTTTTGCACTGACACTGAAAGCAGTCTATCTCTGAGCCTTTCTGACATAATCTACTTTCAGATTTCAACTGAATACACATTTTCTTAAGGAAAATCTTGAAGAAAACTACTGTCAGAAATAAAGTTAGTTTTGATACTAACATGAAAAATTAATTTGCCTACAACAGACACTTGCACTCATCTTTCCTTCAAAACTGTAGAGAACACAATATAGAAATGTGGAAGAAACAGTATGAAAACAAAACAAAAAAAAAGTAAGCCCCAAATTAAAAATATAACAGGTTCCAGGACAGTCAAAACACAAACATATGGTCAAGAGTCCTTTTAATCAAAGTAGGCTCCCCCTCAAAAAAGATAAAATGTAAGTATAGGAGGCGTCTCATATTTCATAAATTGAGTTTTAGAGATAATTCCCTTAGACTTATGGGGCCAGCAAAAGGAGAAGTAACTTATTTGGAAATGAGCAACTTTTAAAAGCCATTAGTTTTAGAAAAAACATACCAATTATACAAATCACAAAGATGAATAGGTTTCTTTCATTGCTACAGCACCAAATGAATATTAAGAGATGTGAAATTATCTTCAATAGCTAACAGACAATTCCACTGATATCTCATAGCTAAACGATGTCAATATTTACCAGTCTGACTTAAGAAGAGGACTCTGTCTAATGTCCTATTAGGTACCACTGCCAGAACTCCTAAGATACTATAGCTGTTTAACAGGCATAAATGGATTTAAGCCTTGAACCTAAAAGGACAGCAAGCAACAATGTATGCCTCCTTCTGATATGAAATTCACTGGACAAAAAATAACTTTTTAAATGAATAGCATATTTTCACTTTTAGTAAGAGACCTTCAGAGAGTCCCCTATTAAAACTCCTCCTCAGATACCAGATAATCATTGCACACACAGATGCCTTTGTGAATACCGCTAACGTCTTTTGAAAGCATCAGCCAAAGGTCTTTCATTTATAAAATGTAAAAGTCCTTCCAAATTTGTAACTTTAAACATAGCAAAAATTCACTGTACAAGTAAATACTTTGGAGGAGAAAAACAGTTATAGCACCAAAAAGGATATTTTAAATACAAATGAATTCATATTCAGCTCTTGGATTAAAAAGAATCTATTTACAGCTATGGTTTACTACGCAGCATTCATCTACAAAACTAAGTGCTCATTTTTAAAAAAGGGTTAATTATACATAGTTCCAAGAAAACTTGATTATTTCCAAGGAATCTGCCCTTTTCATGAAAGTTAGATTTTTCCCTCTATTTTCAGTAAGGAAACATTAATTTATTCCCCCATGTTAATACTGCCTTATCTTCACATGTTTGATTACAACTGTATTAGAAAATTGCTTTTAAATTAAGTGACAGAATTCTGAGGCAATTTTCTTGATTCAAAAAAAAAAACTTTTAATTTTGCAAAAGATAACGTTTTTGCCTAAGTTATCCTACTAATGGATAATGAAATAACCATATCATTACAGGCTAAAATTTCAATGACTTTTGCAGAACACTTTAACAGAGCCAAAAATATACCATGAGTGAACAAACAGCTAAGAACATTTAACTACACACTAAGAAAAGAATTTACATACTTGAGCCAGTAAAATGTCCACTCGCCAGAGAAGTTGGTCCATTTTTCCCACTGCTCACAGGAGGTGAAAACATCTAAAAGAAACAAAGAAATATTACTGTTGAAAAGAAGACATCCGTGCCTTCAGAGATCATGAGACCTTTCATACTCTCACTATATAATGTACAGTTTATGCTAAGTGTTCATTTTAGTAAAATACATCACCATCCAACTTAAAACTAAAACAGGTACAATATTACCAATCACTCTTACCCCCCCACCCCTTTACCACTCTGCTCTTTCTTTTTCCTCAGGTTCAGTAAATCGCCAGAGCTAGGCAGTACTACATTTTAAACCACAGCACAGTCCCCATGTTAACAAGATTCAGTTTGGAGGGCAGCGAGCTCTCTAGAAGACACGAGTTTTACAAAGGAGAAGAAAAAAGTTGTTTATTTTATATTGAAAACCTTGGCCATAAACGTGGCAATGTCCATTTCGATCCCGTATAGGATTTGCCTGTCATATGTGAACCCAAATAAAAATAAAAGTGCCACCTGCACTAAATTCTCATTTCGTCTCTAACATGAGAGCATTTTGAAGCAAGACTCTCTCCCCCTCTCTCTCTGTCTGTCTCTCTCTCTCTCTCACTCTCACTCTCTTTCACTCCCTCTCTCTCCAGCATTTATTTCGACCCTAATTGGTTTCCCTCTTCTTCGACGTTATCTAGTGGATAACGCACCTTCCCTGAGTCAGAGCCTGCAGAAAGCACAGGAAGGAATGGAGAAAGTGCAGCAAGCAGAAAGGGGGCTAAAAGCTGCCTAGGGCTACATTTCCTGGCAAAACTTCCGAAAGCCATTTCTCCAAAAGGTCTAGAAGAGCAGCAGCAGCAACAACAGCAGCAGTAGCAGCAGCAGCGGCAGCAGCAACAAGAAAAGAGAGCCCCCCCACTTAGAAGGCGGTTTGGATTTTGTGTGTTTTGTGGATTCTTTTCATTTTGCTTTGCAAATGCATCTGACACCAAACTCATTTGGCATTAAAAATGAATTAATTCCCCTGACATGCCTGGGACTTGGTTTGGGGAAGGGAGACAAAGTGATGGAGAAGGACCAAGTTCAGCCGTAAAACTCCACAAGTGTCTAAGTTCTGCTTTGGGCTGATCTCCCCGACTACGAAATTTACAAAGTCTAAAGGATTTCTAAAGAATGTGTGCTCAGCATATACACACAGGAGTTTTCAGAATCCCAGGAAAAGATTTAAGTGGGAGGAAGGCAGGTCCTAATGATTCCAAACCATCATCAGTTTAAAACTTTGAGCCAACTGAAGTCTCCTATTTTCTCTTTTCCATTTTCAGAAAAACAAATAAGTAAATAAATTGAGTAGCACGCAAAGTACCAGTACTTTTAGTGTTCTGATAAGGCCAAGTTAAGGGGTGGTTTACAGTTTTAGGGGTGCCTGTTTTTCCCTTCCACTGGAGTGGGACTCCATTATTTGGGGGTTCGGTGGGTAGTGAATTCAAAGCAAGTAATCAGAGTGACAAAAAAAAAAAAAAAAAGCGCCGGAATCCTCCATCACACCCAAAAACTGTAGTTAAAAACTTATCAAAAAGACCTTCATGTTTACCAAGGATTCAGCCAAATAAAAATTTTTCCTGTCCTTCAGATTCTATTGGTTTCTAGCTCAAAGTGCTTGGGTTTTTTGGTTTGGTTTTGTTTTGTTTTACAGCTGTTGTTAGTTTCCACCGTTCTTTCTTACCGCACTGAAATCCAGTAAATCACTCAGCTCTTTGTCCGTGCCTAAGGCAGCCATTCGCTGTTGGTGATGCATTTTAGCAAAATCACACAAACCTAGAAACATGGAAATAACCGCAATCAGAAAATCCAGTCCCAATCCTTGGAGAAAACACAATCGGATTTTTGGAGACTGGGGGTGGGGGGGTTGGGGGTGGGGACATGGGGGCGGGTGGGATTAAGGTGGAAAGGAGGGAGGGATAGGAGAGTTGCTGGGTGTTTTTTTTTTTTTAAGATGGAATAGACAGCAATAGCAAAAAAAAAAAAAAAAAAGCGATATTGATACTGTATTTCCAAAGAGACGATCAAAACTGGTAACATCCACTATAAAACCAAATCCGGGAAAGGGGAAAAAAAAATTTGCCGCTCCTCAGCGCATCATTTTATGCAACAGGAGGTACAGCGAGAAATGAATGGATCACAGAGAAAAGAGAAACTACTCCGAACGATCCGGTCTCAACTTTCCCCCCCCTCCACCCCACCCCCCTCACACACACTCACACACACGCGCGCGCACACACACTCACACACACACACACCACTCCCCTCTGCGTTTCAAAGTAGCTATAAAGAAATTAAAGATGAGCGTCTCTGGAGTGAAAACACGTCCAAAGGGGGAGGGGTGACAGGGTCGGCGAAAAGGACGGGGGGCGGGGGGGTGGCCCCGCGGTGGAGGGTCGGGGCTTGTAATTGTCCAGCGCCCTAATTTGTGAAAGAAAGGGTTGTAAAAATTAAAGTCAGGCCCTTGGCAAAGTCAGCGGTCCCTCCGAGCGGCAGCGCCGGGGAGGAGGGCGTGGGGGGGCCCGGGCGGGGAGGAGGGGGGTGCGCAGGGACGAGGGGGAGGGAAGAGCGCGGGAGGGGAAGGGGTGTCTCCAGCGGGAGCGCCGGGGAGACCGGGCGCCCGCGGCGCCGGAGGCGCGGAGCCGCGCGCGGGGCCGCCGAGCCCGAGCCCCCCGCGCCGCCCGGCGCTCCGGCCCCGCCGAGCCCGCCGCGCTCGGCGCCGCTACCTACCGCCCGCGCGCGAGAAGGGGCTCTCGGTGCACCGCCGGCGCCCAGGCGGCGTTCATGTCTACCCGCCGCCTCAGCCGCCGCCGCCCGCGCCCGCTCGGTCCCCGCCGCCGCCGCCGCCGCCACTACAGCTCCGCAGACAGACAGCCAAGATCCCTGACTCTTAACACCAACTCTCTTCTCCGGGGAGGGGAGGGGACGGGCGGAGGGGGAGGGGGAGACACGCCGAGGCGCACGGAATTGCAAGTTCAGCAAAGAAATGGGTGGGGGGGCGGCTCCGGCGGGGCGACGCGGCGCGCGCGGGTCGGGCTGGCTGGGATGCGGACCCCCGCCCGCCCGCCGCCACCCCACCCCCGAGAAAGAAAAGAAAAAAAATCATCTCCACACCTCCCCCGCCTCGCAAAAAAAAAAAAAATACAAACGAAATTTCACCGAGCACCTCATTTTCCCTCAGATCGTCAGTTACAATCTGAAGCCTGCACCCTTCAGGGTTGGGGTGTTTTTTTTTTTTTTTTTTTTTGCCCGTTTCATCCAGCCGAGGCACACTTTGAAACGGATTCCACTTTACGTCCCCTCACTTCTTTCTTTCTCTGACTCTCCCGTTCCCTCTCACTCACACATCCACACACGGTAAAGCAAGTTTATACTAGGCTGCAAATACACGTGATGCAAAAAGACTTTGCCAAGAGGAACAATATTTTTTTTTTCTTTTCCAGATACAAACCAAGCGACATTTTACTGGGGAGATTTCCCGATCGGTAGTTCTGCGTTGTGGGGGGGCGGTGGCGGGGGGGAGGCGAAACCTCAATTACATACTTTTTTTTTTACCCCTCCCTTTTAAGTCATAGAATAGTATAGCTGTGAACTTCGCCAAAAAAGAAAAAAAAAGCTATTTTTGAGGGTAGATGTTTTGTTTTATACTTGAGTTCCTAGGCACGCTAAGTCCCCGTTCGCCAGCACGATAAGTTTTTCATTCAACATTGACCATTACAGGCCCTGCATGCTCTTAAAACATACTTTTTCACATCACTTTTTAGGATAAAAATTAAGCTGCATAATTCTACCGTTTCGTAATAACAAGCGTGCTTCAGGCAGTATATGCAACACTATCTTAACGTGTGCTAAAATACACATTCTATAAACCCAGTTATGGCTAGATGTGCGAGTACATACACAAAACGCATGCACACACTTTTTCCCATTGGCAGTTATTTAATAGGTTGTTCCTTTTGTTTTAACAAAACACTGGGATCGAAATTTTAAAAATTAAATTCAATTACAAACAGTTTACTCTGACAGCAAATTGTAACGTTACCTTAAGTGGCCACAAATATGCTCACAATATTCCAAGGAAAGTGACTTTAAAAAGAGAGACAAAAATCTTCTGCAAGTACTGAGTATCTCACATGTGTATCCCCCAAAAAAGTATTTTAACTGGTACTCAGTTCTGTTCCAGGGATATCCACAGAATACAAGATTATGCACCTGGCTCTGGGTTTTGCATTTTCCACCATAAAACTGCATCAAAACTCCCTCCCCCCAAAAAGAAATCATTAAAAAAAAAATCCAACAACTTTTTCTTATTGTTTATAAAAAAATATCAACACAGGATAGTGATAATTTTTCCTCAGACAAATCTTGTTGGTGGCTGTTTTTTTTTCTTCTCCTCTTACAAAGTCTTAAACTTGTTCCAAGTTTAGAGGTGTCTCATCCTCCTCCTCCTCCTGATCATCACCATTGACTCCCCCGTGGAGTCACATTGATAATAATAGGTTTCCCTGAAAGATACATTGTAATCCATTCACATCCGGGCACTGCGGGCTTATAAAGAGAAGGCGCTGCGGCCGCCGCGGCTCCTCCAGACAATGACTGGGGAGGGGCGGGGCGGGAGCGGGAGACCATAGAGTAGTAAACAGAGCGCCTAGAGAGGTAGCCAAGATGGCGGCGCGTGCGGGCCACGCCTCCTCCGGGAAGGGAGGCGGGCGGCTGGGTGCGGGCGGGCGTCGCGCGTGCTGCCGGACCGCAATGGTACCCGAGGCCAGGGCCTTTCGCGGGCCCGGTGCTCCTGCGCGCTGCTGCCTGTTCCTAGCTCTTGTCCTTCTCTTTTCTTTGACCCCAAAGTCTGGCTTCTAAAGAAATGAAGGAATGAAACTCCGTAGACTTGCTTCAAGAAGTCGGATCCCCTGAGGGCGACTTGGGAGAGGGAGGCCAGGAGAGGCCACGGAGGCCTCCTCGACGGAAAACCGGAGTCTGATCCTCCCTCAGTGTGGAGCCGGTCCTCTTAGCGAGGCTTGGCTGGCATGGAAAGAGGCAGATGAGCCAAGATGCAGCTCGCTGGCCTTGGAGAGGGATGTGGGTCCTCACCTGCACCACCGCTCTCCCACCTTTTTCTAGACTCCTGGCAAAGAGAACTCTTAAGTCCAGAAAGTCTCCACTTGAAGAAGACGTTCGTCTATTTCCTTGTAGACTTAGATTTTTTGGCCGTGGCCCGGGCTCGTGGGATTTTAGCTGCCCAACCAGGGACTGAACCTGCAGCAGCGTCAGTGACAGCATGGAGTCCTAACTGCGGGACCTCTAGGCAAGTTCCAGTTTTATCCGGTGACCCACTACTAACTCAGTGGACGAGTTCTGGCGGAGAAAGTCTTCTAGCCAGTTTTCTGGCCTCTGAAATGCAAATAGCAAATGCCTGCTTTATGAATTTAATAAGAATTAAAGGGATAAAGATAAAGACGGAGATGCCCGGAAAGAAATCTTCTCTTTCCATCTAATTCTTCACTAAGCCAACTGATATCTCTAATCTAGCCCATGGGGTTTTAAATGGAGATTTCTGTACTCCAGAAGAATAGCATTTAGCCCTCCCACCGAAGAAAAGCAAGTAATAATAATTATAGGTTAACACTTACGTTGGGAGCTTACTGTGTGCCAAACGCTGTCCTAAGAATTTGTCAAATATTGGAGAATGACTCTGGAGTTTGTGTTATTTCTGGACCCAGAGCCGCTGAGTAAATGGTACAAACTTGCCTCAATTACACTTTATTAAGTGATAGAACCCACCTTTGTGGCAAGCAGTCTACAATCAGAGTTCACATCCACCCACCTTCCCATACCATCTGGCAATGGGAATGTCCTAATCTCCATTTTCTGACGCGATTTTGTGGCAGTGATCATGCTCTTTTGTTTATATACAGGTTTTTAGAGAACAATATAGATTGTTTCCTGTCTCTTCACACACTGCGGATTCCTGTCTTCTATACCCATCCCATGTCCTCATCTTAAAATTTTACATTTAGACACTACTATATGCTGCATGATCACAAGCAGTATCTCTGATTCTCAGAATAAGTGTCTACCTTCTCATCTGAGATGATGTAATGAAAGGATCACAAAAGTTTAAGAGAAGTGTTTTACTGGCTCTGCCTCTAATCAATAAGGCTTGATGTCAGTGTCTTTTGCTGTAAAATGTAGAGACCAGATTAGATAATTCCATAAGATTCCTTCTAGTTTCCAGATTTTAAGACTGCCCCTTCCCCTGAATTTCAAGAGGAATAAATGATGTGTCCAGAAATCAATGATCAGATCAGATCTAGGACCTGAATGCACCTAGTTGCTGGCTAGTGGGTTTGTTTTTTTTGTTTTGTTTTGTTTTTAACTGTACCCTACAGAAAACGGTGCAACTACCCTTCTGATTTTAACTAAGGGACAGATTTGAACTAGTTTTTTTTTTTTTTTTTCTGATCTAGCTCACTTGTACTCCTGGCTTCTAGACGTCTTTGAATATGTCATGTTACCATCATCTCTGGGAAGTACCTAACTCACCTACTTAGGTGTTGAGAAAATTAATTTAAAATGTGCATGAAAAAAGCAATCAGATAATAATCTATGGCCTCTAAG
This sequence comes from Capra hircus, assembly GCF_001704415.2. Taxonomy (NCBI): domain Eukaryota; kingdom Metazoa; phylum Chordata; class Mammalia; order Artiodactyla; family Bovidae; genus Capra; species Capra hircus. The sequence goes on from NC_030831.1 coordinate 55,205,664, forward strand.
CCAGAACCATGAAAAAAAAGGTATATTTACGAAGATTGGGGGCACTAAAGAAAACTCAGTAGAATCATGTGAAACTTAGATTAAAAGGGAAATGCAGGAGTCATATTTTGGGATGCCTGCTCTATCATCTACAGAATTCCTTCCCTAGGAACCTGTTCATAAATCCTGATAAAGAGATAGAATTTGATGAAGGTGTCACATGACTCATCCTCAACAGCCCCCACCGATTGGACCATAGGAACTAAACAAAGAAGAGATTGACAGGGGTCTGTAGTGAGTGATGGATCTGACAAGTTGGAGTCAGCTGGCCAGAGCTGGTGTCAGGAAGCCAAGCCATGTGAGAACCGTGGTTATGGGGAAACAAGAACCATGAGTAAGCAGAGGAAACTGTTCTTCAAATTAGAAGGAAAGGTCTCGGAAGTTCTGAGAAAATCAGACAGTTTAGTCGTAGGAAGAAATGCCTGGACATCTTTTCTCAATTATTTGAAGACTACCTTGCCTCCTGTTCCTAAGTAAGCTGATTCTTGCAGTGCTCAGCTTTCCTACGTGAGCCAACCTGAGTACCTTTCTGATCCTTACAACTAAACAGTTCAACTAGAAAAGAAAAGGGGAAAAAAAAAAAAAAAAACAGCTTTGGATTTCATCATTTCAAAACAGTCCTTAACATTAAAAAAAAAAAAAAAGTGGTGACTACTATTCAAGGTGTAAACAATTTGTTCCACTCCCATATAGTAGAGATGCCATCCAATTTATTGTACCACACATAGTCAGGACAGTGTATCCAGTTGTCATTTCCATTTCTCATGTGTTATGTGTCTGTGTGTGTGTTTAGTCGCTAAGTCTTGTCCAACCCCATGGACTATAGCACTCCAGGCTTCCCTGCCCTTCACTATCTCCCAGAATTTGTTCAGATTCATGTCCCTTGAGTCGGTGATACCATCCAACCATCTCATCCTCCACCGCGCTCTTCTCCTTTTGCCTTCAGCCTTTCCCCTTCTTGGATCACAGCCTTGTCCTGGCAAAGGGGCTTGCATAACTCAATGAAGCTATGAGCCATGCCATACAGGGCCACCCAAGAAGGATGCGTCATAGTGGAGAGTTCCAAAATGTGGTCCACTGGAGGAGGGAATGGCAAATCACTCAAGTATTCTTGCCTCAAGAACCCTATGAACATGAACAGTGTGTTATGACCTTGGGCAAGTTTCACACCCTATCAGACATTAAAAAAAAAGTATCTTGTCCTCAATACATTACATGACTGGTTAAAATCAAATGTGATGGTGGAGATGAAAGTGATCTGCAAATGACAAATTCCAGTGGAGTGTGAGATATTATTATTGTATAAACTGAGTTGATGTCTGAAGATAACGCTTCTTTCACAGGAGTGTGGAAAGCTTGGCAAGTATTGAAACCCAGTGAATCATAGAAAAGAACAGTCACTGAAGGGTGCTTGGACCCAGCCCTTCATTTTAGTGGAAGATGTCAAGGCACAAGTAGGATGGCTTGTCCAAGGTCACATTGCCAGTGAGTTACAGAACCAGAAGTAGCCCTCCAGGAACTGAGTGCCAGTCCAGAATGCCATACCGTTCTTCAGTTTCATCCAGTGTGCTCCATTGCCTCCTCCTTCTTAGTCTTACCCATGTTAAAACTAAGTAGGGAAAAAAAAAAAACCACAAACAAAAAATTTGGATCTCTGATGATCTAATGAAATTTATCTCAAAATTCAGCAAATAATTCTTGAGTGTCTTCCTTATGTCAGCAGCTAGTCTTTCAGGACCTGAGGCAAAAACAGAGGCAAAGAAATCAGAACGTTACAAATGTCAAGGGCAGTCCTGATTGAATGGGGAAGTCACAGTGAGCAAGACACAGCCTGCGGCAGATGTGGGGTACAGGAGAGCTATTCCAGCATATTTTTAGGTTGATGTATCAAAAGGGAACATCCATCCAGGACCCCAAACTGGAGCCCCAAACATACTTCAAGGCTGAATCAGAAAAGCAGCTGTCAGGACAGAAGGGGAGGGAGCTGGTCAGCATGTGTGAAAGCCGTCCAGAGCCTCATAGTACACACACCGTCCCACATACCCCAGGGCCTTTGCGCCTGCTGGTCCTGTGATTCCTTCCCTTGGCTGTTCACACGCTGACTCCTTGTCTCCTTCTAGTCTCCATTTAAACCTTACCTCCTCGTGGAGACATTCCTAGTCATTCTGTCTAAAGTAAGTACCCCATTTTATTAGTCTCTGATATCAAATCAGTTTGATGTCCCTAATGGAAACTTTCCCAATTGGGATCCTTTTGTTTGTATTTTCCAGTATTCTTGCCTGGAAAATCCCATGGACAGAGGAGCCTCTCAGGCGACAATCCATGGGGTTGCAAAGAGTCAGACATGACTGAACGACTTAACTTCGTGTGTGTGTGTGTGTGTGTGTGTGTGTGAAAGTGACAGTTGCTCGGTCGTGTCCGACTGTTTGTGACCCCAGGGACTATACAGTCCATGGGATTCTCCAGGCTGTTTCCTTCTCCGAGGGATCTTCCCAACCCAGGGATGGAACCCAGGTGTGGTGCATTACAGGGGAATTCTTTACCAGCTGAGCCACCAGGGAAGCCCAAGAATACTGAGTGGGTACCTATCCCTTCTCCAGGGGATCTTCCTGACCCAGGGATCAAACTGGGGTCTCCTGCATTGCAGATGGATTCTTTACCAGCTGAGCTACCTGGGCAGCTATATATGTGTGGGTGTGTGTGTGTGTGGGTGTGTGTATACATATATATAGATATATAATAAGATTTTAAAATAAATAAGCAAATGAAGAACTGAAGAGCTTCAAATTAGTTTGCCTTAAGGTTTCACTTTTACCTTGATTTCACTGCCGGTAAATGTTGCTGGTAAATATTCAGTTTGATTTGCAACAGACCACTGATCCCTTGTCATCTGAATCCCAGACCCTAAAGATAGCAAGGATAATTGCCTCAATTGCCAAACCATGGAGACAGCCTCTTCATTATTACAAATACAGTAAAAGGTGCCATTGTTGTAGTCGTTGTATCACTTAACTATTGTAACGTTTTAGGGACGAGGAAATTCAGGCTTGGAGGCACAACAAATTTCCTGAGGTCATACAACTGTTATGTGGCAGAGCTGAGACTTAAACACAGGTAGACATGCTCCTGCTGGCCAGTGAGAATTGCCGTGGCTGCAGTTCTCAGCCAACTGCATGAGGACAAGATCTGCTTAGGCTGAACTTTTTTTTTTTCAATTTTATTTTTATCTGTGCTGGGTCTTCGTTGCTACATGCAGGCTTTCTCTGGTTGCAGCGAGTAGGGTCTCTTCTCTACTTGCAGTGGCTTCTCTTGTTGTAGAGCACAAGAGGATAATTGCCTAGCTCTAGAGCTCAAAGGCTCTAGCTCTGCAGGCTCAGTAGATGTGGCACACAGACTTAGCCCTGTGGCATGTGGGATCTTCCTGGACCAGGGATGGAGGAAGACGCCCGTGTGTCCGGCATTGGCAGACAGATGCTTCAGCTGAACTTTTAAACTTGCAGCACACACAGGGAAGGTGAGTCCTCCAGGATACACACAAAATGTGTCCTACACATCTTCCTTTCTTCTCTGGAACTCTATTCCTGCCCTATTCTCCCAATATGCAAGTTCCTCAGACGATGCCATAACGCTTAAAATAGAACACACAGACTGTAATAGAGAAAATGGTTTTATGACTAGGAGGAAACCTTCTAGAAGACTAGTAGTAAATCTTCTGAGTCTTCTTTAAATCACCGAAACTCTGTGAACACTAAAATCGAAAGGTTGTCAGTTTTACTTTTTCCCTTTCCTTTTTCCAAACCCCCAAAACATCTAAAATAAAAATTCTGCTTTCCTAGAATTATTATTTAATCTGTCGTCTTTCAGGTATACCTAGTACAACTACTTGTGCATAGATCCCACTGTTGTGAAGTTTTGGATTTATTACGTTCTGTGTTTCAGTATATGTTCCCTTTATAGAGGTGAAGAGTAGCTCTTTGTATCTTAGTGACTGAGCACACAACTCAGCAAGTGGCTGATCCTTTATGGAAATGAGTGATTCTTCCCAAAGTGTCCCAGAAAATCAAGCAACTTTGGAAATACAGTTGTATGACAACAGATTAAAATAATAAACTTTCCTTATTGGAGCCAGGCACATAACACAGCAGAATTTGTATTTTACCTATTTTAGCTATTTGGAGGGAGAGTTGGAAAAGGAAAGGTTTTAAACAAAACGCTTTCATTCTTGGTGTTCATGGAGTTTTGTTCAATAGGACGCAAAATACTTAGGGCCAGCTTTCTGGAAGATGTCTTTCTAATCATAAAACTGTTTTCTCTGTCATAGTTAGAGTGTTCTGTTTTAAGGATTTTGTCATTTTTGAGAGACTGAACACATTGAGATGATGGGGCAGGGACAGAGATCCAGAGAATAAATGAAGTCATTGCGTAGAGCATTTTGTCTCTTCTCTCGTGTTCTTGTTCTCTATGTGTGCGTGTTCAGTCACTTAGTCATGTCTGATTCTTGTGACCCTATGAACCGCAGCCTACCAGGCACTTCTGTTCATCAGATTTTCTAGGCAAGAATATTGGAGCAGGTTGCCATTTCCGACCCAGGGATCGACCCAGCATCTCCAGAGTCTCCTGCATTGGCCGGCAAATTCTCTACCACTGAGCCACCTGGGAAGCCCTTCTCTGTACTTCAAGATTAAAAGCCCAGTATGTGCAAATTTTCTCTGCCATTGGTTGTGATATAAAGCCATGGCACATGTCGTTGAGCTGTAAACAGATGAAGATTCTACTTGTGTTTAAGTCTCAGCTCTGCCATATAGGAGCCATGTGATCCCAGGGAATTTGCTGTGCCTGAAGTTTCAGGTTCTTCATCCACAAAATGGCTATAGCAATCTATCATAAAATTATCATAACAGATTAAATATAATTTTGTTAATGAAAACACTCAGCATAGTGCTCATCCAAATCACATCATAGTGATTGTAACCAAGCATTATAATATAATCCAATGATTATAACATGGAGTATGCCTTCACGTCACCTTTTTCAAATCACAAGTCTCAACTCCTTAAGGACATGAAATTGACTTAGTGGTTTGTGATCAACTTTTCGTTTGTTTGAAGTGAAATAGAATATCAGAAAATATTGATCTACATTGCATGAATTAAAAGTAAGTGTTGTTGGAGGTTTTGGTTAGCAGAAAGGAAGGATTAGAGGAAGGGATAGTTAGGGAGTCTGGGATCAACAATGTATGCCCCGCTACATTTAAAATAGATAGCTAACAAGGACCTACTGTTGGTTACAACACAAGGAACTCTACTCAAGGTTATGTGGCAGCGTGATGGGAACAGAGTTTGGGAAAGAATGGACACATGAGTATGTGGGGCTCGGTCCCTTTGCGGTCCACCTGAAACTATCACAACACTGTTAATCAGCCATCCTCCAACATAAAGTATTTATATTGGAGCTGTACTCCAATAAAGAGGTTATAAAAGGAGTAAGTGTTGTTTTGCAAAAGTCTGTTTCAGAGGCATATACACAGTATAGTCTGTCTGTGCTATGTTACCAGCAAAAATGGTTGGTTAAAAGAACTGCTGGCATAGACAGGCTTCATTTCCTAGCAAAGGTATTCGTGGTGCAGAAAAGAAAGCTAATCACCTTCCCCCGGGATGGCTCAGGCGGTAAAGAATCTGCCTGCAGTGCAAAAGATGTGGGTTCAATCCCTAGCTCGGTAAGATCCCCTTGAAGAATGAATGGCTACCCACTCAAGTATTTTTGCCTGGAGAATCCCACAGACAGAGGAGCCTATCGGGCTCCAGTCCCCAAGGTTGCAAAGAGCTGGACACAGCTGAGTGACCAACACTTGGAGCTGAGCTGCAGCCACCCAGCTCCCAAGGCTTATTATATGTGGGGTGAGGCAAAAGAGGAGATGGGTATTGGGTAGACAGCCACAGGGGCCCCTAAGCCTTCTGGACATCTGTGCTGCTGAACTTACTGGGTCTCGGTCTCTTCTCTTGCTTGAACAGACTTCCCTCATGCAGTTCAATTCTACCAGCACAGTTCTTATTGCTCCTTTGAAGTCTGCTCTGACTTTCTGATTTTTCCCTAACACGTCTTCCTCTGAACTCATTTACTAAAATGTTCACTACTACATACGTACAGGAAAAAACAATCTACAGCTTGATAAATAGTTCAGTCAGTCAGTTCAGTCGCTCAGTCCTGTCCGACTCTTTGCGACCCCATAAATCGCAGCACAGCAGGCCTCCCTGTCCATCACCATCTCCCGGAGTTCACTCAGACTCATGTCCATCGAGTCAGTGATGCCATCCAGCCATCTCCTCCTCTGTCGTCCCCTTCTCCTCCTGCCCCTAATCCCTCCCAGCATCAGAGTCTTTTCCAATGAATCAACTCTTCGCATGAGGTGGCCAAAGTACTGGAGCTTCAGCATCATTCCTTCCAAAGAAATCCCAGGGCTGATCTCCTTCAGAATGGACTGGTTGGATCTCCTTGCAGTCCAAGGGACTCTCAAGAGTCTTCTCCAACACCACAGTTCAAATGCATCAATTCTTCGGTGCTCAGCCGTCTTCACAGTCCAACTCTCACATCCATACATGACCACAGGGAAAACCATAGCCTTGACTAGACGGACCTTAGTCAGCAAAGTAATGTCTCTGCTTTTGAATATACTATCTAGGTTGGTCATAACTTTTCTTCCAAGGAGTAAGCATCTTTTAATTTCATGGCTGCAGTCACCATCTGCAGTGATTTTGGAGCCCCCAAAAATAAAGTCTGACACTGTTTCTACTGTTTCCCCATCTATTTCCCATGACGTGATGGGACTGGATGCCATGATCTTCGTTTTCTGAATGTTGAGGTTTAAGCCAACTTTTTCACTCTCCTCTTTCACTTTCATCAAGAGGCTTTTTAGCTCCTCTTCACTTTCTGCCATAAGGGTAGTGTCATCTGCCTATCTGAGGTGATTGATATTTCTCCTGGCAATCTTGATTCCAGCTTGTGTTTCTTCCAGTCCAGCGTTTCTCATGATGTACTCTGCATAGAAGTTAAATAAGCAGGGTGACAATATACAGCCTTGACGTACTCCTTTTCCTATTTGGAACCAGTCTGTTGTTCCATGTCCAGTTCTAACTGTTTCTTCCTGACCTGCATACAGATTCCTCAAGAGGCAGGTCAGGTGGTCTGGTATTCCCATCTCTTGAAGAATTTTCCACAGTTGATTGTGATCCACACAGTCAAAGGCTTTGGCATAGTCAATAAAGCAGAAATAGATGTTTTTCTGGAACTCTCTTGCTTTTTCCATGATCCAGCAGATGTTGGCAATTTGATCTCTGGTTCCTCTGCCTTTTCTAAAACCAGCTTGAACATCAGGGAGTTCACGGTTCACATATTGCTGAAGTCTGGTTTGGAGAATTTTGAGCATTACTTTACTAGCATGTGAGATGAGTGCAATTGTGTGGTAGTTTGAGCATTCTTTGGCATTGCCTTTCTTTGGAATTGGAATGAAAACTGACCTTTTCCAGTCCTGTGGCCACTGCTGAGTTTTCCAAACTTGCTGGCATATTGAGTGCAGCACTTTCACAGCATCATCTTTCAGGATTTGAAATAGCTCAACTGGAATGCCATCACCTCCACTAGCTTTGTTCGTAGTGATGTTTTCTAAGGCCCACTTGACTTCACATTCCAAGATGTCTGGCTCTAGATTAGTGATCACATCATCATGATTATCCGGGTTGTGAAGATCTTTTTTGTACAGTTCTTCCATGTATTCTTGCCACCTCTTCTTAATATCTTCTGCTTCTGTTAGGTCCATACCATTTCTGCCCTTTATTGAGCCCATCTTTGCATGAAATGTTCCCTTGGTATCTCTAATTTTCTTGAAGAGATCTCTAGTCTTTCCCATTCTGTTCTTTTCCTCTATTTCTTTGCATTGATCGCTGAAGAAGGCTTTCTTATCTCTTCTTGCTATTCTTTGGAACTCTGCATTCAGATGCTTATATCTTTCCTTTTCTCCTTTGCTTTTCACCTCTCTTCTTTTCACAGCTATTTGTAAGGCCTCCCCAGACAGCCATTTTGGTTTTTTGCATTTCTTTTCCATGGGGATGGTCTTGATCCCTGTCTCCTGTACAATGTCACGAACCTCATTCCATAGTTCATCAGGCACTCTATCTATCAGATCTAGACCCTTAAATCTATTTCTCACTTCCACTGTATAATCATAAGGGATTTGATTTAGGTCATACCTGAATGGTCTAGCGGTTTTCCCTACTTTCTTCAATTTAAGTCTGAATTTGGCAATAAGGAGTTCATGATCTGAGCCACAGTCAGCTCCTGGTCTTGCTTTTGTTGACTGTATAGAGCTTCTCCATCTTTGGCTGCAAAGAATATAATCAATCTGATTTCAATGTTGACTGTCTGGTAATGTCCATGTGTAGAGTCTTCTCTTGTGTTGCTGGAAGAGGGTGTTTGCTACATAGTTACATAGAGATATACTAGTCTATGTGTGTGTGTCAGCTGCTCAGTCCTGTCTGACCCTTTGCAACCCATGGACTGTAGCCCACCAGGCTCCTCTCTCCATGGGACTCTCCAGGCAAGAATACTGGAGAGGGTTGCCATTTCCTGCTCTAGGGGATCTTCCCAACCCAGGGATCGAACCCAAGTCTCCTGTGTCTCCTGCATTGCAGGCAGATTCTTTACCCGTTGAGCCGTAACTACCCCCCAAATTAGATACAGAACCTTTCTAGCAATCCAGAAGTTACCTCCTTCCTCCTCAAAGTCATACACTTACTACCACCAGAGATTAGTGTTGCCTATTTTTGACCTTGGAATCATTCAGTAGTTATTCATGTGCATCTGGCGTCTTTCACTTACCATTGCATCTGTAAAATTCACCCATGTGGTTGCATATAGGAGCAGGATAATCTTTTATACTGCTGTATCATACTCCAGTGTAAGAATTTACAGCCATTTATTCATTCAATCTCCCATCCTCCCAGAAAACTTTGGTTTTCACAATGTTGTCTGATGTGAATGAAGCTGCTTTTAAAATTCTATACATGTCTTTCGGTGTTTGTATGCACTTATTTCTCTTGGGTATATACCTAAGATGTAACTAGACTAGCTAGAATTGCTGGGTCATGGGTTATCACATTTTAGTTTTGGTGGATGCTGCCAGAAAGTTTTCCAAAGAGGTTTGACCAATATGTACTTGTACCCGCAACAGATGAGATGAATTCATTTTTTAGTTTAAATGATTTTCATTTTATATTTATATATTGGTGTTTCCCCACCAATGAGACTCTAAACCCTTTGAGGGCAGAGACTGTCTCAGACTTCTTTGTTTTTCCAATGCTTAACATTGTTTTCTGTACAGGCATAGAGAACTTGTCAATGTTCAACAAATGTCTAACTATGACTTTTAAAATTTTGTATTTATTATTGAGCCATTAAGAATCATAACAGTAATAATGTGTTCTGCAACCCTAGTTTTGGGCATATAGCCGAAAGAATTGATAACAGGTTCTCAAAGAGATATTTGCACACCTTTCTTCATTGCAGCATGAGTCACAGGAATCGAGAGGTGGGAGCAATCTACATACATTTTATACAAAGCGTGGAACTTGACTCAGTCCTAAAAAAGAAGGAAATCCTGTTGTATGTGACAATATGCATGAACCTTGAGGACCCTATGCTAATTGAAATAAGCCAGTTGCAAAGAAAAATACTGCATGGCTCCACTTATATGAGGCACCCTAAGTAGTCAAGTACATAGAAACAGAAAGTAAATGGTGATTCTCAGGGGCTGTGGGGAGAGGAAATGGGTAAAGAATTTCAGTTTTGCGAGATGACAGATTCTAAGACCTGTTGCATAACAATGTGTATATAGTGAATGCTAATGTACATTAAAAATAGAGAAGATGGTAAATTTCACGTGCTTTTTTTGCCACAATACAAAAACATGTTTTCTTTGTAATTTCAGAAATTTAAAAGTTAAAATTCGTATACTACACCATATATACATAATCAGAATCAGTCAAACAATGTTGACTTTCTCTCGAGTTCAGTTTTGGGGATCTAAACTTTACTGGTTTGATGCTTCAATCTATTTTCAGTCAGTGACAAATTCTGTCATAGGCTATTTAAGCCATTTACAGATTGCATCTAGGTTATAGTGCTCGACTGATAGAATTTGATACAGATTAATTTTTGCATGTATTTTTTGGCTAACTCACAAGAAAACATCTGAGTAGTTCTCCTTGGGTATTCCAGGACTGACTACTGGTAAATCCTATTCTCACGCTCCCATATCTTAGTTGTTTTTGTAGCTGCTCACTCCAAATGTATAGTCCGGGCTCTTTGTCTTTGTGCCTTGAAATCTGTAAATGCTCCTGATGAGTTTTCAGATTGAAGTACACGACCCTACACTGCCTTTGTGTGGGAGAACCTGTGGCTTCAACAAACTTGCTCATTTGGGCATCCTCCCGGATACTCCTTTTACCTCCACAGGAAACCTAGGAGTCTGCTGACCTACAAGATGGTTTTACAGACAACACACACACTCAGCGCTTTGCAAACTTTTGTGAGCATCACAGTAATCTGTGGGGGAGCCCACAGTAATCTGAGGGCTGGAGCCCCAATCCCAAGGTTGTGATTCAGTGAAGAGGGGACAAGGACCAATACAGTGGCACTTGTGCTGGAGCCAGCCTGCTCCGACTCAGCACGTTATACATTCTTCCCAACTCCACATTCAGAGATGTTACCATGAGAGCTGAAATTGGCCAGGTGGGAACATTTACACTACTGAAGTCAGCAAATTCTAAAAATCAGGGCTCTCCCGGCACTCCACACCCCCACCCCCAGAAAACCAGATGTTAAATGTTCACCAGAATATCGCTGGACTCACGACTTTGCAAGCAGCCAGGTGATGCCAATGTTGTCAGTCCTGAGACTTTTGAGTTGCCTATGCTGGGGCACACACAAGCAACACACACACACACACAAATACAGGTCCAGAGCTTCGAACCAATATAAAACAGTTGCATTTAGTCTGTAACTGCTAGAGTTTCAAACACATTGTAAGGTCAAACCATTTATCAGGGTCAAAATATCTTGCTCTATCTGTTTTTCCATTGATCGACTTCTTCATCGAGTTCTGATTCTTACCCACTGAAGCAGATGCTTAACCACCGGACCACCAGGGAAATCCCAGTATTACTCACTTTGGACCACACTCCCCTGTGTGACTGCTGGACCAAAGATGCTGGTCCATATGGACTTCTGACCTCAGCTGCACTTGGACCGGAAGTGACTATCCTCACGCACCCCTAGGCCAGGGTGTCTAGGCTTTGCCACCCAGCCAGTCTCCTTTTCCCTCAGACCCATCGGAGTGTATTACAGACCTCTGACATGATCACACTACAGAGAAGTTCTAACCATGCTACTCTGAGAGAGGGAGAAGTCAGCGCTCAGAGGCAGCTCACTGAGCCCCATCCAGTCTGCCCACCTCTTCCCAAGGGACAGCTGTGTTTACCAAGGGCTCTTGGGAGAGTTAACTTTCGATGGAACTTAAAAGGTCTTTCTGCACCCTTCCCCTGGGGCCACCCAGGTCTCCAGGTCTTACATTCCATTACTGTGAAAAGTAAAAGAAAATCTGCTTCAAAGTGACCTCTGTGTCTCTTGAACTACGAAGTGAGTATAAACATCTTTTATTTTCAAAAGAAAAGGTCACGTTCTTCCTCACCATGCAACCTGTAACTCATGTATCTAGTCATTAGGATCCTAAAAACGTAAATGGGACGGTGCTATGATCATTGCTCTGTGAATTTCTTTTCTTTTTTCACTGAACGGTATTCCACGCCATATTTTCACATCATGATGCATCAGTTTGCCTGATCTGCACTAACACCTGCATAATATAGAGACATACAGCACTCTTACGTTTACGTGCCAGGTACATTTGAAAATATAGTTAGTTCTCGAGACCAACCTAGGAGATGGGTGGTAGGCACACACCCACATTACAGTAATGCGTGAACTGAGGTATAGAGAAATTAAGTAACTTGCTCATGGTCATAAAGTTAGCAGGCATCCAGAGTTGGGTTATGACCCAACCTGCCTGGCTCTGGAGTTTATAAGTTAATTTTACCGTTCCTAGCTATGCTCTGCCTGTACACAGCTTTTTAAAGCTATTCCTTGACTAATGCTGTTTCAGTTTTTAATCTTTGTTGGCATCCCCTGCTGACTAGCACGTTCTTGGATGTCTCTCCTGCCTCACAGTGATGCGTACTTAGGGAATTAAAAATAACTGCTATAGCTTACCTCAAAATTAAAGTAATTATTAGATAGATGACTCTCCTTTTAAAAAATGCTTCATACTCCAAATCTCAATAAAAATGACTTTTGGGTTATCAGCAGCTTTGGCAAATTCACGTTACATCCACGGGCCATTAGCATCGATCATTGGGAACTCACACACGTGCTAATCAATCATTTGATTCTGCCTCCCATCTCTTTTACATGGTTCTAGATGTGGTCTATCTCAATATTAGAATTGGGAAAACAGTGAGAATTTTTATCACCCTTTTCCCCCCAAAACATGGTCATTGCCTACATAATGAAGTGGATAAAGTTTGAAAAGTGTAGGGGAGGAGAGTTTGGGTGGGAATTATGCTGGAAGCTTTTCCATCGCTACTGGCAACAATTTTATATCATATGGCAACATTTTCTTGTCTACTAAAGGTACAGTCTCCACCCTTTCCCAGGAGCTCAGGAGTAAGAGAGGCAAAAATGATCATAACGCAAGGCATAATAAACTATGCTTCCCCATTCAAGAGGAAAACATTCCACTTTGGGATAATAGAAAAAAGACTAGATTGAGAATATAGACCTGGGTTCAGATCTTATCAACTACCTGACTCTAGACAAGGTTTTCTTAGCCTTGGGCCTACTGACATTTGGGATTGGATAATTCTTGATGGCAAAGGCTGTCCTGTGCATTGTAGGATATTAAGCAGTATCCCTAGCCTCTACCCATCAAATGCCAGTAGCATCCCCACCTGCCAGCTGTGATAACCAAAAATGTCTGTGGATATTACCAAATATTTCCTGGGGAGCAAAGTCACCCTGGTTGAGAACCACTGCTTTAGACAAAGCGCTGCGTTTCTTGGAACCACAGTTTATTCATCTATGAAAATGAAGCTCATTTTATTTGCTTCATGGAGTAAAGAGCTACTACATTCAGGCAAACTTTGTAAATTATGAATTGTTACTTAAAGATTAAGTTAGGTTTTACCATTGCTATTATTTCGCTCATGCTGTTTTTGAGAGCACTGTATATGATCTGAAATATATTATTAATATATTGATTCCAGAATATATTTCTATGCATATTTCTAAAATAGACTATTAAAATAGTTATAACAGATGGAGCAGGCAAGCACTAATTATTCACTATTGTCAGTAAACTGCTAGTTAAGATGATTCCATTTCACAACCACAGGTTGTAACCCCTGCTGCTGGTTAACCCATTTTTTAAAAGGCCTGCTGTCAGTTTTAAAGGAAAAGAGGTATACAGAGTGTAGGGCAGATACTCACCATCCCTACGACCAGAGAAAACATCACACAAAGCATGTCTTATTGTCAGCAGGCCCGGAGATCCTCACCACCTACAGAGCACACAGTAGGAAAAAGCCCCTCCCAACGAGAAAGCCCTTTTTCTGACTCCTGGGTTGTATGACTCTATGATCTTCTAAGGCTACCCTCGTGGCTCAGACAGTAAAGAATCTGCCTGCAATACGGGAGACCTGGGTTCTATCCCTGGTCAAGAAGATCCCCTGGAGAAGGGAATGGCTACCCACTCCAGTATTGTTGCCTGGGGAATCCCATGGACAGAGGAGCCTGGTGGACTATAGTCCAGGGGGTCGCAAAGAGTCAGACACAATTGAGCGATTGACACCTTCACTCACTCATGGTCTTCTAATTGTGCCTATCATTCAAAAGCTTAAATTATCACAACTGATGTTCATAGCATCAGTGTCATCTCAATGGAACTCCCTAGTGTGGAGGTGTCATGTTGCTTGGAATCCAAAGCTTCCAAAATGCAGACAGGATTCTTCCTGTGCTCATCACTAGTGCGTATGTGGGGACTTCCCTAGTGGTCCAGTGGTTAAGACTTCACCTTCCAATGCAAGGGGTGCCGGTTCAGTCCTTGGTCGGGAAGCTAAGATTCCACATGACTTGGGGCCAAAAATCCAAACCATAAAACAGAAACAAGTTCAATACAGACTTTAAAAAGTGGTCCACACCAAACAGTCTTTAAAAGAAACTAGTGCACACACAGCACAGGTCTTTGCACAGCGCAGGTGCTTGACACGCTTTTATCCAGTCTCCTGGGAAATTTTCCCTTTGTTATATCTTCACAGTAATGTCTCAAATGCACTCGATGTGAAGACTGCACACAAATACTGAGGGAAGGTTTTAATCTGCCACCTCATCAATTATTTTGAGCAGATCCTTCCCTTTTTCTGCCATGCCCCAACTCCACCCAAGAATTCTTGGAGAAATAAACTCTGATATGTGTCAAGGTCATACACTGGGGAGCTTTCAACGGGGGCGGGGGCAAGTTTCCTTCCTTTCCTCGTCTTCCTCTTTTTTCTTCCTCTGGTTTGGGTAGGATGGACCTTGGTGGGCTTCCTGTTGGGGGTTAACAAAAGGTTAAGAGAAGAGTGTTGGAGGCCTGCTTGGGGCTGGCTCTAGTTCAGGGCGTTAAGAGCAGGAGAAAGTCGGTCTTTGCTTTCCCAGCAATGCCCACCCAGTCTCAGCGGGGTGAAGGAATACAGGGATTCGGGGAAGGGAGGAGAATGGCAGAGGATGTGCAGGACAGGATCTCACTGTGGCAGAGGATAAGGAAGCTGTAGTGTCTCCAGTCGATGACCGATGAAAAGCCACCTTCTACAAAGGGCAGGCAGTGACTTCAGTGGTAGCAAGTCCCACCTTATCATCTTGGAAAGTTGAGTGAGGTTAGAAGAGGGTGAGTGGGGATACATGTATACATACGGCTGAGTCCCTTCACTTTGCACCTGAAAATATCACAACATTGTTGATCGGCTACATGAAAGTGAAAGTGTAGTTGCTCAGTCGTGTCTGACTCTTTGGGATCCCATGGACCGAAGCCCGCCAGTTTCCTCCGTCCGTGGGATTCTCTAGGCAAGAATACTTGAGTGGATTGCCATTTCCTCCTCCAGGGGATCTTTCCTACCAAGGGATCGAACCTGGGTCTCCTGCATTGCAGGCAGATTTTTTACCATCTGAACCATAAGGGAAGCCCTATGGCTTACCTCGATACAAAAAGGTTTTGGTGTTAAATACTTAAAAAGAAGAAGAGGGTTAGTGGTCAATATCATGGCTACCATTTAGGCAGGGCCTTCTGTGGGCTGGGACTCTAACAGAAGCCAGGAGTAGAAATGACAATGGCTGGAAAAATTACAAAAGGCAAGTTGTTGATGTAGGAACTTTGGCACAGGTTTGAGGACTTATCTTGAAAAAGATTGTGATTCCAGCCCCTTCCTTTTTTTAGCTATTAGAAACTTTCAGCTACACAAGTATGAGATGCCTTTGTGAAACCCTCAATCCAAACAACAGGTATTATCTATAACTTAAGCAGGTACACAATTTTAAGCCAAAAAAAAAAATCTGGACTGAGAAACAAACCAATACTCCAGACCTGATCCTGATTAAAATCATGTTTATTCAATGATGCTTGTTCTTCTGGTAGAGGGATAATATTTATCTACTGTATCAATTATGTTAAGTTAATTTATAATGTTCACTCGATAATGTTGTTTGCACATGCTCCTATTGCTAGGAAAGTGCTACCTAATTCATTTTCATACATCAAAATCTAGTAAATTGATATAATTATCTTATTCTCCCTAGAAATGCTGTTGGGGTCTGGTCTGCATATCTCAGAGGGAAGAGGAACGGAACAGTAGGTGACCTCGAGTACCAGATGTTCAGCCATGTCTGTAGCACTGTACGTACAATAAGCAGAGGTGAGGGTATTGATGCCAAATCTCCTTATTGTCGGGGGATATGATGAATTTTAAGTTTATATTTGATTCGTTTTCCAAATATTGTGTTTTCTCATATGCGCTGCTTTAAAAAAATCCATAGGCACACCAGAATTTATTCCCTCCTTCCAAAGAAATTTGTAAACTAGTAGCAATAACTTTGACTATCTGACAGTATCTGATAAAAATGTGTTGTTCTTGAAGGTCATTAGGTCAAAATATAGATGGAATCTGATGCAGAGTTTTAGCAATAAAAATTCCAACAAATTATGACGAAAATGTTTTAAGTAAGGTAGAGTGGGAATTTTCCCATGATGCAAGGCCAGGCAATTCAAAAAGTGACTCTATCGTGACCCCTGTCTCAGGCTGCCTTCCTTCAGCAAAGTTAATGTTCCAGGAATCAACAGGACAAACCCAGGAGATATTATTTCTCCAGAGACTGAACAAAGATTTGGGAATGAGATGGGTTGAGGCCCAGTCACAAGTCTATCAAAGAATTTTATATGTCTCTGTTCACAAGTCCCATTTTCTGTTTTTAAAAATTGAGATGAATCAGCTGAGAATCTCGGCACCACAATGGTAACAGAGGTGGTGATTGATACAAAGCGTCACCATCTTGTCAATAAGAGTATCATGAAGACTTAACGTAGCTTCCCAGGTGGTGCCAGTGGTAAAGAACTCGCCTGACAATGCAGGAGAAAAAAGAGATGCAGGCTCAATCCCTGGGTTGGGAAGATCCCCTGGAGGAGGGCATGGCAACCCACTCCAGTGTTTTTGCCTGCAGAATCCCATGGACAGAGAAGCCTGGCAGGCTACAGTTCATAGGATCAGAGAACAGTCGGACACAACTGAAGCCACGTAGCATGAGGACTTAATACACGTCAATCCGATTTAAGGAATGAAGTCCAGGAGAGAACAGGCCAGGATGTGTTCCAAGTGAGTTAACAACAGCACAGAAAGTGACGTGCCATGTTCCAGAGTGTGTGTTTGTGTGTGTGTTCAGTTATGTCTGATTCTCTGCAACCCCATGGACTACAGCCCGCCAGGCTCCTCTGTCCATGGGATTTCTCAGGCAAGAACGCTGGAGTGGGTTGCCATTTCCTCCTCCAGGGGATCTTCCCAACCCAGGGATCAAACCCATATCTCTTGCATCTTCTCCATTGGCAGGCAGAGTCTTTACCACTGAGCCATCTGGGATTTCCTTAGAGTGTGAACTATGTATATACTTGTTAGGTTTTCACTAGACAAATACTTTTTCTCTGCCCAGCTTTTCATTCAAGTGGTGATTCCTAACACCTGTGAACAAATGTGTTTAGCCCTGCTGATGCTGATAAAAACGACCAATCTGTCTCCTTCAGTGTTGATCCATGGATGAAAATACCCTGCCATATACTCCATCACACTGTACCCTTGATGGAAAGGCAGCAGGGCTGTTAGCAAAATTTCCTAGACCACAAAAAAGATAAGATTAATTCAAGCACTTTAGGAAAATTCCAAAAAAATCTCTCTTCCTCTCCTTGGTAGCTTTACAGAAGCTTTTGATACACTGATATCTTGAGGGGTTTTGGCCTATGGCTTACTAGCAATGGAATTTATTAAACAGGCCCATTAAATCATTTTTCATGTAAGTCTGAAGTTAGTCGACTCTCTTAAACTCCCACTCTCAATAGCGTTAAAGATTCACAAGGCAAGGAGAAAACTAGACCCACTCAGCATCTTATGACCATGCTTTCCCAAGGTAGGCTTTAGTTATCACAGGTGGAAAGGGGCTGTGTTGGAAATAAATGGACCTTGGATATGTTTTAGAGGAAGGTGTTGAGTTAAATATGCTTTTCCTTTCTGATTAGTTTGGACCATTCTGTCTGTCTGGACCATTTAAAAAGCGTAAAAGAGATGAGAACATTTATTTTTGGTTCCACAAAATTCTGCTTTGTGACTTGTCTCCAAATTTGAATGCTCTCATAGAGCATCTTAGGCAAAGAAAGCCCTGTGATATGGGGTGTGGGAACATATTTATTTTTTTTCAATCTTCCCTGCTAAAATAGAAGTTCCATGAAGACAAGATTTTTGTCTGTTTCTTCACCTAGTAGCACCTAGAACAGTGACACGCACGTAACGGCCGCTGAGTAAATATTCGGTTGGCCCCAAAGTTCATTCGAGGTTTTTCTATGAAGCTGTTCTAGAAAACCCAAATGAACTTTCTGGCCGACCCAATATAATTAGAATGAATGGATGGAACTTGCAAGAAGGCAAATCCATTCTACATGTCTGTATGCCAAGAACTAGCAGATACAGTCCTAAACGCCTGTCACATCTTTGACAAAGTGCAGATCAATACGTTCCCGGAGAGTCAGGGGTGGGAGGGTACTCATTTTCCTGGCCTAGTGTTTTTGTGCAGAGCGACTTCTGCTTTGCTCCCCAAACTGCACTCCCCCAGGCTCATTTTATTTTGAGTTTGGTTGACCTCACTGAGCATGCTCAGCTGAGTGCCGTATTGAATGCTCTTTCCTTCCTGGGAGATGCCTTAGGGTGTCTGCACTCTGGTCTGCTCATTCATGCTAAACTTGAGGGAGGTCTTCACTGTCCAGCTCGATCCATGACTGTGTGGGTGTTTCACTCAGAGGTGAAGTATTAGGGAGATTCCTGAGCCTGTCATCTGAAGCCACATTCTCTCACCATCTGTCTGACTCCTGGGTCTGGTGTTCCACCGGTTCCAAATTCAGAAGGTGGTAAAAAGGAAGCTATATATTGAATCTTTAGCAGCTGCACCAGGAAGATACCCATCAAAAAGGAGATATTTCACTTACGGAGGAGGGTTAGCATGGAAGCACGAGGCATTCCAGAGGAAAGAATCTGGAAGAGCACAGTCTTCCTGCAAGACTTGGCTCCGCTGTGGCGACATTTGTCATGCTTTGCAATTTCTGGAGTATTTTTACATGAGCTGGGTTTAATATAATTAATGAGAGCAATTCTGCCAGCACAAGGGGACCCAAACAGCCACCTGACTTAGGAAGAGTGAGTGCAGTGGATCCAGGGAGGGCTTCTAGGATTCACTGACGCATGAATCTCTACGAGGTGACAGACCTCTAGCTGACTGAGAGACACAGCAGTAGAGAGAGAGCAATATGGCGCGCCAGAGTCTGGCATGAAGAAACGTCTATAAGCTCGAGATTTCAATCTACAGAATCAAAAACTGCAGCTGCTGCCCCAAGTCTTGCCTTGGTGATAGTTACACAGTTAAGTCCTTCACTGGGCCCAGGCAACTCTGGGTTGGCTCAGTTTCCACAATGGCCACAAACATCCACTGGGGTTTGATGCATCAAAATGCACGCTGTAAGCCAAAGTGTTCCAGAATAGAAACTAACACAAAAGGTCAACTTAGAGGTTGGATTGAATATTCTCCACCACTTATTATAAATTCAGCTTCCCCAGTGGCTCAGCAGTAGAGAATCTGCCTGCAATGCCGGAGCCACAGAGACATGCGTTTGATCCCTGGGTCGGGAAGATCCCCTGGAGGAGGGCATCCCATGGACAGAGGAACCTGGTGGGCTATGGTCTATGGAGTTGCAAAGAGTCAGATATGACTGAAGCGACTTAGCACGCACACAGCACTGTAAGTTCACCATCAGCTATACCCTTTTTGTTTTCCAATGATCATTTCCTACCATGCTTAGGCCTAGTTTTCTTCAAGTAGAATTTTGATTGAATATTTTCCAGTGCTGACTATGAGTTCCCAAACAGCTGTACCCCCTTTTCCTTCCAATCATCATCTTCTATTACATCTAGGCTAATTTTTCTTCAAGTATCCCCATAGAATCCCCAAGTACCATCTTACTTAGAGCCTTCAACCCTTTATAAATCTGAAGCAAGATCTCTCCATGATTAAAATACAAGTTCATCATTTTTTTGAAACTGTCATACAAAAATGTATAACATTGCTTTTTTGAGTAGGATTTAGATCAGTCACATCCATAGAAGTATAATGCAAAACATACATGTAATTTAAAATTTCCTAGGAATCACATTTAAAAATTAAAAAGATACAGATGAAACTAATGGACAGTATATTTTATGTAACCCAATATATCCAAAGTATTATGATTTCAATAAGTCACGTACCTGCTAAGTCGCTTCAGTCGTGTCCGACTCTGTGCAACCCAATGGACTGTAGCCTGCCAGCTCCTCTGTCCATGGGGTTCTCCAGGCAAGAATACTGGAGCGGGTTGCCATGCCCTCCTCCAGGGGATCTTCCTGACCCAGGGATCGAACCAGCATCTCTTATATCTCTTGCATTGGCAGGTGGTTCTTTACCACTAGCTCCACCTGGGATGACCCAACATGTCATCATTATAAAAATATTAATGAGATATCATCTTCAAAATCTGGACTGTATCTTATACCCTATCTCAATTTGGATGAGTTACATTTTCTTTAGCAGAAATGATGAGTGGCTACCACATTGGACAGTGCAAATTGAAATGCTGTTACCTCACATTTCTGGGGATACTGGGAGTCGAGAATGGTGTAGACTATCTAATTTAGTGAGAATCTCTTAGTGTCGTGATAGAGGATGGTAAGGGGGCACAGATGGTAATGTCTGAAGACCACGGTAATGAAGTCAGGTTTGCCCTTTATTTCATTTGCTTCTAAAGAATTCAACATGACAGATACAAAGGAATGAATAAAGAAGAGGTAGTACATATACACAATAAAATATTACTCAGCCATAAAAAAAATAATGCCATCTGCAGCAACATGGATAGACATAGAGATTCTCATACTGAGTGAAGTAAGTTAGATACAGAAAAACAAATGTCGTATTATATTGCTTATATGTGGAATCTAAAAAAGGCTACAAATGAACTTATCTACAATAGATAAGTTCTGAAATAGAGTTACAGATGTGGAAAAGAAACTTATGGTTACTGGAGGCTGAGGTAGGAGGAGAGGATAAATTGGAAGATCGGGACTGATGTATACATAATACTATATATACAAGAGATAAAATAAAAACCTACTGTATAATATAGGGAACTCTATTCAATACTCGGTAATGGTCAATATGGGCAAAGAATCTAAAAAAAAGAATGGATATATGCCTTTGTATAATAGATTCACTTCGCTATATACCTGACATTAACACAACATTGTGTATCAATTGTGCCTGTGTACTAAGTTACTTCAGTACTGTCTCACTCGGTGCAAAACTATGGACTGTAACCTGCCAGGCTCCACTGTCCATGGGATTCTCCAGGCAAGAATTCAGGAATGGGTCCCCGAGACCTCCTCCAGGGGATCTTCCCCACCCAGGAATCAAATTGGCATCTCTTCTAACTTGCATTGGCAGGCACTTCTTTACCACCAGCACCACCTGGGAAGCCCAAGTATCTCAATAAAAATGTTAAAAAGTTAACAGCAAATAAAAATTGTATATATATGAAGAATTTAACATGATGTTTACTGACAAAGGTTTTCTGACACTGGGCAAGGTAATGCCTTTGAGCCTCTGAGTTAATCGTTTGTTACATGGAACCAACCATATAAGAATAATAATAGTGTGTAACAATAATATAATAAAAATAATCAGCATAGACAACTCTCTTGGTTGTTGTGATCAAAAAAAAATGAGAAACCACTAAGAAAAAATAGTACCCACTAGTAATTATTTATTTGGTGAAAAATATTTTCATATTTTAAAAAACAGCTCTATTGAGGAATATTCACTGTTCAATAAAGGGCATGCATTTAAATTATATAATTTGATACATCTGACACACACAAACACATATACACACACACAGACACGTATATACATATATTTATACCTATGAAGTTAGTCAAGAAATGCACATATCCATCACCTCCAAAAGCTTCTTCATGCCCCTCTGTTATCCCTCCTTCCCACTCCTCTTTATTTTTTCGGCTTCTTAAACTCAGCCCAATTATTTCGTGATTCATCCGTGCTGTTTCGCGTATCAGTAATTGTGGGAGGAGATCACGCCAAGGACATGAGTGACTGGCCCCGAGCTGGACCTGCGCGTGGGTTCTGCCTGCCTTCCCGGCCCCAGGAGCAGCCTCAGGGAACTAGCTTCAAGATCGTCAGGTGATGCTGGGACAGTCCGCGTGACCTTCACACCTGAACCGGGTGAAGGCCGCTGGAGAAACTTCTGGCCGGCAGGTGCGGAGGTCTACTCGTTTCTGGCGGTGAAGACGCGTCTCCTAGGGTGAGCTCCCTTGCTTTTTACAGCTGCTGCCTCTGGGAAATGCCGAGTCGGCCGTGGATCTCCACCTGGGCAGGGGCGGCCTGTGAGCTAGGTGCTCGTGGACCGTCCTCGTCTGATGCTCTTTGCTGCGGGGGTAACTGCACGTTTTGCGCGGTGGTGGGGAAGGGACGCGGGGTGCGCTGTGGGCGGCTGGCCTCGCGGCTGGCAGGTCGCCGGCTTTCGATGCCCGGCTGGAGGCCGGAGCTCAGGTCTGAAATTTGGCAGAAGAGCTGAGTAGAGAGGGACATGCGGATGGTCCGCTGCCAGCTTCCGGGCCGGCGGACAAGACGGCAGAGCCGGGTGATAAGTTGCAGAACGTAGGGTGCCGGCTGCTGTTCAGGTTCGACGCGTCCCTGTCTCCGGACGCTGCGGCCTGGGCACCGTGACAGACCGCAGAGGGCCAGAAGGCCGCTAGGATGTTGGTCCCAGCTCTGGAAGGGGGCACAAACTGTCCTACCTCCCGAGCAACATCTCTGGGCGTTGTGCATGGCGCTCCTCCTGCTAGAGATGCTCCTGAAGGACCCGTTTATCCTGTTCAGAGCGGCCCTTCCACCTGAATGAGCGTATGCCCCATCCACCCACCCCTGCCCTGGCTCAGACTGCCTCGCTGACTCGGTGGCTTGCCTCTTTGCATTAGAGAAGCACCCCGTTCACTGGCCCACTGGCACTAGCAATGTGGGCGCCACTAGGTCCTGTAGAATTTATGGACACCCCTCTTCCTCGGGGAGGGCGGGGGGCTGGTAGATGAAGTGGAAGAAATTCCCACAGGTGCCTGGTATACAGATGACTGTAGCCTGGAACAAATGGCAGCAGCCAGTGGGGCTGAACTCCAAAGTTCATGGGTCTGGGGATCACCCCTGAGCTGTGGTGGATTCCGTCCCACTTGCTACATAGGCGATTTTGTAACTGACTGTAACCGTAAGTGCAGTATTGAATAGAAATGGTGAAACCAGACATTTTTACTGGTCCCGAGTTTAGAGGGAAGATACTCAGTCTTTCACTAAATGTGCCTTTTATGAGATTGTGAAGGTTCCTCTCTGTTCCTAATATGTTAAGAGTTTACATTGAGAATGAATGTTGGAACTTGAAAACTGTTGATAATGTTGGAACCGGTCATTATCAAATGCGTTTTACACAAAATTTGTGTTCATATGTTAACATATTGATTGACTTTCAGATGTTATACCAGCATGAATTTCTGGGATAAACCCCATTCTATCGAGATACATTTTGGTATATATTTCATTTTATATATTGTTAAATTTAATATGTTAAAGTTTAATTTGGAATTTTAGAATCTGTGTTCCTGAGAAATATAGGCCTTTGGTATGAACAGCTTAACACATTTTTAAGTACACAATTCAGTGTGTTAACTATAGTCACAATCCTGTACAGCATATCTCTAGAATTTATTCAGTTTTTTAAGATCTAGAAGTAACTTTACTTTTCCTTTTTAAAAATTATTTCTTGTTTTTTCATTTTCACAATGGTATGTTGGCTTCTGCCATACAGCAACGCAAAAAAAGCCGTAATTATCCATGTATCCCCTCCTTCTTGGGCCTCCCTCCCTTCCCCGCCCCCCGCCCCCCTACTCCTCTAGGTCAGCATCCCTGTGTTGTACAGCAGCTTCTAACCAACTACCCGTTTTACACACGACACTGTATATATACACTGATGCTATTTTCTCCATTCATCCCACTCCTTCCCTCCCCACAATGTCCGCTAAGTCCATTACATAACTGAAACGTTAACCCATTAAAGAACAACTCCGCATTTCCCCTTGCCTCTGGCAACCACCATTCTACTCTCTGTTTCTATAAGTTTGACTGTTTAAGATTCCTCATGCAGTACCGTCCTTCTGGAATTGGTTTACTCACATAGCATAAGGTCCTAGAGGTTTATCCATGTTGTCCCATACAGCATATTTCTTTCTTTTTAAACATCCCATTGCATGTATATACCACATTTTCTTGATCCATTCATCTGTTGATGTTTAGATTGTTTCCATGTCTTTGCTATTGCAAATAATGCTGTAGTGAACATGGGAGTTCAGCTGTCTCTTTGAGATCCTGATTTCAGTTCTTTTGGATATACACTCAGAGGTGGGATTGCTGGATCGTATGGTAGTCCTATTTTTAGGTATTTTTTTGAGGCTCACCACACTGTTTACCATTTTACATCCCCACCAGTATACAAGTGTTCTGAATTTTCTACATCCTTGACAAAACTTACTCTTTTCTTTTTTTGGTAATAGCAGTCCTAACAGATTTGGAATGTTATCCCAGTGGGATTTTGGCTTGTGTTTCCCTGATGATTAGTGATACGGATCATCTTTTCATATACCTGTTGGCTGTTAGTATGTCTTTAGAAAAATGTCTAATCAAGACCTCTGTCCATTTTAAAATCAGATTATTGCTTTTTAATTTTTTTGCTATTGAGTTGCAGGAGTTTCTTATATGTTATAAATATTTGCTCCTTTTCAGATCCATGGTTTGCTAATATTTTCCCTCATTTCATAGGTTCCCCTTTTACTCTGTTATTTCCTTTGCTGTGCAGAAGCTTTACAGTTTGATGTAGTCCTACTTGTTTACTTATTTATTTTTGCTTGTGCTTTGGTCATTTCCAAGACCTATGTCAAGAAGATTTTCTCCTATGTTTTCTTCTAGGATTTTTAGTGCCAGGCTTTATGTTTAAATCTTTGATCTGCTTTAAGCTGATTTTTATATATAGTATAAGAAAAGGGCTCAATTTCATAATTTCGTGTGTAGATATTTAGATTTCCCAATACCATTTGCTGAAAAGACTATCCTTTTCCTATTGTGTATTCTTGGCATCCTTGTTGAAGATCAGTTGATTGTATCTGCATGGGTTTATTTCTGGGCTCTCTATCATTCTATATGTTTCTTTTTATTCCACTGTCATACTGTTTTAATTACTGTAGCTTTGAAACATGTTTTAAAATCAGAAAGTGTGATGCCTCCAGCTTTGCTTTCCTTTTTTCAAGATTGCTTTGGTTATTCTGGGCCTTTTGTGGTTCCGTATGACTATTAACTTGGGATGTCTTTAAATTTTCTTTCATCAGTGTTTTGTGATTTTCAGTATATAAGTCTTTCTCCTCCTTGATTAAGTGTTATTCCTAAGTATTTTATTCTTTCTGATGCTATTGTAAGTGGAATTGCTTTCTCTTTCAGATAATACATTGCTAGTAGTGCATGGAAATACAACTGATTTTTGCAGGTTGATTATATATCCTGCCATTTCACTGAATTCTTTTATTAGCTTTAATAGTTTTTTTATGTGGAGTCTTTAGGGCTTTACTGAATAAATAATAAAATCATGTCATCTGCAGGCAAGGATAGTTTTACTTCTTTCTTTCTGATTTGTATGTCTTTTATTTCTTTTTCTTGCCTAATTACCCTAGAACTTTCAGTACTATGTTAAACAAGTGGAAAGAATGTGCTTTCTTTCCTTATTCCTGATCTTACGGGGAAAGCTTTCAGTTTTTCACCACTGAGTGTCACGTTTGCTGTGGGTTTTTAATATGTGGTCCTTATTATGTAGAGGCAAATTCCTTCTATACCTAGCTTGTTGAGAATTTTTATTGTAAAAAGAAATAAACTGCAATTTTCAGATATAAAGTGATCTGTCCAATATCACAGAATTTGTTAGTGGTACAATCAGGTCTCCAAATTTTCCATCTAGGTGCTTTCACCATGAAGCAGTGCTACCCCTCTTTCTTATTCTCTAGGCTTCTTTCAATGCTGGTAAACACTTTGACATTAACAAATTGAATTTCACAGACTATTATAGATGTATTTGTACCACAGTCCTATATAAAGTTTAAAAATTTCTTTCTCCTCTTTATGCTTATACTTGTGTGTACATGTGTGTATATATGTGTGTGTTTGGACGAAGCTGAGGGTCAGGGGAAACTGGAACAAGACTCAATATAAATCAAATTACCTGTCACAAAAGAAAATCATGAACTGACAGACATAGACATTTCCAAGTCCATTTTCATTTCATAGCTAAAAAGTTGTGGCTTAGAGAATTCAAGTGACTTGTCTTAGTTTGACCTTTGGGAAAGCTAAATTTGGGGTAAACTAAAGTTTAGTCTAGAATACATTCCATTAAACATACTGTTTTTTCACAGTTTGTAACTGCCTCCTGGATAGTTAACATGGATAGTTATATTTCCAGTGGTACAACTATGTCAAAATTCCTATAATTTCTTAAAAGATGTAATTTGGAGAAGGTGAGAGCTCCATAAAGCTATAAATATTAGTAATATTAGTTACTTACACTATCTTTTTTCCTTTTACATTAAATGTATATCAATAACAACAGAAAACAATCTTTAATTTTAAGCATTATGGTGATAATGTCTACAGAAATAGTACACATAAAAAATATTTAGAATTAGTTTTTGGCTTTAAGCGATTTTTGTAAATGAGAGTTTTTTTTAATAACTTTATAAATGTCTTTGCACCATCCAAATTATCTTGCAGTAGAAATATGAATTTTATCACATCACAAATGTATCAATATATTTTATGAATGCAAAGTTGGATGCTGTTGAATGTTAGTCTGACTTTTAGAATGATTATGTGATTGAAATTCCATGAATAATCATAATTTGTTTGGTAGCAGATCGATTATTTTTTTGAAAGTGTATTCATCATTTTCTTGACTGTGTCTGATCATTGGATCCTTGGGGGTAAATTTTCTGCACAGCACATGGGGATTTAGCAATGTGAGTCCCATTTGTGTGAAAAGGAGTTTTGCAGCTAAATCCATGAGCTGAGCAGTTGCTCTTTAATGTTATTTTAATATTTAATGGTTATTGCAGGGCTGTCAAGCTGGGACTGTTTCAATGAGAGAGATTTCCAGAACTTATGAGAGAGATTTTAAACATCTATTCAGAGCATATTGCAATATTCTTCTTTATAAAAGAAGGTTCTTTAGGGAGAAACAGTCCAATTCAAAAGAGAGTTTCCCTTTAATTGTGGCAAATTTGAGACTGAGATAATCGATTTCTTATTTTTATTAGAATTATCCAAAAGATCCATTAAATTGCTTTCATGGGGTAACTTAGATATTAATTTGGTGCAGTTCTAATGGAGTATCAGAGTCAGGAATAAAGGGGTTTTCAGTTTTGTTTTCTGTTTATGAATACTCATTATTTGTGTCATTAGTTTTATGATTTTTTGAGTTAATTGGCACTCTTGATTTTCCTCAAAATTCTGTAGGCAAAATTTGCAGAGGTTAGTGGTTTTTGCTATGAGTTAAATTATTTGTCATCTCAGGGATGAATCTCATAAATGGCAGCATTCCCCCCACCCCGGGGCATCTCCCTAAATGCCGGGTGGCCCCCAGGAAATCAGCATATACCGACATGTTATTTAAGAATGAAGACATCTGGCCTTCAGAACTTAAAATATAACCCATATTATTTTGATCAGCTCTGAAGAACATAAAACCTCTATCTCAGGTAGCTTGAGAAGTCGCTCAAGGTCACCAGGTTCGCTGGAAAAACTCAAATGAAAAATAACAGCTGTGTTTATCCATCACTTACCTCTCCTTTGTTCAAGCTTTCCTTCTCTTCTTTCACTCAGCCTATAAATCTGTGCAAGTTTCCACATTCTGAAAACAAGCCAACAAATGAACTTGTCCACCATGCATGGCTCCCCTCCAGCTGTGTTCTCCCGTGCTTTCTTCCACCTGCCACCCGCCTCCTCAGAGATCCACCCACCTTCTCAGAGAGCCACACCCACCTCCTCAGAGAGCCACACCCACCTCCTCAGAGAGCCACATCCACCTCCTTAGAGAGCCACACCCACCTCCTCAGAGAACCGCCTACTTCCTCACTCCTCAGCGTCCCTCTGCTCTGAGCTCTTCCCCCCTCATCTCTTGACCTCTCCTTAGTGTCTGCCTGACTTGTCCACTCTTTATTTCTTCACACCCTTTATCACCTTCTTTTCACTCCTCCTTCCCTTTATCCTTTCTCTTCAAATTCTTGTTGCTGTTGTTCAGTTATCAAGTTGTGTCCAACTCTTTGTGACCCCATGGACTGCAGCATGCCAAGATTCCCTGTCCTTCACCATCTCCTGGAGATGAAACTCATATTCATTGAGTCAGTGATGCCATCCAACCACCATCCTTTGTCTTCCCTCTCTCCTGCCTTCAATGTTTCCCAGCATCAGGGTCTTTTCCAGTGAGTCAGTTCTTCGCATGAGGTGGCCAAAGTGTTGGAGCTTCAGCTTCAGCACCAATCCTTCCAATGAATATTCTTTTTTTTTTTTCAAACACTACTCAAGTAACTCACAAAGTTCAGTAAGTCCTAGTCAGAGTCCTGAAGGAGCTTAGGTTCTGCTGGAAAGTTAACAGAAAAGCACCCCTCCTTTTTCTGCTCTGAGATACTAGAGATTGGTCTCTGGAAACCACGTTTCTCCTGCTGGCCAAGGCCACTCCTGCTGGGGATGTGCAAGAGAGCCGAGAAGGCTGGAGTGAGACAAAGAGACTTCCTTTTTCCTCTTTACCTACTGTTCCTGTCAGACCTCCTCGGCTGCAGCCCCTCACCAAGGCAGCGATGACTGGTTCCAGTCTCAGCTCCTTATTGGCATCCTCAGAACCATCTTTGTGGAGTCCTTCAGTGGCACCAGCCCCAGCTGAACAGTGTTCTCCCTGAGCGGTCTGGGTCCCATGTGGAACATACCCTCTAAGCATCTCCAGACAGCATCCCTTCTCAGGGCTGGAAGTCCCAGCTCTGTGGGGCTGAGTCTTCCAGAAAGTCCAGCTGGCACAGCTGAGTGCTCTACCATCAGTTTCTTCTGACCCAGAGGTTCCCAGAGCCCCAGTGATCGCAGTGTGGAAAGCAGTGACTCTGAAAGGAGCCTTGGGCAAGCCCAGTAGGGGAGTTACAGTCCAGACTCCTTAAGTCCTATTCTCTTTTGCAGAGGGGGTGTTGAGGGACGGATGGTTTATGGTTCTTCATTTTGAACCTTTGTGGTTTAGTTGCTAAGTTGTGTCCAACTCTTGCAACCCCATGGACTATAGCTGCACCACCTGTCCCCCACCGAGGTTCTTCTGTCCATGGGATTTTCCAGGCAAGAACACTGGAGTGGGTTGCTATTTCTTTCTCCAGGGGATCTTCCTGAACCAGGGATCGAACACGGGTCTCCTGTACTGCAGGCGGTCCCCTGCATTGTAGGTGGATTCTTTACCGATTGAGCTACCAGCTATGCATTAAATACCTTTCAGTTCAGTTCAGTTGCTCAGTCGTGTCTGACTCTTTGCAACCCCATGAATCACAGCACACCAGGCCTCCCTGTCCATCACCAACTTCCGGAGTTCACTCAGATTCATGTCCATCGAGTCAGTGATGCTGTTCAGCCATCTCCTCCTCTGTCGTCCCCTTCTCCTCCTGCCCCTAATCCCTCCCAGCATCAGAGTCTTTCCATTGAGTCAACTCTTCGCATGAGGTGGCCAAAGTACTGGAGCTTCAGCTTTAACATCATTCCTTCAGAGAAATCCCAGGGCTGATCTCCTTCAGAATGGATTGGTTGGATCTCCTTGCAGTCCAAGGGACTCTCAAGAGTCTTCTCCAACACCACAGTTCAAAAGCATCAATTCTTCAGCGCTCAACCTTCTTCACAGTCCAACTCTCACATCCATACATGACCACTGGAAAAACCATAGCCTTGATTAGATGGACCTTTGTTGGCAAAGTAATGTCTCTGCTTTTCAACATGCTATCTAGGTTGGTCATAACATTTCTTCCAAGGAGTAAGCGTCATTTAATTTCATGGCTGCAATCACCATCTGCAGTGATTTTGGAGCCCCCCAAAATAAAGTCTACCACTGTTTCCACTGTTTCCCCATCTATTTCCCATGAAGTGATGGGACCGGATGCCATGATCTTTGTTTTCTGAATGTTGAGTTTTAAGCCAACTTTTTCACTCTCCACTTTCACTTTCATCAAGAGGCTTTTTAGTTCCTCTTCACCTTCTGCCATAAGGGTGGTGTCATCTGCATATCTGAGGTGATTTATATTTCTCCCAGCAATCTTGATTCCAGCTTGTGCTCCCTCCAGCCCAGTGTTTCTCATGATGTACTCTGCATACAAGTTAAATAAGCAGGGTGACAATATACAACCTTGACGTACTCCTTTTCCTATTTGGAACCAGTCTGTTGTTCCATGTACTGAAATATAATTCATATACCACGCATTCACACATTTAAAGTATTCAGTGCATTTTAGAATACTCACAGAATTGTGCAGCCGTCACCACAGTCTAATTTTACACCCCTAAACATGCAAATCAAGGGCCCATCAGGGTTGGTGTCTGGTGAGACCACTCGTCTCGGCTTGGGGGCAGCCGCCTTTCCACTGCATCCTCATGCGGCCTTTCTTCTGTGCGGGAGGCGGGGGTTAGTGGGGAGGAGTGTGGGCAGATACAGAGAGATCTGGTGTCTCTTTTCTCTTCCTCTTTGTGACATTTCATTTTCTAACGTATCAACTTGGCTGGGCCGTGGGGTACATAGATACTTGGTGAAACAGTATTCTGTGTGTTTCAGTGAGGATGCTTTGGGTCAACATTAACATTTGAATGCATAGGCATGAGTAGAGCGGATTCATAACCTGGGTAACCCCAGTACCACTCCCCACTCATTGATGTCTTGAAATGACTCATATAGGAAAGCCAGTCTTGTGCACAAAGTACTACAGAATATTTCTAGAACTTTTGACCATAAAGATAAGTGTTTTCATGAAAATTATGGCTTTTTATAATTGAAGTCTACTTTTTGGAGAATGCTGTCTTCTGAAAGCTTGTTTTCATAATATTGTTTGGGGGATTGCAGAGTAAAATTTTTATAAACTATTTTATAATCCACATACAGATACACAAATGTTAATCTCCATTTGTATTATTGCTTCTACTTAAACTACAACTCATGAAGTTACTGCTACTATAGGTATTTCAGTAAACCTGTTTTTAAAATACATTTCCACCACTACTGGGGGGATTTTAGTCCTAATAATGTAAGTTTATCTTATCTCCCAAAGCATGTATTTTTAAATTTATTTTCGCAGATATTTTTGTTGATGATATGAGCTTTTTGCTTTCATTATCTTTGTTTTTGCAGTGAAATTAAACAGTTTTCCTTGAACTCTGTATTCATAGGATTACTTTTTTTTTTTCCTTAAAGAAGCAAAGAGCTGTTTTTTCTTTTTTTTAAAATGTGTCCATCCAAATGTGATTTCTCATTCCACCTTCATAAGATCTGTTCTTTTCACCAAATATAATCCTGGAGATAATCTCAGATTCAGGCAAGAGGACTGGCAGCTTTCAACAGTGGACTCTGTTATGATGAGAAAAGTATTTTAGTCTCTTCCTTGTTAATATCTATCAAAAGCCTGCTTTACGCTCTTGTTCCCCAGTGGATGTATTTCTGTTTGATTTCAATTAAAAATGAAATGTCAGCTTTTCAGGACGTGTTGCGCTGCTTTACGGTGCACACAGCTCCAGCTCGTTAGGGGGAAGACGGCATGAGTGGAGAAACCCAGCTGGGATGGAAAAGTACATTTCTGTTAGGACATGAACTAGCATGTATTCCACAAAACCTCTATTTAAAGGAAGACTCGGTGGCTGTGGGTTTCCCAATTCCCATATCATTCTCTGTCATCAATTTAGCCAAAGGTTTCCTCTATTAAATCACATTTTTTCTTATTCCCAAGCTAAATTTATCTAGAAGCAATCTCGCCTTTATTTCTTGTCCATAAATGCTATGTTACTGTTGGAAAAAAAAAAAAGTGCCTACTGCTATATTTAAAATGGATAACCAACAGGGGCTTACTGTATAGCAAATGGAACTCTGCTCAATGTTATGTGGCAGGCTGAATGGGAGGGGAGTTTGGGGGAGAATGGATACATGTAAATGTATGGCTGAGTCCCCTTCCTGTTCCAAAGAAACTATCACAACGTTGTTAATTGTTTATACTCCAATATAAAATAAAAAGATAAAGAAAAGAAAAAAATAGTGCCTAAAGGCTGATGAAGTATTTATGGTTCTGAAAAAAAGTTGTTTACATTAAAGGTAGTATTTTACATAGAGTAGATTTTCATGCTTCCATTTTGATGATCTGAGACTTGATTTATAAAAATTCTAACCTCTGTGAAACACTAGGAGAGTTAGTATCATTCTGCTTCTCCTCCCTCAAGGAAATGGGCATATATGGAAGTTATGGAAATGCATCGGTAGTGATGACAGCTTGACCAGGAGTGTAAGATGTAGGATAACGTGATCCCTTTTACAAATTTCAGCAAAAGAGCTATAATATTTCCTGAAGTGCCAGCATCTGGAAAATGGAATGCTTTTCCACTTAAAAGCAAATAATATATTTTTCCACTTTTCTTATTGTACAAGGAAAATGATGAAGGAATATGATTTTTGACTGTGTCACATTTGGCAATTCAGAGGACAAGCACAGGTTGTATGGCCAAATTTCACACGGGATTACAGTTTCTAAACACTTAAATAACCTGGCGATAATTTCTGATGATTGACAAAAAATTGAACAACAACAATTAAAGTGACCCTGTCTTTGGTGCCAAAGATTAGCTAATCACTGTGATTACAACATGAAAGCTTGGAAGAGAGAGATCTTCCAAGGTCACTCTTGCTATTAAAAATTCTGTTTTGCAGCCCTGGCTCGTATGGGGTTATAGACTTTTACACAAGATGGATGACTCTAGCTTGTTACATTCTGCAGTTTCTGTTTTCTAGTTATTTGCAGAGTGTGCTGATGCTAAAGTCTGCATTTTCTTTCTGTGACCATATCCAGAAGAATTTAGTCGACAAAGATGCTGGGCCTTGACTGTGAGCTAGATACTGTGTGCAGTGCGAGAAAGAAATGCCATAGTATTTCTGTGGTCCAGCAGAGGGAACCGTTGTTGTTTAGTCGCTCAATCGTGTCCATCTCTTTTTGCGGCCCCGTGGACAGTAGCCCCCCAGTCTCCTCTGTCCGTAGGATTTCTCAGGCAAGAATGCTGGGTGGGGTTGACATTTGCTTCTCTAGGGGATCTTCCCAACCTAGGGATCAAACGTGCGTCTCCTACATTGGCAGGCAGATTCTTTTCCACTGAGCCACCTGGGAAGCCCAAAGGGGACAGGCAGGTACACAAATACATGAAGACAGGTGTCAATAATGTCCGGACAGTGGTTTATACAGGGTACGGTAGTGACACAGAGAGGGTCAGGTGTATCCAGGAGAGTCAGGAAAGGCTTTGTACAGGACGTGGAAGCCACTGGTTTTGATCAGAATCACTTCTAAGGCAGACAATTTCCTGATTTCAGGATTTGATGGTGATAGGTGACCTTGACTTTTCTTTTCTTAAGAAACTGAGATATAATTGACGTCTAATGGTGTGTGAGTATGAGGTGTAAATGTGTTGATTTTCTCCGTTTACTATTGCAGTGTGGTTACCAGTATAGCAGTAGCAAACACCTCTACCATGTCATGTGATTGTCATTAGCATTTCTTTTTTGTGATGAGGACATTTGAAATCTAGATTCTTAGAAAAGTTGAAGTGTATGATATGCGCAAAATGTAGTATGTAGTATATGTATGTATGTGTGTGTATGTATATGTGTGTGTATATGTATGGCATATCCATATATATATATGCCATATCTTTATCCACTTATCCATTGATGGACACTTAGATTGATTCTGTATCTTGGCTATTGTCAGTAATACTGCTATGAATATGGGAGTGCGAGTATCTTTTCAGTATCTTGTTTTCATTTCTGGATATATACCCCAAAGTGAGATTGCTGGAGAGTAGGATAATTCTTTTCATCCCTGTGGATTCAGAAGGAGCACTGGTGAAAGCTTTCCAGGAGCTGGATGGCATAAGAAGAAAGAGGTACCACTTTCCCGGCACCTGATTTGGCCACTAATATCACAATAATGAACCTTCCAGTTATATGCATGCTCTTCTTATTTCCGCTTTCCCATTTTGAGCTGAATTTGAAAGACTGCATTTTCAAAAGCCTTTTTAAAAGTTGTTTTTTAAATTGAAGTAGTGCTTACTATTTTAAATAACTTTTTTCCCATGAATATAACGTTAACTTATTTTCAGTGTGGTATGTACTGGCACTCCCCTCTTTCATTATTTATTGAAAAGTCTTGGAAAAATTAAAATTCAGACATGCCTCTTGGCAAAATATAAAGTATTCATGGTCATTGAAAGACATGTTTTGGTGGCTTGGTTTTATGAGATAAATATGATGATGCCCTTGGTTGAGGTAGAAAATACTTATGCAATGTCACATCCTTGAAGCAAGCTATAAACTATTTAGGTCAAGAGGTATTAAGAACCTTTTTTTTATATGTCTACAAAATATTGGGTCAATGACAATAATAAGTCTGCATGCGAGGCTGACAAATGAGCAACATCATCTAGTTCTTTGAAAAAATAGTGCATATGTACTAAAATGCCAGCGCAGGAAAATGGCACAGGATAATCCTTTAGAAAACTAGACTCAGCCCAACAGATTTAAGAAAACACGAGGACAGAATAGTATGCTAAATCTTTCTTCATAAATTTATAGTCAGTAATAAATAATTTTATAAATGCATAAAGTTCCCATGTAATGTTGTATGCAGGATAAAATTTGAGACTGTATTATATTTTACATAAAATGATCTTACAGAAAAAGAATGTTTTTCCTGAGATATTTGTTCATCTCAATTTGAAAACACTTTCACGATATTACAAATACCTGGAAAATTCATGACGAGGCCTGTTGATGTATTTGGTACGCTGGCAAGAAAGCCTATGATCACTATCAGAGGAACTACTCTCATTGTCAAATGGAAACATAAAATTCAAGACGGCATTTATAGCTCTCTGGCAAAGCATCAGTTATCATCCTCCTAGATACACCAGATTAGAATAACTGGATGGTCTTGATGGAAGAAAGTTAGCTAAACTTAGGGAGGTCTAGAGGGGTGGGATGAGGCTTCCCTGGGGACTCAGTGGAAAAGAATCCGCCTGCCAAGCAGGAGATGCAGGTTGGATCCCTGGGTTGGGAAGATGCCGTGGAGAAGGAAATGGCAACCCACTCCATTATTCTTGCCTGGAAGATTCCGTGGGTGGAGGAGCCTGGTGGGCTATAGTCCATGGGGGTCTCAAAGGGTCAGACACGACTTAATGACTAAACAGCAATAGCAAAGGGGTGGGATGTGAGGGTGGGGCCGTGGGAAGGAGGCTCCAGAGAAAAAGGATATATGTATACATATAGCTGATTCACACTGTTGTACAGCAGAAACTAGCACAACATTGTAAAGCAACTATCCTCCAGTTTAAAACAAATCCTATGATAAACCATAATGGAAATGAATATTTAAAAAAAGGATGTATGCTGCTGCGGCTGCTAAGTCACTTCAGTCGTGTCCGACTCTGTGCAACCCCAGAGACGGCAGCCCACCAGGCTCCGCCATCCCTGGGATTCTCCAGGCAGGAACACTGGAGTGGGTTGCCATTTCCTTCTCCAATGCGTGAAAGTGAAAAGTGAAAGTGAAGTCACTCAGTCGTGTCCGACTCTTCGAGACCCCATGGACTGCAGCCTACCAGGCTCCTCCGTCCGTGGGATTTTCCAGGCAAGAGTATTGGAGTGGGGTGCCATTGCCTTCTCCAATGTATGTATACATATAACCAAATCACTTTGCTATATAACAGGAATTGACAATATTGTAAATCAACTGTACTTCAATGAAAATAAATAAGTAAATAAATAAATAAATAAATAAATTTTAGGGAGGTCTGAAAGGTAAGCCATGCCGTAATAACCCTGATGGCTTTGTAGTGAAAAATTACTAACATAGTACTAGAAACTATTTGAACGCCTCTTTCTTAAAATAATGTGTACCATACTACTGTGTTTGGGTGCTAAAATAAAATCAATACAGTTCATAAAGATGGCAAAGATACGGAGTTTGCTAAAGCCTGAAACCTGGATGAGTAGACAGGTGCGTGCAGCTGCTGTAAGACTGGGTTCCTGTAACAATCGGACAAGGCCAGGAAGGTCTAGGACCATCCTTGACGCCAGCTTTGAGAGCCCAGAGCTGTTCTTCGTGGAAGTGCAGAGGAGGCCAGCAGAGACACGGGAGTGAAATCAATCTAAAAACTTCTATGTGGGAGCGCTCCCTTAAACCGAAGTCATAAACCATGCACAACAGAAATATGAGACAGAAGTCACTATTCCGCCTGCCATCATGTTGGACCACAGGGCTTTTGTGAAACAAATGATTTCTAAGTGCTGAGGTCAAAGTGGAAGAAAAGGCATTTTATCAAACTTGTACAGGGGAAGAAAGAACCTCCAAGATGAATGTCATGGCCTTGGCTCATGGATCATTCTCAGGGAATTCTTCGGGGCCTGTCTAAGATTTCGCTGCATGTTCTCCACATCTGGGTAATTTAAACCATTTGAAACCCTCTGAAGATATTTGTATTTTCAGCCAACGTAAAGCATTTTTTTAAAGTATTTTTTTTTCTTTATATTACTATAATATGTCATTAATTTAAAATATAAAGAGCTGGAAATAATGGACTAACAGCCATGCCTAATAGTGTGTTAGATAATTATAACATTTAATTACTTGAGAAGAGCAGCTTTAAAAGTTGTATACTACTTGGGGGAATAATTGAATTAGCAAAATTGTATTGTATTAACTATAATGGCACTAAGTTCTTATCACCATCATGAGTAAGAATTTGTCAGTTGTATGTTGTCACAGTCACGCTGTGCTAGACACTGGGAATTTAAAAGTATTATTGAGGCCCCTACCTTATTTAATAATATACTGAGCATACCAGGCCCGTGGCAGAAAAGAAAACAAACAGGCCACGTGAATTGTATAAATGGGCTTCCCTAGTGTCTCAGCTGGTAAAGAAACCACCTGCAATGTGGGAAACGTGGGTTCCATCCCTGGTTTGGGAAGATCCCCTGGAGAAGGGAACAGCTACCCACTCTAGTATTCTGGCCTGGAGAATTCCATGGACTATATAGTCTGTGAGGTCGCAAAGAATCGGACACAACTGAGCGACTTTCACTTCACTTCAGATATTTTTCTGGAACTCTCTTGCTTTTTCTATGATCCAACAGATGTTGGCAATTTGACCTCTGGTTCCTCTGCTTTTTCTCAGTCCGGCTTGAACATCTGGAAGTTCTCAGTTCACATACTGTTGAAGCCTGGCTTGGAGAATTTTGAGCATTACTTTGCTTGCATGTGAAATTGTACAATTGTGCGGTAGTTTGAACATTCTTTGGCATTGCCCTTCTTTGGGATTGGAATGAAAACTGACCTTTTGTACTCCTGTGGCCACTGCTGAGTTTTCCATATTTGCTGGCATATTGGGTACAGCATTTTAACATCATCTTTTAGGATTTGAAATGAGTATTCAGTATGGTTCATTTATTCATTCTGTAAATACCTATTATATGCCTATTGTGTGTATAAGTTCT
The DNA here is from genome assembly GCF_001704415.2 of Capra hircus. NCBI lineage: Eukaryota > Metazoa > Chordata > Mammalia > Artiodactyla > Bovidae > Capra > Capra hircus. The sequence goes on from NC_030831.1 coordinate 55,243,567, forward strand.
TGGCCAGGAGCTTAGGATGCTTGCCTCTCTTGTTTTTTGGAGTTTATAGCCTAGCAGAAGATGTTATAAAAATTTTGAGAGTGAAAAAGTTGGCTTAAAGCTCAACATTCAGAAAACGAAGATCATGGCATCCAGTCCCATCACTTCATGGGAAATAGATGGGGAAATAGTGGAAACAGTGGCAAACTTTATTTTGGGGGGCTCCAAAGTCACTGCAGATGGTGATTGCAGCCATGAAACTAAAAGATGCTTACTCCTTGGAAGGAAAGTTATGACCAACCTAGATAGCATATTCAAAAGCAGACATTATTTTGCCGACTAAGGTCCGTCTAGTCAAGGCTATGGTTTTTCCAGGAGTCATGTATGGATGTGAGAGCTGGACTGTGAAGAAGGCTGAGCGCCGAAGAATTGATGTTTTTGAACTGTGGTGTTGGAGAAGACTCTTGAGAGTCCCTTGGACTGCAAGGAGATCCAACCAGTCCATTCTGAAGGAGATCAACCCTGGGATTTCTTTGGAAGGAATGATGCTAAAGCTGAAGCTCCAGTACTTTGGACACCTCATGCAAAGAGTTGACTCATTGGAAAAGACTCTGATGCTGGGAGGGATTGGGGGCAGTAGGAGAAGGGGACGACCGAGGATGAGATGGCTGGATGGCATCATGGACTCGATGGACGTGATTCTGAGTGAACTCTAGGAGCTGGTGATGGACAGGGAGGCCTGGCATGCTGCGATTCATGGGGTCACAAAGAGTTGGACACGACTGAGCGACTGAACTGAGCTGATGTAAAGGAAAGATGCCCAAGGCTGTGAGATCATGTAAACAGAGTTGAACTAGTCTGAGGGACCAGGGAAGACTCCCTGAAGGAAATGACATTGGATGTGTGGTTTGCAGGATGAGTAATGATTTTAATCAGACAAAGAGTTCAGGCAACAAGTGGCTCATGCAGGGCCATTAGCACGTGCAAAGGCTTTGTCCTATTTGAAAAGAGAAAAGAAGGCTGGAGTAGCCAGAGAACATAGAAAGGGAGGATGATGCAAGGTGGTAGCAAAGCAGTGAACAACTTAAGGATTAGGATGTAGCAGGCCTTGTGGAGCCAGGAAAGATGTCTGTCTGTATTTTAAGGCAAAGGGAAAAGATGTAAGTAAGGCATGATCTTCTTAAGTTGGTATTTAAAAACACTAGCCTTAGGGACGGAAAAGGCAATGGCACCCCACTCCAGTACTCTTGCCTGGAAAATCCCATGGACGGAGGAGCCTGGTAGGCTGCAGTCCATGGGGTCGCTGAGGGTTGGACATGACTGAGCAACTTCACTTTCACTTATGCATTGGAGAAGGAAATAGCAACCCACTCCAGTGTTCCTGCCTGGAGAATCCCAGCGATGGGGGAGCCTGGTGGGCTGCCGTCTATGGGGTCGCATAGAGTCAGACACACCTGAAGCGACTTAGCAGCAGCAGCAGCAGCCTTAGGGATGAACAGAAAATGGTAGACAGGCTAGAATAAATGTAGGTAGACAAGGTAGGAGACAGTACTAACAGTCCCAGGAAGACATGACAACCCTGGATTAGGGGAGGACAGTGGAGATGAAGGGATGTGGATAGAGACTCGGCAAATGACAAAGCAGGTGAGGGAATCACTCTTGTCTGCTCCAAACACACAGCCATGCCTATAATATACAGCTGAGCTTGAAAGCCTGGGGGAAATTGACATATGCCTGAAGCTTGGTCAGTTAGGTTCTGAGCATAGATAAGTGGGTGAGGGAATGATGTTTAATGCCTGCCCTAGTAGCAGCAGTTCATTCTAGTAGCAGCAATAATTCCAATTTGCAGTTTTCCCAAAGCTTGTGTAACCAGCCTTATTGCATCCTTTCAGAAACCAAGTGCCAGCTGGCCAGCATGCCTTCCTCAAAGGTATTAGTTTTAGTTCTGCAGGCTCCTTCCTCCAAACTTCTAAATTATAATAATCACATTTTAATCTTTTTATTCCCCTAACCCTCGAGGGGGTAACAGCTTCCTGCAGTTACTACCTCCATACCATGCTACCTCCTTCTTATCTCTTGACTGATTAACAATTCTTTAGATTCACTTCTGCCTGTTAAAACCACTGGGGTGGATTCTGTCTACTAAATGGACTCCGACTAATAGGGAATAGGAAGGATATTTAAAAGGTAATAGCCAGGGACTTCCCTGGTGGTCCAGTGGTTAAGACTTCATGCTTCCCCTGAGGGGCACAGGTTCAGCCCCTTGTTTGGGTTTAATCCCTGGTCAGGGAACTAAAATCTCACATGCCATGGGGTGTGGCCAAAAAAAGAAAAAAAGGTAATAGCAAAGAGGCGATGGCTATGAGTTTCTGAGAATTGAAGAGCTGTTTAATTTTCTGACAGAAAATCACACTAAGTCTTAGGCAGGCTAAATAAAAACAAATCCACTTTTGGGCTCATGGATGCAGAGAAAAACCTCAAAAACTATCAGAGGGAAAGAGAGCTTAGCTGCAAAAATTGTTGCCCTGATAGGAGACTTCTCATAAGCAGTAGATGCCAAGGACAAAGAAAGAGTGTCTTCAAAGTACTGCTGGAGAAGAGGGCTCTGATTTGAGAGCCGTCTAGCAGGTACTGTGATTGGACTTGGCAATGGATTGGATATGGGGTGGGGCTTTCCTGGTAACTCAATTGGCAAAGAATCTGCCTGGAGTGCAGGAGACCGGGGTTCAATCCCTGGGCCAGGAAGATCCCCTGGAGAAGGAAATGGCAACCCACTCCAGGATTCTTGCTTGGAAAATCCTACGGTCAGAGGAGCCTGGTGAGCTACAGTGCATGGTGTCACAAGAGTCGGACACAACTTAGTGACTAAACCACTAGGAAGGAGAAAGAAATATCACAGACGCCCAGATTTGTAGCTTATGGATTCAACTCACTGTGCCATTTACTGAGATGGGGAATGTTGGGGACAGATCACATTTGAATGGGAAGAGACCATACATTTGCATATATTAGGTTTTACATGCCTTTGGGATACTAAGAAGTATGGAAGAGGAAGGTACATACGGAGGTCCAGGGTGTGACTGTACGTTTGAAAGTCTTTGGCCTATGGATGGGAACTGTAGGTTGGCCGGTGTATTGCTTATCTATTGCTGTATTAAAAAAATGATCCAAAATTAAGTGATTTAAAACAACACCAAGCATTTATTACCCCCACAGTTTCTATGGGTCAGAGTGGCTTAGCCACTGTGGTGGTTTGGCCTGGGGTCTCTTGTGGGCTTTGCGATCCAGATGTGCGCTGGGGCTGTAGTCAAGCAAGTTTGTCAGAAGGCCTGAGCATGCTTGAAGGGTCAGCTCCTAAAGTGATTCACGTGGGGTGGCGCCTGCTGGGAGGAGGCCTCAGTTCTTCTCTACCGGAGATTCCCCTCAGGCTTCTTGGGCATCTTCACAACACGGCGGTTCCTTAGTGATCCTCAAAAGTAAGATGGAGGCCACAAGGCCTTCTCTGACCGAATCTAAGAAGCCACCCGCTGCCATGTCTGCCAGATCCTGTTTGGAAGGGAGTTCTGTTAAAGAATTTGTGGACATATTTTAAAACCATCACACTTGGGGAGAGATTATGTAGCGAGGAAGGAAAGAGAGCCTAGAGAGGGTCTAGCTTCTTCTGTGAAGGGAAAGATAGCAAATATTTAAGGCTTTGCAGGCCATGTTGTGTCTATCACAACCATACACCTCTGCTGTTGTGTGAAAGCAACGATAGTCAACTGAAGAGGCTGGGTGAGTCCGGGTTAAGCTCAGGCTGGGTGTAGCCTATGGGCAAGAATAGTCTGTCAACCCTTGGCCTAGAACATAGCCAGGAAAAACAATTGCATAAATGACTCAGTGAAACAAAAGAAGAAAATTTAAAAAATTCTTTCCTATTTCCCAACTCATAAAAGGATTAAATCCAAGTGTGGTAGGGGGGTTGAGGAGCTAACAAATAAATCACAGTACTGTAATATACATGGGCTTCCCGTGTGGCGTTAGTGGTAAAGAATCCACCTGCCAATGCAAGAGACACATGAGGCATGGGTTCCATCCCTGGATTGGGAAGATCCCCTGGAGGAGGGCACGGCAACCCACTCCAGTATTCTTGTCTGGAAAATCCCAGGAACAGAGAAACCTGGTGGGCTACAGTCTTTAGGGTCCCAAAGAGTGGGAAGCGACTGAACATGCATGCATAATTTATACGTAATTGCATTTTATATCCTTAATATCCTATTAGTTATTATCTCTATTTTTTGCTATTATATGTTGTTTTTATTGTAGAAATTGAGACTTATATTGATTTAGGAACTTATCCAAGTTATTAATAGCAGATTTGAATTTGAAACCAAATATTATTAAAGATTATGTTCTTTCCACTTAAAAATCGAATGTGAAGAAGTCCTAATGAACAAGACCAGAAGGATAGCTTTGGCCATGTTTAAGGGAATTGGGTGCCAGGAGGTTTACACTCGAAAGTGAGCAGGTGATGAGTTATTAATGGGTTTAAGCCAAGGGTTGTGAGTGACATGATTGGAGCTGTATCCTGTATTCAATAATCTGACTGTGCGGTATTGATTACTTTGTGGTAGGGAGTATCAGAAGAAGGAAGATTAGACAAAAGGCTGATTCAGTAGTCTAGACAGGAAACTCTTAGGATGTGAACTTTAAAGATGGAAATAAGAACGTAAAAGTGATATTGCACAGAAAAGTCCAACACCACTTTGGAAATAGACTGTAGGAGGAAGAACTAAAGATAACCCTGAAAACGGTGGCTGGATTTATGGAAGGAAGTCGTAAGGGGGAGCTGATTTATGCAGGAATTGTGTGTTCTATTTTACACATTTATGTGGAATTTGAGATGCCAACAAGACATCCATGTGGAGGTATATAAGAGAAGGAACTTATGAGAGGGACTAGGGCTGGAGATGTAGTTTTATAGATGTATTTGCTGGCAAGGTTCTTGGAGAGAAAGAACCATAGACTGTGAATATTGGAGAGCAATTGACTTCAGGGTTTTCATGGCGGGGGGAGGGAGAGAGAGGAAAAGTACAGATGGTTAGACAAAGGGCAAGACAGCGTACAGTCTCAGCAACCAGAGGAAAGTATTCCAAGGGCAGGCCAAGTGCTGTGGAGGTAGGTACCAATGAGACTCAAGAGCTAGGGAAGACTTCTCTTTGGCTGTGGAGAGGTCTTTTATGATTTCAGTTTTTCACCAAGATACTAAACAAGCCCAACTGCTGGTTTCTACCTACAAGATCAACGTGCTGGAGCTAGAGTGCTTCTCAGCCTTGGCTGCCCACTGTTTTTTAAAACTGATGCCTTTCTCCCATGCCAGGAGCTTCTAAATTAATTGGTCTGGGGAGTGGCGTAAGCATTATGATTTAAAAAAAAAATCTCCCCCAGGTAATTCTAACATGCAGGGCAAGGTTGAGAATCATTGCCTTGGAGAGAAAATACCAAACTGTGGAGAAAACTGAGGAATTCCTGGAGTGACACTTGCTGATTGGAAAGTGGTGTGTTTGTATTTGGGGAGAGGTGAGGCTTTGATCTGGGACAGGAAGCAACTCAGCATGTCTGCGGAAGAATACGATAGGAACCGAGAGCTTGGGGATTTTGAGTTTTATTCTTATGTCTCTGAACATGGCCTGGGGACTGAAAATTCCCCATCTTTCAAGCAGTGACTCTAAACTCTAATTTCAGATGTCCTCAAACATAAAACCAGAGAAACACAGGAGTCTTGAGCTTGTGAGGTGCTAAGAAAAGCAGGTAGGGACTCGCTAACGTCTGATTACTTCTGCACCTCTTGTGTTTCTCCTCCAAATTCCCCAAACTGAAGATTTACAAACTGTGGAGTGTCTTTCAAAAAACATAGTTTCTCCCAGGAAAGGCAAACCCCCAAGAAAGCCCTGACCGGAGCTGTTCTATTGGGAGAGGAATGATTCAGAGTGGTTTTCTGTGCCTCCGCCCTCACTCCTACACTAGTTATGCTGACAGGGGCCAAAGCCTGGCCTGATAAAGTAACTGATGCACTCAGAGGAAAATGAGCTCCTAGACCGTGGGAGGAGCACAGCTATTTCAAAAGAAAACCATTCACTAGATTACATATCCATCAGAAGCAGAACTGTCAGAAAGACATATACATAATTTAAAGCTAGTTTACTAAAAATAAAAGCAAGGAAAGGAAAATATTAACAATATGAAATAAGAGCAAAATGTAATTATCGAACTGAACTGCTAAGTCGCTTCAGTCATGTCCAACTCTGTGCGACCCCATAGACGGCAGCCTACCAGGCTCCCCCGTCCCTGGGATTCTCCAGGCAAGAACACTGGAGTGGGTTGCCATTTCCTTCTCCAGTGCATGAAAAGTGAAAAGTGAAAGTGAAGTCGCTCAGTTGTGTCCGACTCTTCGCAACCCCATGGACTGCAGCCCACCAGGCTCCTCCATCCATGGGATTTTCCAGGCAAGAGTACTGGAGTGGGGTGCCATTGCCTTCTCCAGTAAAGATTAGGGAATATATGATAGTTGAAATAAAGTGCTTTAATGGGATAAATGACAGAACAAAGACAGCTGAGAAATGTATTAGTAAATAGGAAGATAGGTGAGGAAATTTCCAGAAGGAAGCATGGACAAGAAATTAAAAATGTAAAAGGTTCTAGAAGGAAAGAAATAATAGTGATAAGATCTGAACAATAGGCATCCCCTAAAAGAACTAATAAGGAAGAGAAAATTTTAAAGAAATATATTTGCCATAATATAAAACAAAAGATGAAGTACCTCATGTTAAGAGACCCCTTGATGATAAAGGAAACCTATCCTTAAGCATACTACAGTAAAACAGTATCAGAGAAATAAAAAAAAGTTCTAAAAGAGCAGATTACATTCGGAGAAACAGGATCAGGCTGACATCACATTAAAAATTAACGGTGTAAGAAATAATGGGCTTCTTAAAGTATTAAAGATAACAGTTTAGAACCTAGAAACTTATCTAGCCAAACTGTCATTCAAACATGAGGTCTGGATAAAAATATTCTGTCATACACAAGACCTCAGAAGATTTCCCACTCAAAGATTCTCATTGAAAAAAGTTTAAAATAAAGTACTTAAGATAGATAAAGAGATAAATTTAAGGAAGCTTAGTAAATATATGAAGTAAAGGTGATTTAATCCTTTGGTAGCTTGTTGATGTTGTTGTCATTGTCTTTAAAAGTTACTGACGTGAAAGAAAAGAAAATGGTACACGCATAACAACCTGAAAGGGATTTCCCAGGTGGTAAGGAATCTGCTAAAGAATCTGCCTGCCAATGCAAGAGACACTGAGACCTCTGGAGTAGGAAATGGCCGTCCACCCTGGTGCTCTTCTTGCCTGGAAAATCCCATGGAAACAGGAGCCTGCAGGGCTACAGTCCATGGGTCGCAAAGATTCGGACACAACTGAACATGCCTGCAACAACCTGCAAAGTATAAAAGTCTAGAAAATCTCCACATAATGAGAGTTGAAGAGAAACTGAGGTATTTTTGTTCACGATGTTTTATTAGGAGATAAATATAGATACCCAATTGAAAAATATAGAATGAAGTTTTTTAAAGATAGCAACTTTAGGTAGGTTAAAAATGTACACAAATCTATAACTATAACAAATATAAAACAATAGAAAGACAAATGTTGACAGATTGAAAAAAAACTGAATTATGCTGTTTCCAATAGACAAACCTCAGGCCTCATGGTATAACAAGATTGAAGTTAAAAAGATAAAAAAGAAACAAAGCAGAGGAATACCAATTTAAAAAACTGTATATCCAATTAAACATACTTTAACACTCCCCTTTTCAAAGAAGAGAATCATTAGGGATGAAAGAAAGAAAGAAAGGGGAGTCGCTCAGTCGTGTCTGACTCTTTGCGACCCCGTGGACTGTAGCCCACCAGGCTCCTCTGTCCAAGGGATTCTCCAGCCAAGAATACTGGAGTGGGTTGCCATTTCCTTCTCCAGGGATTAGGGATGAAAATAATGATAAATAAGAGATGACTTCAAAATACATAAAACCAATTAGAGGCAGCCCAGTCGTGGTTCTGGGATGATGTCAGAGGCAAGCTGAGTGAGGAGCCTAAGTTTCTACTTCTGTTGGGCAGTAATTAGACCTTCTTCCTTCGTGCCAGTGAAGACCACGTGGTGAACCCAGACTTTTCTCCCTACCTGGCAGAAGGAAGGTGCCCTCCTTGTCCTCACTAGGATGGTATTAGGAAATGCAGACCTGAGGTAGGACTTTGGCCAGTGCTCATTGGTAAGGAGGCCATCCCTCATCGTGGGGTAGTGGAGGTAACGAGAGAGGTGGTAATGAGGTTGTCCCACCCCTACCAGGGACTTATCAGCGGAGGTCGGCTGGGGAGCCAGACTCCCCTCTTTTGCCAGGCGACAGTGAGGAGCCCCCACCCCTCAGGTGTCAACAGATGCAGAAACCTAGACGTCTGCCCCCATGTGGTGCTAACAAGGCATCCCCCCTTCCTCTGCTGGAATGATGTTAGTAGATGCCAGAGAAAACAGAAGTTTTTAAAGTAAGATCAAGAGTCCCGTAATGTAACGCCCAAAATGAACTGAAAAATTACTCATTTTATGAAGAATCAGGAGGATCTCACACTGAAGAAAAAAGGCAGTCTGCTGAGGCTAACCGGAGATAACAGAAATGTTCGAATTACCCAACAAAATTTTTAAAGCAGTCATCATAAAAATGCTTCAGCGGGCAATTTTGAGCTAACTTGGAACTAACGAGAAAGTACAAAGTCTCAGCAAGGAAAGAGAAGGCATAAAGAGGAACCAGATGAAAATTCTAGAACTGCAAAATACAATAACCAAAATAAAAACTCAGTGGGTGGACTTAAATGAGTTAGAATGAAGGGATAGAGGAAAACATCAGTGAATAGGCAGATAGAGTTACCCAGTGTGAACATCACAGAGAAAACAGTTTGAGAGAGACAGACAGACAGAGACAGCCAGAAGAAAGTGGGATAAGAAAACAGAGCCTCAGGGGCTTATGTGATAAAAACAAGAGATTTGTGTCATCAAAGTCCTGGAAAGAGAAGAGGGAGGATAGAGCTGGGAAAAAAAAAAACCTCAAAGAAGTAATGGCTGAAAACTGCAAGTCTGCATAAAACATAAACCTACAGATTAATAAGCTGAGCAAAATCCAAAGAAGAGAAACCCAAAGAAGTCCACACTAACATCAAACTTCTGAAAACTAAAGATAGAGGAAAAATTTTGAAAGCAGTGAGAGAAATGACAACTTACCTAAAGGAGAAAACAACTGTAATGACAGTGGATACATTAGGGGAAAAAAATCCAACCTTGATAAGCTAAGCTCGCATTGCAATGGCCTAGAAAAAGAAGAGCAAGATAAACCTCAATGAAGGAGGAAGGAAGTAAAAAGAGCAGAAATCAATGAAATTGAAAATGAAGAGTAATAGACAAGATAATGAAGAGCTTTTTTTTTTTTTTTAAAGAGCATGGAATTGACAAACCTCTAGCAAAACTAACAAAATGAGAGGACACAAATAGGCCCTATATCAAAAGGGTAGGCAGGGAATACTGTAAACAACTCCACACAAGTACTTTTAAAAACTTAGATGAAAAGGACAACTTTTTTCAAAAAACACAGGCTACTATAACTCACCCAATATAAGATGGTTAATTTGAATAGCCCTCTAAATAGTAAATTGAATTTGTAATTAAAAGACGCCCCCCCCCAAAAGAAATCTCCAGGACCAGATGGTTTTACAGGAGAGTTCTGCAAAGCATAAAGAGAAGAAGTAACTCAAAATTTACACAATATCTTCCAAGAAACAAAAGAGAAGGGGCTGCCTACTTATTCTAAGATGCTAGTATTACCCTGATACCAAAAGCAGAAAAGTTCAACTAAAGAAAATCGCAGGCCAATGTCTCTTATGAATATAGATACGGAAATCCTTAACAAGATATTAGCAGAAAGAATTTAGCAATAAATAAAATAATTATATACTACAATCAAGCAGTGGTTATTCCAAGGATATAAGGCAAGTTCAACATTTGAAATAAGACAAGGATGCCCATTATCGCTATGTCTATTCAACATTTTATTGGAGATCTTTGACGGTGAAATGAAACAACAACAAAAAAGAGGCGCTTCAGAATTGGAAAAAGAGGAAGTAAAATTTTAATTATTTGCAGTAATATGATTGCTGATGCTAAGAGCTGACTTTTTGGAAAAGACCCTGATGCTGGGAAAGAGTGAAGGCACGAGCAGAAGGGAGCGACAGAGGATGAGATGGTTGAATGGCATCACCAACTCAATGGACTTGAGTTTGAGCAAGCTTTGGGAGATAGTGAAGAACAGGGAAGCCTGGTGTGTTGCAGCTCATGGGATCACAAACAGTCAGACACAACGTAGTGACTGAACAACAACAACAGAAAACACAAAACAATTTATAAATTATTGGAAATAATTAGAGAGTTTAGCAAGAAAAACATAGTTTCATTTCTATAAACACAGAGCAAACAACTAGAAAGTTAATTAAGGACAAGATGCTATTTGTAATATTGTCAGAGAATATCATGTCTAGGAATAAATCTAACTAAATATGAGCAAGACTTCTGCAGGAAATTATAAATGCTCATTAAGAGACATTAAAGCAGATAAACATAAATGAAGAGATACAGCATGTTTATCCATAGGAAGAGCTGTTATTGTAAAGATGATATATTCTCCACGTTGACCCTCTAAATGCAATGCAAATTCAATGAAGCCCTAAACTGGATTATTGTGAAAATCAATCAAATCCTTCTAAAATTTATGCAAAAGAACTAATAACCAAAAGTAGCCATGCAGCTCCTGAGGAAGAGTGGAGAGGAAATGTGCCTCATCAGATATCAGGACTTACAATAAAGTCATAGTAATTAGGATAATGTGATATCTATGTTTATCTTTCTCTATCTGACTTGCTTCACTTAGTATGATAACCTCCAGGTCCATCCATGTTGCTGCAAATGGCATCATTTCCTGCTTTTTAATGGCTGACTAATATTCCATCATATATATGTGTTTCATCTTCTGGATATTTTCACATCAAGTCATGTAAGTCAGGTAGAGAAAGACAAATATCAAATGATATTGCTTATATGCAGAATCTTAAAAAATGATACAGGTGAACTTATTTACAAAGCAGAAATAGACTCACAGACTTAGAGAATGAATTTATAATTACCAGGAGGGAAGGGTGGGGGGAGGAAGGAATTGGAATTTGAGATTGATACATAACACTGCTATATTTAAATTAGGTAACCAACAAGGACCTGCTGTATAGCACGGGGAACTCTGCTCAGGATTCTGTAATAACCTAAACACAGAGTCACTCAGTCATATCCAACTTGTTGCGACCCCATGATTAGGGCCCTCCAGGCTCCTCTGTCCAGGGGATTTTCTGGGCAAGAATAATGGAGTGGGTTGCCATTCCTTTCTCCAAAAAAAAGAATAGATACGTGCATATATAAAACTGAATCAATTTGCTCTACACCTGAAACAAACACATTGTTAATTAACTACTAACTATAATATAAAATAAAAATTTGAAAAACTAGTTTATCCATAAAAATATAAATGTACCAGAAATTTATCATGCCTCCAGCTCTCTCTGTCTCTTTTGTTGGTGACATACTATATATCTCAAACATTTCACTCTGTATAAATTGATCTATCAATGAATCACACTTTAAAAAGATAGTGTGGTATCAGCAATGCAGTGGTGTACTCAAGTTAACCAGTAGAATAGAATAGATGTGCAAATACACCTAAGAATCTATGCAACTTTGGAAGTTCATGCAAGTAGCTAGTGAGATAAGTGAAGAAAGAGCCATCCTATGACTGGAACTGGAAAAATAGTTCCTTGTTTGCCAAAAGTACCTAGTACAAAAATGGCTCCAAATGAATTAAGAACTTAAATTTAACATATGAAGCCTTAGAAGAAAAAAATTAATTGAATGCCTTTTACACTTTGAGCTAAGACAAGCTTTCTTTGACAGTATAGAAAAATTGATTAGAAAAGGAAATATTAATAAATTTGCATACATTAGAGTTAAAAACTTTGGTTCATTAAATAAGTTTTAGAGCTAATGAACCATAAGTAATTGTAGACTGGATGAAGATATTTGCAATACACACAACCCAGAAGGACTTTAATATCATGAATATGTAATTAAGCCTAAAATCAATAACAAACTGCAAAGACTTGATAGCAAAGTGGGCACAAGACAGGAGCCGTCCTTTTACAGGAGAAAAAGCATGTCCCTTAATTACGTGATGAGATGTTCAATATCATTTGTCATCAGGGAAATGAAAATATCTAGATCTTAATTAGCTAACTATCACCTTTATTGGCACAACAGAAAAATCTGGTAATACCAAGTGTTGGAGAGGATGTAAATCCACACGGTCTCTTATTTTTCACTGATGGGAGTGTGAAGTGATTGGACTGCTTTAGAAAGAAGTTTGGTATGTTTTCTTCAAGTTGAGTATTTACATTCCTTAGGCTCCAACAGTTCCTCTCCTAGGTGTTTGTCCAAGAACAACTTTTGTATATGTGCAAAGACACAGAACGTGTTCTTCAAACAGCAAAAATCTGAAAATAACCCAAATGTCCATTAACAAGCGAGTGTATGAATATACTGTTTATAGAACAGGATATTTTAGTCAATCTGAAGAAACTGTAATGATATGCAGCAATATGGACGAACGTTAGCCGTACAGTGAATGAAAAACTCAGCTCTAAAATATTTACAAAGTCGTTATAAAGTAAAAGCAATGAAAATAAAAATGTGCTTAAGGAATGCATATTGTTTTGAATTTTGTCCTGTGTGCATGTGTGATTGATTCAAAAAGAATCAAAAGTGAGCTGATGGTTACTGCTTTATCTGATCGATAATTGGATAGTACCATAAAACACTTTCTAAGAGCAGCATCGTGTTCTTTGAATCTTGAACGTTGATAGAATAGAGTGTGTTAGTAGATAAAGGTCAGGGAGCCTGCAAAGAAGAAAGGATTGAAAAACTACACACACACACACACACACACACACACACACACACACACAAATTAATGGTAGGCCAAGTTCAAGGATATGAAAGGAAAAGACACAACCAAGACTCAAGAGATACAAGAGGTGGCCAGATATAGAAATCACAAGAGTCTCTGCAAAGTCTCTGTAAGCTCAAGTTTAGGTTTTTGCTTCTATGATAGACTCATTGATTTTCTGGGGCCTTTAGAGAGTTATTAGAATGATGATTTTACTTTCCTTCTTTGAAATACTTATCAGTTGTTTAGATGGATACTAACTGTGTATACATGTGCTTTGAAGCGTTTCAGAACTGGGATGAAATTATTGTGATATGAAATTTAATATTTTTAGTAGATTGAAAAATAACGAAATTAAAAGAGATTTTCCGAGTTTGTTGTTGTTTTCTGTAATAATCTACTGAAAGAAAATGAGTTTCATTGTTTTGTTTTGATTTTTGATTGTAATTTCTTGCTTAGTTTTATTTGGATAGATTCTCTACCAAAAGCATTTAAAGGGTGACCTCACTTTTGGTTCTCCCTGCAGGCAGTTGTAGATAGAATAGGTTAATTGCACACTCAATGTCAACAATTGTTCACGGTCATCCACTTAGAGCAAAAATTCCAGTTCACAGTAGAAGTAGAAAATAATCTGTCTATTCTGTTTAGTGTTGCGCCAAACATCAGAGGTTTAGTGGAGGCCAAGTTACTTTCCAGAAGAGATGAAGTAAAATGGGAGGAGAAGGGGGGCTTGAGGTTGACTTGTGCTTCCCCCAAGTATATCCCAAAGCAGTCTGGATCTCCTTGCCATGCCATTCCTCCTCACGTGATCCAGATCCCACGAGAAGCAAGGAGCCTGGATTTCCCCACCTTGGTAGTCTGGACAACATGTGAAGTAGGACAGTTTCATTGTCTTAACTTTCTGGCTCCCAAGATCTGTCTCCTATTAAACCTTGCTCTCGTGAAAGAAAGAAAAATTCTCTCGAGCCTAGGAAAATTTAAATTTAAGGAAGTTTAAATCACTTTCTTTCCTCCATGTGTCTACACATTCTACCTGTAATTGTGGAATGCAAAGCCTAACTCCCAGATAAGGATATCCCATGCAGCAGACAGCAAGCAGGAGGCAGGAAGACAGGTTGGGGCATAGGGACTCATATGGTGTCCCATAAACTGGTATACCATGAGTGTTATGCCACAGATGTCTGGACCTGCCCTTGTTTAGGCTCCAGACACTTCCATCTGAGACAGAACTTTTTTTGGGGGGATGGAGAGGCGGCAAGTGATCCATGCAATCCTTTCTCAGCTTTCAGAATTAAATCTAATTAGCCAAAATAAGAATTCTATAAGCAGCTTAAAGCCAAATGGGAAATCCTTGCAGAGTGGAAAGCTAGATCAGATGAATACGAAAGATTAAAGAGAAATAGTGATGTCCGGTGGGATAAAAATGGCAAAACCAGAAGATTTTACACTTAAGCTGAGAGATGTAATAAGAATAAGAAAAGGATAAAGGCAAATATCCTTTAAGCAGATTCAAGTCAAGCAAAACATTCAAATCAGAAGGTTGGCAAGGGAAGATATGCAGAGCAGTAGACAAATGTTTTCATACACTAGATGTATATGGATATACAAACCCTGATCGTTTCAGGATAGAAAAGAATTGACCAAAGAAACCTTACCATCACTGTCTTTTTCAGCATTTGTTGCTTAGAGAGAATTTTTAATTCTATTTTTAAAAATTTTTATTGAAGTATAATATAAAGAATTTTTATCATGAAAATGAAGGAAGGTCCAATATAATGGTTAAACTTTTCAACATCATGTGAATAGCAGTTTACATAAAATTAATACAGTTGATTTAAACTGATACTAACACTCTCACAGGTCACTTTTCCCCCTACGTGTCTTTCCTGAATGGGGATAACAGAGAGACATAATTTAATAATATAGGACAATGAGTAGCATCACATTTAATATAGAGTTTCTAATCATCTCTCTTCTCAGTGTGTGTTCAAATACATTTTTTACGTCTCCACTATTTCATTTACACACACATATAGGAGAGACAGAAGATAATAGGGCATGTCATTAGTAATAACAAAAATTAAGCAATAAAGTTCTGCCACTCAGAAAGCTCAGACCCGTTATGTCCTACAGAAAGAAGATGAACCAAGGTCATGAAGTACCGTTAAGAGAGGACGGAAATAAAATTTAACTTGTAGCTTGTTTGACTACATATCACCAAGTAGGTCTGTAGTGATGCCTATGATTAGGGTGTAAGAATTATACCTACCAGCTCACACAGGCCTGTGTTCACCTGAAATTGCCACCTTACATGGACACAGGACTCCCTTAAAAAAATACACCATTTTCCTCTATGGAGTGGATCTCTTTGATTTTCTTGTTAGAGAGAAAAGGCCCCATTAGACCTACAAAACTGATGGAACTTTGGTTGATGTGAGGATCGCAACAGATGGATATCGAGACCTCTCTTCTGCTCCCTGACGGAAGTTAAAGTAGCTGAAGGCAAATGAAAGGAGAGAGGTGAAGAAAGCGACACTCCAGCGGGAGAGCCAGGAAAGGGATCAAATACAAAATGATTTGAACAATTTGTCAGTGTTTTCAAAACTGCTGCTGTTGTTGTGGAAAAAGAAAGGAGTACGTCCTTTACCTCTCCAAGTGATTTAGTCCCAGTTAATATTCTACACAAAGGTACTGCGTGGCCATATTAGGCAATGGATATCTTACATCTGAAAAGCACTTATTTTAGGCTTTTTTACTTTTAGTGATATATTTGTTTCAAAGTATGATTCTTCAATAAAATAAGTTATGTGGTTGATATTACAAATTGCTTGAGCAAGAAAAGGAAATAGAAATCTGAGATTTAAAAAAAATCTTGGATACAATGGAATTTGTACATTTAAATGTACAAGTTTACACGTTTATTCAAAATACTAAACACACTTCTCTTTTAGAAATGCTTTCAGAGCTTGCAGCTCACTAACACAAATACCCTCAGTGATGCTCCATATTTATTTTCAAGGGTGAATTTTATTTCTGAAAATAACTATGAGTTATTTTGAATCAAGCCTTTGGGTAACCCAAAATAAAAGCTTTGAACTGAGTTTTCTTGTATGTTTAATATGTTGGTTCAGATGCATGAGTGACTACTCTCATGAGATAAACTTCATATCCTGATGTATTTGATAAAATGAAATTAGTTTCACTTTGTAATTAGACCTTGTACCTGAATCAAAGGAGGCCAATGACTGCTCATGCATCTTTTCATTTTTAGGCTTTGCTTTTTCTTCTTTGAGTTAAATTAAATACACTGTTACTCACATTATCTCTGGGAAGGAGGCTGGTGATTATAACAGAAGGTGAAAGGAGAGTTAGATGATCATGTCTAGGTCGGGAGACAAAAGGAAAATGCTGGCACTTTGTGGGCTAAGAGACTTAAAAAGTTAACCTCACAGTAGGCTTGCCTGTAAAGGATCAGTCCAAAGCTCATTGTCCCAGTGAAAGTGTTAATTGCTTACTCATGTCCAGCTCTTTGAGGCTCCATAGACTGTAGCCCACTGTCTGTGTCTACAGGCTTCTCTGTCATATGGGATTCTCCAGGCAAGAATACTGGAGTGGGTTGCCATGCCCTTCTCTGAGGGATCTTCCCCACCCAGGGATTGAACCCAGTTCTCCCCTATTGCAGACGGGTTCTTTACCGTTTGAGCTACTGGGAAAGTGAACGTGAACATGAAGTCTCTCAGTTGTGTCTGACTCTTTGCGACCCCATGGACTGTAGCCTATCAGGCTCCTCCGTCCATGGGATTTTCCAGGCAAGAGTGCTGGAGTGGATTGCCATTTCCTTCTCCAGGGGATCTTCCCGACCCAGGAATCGAACCTGGGTCTCCCACATTGCAGGCAGCCGCTTTACCGTCTGAGCCACTGGGAAGGGAACAGTAAATAAATGCTTAGGTTGAGCAAGAATTTGTCTCCAAGGAGAGAAGTTGAGCGTGTTGGGTGGGGTCAGGCAGGAGGGAGAGGCCACAGTAGGCAAGCCACATGGGAATGAGGAGCAGAAGAGGAGGAAGGAGCCATCGTCCGGCAAGTAGGCTGACCTCTACCCTTGGGTTCAGATCAGGGCTCAGATCTAGAGGAAAGCTGGACTCTTGGGTAGAGAAACGAAAATGGAAGAGTTGTGTAGATGAGGACAAAGCCAGGGAGGAGGAAGGTTTGCCTCAAGGCCCAGTGCTCCTCCAGGTTCACTGGATCCTGAGTCTTTGGCAGCTGAAGTCCTTTCAGACACATACATCAGACAATCTGGGTTTTGAGCTCTCATTATATACTCAACACTGTGTTTATTCCTGGGGACACAGATGTAAGTGAGACCCAGCCTCGAAGCTGGTTTGACGAGGACACAGTTGAGTAGATACTAACCAGACAATTGCAGTTCAGTGCTTTATTGGAGAGAAGAGTAAACAGGAACAGCTGACTCAACTGAGCATGGACAGTGGAGGTGAGGGAAGAAATCCCGAAGCAAAGGCAGCCAGCCCGAGTCCTGAGAGGCTGAATAGGTGTCCTCCAGGGAAAGACGTTGAGGGGAGGCATTCTAGACAGAGGAGAGTGGCCTGAGCCAAGAAGGGAAGTGTGAGAATGTGAGGCACTCTGGGAATTAAATCCAAATAGTTGGGTACCACTAGAGAGTGGGACGTCATGGGGAGCACCAAAGGATTGGGGCTGGTGACAGTCGTTGTGAAGAATGGATGCTACTCTAAGGGGACTGGAATTCTTCTGCAGTTCCAGTAGCCAGGTCTCAGGCTCCCAATGTACTCCTGTGATGGTTGACTTTATGTGTTAACTTGACTAGGCCAAGAGGTGACCGGATGTTTGGTCAGACATTATTCTGGGTGTGTCTCTGAGGGTGTTTCTGGATGAGCTTTATGTTTGAATTAGTAGACTGATTCCAGCAGATTGCCCTCTCTAAAGAAGGTGGGCCTCATCCGATTGAAAACTCAAATAGGACAAAAAAGACGTTTAAGTAGAGGAAAACTCCTTCTCCCCTCCTGCCTTGAGCTGGGACATCAATCTTTTTCCTGCTTTTGCAATGGAACTGGAAAGTCAGCTCTTCCTAGGTCTTACCTTCCCTGCTGGCTTTTGGGTTGGAACTCACATCATGGGCTCTCCAAGATCCCCATTTTGCTAACCACAGATCATGGAACTTGTCAGACTCCACCATCATTGTGAGCCTTTATAAAGAGGTCTTTATAAAGAGCTCCACATAATGTTTGGTGAATGAACATGAAAAAAAAGAAAAAAAAGAGCTTCCTTCCTTTCTTCCTCTCTCCTTCACTCCTTCCTTCCCTTTCTCTTTCTTTCTTCTTGGTTATGTTTCTCAAGAAAACTCTAGTACGACCTTTCTGGCTTTGATTGGTTCAGCGTGATAAGACTGAACTTTCAGGCATAGGGCATAAGTGGTTTCAACTGCTAGAGGTTGGATAAGTCTGAGAATTACATTTGGTTTTCATCTTAGTAACTAATATATTACAAATAATATAATCCTAAGCTGCTGCTGCTACTGTTAAGTCACTTCAGTCATGTCCGACTCTGTGTGACCCCAGAGATGGCAGCCCACCAGGCTCCCCTGTCCCTGGGATTCTCCAGGCAAGAACTCTGGAGTGGGTTGCCATTTCCTTCTCCAATGCATGAAAGTGAAAAGTGAAAGTGAAGTCACTCAGTCATGTCTGACTCTTAGCGACCCCATGGGACTGCAGCCTACCAGGCTCCTCCATCCATGGGATTTTCCAGGCAAGAGTACTGGAGTGGGGTGCCATTGCCTTCTCCAAATCCTAAGCTATGTCCCTGAATATCCCTCAGATACACAGATGATACCACTGTAATGGCAGAAAGCAAAGAGGAACTAAAGACCATCTTGATGAAGGTAAAAGAGGAGAGTGAAAATGCTGGCTTAAAACTCAACATCCAAAAAACTAAGATCATGGCACCTGGTCCTATCACTTTGTGGCAAATAGATGGGGAAAAACTGGAAACAGTGTCAGATTTTATTTTCTTGGGCTCCAAAATCATTGCGGATGGTGACCTCAGCCATGAAATTGAAGGATACTTGTTCCTTGGAAGAATAGCTATGACAAACCTTGACAGCATATTAAAAAGCAGACATCACTTTGACAACAAAGGTCCATATAGTCAAAGCTATGGTTTTTCCAGTAGTCATGTATGGATGTGAGAGTTAGACTATAAAGAAGGCTGATCACTGAAGAATTGCTTTCAAACTGTGGTGCTGGAGATGACTCTTGAGAGTCCCTTGGACTGCAATGAGAGCAAACCAGTCAATCCTAAAGGAAATCGACCCTGAATATTCATTGAAAGGATTGGTGCTGAAGCTCCAATACCTTGGCCACCTGATGCGAGGAACCAACTCATTGGAAAAGACCCTTATGCTGGAAGATTGAAGGCAAAAGAAGGGAGCAACAGAGGATGAGATGGTTGGATGGCATCACTGACTCAATGGACATGAGTTTGAGCAAGCTCCGGGAGATAGTGAAGGACAGGGAAGCCTGGCATGCTGCAGTCCATGGGCTTGCAAAGAGTCAGACGTGACTGAGCGACTGAACAATGTCCCTGAAGATTTCCCTTTAAGCAAAAGAAGTGAATTGTGTTGATTCAGAGTTTTGGTTATCTACTTATCAACACATTAACTTTAACTGAATGTCTGCCAGGTTTATGTGCAATGGCTTCATTTACTTTTTGAGAGATTTAAAAAATCAAGGGTATCTCCAAAATGTAGATGCTATTTAATGAAATATCAAGATTTCTGCACTATATCAAGGTTTTGTACTTGTTTCATTGTATTGCAATATTAGGTTTATTAAATAAACTTTAAGGTTACAGTTTTGCCATATGGAGAGAGTTTATTTCAGCTTTTTTATGTTGAGACAATTGGACTAGTGTTAATAAAATATTTCAAGTGCATTTTGTAATTGGTTGCTCTTTTACAGATTTTTTAGCAATACCATCAAGAGAAGCCAGTTAAGTTTGAAGGAGACTTGCCAAGGTCATTTCCAAGTTTATGTGCTCCTGGGTTGGAGATTGAGACTGGATGTTTTATTGAGGAAATGCTTTGTCGCTATGACAGTATGGCTTTTGTTCTGTATGTTAAGAAGACTTATGTGCTCTGATAACATTTTATTAACAAGCCATTCTGAATATTTCTAGAAGGTTATGTTTCCAAAGAAATTTCTAAATTAAATACTAACTTGTTACTTTGCCAGCTTTTCAATTTTATGTCATTAAAAAAAATAAATGCAAACAACAGTAGCAAATTATAGCAGCATAAAACCCTATTGTAACGCCACATTCTACAAACTTGAAAGGAGAATAAAATAGAATGGGATATGCTAGATAAGGCATAATAAATAGTAAGTATATTGAATATGTTGCAACTTACTTGCTTGGAAAATTAGAGTGATTTCCCAATAGAAGTATTTTAATGTGCAAATTTCCTAAATTGTAAAATTCAAAACAAAAAACCACCACAATCACACTAAAACCACTCACAGCTAAGATATTACCTGCCTAGAAACAGTTTAACTGATTTTTAAATAAGGCTTCTTGGTGATGCTTTGCCAAAGGAATGGGGTCTCTCTTGCTCCTGTTGTGTAATTTTTTCCAAGTAAACTGGGAGATCTGTTTGTTTCTTGCAGACCTCGCGTGGCCTCCTAATCACTAATGTCAACAGGGAGGTAGAATTCTAGAGGCCTCCCTCTGGACAAGCTGATGCAATGAGAGAACTTTACGTTATAATCAGGTTAATTGCTTGAAAACATAAATGACATACAGAAGGCTCATCATTTCATAAGTTAATATGAATGTCTGCTTTAATTTTGTGGAAGACAATGCTGGTTCTAGCAGAACTCCTCATCAGTAATTTTATTTGGCCTGGCAACGTGATATCGTTCTGATCAGTAAAAGAATGCAAAGATGAGCTGGAGCAGGATCAATTTTCATTAGGTAGCCTTTCACCTGATCCTTCTGTTTTTGTCAGAATCCTTTAGCCATGCTCTTGGATCTGCCAGATGTTCCAAAGTCCAGGAGCTTTTGGTTATAGTGAAGCTTGGGGGCTGCAGCAGAGACTTTCCACACCATGACGGTTGTGGTGGAAAAGAATGGAAAAGATCCAGGATCAAAAGTATTGCTCACTACAACCTAGAACAACTTTTCAGTACCTCCAGCTCTCAGTTTTTCTGGAGTTTTGTTCTGCTAATCGTCTTACTCCTTGTTGGTTTCCCCTCCAACAGGCACCTAGTTTTTAACCTTCTCCTCTGCTAAGTCAGTTGATACTTAAGTTTTATGTTTATGCTTCCAACAAATGATTGACCTCTCTTAGGTTTCTGTCAGAGCTCTTCTTGGTTGATGCCTTCATAATTTTTATTTCTTCTTTTTTCAGTTCTTTCCTATCATTTTAGTGGAATTTGAGAGAGAGATGGAAGAAATATGGAAGTTCGATTCCTCATGTTTAGAAATCCCTATGAATTTTTTTTTCAAGGCAGTACTATGATTATTCTCTTTATCTTTGTATGCTGGAATGTCTCCAGGGATCAGGATGACAGTATCGGAATGTGTTTTTCTTTGATGTACAATGCAGTTGCTACCACTCTTTCATGAACAAATTCTCAGTTCACTAGGAATAGAGGGGAACTTCTTCAACTTGATGAAGATTATGTACAGAAAACCTAGAGCTAACATTGCACTCAATGGTAAAAAACTCAAAGCTTTCCCACTAAGATCAGGTACAAGGCAAGGATGTCCCTTCTTATAAGTCCTTTTTAACATTACACTGAAAGTTCTACTAATGCAGTAAAAAAAAGGAAAGAAAATAAAAGGATATACACATTGAGAATGAGTGCACAAATCTGTATTTTTTCACAGATTACATGACCACTGTGTAAATCGGAGAGAGTGAAAACACACACACAACCTCTTGGAACTAAAAAGTGATTATATCAAGGTTGCATGATACAAGGTTAATAAAAAGTCAATCACTTAACTATATAATGGAAATGAACAAGTGGAATTTGAGTTAAAAACATAATACCATTTACATTAGCATTCCCCCAAATGAAATATGCAGATGACACCACACTCATGGCAGAAAGCAAAGAAGAACTAAAGAGCCTCTTGATGAAAGTGAAAGAGGAGAGTGAAAAAGTTGGCTTAAAGCTCAACATTCAGAAAACTAAGATCATGGCATCCGGTCCCATCACTTCATGGCAAATAGATGGGGAAAAAATGGAAACAGTGGCAGACTTTATTTTGGGGGGCTCCAAAATCACTGCAGATGGTGACTGCAGCCATGAAATTAAAGGACGTTTGCTCCTTGGAAGAAAAGTTATGACCAGTTTATACAGAATATTGCAAAGCAGAGATAATACTTTGCCAACAAAGGTCCATCCAGTTAAAGCTATGGTTTTTCCAGTAGTCATGTATGGATGTGAATTGGACTATAAAGAAAACTGAGTGCCGAAGAATTGATACTTTTGAACTATGGTGTTGGAGAAGATTCTTCAGAGTCCCTTGGACTGCAAGGAGATCCAACCAGTCCATTCTAAAGGAGATCAGTCCTGAATATTCATTGGAAGGACTGATGCTGAAGCTAGAACTCCAACACTTTGGCCACCTGATGCGAAGAGCTGACCCATTTGAAAAGACCTTGATGCTGGGAAAGATTGAAGGTAGGAGGAGAAGGGGATGAAAGAGGATGAGATGGTTGGATGGCATCACCGACTCGATGGACATGAGTTTGAGTAGGCTCCAGTAGTTGGTGATGGACAGGGAGGCCTGGTGTGCAACTCTTATGATTGAGATCAGGAAGAACTAAATAAATAGATAGTCCATGTTCATGGATGGTGTGTGATTTAGTTGCTAAATCATGTTCGACTCCTGTGACCCCATGGACTATAGCCCTCCAGGCTCCTCTGTCCATGGGATTTTCCAGGCAAGAATACTGGAGTGGGTTGCCATTTCTTTCTCCAGGGAATCTTCCCGACCCAGGGATCCAATCCAGGTCTCCTGCACTGCAGGCAGATTCTTTATCGACTGAGCTACCATCATGTATAGGAAGACTCCATATTGTCAAGATGTTTGCCCAACTTGATCTATAGATTTAGTGCAGTCTTATTCAGAATCCCAGCAAGTTATTTGGACAAATTGATTCTAAAGTTTATATGGAGAGGCAAAGGACTCAAAATAGCCAACTCAATATTGGAAAGAGAAGTATAAAGTTGGAGACGTAATACTTTTTGACTTCAAGGATTACTCTAGAGCTACAGTAATCAAGACAATGAAGTACTGAGGAAGGAATGGACACACAAATCACTGGGACAGAGTGGAGGGCCTAGAAACCCTCACAAACATAGTGAACTGATTTTTGACCGAGGAGTAAAGGCAATAGGCGGCTTAGCAGTAGCAGCAGTAGCAAAGGCAATATATGGAGTAAAGATAGTCTCCTTAGCAAACAGTGCTAGAAGAACAGGACATGCATATGCAAAAAAAAAAAAAAAATCTAGACCCAAACCTTACATCCTTCATGAAAGTTAACTCAAGATGGACGATAGATATAAATGTAAAAGGGAAAACGATAAAATTTGTAGAAGATAACACAGAAGAAAATCTAGGTAACTTTGGGTATAATGATGCCCTTCTAGATATAACAAGAAAGACGTCATCCATGAAAGAACTAGTGGATAGGCAAGGCTTCATTAAAATTAAGAAGTTCTGCTCCATGAATGACACCATCAAAAGAATGAAAGGACAAACCACAGACTGGAAGAAAATAGGTGCAAAAGTCACAACAGATGTGACTGTTATCCCCAATACACAAAGAAGCCTTAAAACTCAACAGTAAGAAAAACAACCTGATTTAAAAATGGGCCAATGACCTTAGCAGGTAGCTCAGTAAAGGAGATACAAAGATGGCAAATAAGAAAATGAAATGATGGTCCACACCACATGGCATCAGAGAAATACAAATGAAATGAGATACCACTACACACCTGTCAGAATGGCCCAAATCTGAAACACCGATGACACCAAATGGTGGTGAAAATGTGGAGCAACAGGAACTCCCATATGTTGCTGGTGGGAATGCAAAAGGTCCAGCAGTGTGGAAGACAGTCGGGTGTTTTTTCCCCAAAGCTAAACATACAATGAGTTATACGGTGTAGCAGTCTCACTCCTTGCTATTCGAAGAGAGTTGAAAACTTAGGTCCACATGCAAACCTGCACAGAGATATTCATAAAAGCTCTGTTCATAATTGCTAAAACTCGGAGGCAACCAAGATGTCCCTCCATAGGTTTAGGATATTTAAGTTTAGGATACTTAAACTATGATAAATCCAGTTGTCTGGATACATCCAGACAATGGAATATCACCCAACACTAAAAAGAAATGAGCCCAGGAAACAGAATTGGCCCACTAACAAGGACTTAGGTGTTGGAGTAAGGGGCTTCTGCATAAGTCTATATTTTGAATTTGTTTCCCAGCCCAGCCTTCCATGGAATCGCATGTGATTCTAACTGAGGTAAAAATAGCTAGAAGCCAAAATGGAAAGAGTAAAGCTCTGCGAGATATTAGGACCTCAGAAGTTCTCCTTTGGGACTGTCTCCAGCCTAGTTCTGTAAGGAACCCGACATACACGCTCAGCACGGTCCTTAGACTAGTAACACAAGTCGAGCGGTCTAGAATTCTAGACTCGAAACTATGAGAGCACAGACAGACCACATTGCCCTTGTTTTCCGCTGCGTCCCCAGGATCTAGCATAGTACTAGAGAATCGATAAATACTGGTTGAATGACTGCCTGGTTGTTGGAACATGTAGCCTAAAGGTTCTTGCATTCACTTAATTCAAGTTTCCTTGAGAAGTGCTGAGAGGGATACGAGCATGAGAGAAGATTCCCATCCTCAGGAAGGAAAGTCCTGCAGGGAGACAAGATGTGGCTAATACTTCTGTACTAACGCTGGGTAGGATCTATGGTACGGGATGGTCCTGGTAATAAATGAAGATTTATATGTTTCTAAACTAAGATCATTGCATCTGGTCCCATCACTTCATGGCAAATAGATGGGGAAACAGTGGAAATAGTGGCAAACTTTATTTTTGGGGGGCTCCAAAATCATTGCATATGGTGATTGCAGCCATGAAATTAAAAGACGCTTACTCCTTGGAAGGAAAGTTATGACCAACCTAGACAGCATATTCAAAAGCAGAGACATTACTTTGCCAACAAAGGTCTGTCTTGTCAAGTCATGTATGGATGTGAGAGTTGGACTATAAAGAAAACTGAGCACCGAAGAATTGATGCTTTTGAACTGTGGTGTTGGAGAAGACTCTTGTGAGTCCCTTGGACTGCAAGGAGACACAACCAGTCCATCCTAAAGGAGATCAGTCTTGGGTGTTCATTGGAAGGACTGATGTTGAAGCTGAAACTCCAATATTTTGGCCACCTGATGCGAAGATTGACTCATTTGAAAAGACCCTGATGCTGGGAAAGTTGAAGGTGGGAGGAGAAGGGGACAACAGAGGATAAGATGGTTGGATGGCATTACCAACTCGATGCCCATGAGTTTGTGTAGACTCCGGGGGCTGGTGATGGACAGGGAGGCCTGGCGTGCTGTGGTCCATGGAGCTGTGAAGAGTCAGACACAACTGAGCAACTGAACTGAACTGAGACTTGTTAGGTGAAAACGGTGGGTGCTTGGGGAGCTCAGAAACCTGCAGTGATGTGAGATGGACAGGAATGGCAAGGATAAAGCAAGACCAAGGCAAGAGCTTGGGAAAGTGGATGTGTGATTCGGCCGGAGCCTCAGGGCCAGGTGTGAGTTCAAGGAACACAGTGGGAAGGGCATGGAATTGAGAATTAAAAAGTGGGTCTGGGGACTTCTGGTAAAGAACCCACCTGCCAATGAAGGAGGTTTAAGACATGGGGATTTGGGGAGTCGGGAAGATATAGAGGAGGGCGCGGCAACCCACTCCAGTATTCTTGCCTGGAGAATCCTGTGGACAGAGGAGCCTGGAGGGCTACAGTCCATAAGGTTGCACAGAGTTGGACAAGACTGCAGTGACTCAGCACGCATGCACTGGGGACTTCCCTGATGGTCCAGTGGTTAAGACTGTGCTTCCACTGCAGGGGCGGGGGCGCGAGTGTGATTCTTGGTTAGGAAACTAAGATCCTGCCTGCCATGCAGTGTGGCCAAAAATACATAGATAAACAAATAAAAGGTGAGTCTGGGTTTAAATTCCGACCCAGCCACTGAATGGCTGTGTGAGCGGCCTTTTATCCACAGATTATGGAGACAAAAGAGAAGTAGGTGTGTGATTGCTTGTAAATATTCAATAAGTGCTGGTAAAATGCAGGAGAAAAATAGGAAACTGAGTTGGAAAGACGGGCCAAAAGGCATGTTCTGGTTGGGCTTGCACGTCAGCCTGAGGAATGTTAGCTGATAAGGTGAGACTTGAGGAAGACTTTGGTGGCAGTGGCGTGTAGGAGGCTCTGTGGGAGTAGAATGAGAGGGAAGCCAGTTACCTAAGTGATTATAATAAGTGACCTTTGAAATCAGGAAGACCCGAGCTGTTTCGGTGGAAGTGGGGATGGAAAGAAGGGACGGCTGCCCTGGCAGTGCAGCGGGAGTCAGGAGAACTTGGCAGAAGTCAGGATGCTTCCCAGGTTTGCTTTTGTACTGAGGCTGAGAATAACAGGCCAGGTGGGATTCTTGGGATTCAGCTGAAACCACAAGCAGCTCCTGTTCTTGCACAGCTACTGTGTGTCAGGCACACACCCAGGCCCATGGAGTCTACAGCAGCTTAACGAGGACACTGAGTCACGCAGAGGTCAAGGATGGTGTCCAAAACCATCCCTTTAGTTAAATGTCAGAGTCAAGATCTAAGTCCAGGCCGGCTTGATTTCAAAATTCATGCTCTTAACCATGCCTCTAAGTGCAAAACTCAAATAAGTTATCATGCTTACATTTACTGACGACTGACCATGTGCTGTATGCTTTATAAGGTTTACAGTCTGGGGGCTGATGGTTACCCTTCGACTGTTTCCAACATTCAGGGTGATAAAGGATATACCTAAAACTACTAGTAGATAGCAGACAGAAGCATTGATGTTTTAATGGAGTACAAGTACTGTGTAACCCCCACAGGACGCCATAATGGGCAGGCGGCAGCCGCCTAGCTTTTGAACCAGATCTAAGCCATAAGACATTCACAGCCGTTTGCCTTCAGAAAGAAATGACTCGGCCAAGCAGATTCAGTCTAATGACTTGGGCCTGTGCGGTTTGCGGTGGCTTGAGGGCAGCTTTGCTCTGTAGCCCGACCCTGCAGGGAGTAAGCAGACCAGGGTGCCTTGTCCTGCTTTGGAAGCACATTCAGGACCTCTGTGAATGGATTTGGCCCCAGGGATTATCTTGTTTTGTTTAAAAATGTTCACTTATATGGCTGCATCAGGTCTCAGTTCTGGCATGTGGGCCCTTCACTGTGGTGTGTGTGTTTCTCTCTAATTGTGGGCTCAGGAGTTGTGGGGCATGAGCTAAATAGTTGCAGCACTCATGCTCAGTGGTTGGGTGCTTGGGCTCAGTGGTTGCAGTGCTCAGGCTCAGTAGTTGTGGTGCTCAGCCTCAGTAGTTGTGGTGCTAGGGCTCAGTAGTTGCAGTGCTCAGGCTCAGGAGTTGTGGGGCATGAGCTCAGTAGTTGCAGTACTCAGACTCAGTGGTTGGGTGCTTGGGCTCAGTGGTTGCAGTACTCAGGCTCAGTGGTTGGGTGCTTGGGCTTAGTGGTTGCAGTGCTCAGGCTCAGTAGTTGTGGTGCTCAGGCTCAGTAGTTGTGGTGCTCAGGCTTGGTGGCTGTGGTGCTAGGGCTCAGTAGTTGCAGTGCTCAGGCTCAGTAGTTGTGGTGCTCAGACTTGGTGGCTGTGGTGCTTGGGCTCATTAGTTGCAGTGCTTGGGCTCAGTAGTTGCAGTGCTCAGGCTCAGTAGTTGTGGTGCTCAGGCTTGGTGGCTGTGGTGCTAGGGCTCAGTAGTTGTGGTGCTTGGGCTCGGTAGCTGTGGTGCTAGGGCTCAGTAGTTGCAGTGCTCAGGCTCAGTAGTTGTGGTGCTTGGGCTTGGTAGCTGTGGTGCTAGGGCTTAGTAGTTGTGGTGCTTGGGCTCAGTAGTTACAGTGCTCAGGCTCAGTAGCTGTGGTGCTAGGGCTCAGTAGTTGCAGTGCTCAGGCTCAGTAGTTGTGGTGCTTGGGCTTGGTGGCTGTGGTGCTAGGGCTCAGTAGTAGTGGTGCTTGGGCTCAGTAGTTACGGTGCTTGGGCTCAGTAGCTGTGGTGCTAGGGCTCAGTAGTTGTGGTGCTCAGGCTCAGTAGTTGTGGTACATGGGCTTAGTTGCCCCTCGATGTGTGGGATCTTAGTTCCTTGACCAGGGATTGAACCCACATCCCCTGCATTGTAAGGAAGTTTATTAACCTCTGGACCATCAGGGAAGTCCCCCCAAGCGTTGTTTTAGAGCCCACCAGCCAGGGTGATGAGAGGGGGAGGAAATGTCTATATCAGAATTTTGTATTGATACCCAGCATACTAGTGCCCTACTCCCTTCTAGAACTCAGGACTGGCATCTTCTGTCAGGATCAGAGAGCTGCTCCTCCTCCTTGGGAAGGGAGGATTTATTCCTGAGAACAGTTGAAAGAGCTGCTTCCTCCACCACCCCTTCCTTACCCCCATGTTGCTGGGACTTTTCTTTCTAGAAAGTTGAGAGAGGACTAAGCATTTTTCTAATGTTTACATGTAGAGCCTGTCCTTTCAACAACCCAGTCAGGAAGACCTTTTTATGCTTATCTCCACTGACTTCATGGAGACTTCAAAGTTCAAAGAATTTAAGTGATTTGCCTGAGATGCAGAGAAAGCAGTTTTAGAGCTGGAATCGCAGCCTGGGTCTGGATGGTGTTCAGGCTCACACCCTTAGCCCCCTGCATGTTTCCCTTCCAGTAACAGCTGCCGGACCTGGAGCCAGATACTATGCTGGGCGCTTGGCTGTATTGGCTCTGAACTTCACCACCACCCTGGAAAGCACTATTATTCCCATTTTACAGATGACAAAACACATTCATTGAGCGTAAGTAACTGACTCAAAGACAGGCACTAATGAAACATATAGGAAGGGTTTGAAAGGGAGTCTTTAATCCCAGGCCTTTGAATTTTCTACTTTTTAATGTTTGGATTGTCCCTCATTGTTGTTGTTCAGTTGCTGAATCGTGTCTGACTCTTGGCGACCCCATGGACTGCAGCACACTAGGCTTCCCTGTCTTTCACTATCTCCTTCATTGTCATAATGTTTTAGGCATATTTGCAATGTGTGTCATTATTTTTATAAGTATTACTACAAGTGTCTGTGGTTATTTATATATTCCACTTTAAAAAGTATATTTGTTGATATGACTGCACCGGGGCTTAGTTGTAGCACACAGGATCTTTAGTTGCAGCATACAGACTGTTAGTTTCGGCACATGAGATCCAGTTCCCTGTCCAAGGATTGAACCCTGGCCCCCTACATGAGGAGCACAGAGTCTAATTTACTGGACTACCAGGGAAGTCCCTATATATTCCACTTTTAAATGATATTAATTTTTATTATTTTTTTATTATTTTATTTGCTGACAAAGGTCCTTCTAGTCAAAGCTATGGTTTTACGAGTAGTCATGTATGGATGTGAGAGTTGGACTATATAGAAAGCTGAGTGCCAGAGAATTGATGCTTTTGAACTGTGGTGTTGGAGAAGACTCTTGAGAGTCCCTTGGACTGCAAGGAGATCCAACCAGTCCATCTTAAAGGAAATTAGTCCTGAATATTCACTGGAAGGACTGATGCTGAAGCTGAAACTCCAATACTTTGGCCACCTGATGCAGAGAGCTGACTCATTTGAAAAGACCCTGATGCTGGAAAAGACTGAAGGCAGGAGGAGAAGGGGACGACAGAGGATGAGATGGTTGGATGGCATCACTGACTTGATGGACATGAGTTTGAGCAGGCTCTAGGAGGTGGTGATGGAGGCCTGGAGTGTTGTAGTCCATGGGGTCACAGAGTTGGACATGACTGAGTGACTGAACTGAACTGAACCTTTATTATGCGATTTTCTTAGTGGTTGTTTGAGCAAAATATAGGTTACTTCTTATTTTGCACACACTGTTTAGAATGGATTACAGCCTTCTGCTTTAATTTTATAAGCTCCGTTGCTGTAGATTCATGATATTGGTTGGAGCCTTTGGAACGAATGATATTGGTATGTCCCCCTGAATCTGAATAGAATGTATTCAAATGAATCCACACAACTGCCTCTTTCTGGGCAGGTAACAGGTAAAACTGTGTGGTACCAAAGAGACATCGTTTATAAATTAAAACCTGTAAGGCAGGCTACTTCCTTATAGCTACTTTCTTACAGGTTGGTGCTTCAGCAATGCATCAGCGAGGATGGAGCCAAATAACTAAACTAATCTTTGGAAATAAACGAAACGCTTTGGTTACCTGGTACTCAGTTTTAACACCTAATCCATCCATTGTCCAAACGATGAGGCCCCAATAAATGGACACATTGAGGAAAGTTCTATCAGAGGCTCCTTAGAGTCATTTTCCTTAAGCTTCGCTTTTTTATAGCACCGCAGCCCTGCTCTACCCGTAACTTTTCGATTCTCAAGACATTTCCTTTGAGCAAGTGGGAATTACCATTTACGGAAGCTTAAGTTAACTGAAAATTAAATTAACTTTATGTGAGGTAAAGTAA
This sequence comes from Capra hircus, assembly GCF_001704415.2. Taxonomy (NCBI): domain Eukaryota; kingdom Metazoa; phylum Chordata; class Mammalia; order Artiodactyla; family Bovidae; genus Capra; species Capra hircus. Next base: position 55,274,470 of record NC_030831.1, read on the forward strand.
CTTGTGAAAGACAGGGTAGAATAAGCATAAGAAATCAGAGGTTTCTTGACATAGAGGGATACAAATTTCTCCCTGGTATATTTTATTTTACATGGTATGTATGCTAAAAATGTCTTTATTAACCTCAAGAAAATACATATTACATAAAGTATAAAAGAAAAAAAAATCCCCTTATCACGTGGTTAGGGGTTTCCCAGGTGGCACTAGTGGTAAAGAATCTCTCTGTCTGCAATTCAGGAGACATAAAGACCAGATTCAGTCCCTGGGTCAGGAAGACCCCCTGAAGGAGGAAATGGCAACCCACTCCAGTATTTTTGCCTGGAGAATCCCATGGGCAGAGGAGCCTGGCGGGCTACAGCCCACGGGGTCGAAAAGAGTCAGACACAACTGAGCTCGCGTGCGCAGAATCATGAGCTACATTCCAAAGGGAAAATGCCAGAAAATGTGTCTCTTGTCATTTCAGAAATTTTCTAGAGGACAATTCATTGATTGAAGCTATCATCTTTGTAAAACTGTGACTATAGAGAGGAACACTTTTGCCTTCCCCCCAAAAAAATTCTTAATAGAAATGAAGACATTTTATGTCAATTTCTTACATATCCATATTCAGTTTGCTCTGTGGCAAAAACCAAGGTGACGTGCAAGGTCAGTGACGGCCAAGACAAGCTCAAGTTCACAATCAGAAGCACTTAGACTCCAAAGGAAGAGCTGGTGGCTCTAGACGCGCTCATGGGGTGAAATTGAATAAAGGAGGATGAACGTGAATGCCCACAAGCCTCGGCTTTCACGGTTTTCCCTTCTAAAGGCAGGACTCCTAAAAAAAAAAAAAAAAAAGGAAATAAAGGCAGGACTCCTTTCCTTTCTGCCATGGCTGAGAATCTTGATCTCTTATTAAGGACAGAGAATTTGGCAATTTTAAAACTAGACTGAAGCCCTTAGGGTAAATCAACAACCACATCCTGAACTTTAAATTTGGAGCCTTCTGCTGGTTAACGACAGCTTTTCTGACAGAAGAGAGACTCATAAATTTGTACAGGTTTTAGAAGAGTTTCCCTAGTAACTCAGCTGGTAAAGAATCCACCTGCAATGCAGGAGACCCCGGTTTGATTCCTGGGTCAGGAAGGTCCGTATTCTTGGGCTTGCCTGGTGGCTCAGCTGGTAAAGAATCGGCCTGCGATATGGGTTAATCCCTGGGTTGGGAAGATCCCCTGGAGAAGGGAAAGGCTGCCCACTCTAGTATCCTGGCCTAGAGAATTCCATGGACTGTATAGTCCATGGGGTGGCAAAGAGTCGGACACGACGAGTGACTTCCTCTTTGGGAGAGGGCAGGATCGAGCACTAACTGGCCTGTGGTCTGTTCCTGGGGCCACTGCTGCTGAGTGACAGGGTCGCCTTGGGGGATTTTCCTCACGTGTGTAAAGGTAAACTTAGACCAGCAATCTTGAAGGCCTCTTAATCCCAACAGATCTGTTAGTCTAGTTGTAAGCCCCTGAGTAGGAGGATCCTCTAAGCAATTATGAGTGAAGATAACTTTAATATAAAACAATACAAAGAAATCTGAATGTATTAGTCAGAGGAATCATGGAATGAGAGGAGTTGTGTATTTAGCCAAGGTTGAGTTAAGGCGGACTTGACTTATCATCCTAAATGGCACAACTTGAAAACCAGACAAAATACATGAACCAACCGTTTTTAAGACGTTAGAAAAAAACAGGGTGAGAGAGAGGAAAACAAAGACATTAGAGATCAGGCAATAAGACATTTTCTAAAAAGAAAAAAAAGAAATCAGGCCAAAGACAGTGCTGAGACAGAGGCATTTGTGCTAAGTCACTTCCGATTCCATGAGACCCCGTGGACTGCAGCCCGCCAGGCTCCTCTGTCCATGGGATTCTCCAGGCAAGAATACTGGAGTGGGTTGCCGTGCCCTCCTCCAGGGGATCTCCCTGACCCAGGGATCAAACCCACGTCTCTTAAGTCTCCTGCGTTGGCAGGTGTGTTCTTTACCACTAGCACCATCTGGGAAGCCTGCTAAGGAGACAAATATAATTGCCTCCGCTGATTGCTCCAGAACATGATGCTGGAAGGGGACCCGGGCAGAGGCTGACTGTCTCCCTGAGTTTGATAGATGGACTTGGGAGTCTGGGATGGCTGGTGTGGTTGGAGTTTACAGGACAAAACACAGGAGAGGACAGAGCTGCAGAGAGAGGGAGAGAGGCAGGGAGACAGAAAGAGAGGAGAGACGAAGGAAGAGAGCAAAGTCTAGAGAAACGCAGAAGGTCCTTGCTGAGTCTTCAGCTAAATGCTGATTCATTCGTGCATGTGAGGAAGCTAGGTGAGGCTGGAGAAAGCACGCCTGGGTAATAATAAAGGGGACAATCATGAGAGATCACACAGGGCTTGGGATAGTTCCTGTCCCTCTAAACCAGAGTAGGAAACCTCATGATTCTTGGGACGTTGTTGACATTAAGTCAGTGGCAGGACAAAACGAAGGGAAAGCCAATGTCTACATAGCTGTTTTAGATCTAATAAGCCCAAACTGGAAGCAACTCTCATGTTCATCAGTAGAGGAACTGTAAACAAATTGTGGTTTATACATATAATAGAAAACGGCTTAGCCGTGAAAGGGAATGTGCTATTGATAGATGCTCCAATATGGACGCATCTCAGAATAACAAAACTGTTATTCTAGTTTTTTTCTGTTTTTGCGTCCCACTTTAGTGTCGGGCAGAGTGCTGGTAAGTTCTAGGATAAATATTGTGCTGAGAAAATGGGAAAGATTCTGTAGGGGAGACATCACTTCAGGGGATAAGAGAGGCAACTCACTTATACAGCCAGATAAAAGGGGGAGGCTGACTGACCACCAGGTCAGGGCAGGAATCAGGAGCGAGATGAGGGGATTCGCGGCAGCAGTGAAGCCTCCAGTTGGCTGACCTCAAGGTCCTTCCTTTACCGTCCTCTCTTCCCACCCCCAGAGGCAGCCACATTGCTTCCAGAGCTTTCAGGGGAAGGTCTCAGAGCCAGATCTGGGGAGAAATATTCAGTTACTGTTATCAGTGGGTGCTTCTTCATTTTTAGGAAATCATAGTTTTGAGTTTGCAGAGCTTTCTGAACAACTTAAGGTGAGATAGAAGGACGAGTACTAAGTACCATTTTGGAAAGATTTCTAAGTGGGAATTCCCTGTGTGATCCAGCGGTTAGGACTCTGGGCTTCCACAGCAGAGGGTGAAGGTTTGATCCCCGGGAGAAGCCAGGACCATGAATGAATTCAAGGAGGAGAATTTTTTTTTTCAGTTAAAAAATTTTTTTCAATTGAGGTAGAGTTAATCTACAATGTTGTGTTGGTTTCAGGTATATAGAAAAATGATTCAGCTATTACATAGGTAGATATGGATATAGGTAGACAGATAGCAGATAGATATATATTTTTTTCTATTATAGGTTATTAAAATATTGAATATAGTTCCCTGTACTATACAGTGGGTCCTTGTTATCTGTTTTATATATGATGGTGTGTAGATATTAATCCCAAATTCCTAATTTATTCCCCCTCCCACAGAGGAGAAAGTTTTGATTTGTGTCTTGTAAAGTAAATAAAACTCCAGCCTGAGAAAGTGGATCAGAGGGCATCCCAGCCTGGTGGAAAATCAGTGTGGTCAAGACGAGGAGGGAGGAAGAAACAGGACTCTATTTCTGGCATAGGACGAAAGCTCTGTGTGGCACAGGAAAGAATAAATGCGTCTGCTCAGTCTTTTTAGTTAATACCATACGCTGCTTAATGAAATAGAGGATCGCCATGCCTCTCATTCGTAGAGCTCAAATTAGGATATAATAAAAGGCATTTGTATCCGTCAGAATTCAGTTGCAAAAAAATGGAGTGTTCCAGATATTGTAAGCAGAAGGGGAGTGAGGTACTTTCCAAACTGTCGGGAAGGCTGGAGAAGAGATTCCAGTAGTTTGCTAGTTTTGGAGGCAAATGGAGGCATCAGAGCTTAAGGGCTTTTACAGTTTATGATGCAAAAGGAGCTCTAGAATCTTTGGATGCCTCAGTTTGCCTTGGATTACCACATAGTAGGCAACCTGGGAATGTTGAAAAAAAAAATCAATGAACATATGTGAAGGTCACTATTCCGTAAAAGTACAGATGTGCTCGTTAATAGAAATTTCATTCTTGAGTCTCCCACGGGCCTTGCACAATAACTCACACATTAGTAGGCTACTCATTAATATTTACTGAATGACTCTCATAAGAAAGTAAATAAATCAGATAATTCCTGTTATGGTGATTTCAGAAAATGGTGTAGATCTTCAGCACTCCTCTAAAAGGATGGCATATATTCAGCTTTGTAGTTCTGTCAAATGTGACCCATGCTATGATGCTGCTGATATAATAGAGCTTTGTGACAAAGGTGGGACTCCTTGTTTTTACGATCCCAAAGTGATGTCAAGGAAAATGACTTTTAAGTCATTGAAGGTTGATGTCTGCTGGTTTAAGAAATGTGCCTGAACACATTTGATCTTTTTCAGGTTGGGTAGCTGCCTCAACACATAGGCAGAAATGGAGGAAAACACTTGGCTAATAACATCCTAACTCCCCTTAATGTTTTTGTTTACTCCAGCCTTGCATGACCGGCAGCAGGGTAATTGTGTTAAGTTTGGGTAAAATAGTTCTCATCACACAGACCCCCAGCAGGGCACAGGAAGTTAGTTTAAACTAAACTGTATCTACTTCGGAATAGAAATACTGGCACTAAAATAAAAAGACAGAAAATCTTTTTCACTTTAGGGACATTAAAAAGCCAAATGGACTTGGCTAGCGGAGCAGTTAATACAAGGTGGATATCACAAACTTCAAATCCCTTACTGTTTAGGAATTTTGAGCATCCTCTTTACCATTAGCTGAAGAGGGCTGCTTTAGAAGCAGATACATCTATGTTATCTATCTGCATTGGAGATATTATTTTAGAGATACACACACACGAGAGAGAGATACAGAGATATGGGGCTTCCCTGGTGGCTCAGAGGTGAAGAACCCACTTGCCAATGCAGGAGACACCTGTTCCATCCCTGATCTGGGAAGATCCCCTGGAGAAGGACATGGCGACCCACTCCAGTGTTCTTGCCTAGAGAACCTCATGGACATAGGAGCCTGGCAGGCTACAGTCTGTGGGGTTGAAAACAGTCGGACATGACTGAGTGACCAAACAGCAAAAACATATATCTATCTATCTAAATATAGATAGATATCTAAATATAGATAGATAGATATATAGAGAGAGATATGTATAGAGAGATATCTTCATACATACCTATGTCTCCAACATATCCAAAAGCCAAATATCAGCTTTTAAATATTTATTTTTAAGTAATTGCTTTGTAACATCAGGAAAAATATTCTAAGTCCATTTGGAGGAGCATGATCTCTAAGTAACCTAGACTGGTACAGTCGGGTGGTACCATACAGCCACTGAACTTAGGAGTCAGGAAATCTGAACCAAAGAATGTACTCTGGCTTTTCCTCATTTCCCAGAGTGATTTCATCTCCTGTTCTAAAAATAGGATGAAATGGAGATGGCTTCGCATTTTTCCACCTCCCACATATGTCCCAGTCTTCTCCATCATTGATTTAAAAAAAAAAAAAAACTACTTGCAAATGAATCATTAATTCTGTAAGGAGTTTTCTTCTGTTTTCCTGCACAGGTGACACTTGTTTCACAAGAATCAGAGTCACTTAGTATTTTGGGCCTGGCTTTTCTTATAATAACAGTGCTTTTTGCTTGTTTGTCCCAGTTTGTTTCGCTTTTTCAAATGAACCCGGTATCATCTTTGCTTTGGTTTTCCACCTGACCAGCTGGAACAATTAAATATCCCTAAAGATACAGATTTTGATACCCTGTTCTGATTGTTTATTTCCATTCAGCTTCTAAGAAGACTCTGAACATAACTTTTCTACGACTCTTTTAGAGTTTGTTTTTTTTTTTTTTTTTTAATAAATTGGGATCAGACATGGTGTCCGCTGCACTGACTTTCTAATACAGGAATTTCTAAGCACTCTGTCCCTCTTTTCACTCCAACCAGGAATACGTGAGGGAAATTGACCGGTGTGCCAGCTTTCCCAGGCAACTTTGGGGCTTCTGTGTCACTCCTGTCTTTCATAAAGGAAAGGGGCTATTATCCGCGTGCTATTTTCATTAGGAATACAGTGGGAACATCTTCATTAGAGACGGAGAGTGCGCTTGATGTGCTCTGTTGTGATAATGAGGGGAAGGGTGTGAAGGGGAAGATAAGAGGAGCAAGCGTTTAACTGGAAGCATTCCACCTGGCTTCTGCTTCATTTTATTTAATTGGATGAGGAACATTTTCTGCCTGTGAAAACAGCCAAATGTCCCAGATTGGGAGTCGAGAAGCCAGGCTCTGAGGACATCGTCAAGAGCCATGTTTCGTGTCCCTCTTTCTCCTCCCTATGGGTGTCTCAGACTTTTCAGCTTTGAAACGAGCAAATGGACCCTATATCGGTCATTCAGAAATGCCAGAAAGATGCAGTTTAGATGGAAAAGCCCATCTTGAACAAAGTCACAATAAATTGTATTCTCAAGCCTTTGGCGGTTACTTTTCTGTATTTCGCTTCCACTTTAAACACCCCTAGACCTTTTGTCTGTGTTATTTATATATCTCTCCCCTTTCTAAGGGGCTTTTCAGTGCTCAGTGGCAAAGAATCCACCTGCCAATGCAGGAGACACGGGTTCGACCCTGGGTAGAGAAGATCCCCCTGAGAAGGAAACAGCAACTCACTTACGCACTCTTGCTTGGGAAATCCCACGGGCAGGAGCCTGGTGGACTACACTCCATGGGGTTGTAGAGAGTCAAACATGACTGAGTGACTGAGTGCACGTGCAAGCATGCATACCCCTTTATAACGACTTGGCTCTCCTGTGTCCTATCCCTTCCGATCTGTGCTGAATAATGTTATGAATTAGCAGGGTTGTCAGACTTAGGAAATAAAAATAACTGAATGTCCAGTTAATTTTCATATCAGTTATACAACAAATAAAAAATTAGTGTCCAATGCAATAATAGTTGTTGCATATCCATGATTCAGATTTAACCAAAGCGTGTCCTATATTTTATCTGCTGTTGCTGTTTAGTCGCTAAGTCGTGTCTGAATTCTTTGTGATCTATGGACTGTAGCCCACCAGACTCCTCTGTCCAAGGGATTTCCCAGGCAAGAAAACATGGGCTGCCATTTCCTTCTCCAGGGGATCTTTCTGACCCAGGATTGAACCTACATCTCCTGCTTGGCAGGTGGTTTCTTTACCACTAAGCCACCTGGGAAAGCCCACATTTTATCTGACAATCCTATAAATTAGTGGTTTGCAAATGCAGTTTTCAAGCATGCCTAAAGTTCAGCAGAATGACTTTGAGAGGTGGGCTGGAGATTGAGGGTGAGAGGTGCCACCACAATGATAAGAGGGAGGTGGAGGCTCGGAACACTAGCTCCTCCTCTGATGCAGAAAGCTCTACTGTGATCTGATTGGTCTCTTGGCATCGGGCGTTGGATTTGATTTGATATGAGGGTTCTGTTGGTGAGAAACACAAAGTCTGAAAACTTTCCGTCGTTCTGTCTGTCTTGCATTTGCCTCCCCAGGTCCACTTTCCATCTTCGTCCTTCCTGCTCTGGGTCCCTGGAGACTCATAGACATCCATGGGATCTCTTGCTGTCTGACTTCTGAAGAACTGGGGAGAGATTTGAGGGCAGGAGAGTGAGACAGGGGTATCAGTCCCCTGCCTCTTTCTCTGCAAAACAATTCAAGGATTCTAAAATTTGGTGTCTGAAAGAAATTCTCTTAGCTAGCTTGTGAAAAAGAACCCAGTTAACTGTGGGCTATCCCAACTGTAGCTTATGCAAACAAATTTTAATTTTTCCTCACATTTTTAGACTCTGAAGGCAAGTAGTTATTGGTGGCATTTCAGTGGCTCTGTGATATCAAGCTGGAATCTCTGAGATCTCCTTGATATATCCCTCATGACTACAAAATGGCTGCCAAAATTCCAAACATCAAGTGTATGTTCAGAACAGAAAGAAATGAGGAAGGGAGGAAAGCTTTAATGTCCAGCATTTTGTTAGGAAAATGAAAAATTTCCTCAAGCTCCTCATAGATTTTACTGTTTCATTGACTAACTTTTTGTTTTATGACACCCCTGGTTGTCAGGAATGCTGGAAATGTAAGTATTTAGCTTTTCCAGACTCTGAAGAGTGCAGGGGAGAATGACGTTGAGAATGGTGTTGGCTTAATCAACTAACAGCATCCAGGGGGATTTGCTTTTGACTAGAATTTACAGACACTCTCGCTTGTAAAGAAATATTTAAGGTGAGGGTATTTCCTTGTCATGGTCCCTAATTTATACTACATAGGTGATTATTTAACTGTGGTCAGAGTTTTAAAGGCAGAGTAATCTCAGTGATTAAGTCCCTATCAAATAATATTGCAAATCCTTCCGTACTCCCTTTACACTTCCGTTTTTTCTGTTTCAAATATATAAAAGCATATATGTACATATACAGGCAAAACAGTAAAATGAACACAAAACTGTAGAAAAAAACACAGATCTGGAAAATAAGTGATTTGCTTTTTCATTCTTTTTTGCCACCGATAGCTGTGTTGATATCATTTCACCTTTCTGAATCTCTTTTCCTTCTCTGTAAAAGGAAGGTTATGCTGACTAGATGCTCATTTTGTTCAACAAATATGTATTGAACTCCTACTCTCAAGCCTACCCTCTTCCAGGCTCCAGGAATTCATAGGGTATGTTGATTCAGACAAGGTTCTTGTCTTCATGAAGCTTATTTACATCCTGCTGGTCAGAGACCAGCAATGAGAAAATAAAAAATCAGTGGGTGTGTGCTCAGTTGCACAGTCAATTCCAACTCTGCAACCCCACGGCCAGACTCCTCTGCCCGTGGGATTTCCCAGGCAAGAATGCTGGAGCAGGTGTCATTTCCTCCTCCAGGGGGTCTTCCCGACCCAGGAATTGAACTCGTGGCTCTTGTGTCTCCAGTAAAAGACATCAAACCGTCATAAGCAAAATAGAGGGATGTGAGAGTAAGGGCATAGACACCCACTTCAGAGAGTGGGGGCCAGAAATCCTGTCTGAGGAGGGCGGTGTTTAGCCCGAGTTCTGACCCTAAAAAGCCAGTCCCCTAACGGTAGGATAGTGCAGCTCCAGGGAGAGAGAGCTATACGTGCAAAGACCCTAAGGGCTATCAAGTCTGACTTGTTTAAGAAACAAAAAAAAAGCAAGGGGGAGAATTAATTTAACCACTGTTCTCTTTCTCATGGCTATAGTTCCCATTTTCTGGAAATGCAAATGCTCATAAACCTTGTTTTCGTGGATGCTATTACAGACTCTGGTAAGCCAATACACCTGGCTTCCCAGGAGGCAATAGCGGTAAGGAACCTACCTGCCAATGCAGGAGACGCAAGAGACTTGGGTTCAATCTCTGGGTTGGAACAATCCCCTGGAGGAGGGTATGGCAACCCACTCCAGCATTCTTGTCTAGAGAATCCCATGAACAGGGGAGCCTGGCGGGCTACAGTCCTTGGGGTCGCAAAGAGTCAGACACGACTGAGCGACTAATGCTGACTAACACTACAGTATCAGCAACATACTGTCCTGGGATATTTGGGAATCTCTTTTCTTCTCAGCCTTCATGTTCCTGAGGTTAAACTGAGTATGAAGTTGGTGAATGTTCCCCTGGTTAATCTCTGGTGGGGGTGCTGTGACTGATGGAATCGGTGGAGACGTCTTGGCTGGTACCCTACTTTCCACATCCACAGCCTCGGTGATTAGATTGCCGGTCTCTGACACTGCAGAGATGTGTCCCATGCGTTCACTGTCTTTGTAGCGCCTGCTGACCTACTGTGCACTGGGTCGTGGTGCTTCCTGAGCTTCATGTCTCACCCTCTTCACACCCTGAGACGTGATGATCTAGGGCGGCGACCTCCTGCCCCTGGGATCTAATGCCTGATGATCTGAGTTGGAGCTGATGTAACGACAGAAACAAGGTGCACAGTGAATGGAATGTGCTTCAGTCCAGCTCAGTTCAGTTGCTCAGTCGTGTCTGACTCTTTACGACCCCATGAATCGCAGCACGCCAGGCCTCCCTGTCCATCACCAACTCCTGGAGTTCACTCAGACTCATGTTCATTGAGTCCGTGATGCCATCCAGCCATCTCATCCTCGGTCGTCCCCTTCTCCTCCTGCCCTCAATCCCTCCCAGCATCAGAGTCTTTTCCAATGAGTCAACTCTTCACATGAGGTGGCCAAAGTACTGGAGTTTCAGCTTCAGCATCATTCCCTCCAAAGAAATCCCAGGGTTGATCTCCTTCAGAATGGACTGGTTGGATCTCCTTGCAGTCGAAGGGACTCTCAAGAGTCTTCTCCAACACCACAGTTCAAAAGCATTAATTCTTCGGTGCTCAGCCTTCTTCACAGTCCAACTCTCACATCCATACATGACCACAGGAAAAACCATAGCCTTGACTAGACGGACCTTAGTAGGCAAAGTAATGTCTCTGCTTTTGAATATGCTATCTAGGTTGGTTATAACTTTTCTTCCAAGGAGTAAGCATCTTTTAATTTCATGGCTGCAGTCACCATCTGCAGTGATTCTGGAATGTGCTTGAATCACCCCAAACCTCCTCCCCACCCCGGTCTGTGGGTAAAATGTCCTCCACAAAACTGGTCCCTGCTGCCAAAGAGGCTGGGGACTGCTGAGTTAGAGTGTTCATTCCATGATGCTCATTTGTAAATTAGCACCCAGCTGTGGACAGCGGACTGGTCCCTGACAGTGTTTGCAGCAGTCTGCAACAAAATAGAAAACTGAGACCTGTTAAGTGATTTTTGACAAAGCAAAGTTTATGCTACTTAAAAAAGTATTTTTTTTCCCTCTGAGATCACGTCCTTCCTAATTTTGAAAATTCGTATGAGTTTTTACTGCAATGATAAGATAGAATATTGGAGAGGAAAATAAGCTTTATGTAACCTCATCCTGGAAGGTGATTTTGACTCCAGTGGGATTTTTCTGGGCCCTGAAATCCAGGGGCCTGGGAACCACGGCATTGGTCGCAGTCCCTGCATTCACGTTTGTGGGACTTTGCACTGTCTCCCTTTAGAACCCTGTGACTAGTAAGGAGCTCCCCTGTGATTTGGGTATTCAGGGGTTGGAATTCATGAGTGCAGCAGGAGAGTTGGTTTAGATGTTCAGCTCTGCTACTTGTTGGCAGAAAAGGTATCACCATTGGAAACCATGCATCTCGTGGTGGTTTTAGACCCTGGAGATGCGAAGATGAGTGAGGTTGAGTTCACCATGCAAATGGGTAAATAGGCTCTGTTGCTGTTACTATCCAGTGGCCCAGTCATGTCCAACTCTTTGTGACCCTATGGACTGCAGCATGCCAGGCCTCTCTGTTGCTCACCATCTCCTGAAATTTGCCCAAGTTCAGGTACATTGCATCGGTGATGCCATCCAGCCATCTTATCCTCTGACACTCTCTTCTCCTGCCCTCAATCTTTCCCAGCATCAGGGACTTTTCCAGTGAGTCAGCTCTTTGCATCAGATGATCAAAAGCTGGAGCTTCAGCTTCAGCATCAGTCCCTTCCAACGCGTATTCAGAGTTGATCTCCCTTAAGATTGACTGGTTTGATCTCCTTGCTGTCCCAGGGACTCTCAGAAGTCTTCTCCAGCAGCATAGTTCAAAGGTATCAATGCTTTGGCGCTCTGCCTTCTTTACAGTCCAGCTCTCACAACAGTATGTGACCACTGAGAAGACCATAGCCTTGGCTACACAGACCTTTGTTGGCAGAGTAATGTCTTTGCTTTTCAACACACTGTCTTTGGCTGCAGTCACCATCCGTGATGGTGATTTTAGAGGCCAAGAAGAAGCAGTCTGTCACGACTTCCACCTTTTCCCCTTCTATTTGCCATGCAGTACTGGGGCCAGATGCCATGATCTTGTTTCTTTTTTTTTTGACATTGAGTTTTAAACCGGTTCTGTCACTCTCCTCCTTCACCCTTATCAAGAGGCTCTTCAGTTCCTCTTCGCTTTCTGCCACTAGAGTGTTATCATCCACATGTCTGAAGTTGTTGTCATTTCTCCTGCATCTCTTGATTCCAGCTTGTGACTCATCCAGCTGGGCATTTCTCATGATATGCTCAGTTTATAGGTTAAACAAACAGGGTGGCAGATAAATCACAGTATGCCTCTGAGTGCCCCTGGAGGAAAGTCTGTCTCATGAGGTTCCTGGGTGATGGCAAGGAAATCCTTCTTCGATATTTTTGAAAATTCACAAAGCTAGGGATGAGGGGTAGTGGGGTTACCCAAGGGACTGGATTCAGGGAGGAGACAGTGTCAGCGTGTGACACTCCTGTTCTCCAATTGATGGTGTCCTGGAAAACGTTTGGTCTCTGGGAACGCATTTCAGTATCCACAGTAGGCTCCTGAAATTATCTGATTTTGAGGTTAAGTTTAAGTTGATGTTGAGAAATATTAGCTTTAGTGCTTATGAGGATTTGTTTTAGTGATTTGAACCAAATCCCAAAAGCACAATCAGAAGGAACTTCAGCAGTGAAGGTATTTTCACATTGTCCCCAGGAAACTGTGCTCTTGCCTTAATTTTCCAAAATGCGTAGCTCAGCCGTTACATTTCCTTATGTTCATCTTCTGCATGTTGACGTTGGTATGAGTACACGTCTAAGCAAATATTTTGGTTGGTGGCATGAAATTCCCTCCAAGAGCTGATGCCATTCACAGTGAAAGGTAATACAGTCTGCTGTTGGTACAGGCACACCTCAGAGTCTTGGCAGGTTCAGTTACCGACCACCGTGATAAAGCAAATATCACAATATAGCGAGTCACACACATTGTTTTCGGTTTTCTAGTGCATATAAAAGTTACATTCATGCTATCCTGTAGTCTGTTAACTGCAATAGCATTATGGCTAAAGACCAATGTACCCATTTTTATTAAAAATACTCTGTTTTCAAAAAATGCTAACCATCACCTGCACTTTCAAGTCAGTGCAAGTGGACCCTGGTGGTCCACTCGTTAAGACTCTGAGCTTCCACTACAGGGAATGCAATTTTGATCCAGGGACAGGGAACTAAGATCCCACGTACTGCCTGATGCAGCAAAAACCAAAATGAAATAAAGAGATTAAACCAAAAATCAACAGAGAGGTGATTTTTCTGCTAGTGAGGGTCTTGCCTCCATAGTTGATGGCTGCTGATTGATCAGGGCGCCAGCTGCAGATGGGTGTCACAGTTTCTTAAAGACAAAAGTGAAGTTTGCAGCATCGATTGACTCTTCCTTTCATGAATGATTTCTCTGTAACGTTAAGGTAATGCTATTTGATAGCATTTTACACCACAGAGGAGCCTGGCAGGCTACACGGGGTCACAAAGAGTTGGACACGACTGAGCGACTAACACTTCCGCGCTTTCACCCTCACTACCCACGGTAGAACTTCTTTCAAAATTGGAGTCAGTCCTCTCAACCCTGCTGCTGCTTTATCGACTAAGTTTGTATAGCAGTGTTCTAGATCTCTTCTGGTCTTTTCCGCAGTGTTCACAGCATCTTCACCAGGAGTCGGTTCCACCTCAAGAAACCGCTTTGCTCATCTGTAAGAAGCAGCTCATCATCCTTTAAAGTTTTATCATGAAATTACAGTAACTCAGTCACCTCTTCAGGCTCCACTTCCATTTCTTTTTCTATTTCCACCACATCTACAGTGACTGCCTCCGCTTAGGTCTTGGACCCCTCAAAGTCAACCACGAGAGTTGGAATCAACTTCCCCACTCCTGCTGGTGTTGATGTTTTGACTTCTTCCCATGAATCACAGATGTTGTTAATGGCATCTGGAGTGGTGGATCCTTTCCAGAAGGTTTCCAATTTACTTTGCCCAGATCCATTAGGGAACTGTTATCTATAGTAGCTATAGCCTTACAGAAGGTTTTTTCTTAAATATAAGACTGGGAAGTTGAAGTTACTTCTTGATCCATAGGCTGCAGAATGAATGTTGCCTTAATCTCATCATATGTCTCCATCAGAGCTCTTGGGTAATCAGGTGCATTGTCGGTGAGCAGCAATATTTTGAAAGGAATCTTTTTTTTTTTTTTCCTGAACGGTAGGTCTCAACAGTGGGCTTAAGATATTCTGTTAACTATGTTGCCAACAGATGGCCTGTCATCCAGGCTATGTCGTTCCACCTATAGAGCACCAGCAGGGTAGATTTAGCGTAATTCTTGAGGGCCCTAAGATTTTCAGGAGGGTGAATGAGCATTGGCTTCAGCTTAGTGTCACCAGCAGCATTAGCCCCTAACAAAAGAGTCAGCCTGCCCTTTCCACATTTGAAGTCAGACTTTGGCTTCTCTCTAGCTATGAAAATTCTAAGTGGCATCTTTTTCCAAGAGAAGGCTGTGAAAATCTGTCATTTAGTGTAGCCACCTTCATTAATTGTCTTTGCTAGATCTTCTGAATAACTTGCTGTGACTCCTGTATCAGCACTTTGCTGCCCAATGCACCAGGGTGTTAAGGCTTCCTTCCTTAAACCTCACAAAGCATAGATTCTCTGCTAGCTTCACCCTTTTGTGTTGCAACTTCCTCACCTCTCTCAGCCTTCACAGAATTGAAGAGAGTTAGGATCTTGCTCCGGTTTAGGCCTTGGGAATGCTGGGCTGGTTTGATCTTCTATCCAGCCCACTCAAACTTTCTGCAAATCCGCAATAAGGCTGTTTCGTCTTCTTCTCACTCCTGTGTTCACTGGTGTAGCCATTTAATTTACTGCAAGAACGCCTTCTCTTTCACAGCGTGGCTATTTGACACAAGATGCCGAGCTGTTAGCCTGTCTTGGCTTCTGGCCTGTCTTCCTCACTGAATGCAATCATTTCTAGCTTTTGATTTAAAGTGAGAGATACATGACTCTTCACTTGAACACTTCAGAGGCCACTGTAGGTTCTTAATTGGCCAGTTTTAATATTGTTTTGTCTCACGGAATGGGGAGCACCAACCAGAGGGAGAGAGATGGGGGAACAGCCTGATAGTGGAGCAGTCAAAACACACACGACATTTATGGGTCAAGTTGGCTGTCTTGTAAAGGAGTGATTCGTGCTACCCTGAAACAATTACAGTAGTAACATCAACGATCGGTGATCACCATAACAAATAGAATAATCATGAAAAAGTTGGGAATACTTAGTGTTACCAAAGTGTGACACAGAGACACAAACTGAGCCAGCACTCTTGGGAAAATGCTGGTAACAGAGTTGCATGGCACTGGGATGCCAGAAACCATCAACTTGCTAAAAAAAAAAAAAAAAAAGACAACACACAAAACATTCCCAATATCTGCAAAGTTCAAGAAAATGAGATATGCCCGCATTCCTTCCTGGACACGCAAGTGGGTCCATGTCGCAGGCATAGAATTGCTAGGTCGGAGATCTTAGAGCTGGCTTCCCGTTTGCACCATGACGGTGGGGGGAGAGTGTGACTGCAGAGAGGGCACAGTTCTGACCCTATCCGTAGGCTCCCTCTGAGGATTTCCTGTCTCTGTTCAGCCCTTGACACACCTGGGAACTTGCTGGGAAGGGAGCCTGCTCTGCCTTTCTCGTGGATCTCACTGTTTCTGGTCCCCAGTGATCTTATCCATCACCCGTCTTTTCAGACTCACTTAGCCTCATTACGGGGTCTGAGGAAACGTCTGGACAGGGAAGGAGTCAGGAAGCCGTGTGCAGAGTCTGGCTTTTTATTGCATTTTCAGTTTTAACCCAGGCAGGTCTTTGAACTCTCCAAGCTTCATTTACCCTCGTCATCAGCAGACATAGTGTGACAAGTCTTGCATGCTCCCAGGCTTGTTGTAAAGATCGAAATGAGATAATTTGTGGGGCAACATATTTGGAAAGTATATAAAACGTTTTACAAACCTTCATATGTAAATAGTGTTTAGTCATACCAGTTCACAATCGCATCCCGTGACGCAGATGTACACACAGATGCAAAGGTGCTTACCATACCTACCCTGCCCCGTCTCAGTACAAAATGGTAACAGGTGTGGAGAACGTGTGTGCCACGGTGTGCTCTTCATGCAACAAGATGTCCCAGAGTCCTGGGCAGGAAGCTGAGTTCTTTGCATGTCCCATGTCCCCTTCTGGATAGGAAATGGGGAAAATGCTTGGTCTAGCGTACCGTTGTTATCCTAGATGGTTGCTTTGCGTTAACTCCAGACTTTTTAGTCTGGCTAGTCAAGGAAAGCAGGGAGGTCAGAACCGAGAGTAGAGGAGTTAATTTCTGTCTCTCTTTCCTGGGGCTTCCATCACCCCATCACTGAAAGGACCAGGTAACCATGCTTTGAATATCCAGGCCCCATACAACAAAAGGACGGCTGGTGCGTCCCGTTCTAGCCCACGTGCTCTGTATTACTTCCATCCTCCAAAACGTCCTTGTAATCCTTATAGGTCCCCAAAGTCTTCACAGTAAAGTCCAAACTCCTGAACTTGACTCCTGGAAGTTCCTTGTGCTCTGACTTCACCATTTTTGTTTTCTCTGGGCTTGGTACCCCTCCACCTGCAACCTAACCTCAACCAGCAGAGCCACTTACTAAAGTGGCTTAAAACAAAGAGCTTGAGTCTCACACAGCAACCCCTTGGGAACTTATCCTTCTACTTTATACCCCTTCTCTGATCCAGCTTAGGTTATCTTATAGGTCTCAGCACGAGCCACAAGTACTTTGGGAAGCATCCCTTGATTCAGTTAAGCTGACATCAATGTTCTTCTTTTACACTTTCATAGCAACCTGGGCATAACTTTTATTTAATATATACTGCTCCATGCTCCCAGTTTAAAAACTCTGATTAGGCCATTAGACTGATTCCCTCAAAAGCAAGGTCTGACTGGCGTTTGTATTCCCTGCACCTTGAATGGTACCTGGGAGGCTTCCATTTCTTGAATGAATGAATGGCAACTTAAAAAGCTTTCATTTATTTTTCTGTGGCCATGCTGCATGACTTATGGGCTGCTGGCTCCCTAACCAGAGATTGAACCCATGCCCCCTGAAAGGGACGTGTGGAGTCTTAACCACTGGAGCGTCACGGAAGGCCCTGAATGCCAGCTTTTTGAGCGGCATGTTCACATCTGATTCATGGGTCCTTCTTCCACGCTTTCCCCATTTTCCTTCCTTCTTCTAACAGGGAGTACTTCTAGCTGCCCCATGATAAATGATCTGCTATGAATGAGTAGTGTCTTTGGATGCTTTGGGTAACAGTGAGTAGCGTCTTACTTTCGTCTGCTCCCATGTCTGCTGGCGCTGGGAATCAGATCCCTTTCCTGTTGGGCCACCCGCTAAGAGCTATATGTCACTCCAGAAGTGGTGAATGGTGACCCTATCTGAGGCTTGGGGAATACGGCTCCGCTGCAAGCCACAACCCTGAATCATGTGCTGGCCTTCAGCAGTTGCTACCCCGTCCATGAAATGAGGGCAGAGACCGCTCCCTCTTCCTTTCTCGAAGATGTTATGGAGATGAATGAGGTAATGTCTGCAAAGCTAGCACATGGGCTAGAAGGAAGGCACTATTTCAGATCCTTAGAGTTATGGTAACAGGGCTTTCATCTGTGTTACCCTTGTGTCTGAGCTCATCCAAGAAAGATGGGCAGGTACAAGATGGGCAGGAGGAGTTGAACTTGAGTGCAAAGTCCAAGGCTGATTCCTGATCCTGGGTGTGCTTCTGCCTCCATCTCTTCTGTTTGCAAAAGGTTGTTAGAACACGGCGTTTACCCACAATCTATAGGATGTATGGAAAAATGAATGAATTCTATTTTGTCAAGTGGATGAGTCCTGGGATAAAAAGCTTTGTCAAGCTACAGGATATTATTTCAATTCCAAGTTTCTGTTTCTCTTCCACTCTTTTGAAAGGATATCCATGTAGCTTATCATTTTCTGAGTTTTTTTTTTAATGACCCTTAACATAGTTTTTCACACACAGCTGTAGACTTCTGTTGGGCTGCTTTGTTTCCCTCCAGAGAGGCTACTGTTTCAAATCTTGCATTGCCATTTATCTGTTTGTTTGCTTATAAACCAATAGCCCAACAAAAGGCTTTGGGACAATAGTCTTTTTTTTTTTTTTTTTAGCAAGGTATTATTTTTATAAGTCACCAGCCTTTTGAAATCTTTTATTTATTAATTTATAAATGGCTCCCATCACACACTGCACCTGTGTGACATATTAATTTGAATAACAATGTGATGAAAAGTGAATAGGCTGTTCTGACTTGTGTGGTAATCTGAGGAAACCTAGTATATAGTATGCAAGAACTGGGTAGTTTACTGCAACTCAGAAGGATACACTAGAATAAAAACAGTCTGCATTATCCTGTGTCTAGGAAGATTTTAGAATTTTACGGGATAAATACCATTCAGAATTTATTAACATATTTTCAAGAAATAACTTTATATCAATTATAATTTAACTAGGATGTATATATATATATATATATATATATAGAGAGAGAGAGAGAGAGAGAGTATATAATTCTTCCTATGCAGTTTTTTCCCTTATAAATGAGGCATTCAAGAGGCAAGATCTGGGACTTCCCTCATGGTCCAGGGGTTAAGACTCTACACTTCCATTGCTGGGGGCATAGGTTCCATTCCTGATGGGGGAACTAAGATCCTGAATGCCACGTCATGCAGCAAAAAAAATGAAAAAAAGAAAAGTTCGTTGCAAACATGCTTACTTCACAACCAAAAGGAAAGTAATATTATATATGAAAAAGGCAAGGTCTGTCTATGACAGTAAATGTTCTCAATAATTGGAAATTTTGAGAATCTTAAGCAATAAGAGATAGTTGAATGCTTATTTTTTGCCTATGGATTAGCTATACTACAAATCCACCAGATAATTACTCCACTAAGATGCCAGTGTTTCCATGGGAAGATGAGAACAGTAGGACAAGAAAAGAATTAATTTGTCTGAAATTGACATGTTAAAGGTCTTCATTGATCAAAGCTGGATTCTACTTTATCCCTTTAGACACAGACTTGTTCTGTACTCACAAGGGAAAGATTGCTATTTTTAAGGATAAAGTTATATCTCTAACCCTGAAAACATATCAGTGTACTATTGATTATCTAACGCAAGCCTAGCATTTTATAGAAAGGAAAGTTGAAGTGCTGCAGTATTGTGAGGTTAAGTGATTGCCCAAGGTCTCATGACTAGTTAGTAACACAACTAGGACCCAAAGTGTCCTGGTTTCTGGCTATTAGTAATAATAGGTTTCAGGTGGAAACACCTGGCTGCTGCCTCAGGCTTATGAGATGATTGTGGAGTAGAGATGACTGTGGGAGAGGACAGAGAGCAGGCGCTGGGTCAAGACTGGTAACTTGGTTCCATCAGGGATGTTGGGAGAAATGCTGAACTTGAATTGTTGTCTATCGCTTTAGTTTTCTCATCTTTCAAATTCAGGAATTTTACCAGTTAATCTCTAACTTCCCTCTTGGCTCTGTAGTTCTCTGCTTTTATGAAGGAAACAGAAGTAGCAAAATGACATCCCAGGCATGTTTGCAAAAGAACTCATCTATCTACTGTCTTCTAATGTATTTTTTAAAAAATCAGTAGTGGTAAAACTGAATACAAGTCGAGTATTTCATGTCCCCTGAGCTGAGCTGTTCTTCCCAGAATCACATGGTATTTTGTTACAGAATTAAAAAATTCTGCGGGTTATCAGATGCCCACCAGAAGACACATTCACTATTTGCAGGAGTCTTCCCAATGACTCAGCCAATAAAGAATCTGCCTGCAATGCAGGAGACACAGGAGATGTGGGTTAGATCCCTGGGTCGGGAAGATCCCTTGGAGGAGGAAATGGCAACCCACTCCAGTATTCTTGCCTGAAAAATCCCATGGACAGAGGAGCCTGGTGGGCTGCAGTTCAAAGGGTCTCAAAGCGTCAGACATGACTGAGCACACACGCCCTAAGACTAGCAAATACCCAGTAACTGTTATGTCCAAAGTACCTTGCTAAAGGTAACACGAATGTAACTGAATCAGATGCAATCACATCGACAGTTTTTATGGTCTTTCCATCCTGGATGCTTTCACATCGTCAAGCTGCAGTGTTTAGAATAAGAAGAGACTTTTGTGATCTTCTATTCTGCACCATTTATTTTACAGTTGAAGAAACTGAAGCCTTTTATCTGACAGCTCAGCTTTACTCCTAGCAGAATGTGTATTAGAGCTATGATGTATAAAGAGATACATTTCATAGTAACTGTTAAGAAGAGAGATCGCCTTTTCCCTCCGCGGTCCACACAACTGTATTTCACCCTAGATCTAGGTCTCCGATCTGTGTCTTCTTTCAAAAATGCTTCTTATCTCTCGTGCCTGCCATTTTGATGAAAATCATGGCTGATAGAGGGAAATATGTAGAGGTCACTAATCTGTTTTGTTAAAAGAAATCAAAGGAAATTGTGTTCAAGAGGTTTTATCAAATATCTTCCATAAAATCAATAGCATTTTAAAAACTGGTGATCTGATATGCATTTTGGTTGAAAAGAGTTCCCTCTTTGGAATATTTAACAAAGCAGGAAGTACTTGGGGGTGTTCTTGTCTCAGGTACAGAGTCCCCAATGTGCTCATATTGCATATGTATGTACAAAGAAAATATGGCTTCTGAATTTTCTCCTAAGTAAGCTGTTTCTTTGCCCTTAAGAACTCAGACCTCTATGGAGTCTCAGGAAACTTATACTTGTTCATCAAATAGCTCCGTATCTTCTGGTTTTAACAGCTTCTTTTCAGTTCAAAGTTCAACGCCCTGTGTTTAAATAGTCCCTTTTCTTGATCTCTTGGGGAAGATGGCCAGACCTCCAGAAATCCGCCCCATTCACTGTTTTTTTTCTGCAAGATGGCACCAGAAAAACAGTGTGCGGATTTCACCATCTGCTTGGTAGTGATGAAGGGGCTGACCCTCGCATTTCCTCGTTTTGGAGAGGCTGGACTTGGCCCACTTGGCTGGTTGGGGCTGGCTCCCTGGGGATTGAGTGGGGCCCTGATGCTGGAGAGGGTGGCCTCTGCCATTTGCATCTGGTCTCTGCACACTTTGCTCTCATCCCTAGCATGAACGCATGTCCTTGGGAACTCTCTGCACCTCGGGGACCCTTGACGGCAGCATGGAGAATGTCTGTTTTTCCATCTGCTCTGTCTCAGGGACATTTATCTGTGCCTCTTCCCACCATCACCGCCACACTGAACAAGGTGTCCAGCCAAAAGCATTTCCAGGAGCCTGTAGTTTCCACCAACCCTGATGTTTTCAGACTTCTTGATACCCACCTTCATGTTTCTATAGCTGTCTCCGTAGTTCAAGGCTTGGCTGGAGGGATGTAGGACATTTCTTTCTTTCTTTTTTAAAAATTACTTCTTTATTTCTTGGCTGTGCTGGTCTTGCACGTGGGCTTTCTCTCACCGGGCAGTCGGGAGCTTCTCTCTAGTTACGGGGCACAGGCTTCTCACTGTGGCGGCTCCCCTTGTCGTGGGGCACGGGCTTCTCACTGTGGCGGCTCCCCTTGTCGTGGGGCACGGGCTGTAGGCACGTGGGCCCAGTGGTTGCAGCTCTCAGGCTCCAGAGTTCAGGCTCAGTAGCTGTGGCGCACGGGTTTAACTGCCCTGTGGCATGTGGAAACTTCCCAGACCTGGGATCAAACCCATGTTCCCTACATTGGCAGGCAAACTTGAACTCAACCACTGGACCACGGGGAAGTCCCGTGGGACATTTCTTTTACCTCCCCTTCCTGGCTGTTGACTTTTATTTGCTTGCCCCCAAGTCATAGCCTTCTGCTTCTGACTTTAATATTCTCATGGCTCCGTCCTAAAGGACAGGTCATAGACTGAGAAGGAAACGAGCACCTTTACCAGGTAACACAATTACACACTAGGCTTAGAAGATTAGTAGGAAAAAAGTGTGTAACATATCTCATTAATGATTTTTATTGATTCCATGTTGAAAAGAAAATGTTTTGGATAGACTGTGTTAAATAAAATACGGTATTCAAATTAATTTTACTTGTAGCTATGGACTAAACGTTTGTGTCTCCCCAAATTCACATACTGAAGCCCTAACCTCCAATGTGATGGTACTTGGAAGTGGGGCCTTGGGCGGTAATTCGATGAGGTCGTGAGGGTCAAGCCCTAATGATGGGATTAGTACCCTTATAAGAGGAAGAAGAGACCAGAGCCTTCTCTCCATTCACCACGTAAGGCTGCAGGAAGAAGACTGCTGTCTGCAAACCAGGAAGAGGCTTCTCAACAGACACCAAAACTCCAGAATTGTGAGAAATACATGTCTGCTATTGAAACCACCCCATCTGTGGTATTTTGTTATGGCAGCCTAAGTTAAGATACTGTTTCTTTCTTTCTTTTTTAAATACGTGGCTGCTAGTAAATTTTGCTTTGCTTGTGTGGCTCACACTTGTGGCTTGCCTTATATTTCTTTTGGACAGTGCCAAGGTAGCACACAGCAAATGCTCAAAAATGTTCAGCTATTATTCTTAGGCATTTCTCACTGTGAACAAAAAAAATATTGGTTTGACATGCCTCTTTATGGTCCAGTTGTCACTTTGACCACATTAAAAAAAAAACAACAACCTCACTGTGTTACCATTATCGATGGTGAAATCGAGAGTTTTATTTGGTTGGGGGGGAAGACTTGTCCTGAATTTTGCTCAGTGATAGGAATGCTTTTGGTGTGATCAAATTAAGGTTTTTCTCCAACAGTGGACTGAGTAATGATTGCAGGCTAATTACAGCATGCATATTGCACTTTGCTTTGCAGTAACAGCTTTCTGCCAGCTGTTTCCCTTAGCAGTTGTTCATTTCAAGTAGGTACCAATGTTGCTGGAAGTGTAGGCGGAAGAAAGCAATTTCAGTTCTTTGCTTCAGACTGAAATCTGTATATTTCCTTACATTTTTTTTTTTTCTTCCTTAAGGGCCCTTCAAAATCTACATAGCTCTAAGGCTAATTTCTTACCACTTTTTCTGGTTCTTTTTTCAGGAAAAAAAAATCGTTTGAAGATTATACACAGAATGATACAAAATCTCAAGTTTAATTAAGCCTTAGCAAAAATATCCTTTAACTATTACATTTGTTTCTTGCTTTATTCCCTCATAGCCTGCAACTCTTCTGAAGTATACTTTCAAGTAGAAATTCAATAGAACCATTTAGAGTCGTCATTACTGTGGATTAAATAACTATTCCCATCTGGCCCATGAAATATATAATCTGTATTCTTCTCTGGATAATAAATACAGTAAGTAACTACTTACCACCCCCTAGGCCATCACTTTTGTCTGTCCTGGTGGAAATTTTTCTTTGTTATCTATTGGTAACAACTTGAAATTATTAACTCTTTCCTTGCATAGAAACATGTCCTTGTGACATACAGGCTTTTTTTTTTTTTTAAGATTGATGCTTTTTTTTTTTAACTTAAAAAATAATTTATTTACTTATTTATTTGTGGCTGTGCTGAATCTTCGCTGCTGTGCTCAGGCGTTCTCTAATTCCAATGCTTGGTCTTCTCATTGGTTTGGCTTCTCTTATTGTGGAGAACAGGCTCTAGAGCTTGGGCTCAGCAGTTGTGGCACACGGCCTTAGTTGCTCCACATGTGGAGCAGTCTTCCCAGACCAGGGATCAGATCTGTGTACCCTGCACTGTCAGGCAGGTTCTCAGCCGCTCGACCACCGCAGGCTGGTGCATGGGGATGACCCACAGAGATGTTATGGGGAGGGAGGTGGGAGGGGGGTTCATGTTTTATTTACTTTTTATTGAAGAATAGTTGATTTATAATGTTGTGTTAGTTTCAGGTGTACAGCAAAGTGATTCAGTTATATATATGTGTGTGTACGTATATATGTGTGTGTGTGTGTGTGTGTGTGTGTGTATGAGATTCTTTTCCCTTATAGGTTATTGCAGAATATATTCCATGTTCTTTACCTTATGAGGTACAAATGACACCATCTTGTGACTATAATTACAAATGGGGGGATGAAATGCATTCTCCTTAATCTCTTCAACATGTTTAACATAGTACAGAAAAGAAATATCTTGCAGAGTTTTCTTAAAACCTCATTTTCTACCCACTTGTCCAAAGTTAACCCGTTGAAAATGTCACTTTCAAACTGGAGCTGCTTTCTTAACGATACTGTTTGATAACTATGACTGTTTCATTCATTAGGAAGTTTTCCTATTTTCCCTAGCCTTAAAGTTGTGTTTTTAGGTATATATCCATTCATTGCCCCAAGGGAGGAGATTATATGTAGATTTACACATTCATATGCATAATAATGGCAGGTGGCTCAGTGGTAAGAAACCACGTGCCAATTTAGGAGATGCGGATTTGATCCCAGGTTGGGAAGATCCCCTGGAAAAGGAAATGGCAACCCACTCCAGTGTTCTTGCTTGGGAAATTCCATGGACGGAGGAGCCTGGTGGGCTGCAGTCCATGAGGTCACAAAAGAATCAGAGACAACCTAGCCTCTAAACAACAACATGCATATTGGCAAACAGCTCTCTCTGACCCACCAGTTCCAGCACAGGGACCCGATATGGCAGACGACGTCCAAACAGAATCTGTCAGCTACCATAAAGCCCAAGTCCCAGTTTGTGAAGCTGCATGCTGCATTGGAGAATGCTGAGGTTGGCGCTGTATTTAGAAAGTACAAATGTAGAAAACAGCAGCGTAACGCAAGTGAAAATATTCCCCGTGTACGCTCACCATCAGCCTTCCTCTCTCAGGAATTTTGTAGGAATCAGTGCCTTTCAAGTCTTTCATTTCAAGGCAGTAAAGATGGAAGGCATTGCTTCCTCCTCCTCCCAAAGGAGTTTGTCATGGACTTGAAGGCAATGCTGCAGACAGCCAGGAGCTGGATCATAGACCAGGAAACTAGCGTTAGGCACTAATATGTACGAGTCTTCTAGGGCTGCCGTAACAAAGGACACAGACGAGGTGGCTGAAACCACAAAAACTTGCTTCCTCGTGGTTCAGGAGGCTGGACGATCACGATGACAGCAGGGTCGGCTCCTAGTGAGGCCTCTCTCGTTGGGCTGTAGACGGCCATCTTCTCCCTGTGTCCTCACATGGTCTTCCCTCTGTGTGTGTCTGTGGCCTAACCTCCTCTTCTTATAAGCACACTGTTCATACAGGATTAGGGTCCATTACAGGGGTCCCATTCAAGTTAGTGATCTCTGTAAAGAGTTTCTGATTCAGTAGGTCTGGAGCAAAGCCCGAGAGTCTGAATCTCTGACATGTTCCTAAGTAACACTGATGCTCCTGGTCCAGGGAACACACTTTGCGAACCACTGTTTAAACACATGATTTTTCAACCCTAGAGGCACATTAGAATTATCTGGGATGTCAAAAAACAAACAAACAGCTCCATGTCCAGGGTGCATTCCAGACCAGCTAAACCTAAATTACTAGAGGCTGGTGTCCTAACATCAGAACTCTTTGAAGCTGCCCAGATCATTCCAATGCAGCCATGTTTGAGAACAAGCTCTTTGCAAGCTTTCTTAGTCCATGTCCTAAGTTACTAGGAACGGATTACATCGTCTTCCCTTAGCTACATGCCCACATGCATGTGTAAGTGTGTGTGTGCGAAGTCACTTCAGTCATGTCCAACTCTTTTCGATCATATGGACTGTAGCTCCTCTGTCTATGGGATTCTCCAGACATGAACACTGGAATGGGTTGCTATGTCCTTCTCCAGGGAATCTTCCTGACCCAGGGATTGAACTTGTGTCTCCTGTGGCTTCTGCACTGGCAGGTGGGTTCTTTTCCATTGAACCACTGGGGATGCCCTCTCCCCCTTAGCTACATTCACATTTTATAGCTGAGGAAACTGATATGATTTTACCAACGTAATTGCTCAACCACAGGGATAAGGGTATTTTAATGGTGTGAAGATAAGAGTTGTGCTAAGTTGGGTTAAGAAATATTTAGGCTGGGATATTGGTAGTAATGGAGTAGGTAATATTGCCTCTTGCAAGGGTGAAAATGAGATGGAGTGAACTAACTTGCATATTAATTCAAACTGCAATCTGCCGCCAACATTCATTCACAGTGTGTGATGCAACTTCATCTGAGCATGGGAATTTTACAAGTTTGCTTTCTGTGTGTGCAACAGTGACGTCATATTGGTGGAAGGCATGTTGGCACATGGAAAAGTAGTAAGTTAAAGAACAACACATCCTGCTAGAGGAAGACTATTTGGACATTGGCTTGGTAATGTGTATTATGTAGAGAAAATGCTACAAAGTTTAGTATCTTACGCTATCATGTAAAGTTGACTGTGAGATGGAAACAGCCGCCCATCCCCCATTCTACACATCATGGCAATTAGAAGTGGAGGAAAAGCCCATGGCCATTTACCAGCATTGAACGGTCATGTAATATGCTCCGCGGAGAGTAAAATCACGACCAATTTCAGCGATGAGGAAGCTATTTGCTGCCTGGCACTTACTCTACAATCACTGTGCTGCAAACCAAGAAATAAATACGGGTTAGTGATGTAGAGAGCAGTAAATAGCCACATAAGGAGCGAGAATTGCTTTAATTTCCTCTGTGCTGAAAAGTCAGCAAATGTTCTTGAGCCCCTTAAAGGGGGCAGAGGATTTCAAAGCCTGGCTTTGGCGGCTGGAGTTTTTCAGTTTGATTTGCCTTTACTGGTAGAAAAGGCCCCTAGAGACAGGTATTCATGTGAAGCTAACACAAAAACTTAATAGAACTTAGGAAGAGAGTTTCTTTTTCGCCCAGTGTTGCACTCACTTTTGACTTTCTGCTGAACTTCCCTTCCCTCCTGGTCCTTCCTCCTTCCCAAGAGAACCAGCTTACTTCAGATCTCTGCTCTCCGCTTGGCCACCTGCTAACAAGAGCTGGTTTAGGTCCACCGTGTTGGTCTCATTTCTCCTGTGAATGAATTATATAGATGCGGGCAAATGAGGAGAGTCTGGCTTGAGAAATGTGAGGAGTGTGATGGGAAAGAATGCTTGACGTAAAGGAGACGGTCAGAAAGAAATGGGAGCTTCTTCCCTGGATGGGGTCACGGTGCCACACTCATGATCTCGGAGCTTTATCGGGTGCTCTTCTGAGGACAGATGCCCAGTGGAAAGATGACATTGAGCCAGGGAATGAACAATATCTGGAGAACTTCTTGCTACATGAGATAATGTAAGCGCCTTCTTTTAAGTCAGCAAAAGCAGGGTTTCCTGTTCCTTGCAGTTGAAGGCACAACAACTGATGCGTTAGGCCCTTGACCATGTTCGTGAAAGTTAAGCCCTCCCTAGCATTTGCCAAGATGGAAAGATATAGAAAAACCAATATATCATATCGCCACGCTGCTTTATAACTCCTTATAGAAACTGCTCTTAATTTAAAAATAACTTCTCACATTTTACATTTATTTTCCTTCCCATTTAGCTTAATCTTAGCAATTATCTTGACAGATTTAAGGTAAAGTACCTCATTCATGTTATAAAAGTTGATTGACAGTTTTAATGCGTGGAAGAGGTTAAGATGTGACTTTAGCATTAATAAGCTTTTAAGCTTTACATAGTTCAGCCAAACACGCATTTAGAAAGAAAAATGATTGCAAAACCAGTAAATGCTCCCTAAATATCACCAAGAAAAATGGCCCACCAAATTAGTTTTAGTTGCTGTTGGTATTTATTTAAAATTTTTTTCTTATTTATGCATCAGTAAATACTTTTTCCAATGATAGTCGTTTTATCTTCAGCAAAATAATTTTTGAATCTTTTCTGAGGTGTTGTTTTTATACAATGAAGCATTGTAAGCATGAGGTATATAGTTTGATAAATTTTAAGTATATATTCATATAACCACCAACCCGATCAAATCATCTCAGAAAATTCACTTTTGCTTCTTTGAGGCAGGTCTCTCTGCTCCCCTCCCCACACAGCAAATAAACAGTGTAATCTATCACTACAGGTTAATTTAGGTGGTTCCATGACTTCACATAATCAGAAAGCACTATTTTATGTCTGGTTTATGTCTGAGTTTCCCTTCTGGCTCAGCTGGTAAGGAACCTGCCTGCAATGCTGGAAACCTGGGTTCAATCCTTGGGTTGGGTAGATCCCCTGCAGATCCCTGGGTTTGATATCTGGGTTGGGAGATCCCCTGGAGAAGGGAAAGGCTTCCCACTCCAGTATTCTGGCCTGGAGAATTCCATGGACTGTATAGTCCTTGGGGTAGCAAAGAGTCGGACGTGACTGAGCGACTTTAACTTGTTTCTCTTAGCACTTGAATCTTGAACCTAATCACTTGAATCTCTTGCTGAGATTCTTCCATATTGTTGAGTGTATTATTAGTTTGTACCTTTTAATTGCTGGTTAGTAGTCCACTGTATGAATATGCCTGAGTTTACTTATTCATTCACCTTTGACAAACAGTGTGAGTTGATCTCAGTATTTGGTTATTATGGAAAAAGTCCTATAATTTAATGTAAAAGTTTTATGGGCATTTTTTTCCTGGGTCATGTGCTGAGTCTATGTCTAACTTTCTAAGAAACTGCCACAGTTTTCCAATGTGATCCTCCCGTTTCGTATTCTCCGTGGTGTATGAGAGTTCAGACCAACATTTGGTGTGGTCACCTTTTTAACTCTAAGCTGTTCTAATGAGTGTGGTATGCTATCTCATTGTTTTAACTTGCATTTTATGGAATGATGCACATCTTTCAGATTTTTATTAGCCATTCATGTATCATTTTTGTAGTCTTTGTTAAACTCCTTTGCCTTTTTAACATTGACTTTCTTCTGACACTGAGTTGTAGCAATGCTTTATGTTAGAAGCTCTTTTTTGAATATACGTGTTGCAAATATTTCTTCCAGTATGTGGCTTAATTTTAAATCTATTTTCTCACTGATGTCTTTCGAAGAGCATAAGGTCTAAATTTATATGAAGTCCAACTTGTAAATTGAAAAAACAAAAATTGGCACCTTTTGTGTTCTAAGAACATGTCTGTGCCGCCTACAGTCATGATTTTTTTCCTAGAAGTTTTCTTTTAGAAGTTTTATAGGTTAGCTTTTAAGGCTGTTATCCATATCGCATTAAAATTTGTATATGTGATGATGTTAAGATTTCTTTTTTAAAATAGAAATATCCAGTTGTTTCATCATCCTTTGTTGACAGGGTCATCATTTACCCGTTGAATTATGTTGGCACCTTTGTCAAAAATCAGCTGAGCATATGTACGTGGGTCTGTTTCTGGATTTTCTACTCTGTTCCATTAATCTATTAGTCAGTGCTTATGCCATTACCACTCTGCCTTGATTAGAATATTTATAATAAATATTGAAATCAGGTGGTTCAGTTCTTCCAATTTTGTTTTGACTGTTTTAGGCTCTGCGCAGTTCTGTTTAAGTCTTGAGATCATCTTGTTAATAAAAAAAAAAGCCTGCCAGACTTTGGTTTGGGAATTCATTGAACCTATAAATCAATATAGGGAGAACTGATATCTTAATAATATTAAGTATCCTAATTCATGATTGTGGTATATTTCTCCATTCATTCACATCCTTAAAAAATTCTCTCATCAATATTTTTCTACTCCACGGTATATAAATTTACATACCTCTCATTAAATTTATTAAGTATTTTAAGTTTTTATGCCATTATAAAAATATTTTCTGCTTATATACAGAGATACAATTGATTTTTATATTGATCTAGTGTCCTACAACTTTGCTAAATTCATATTTTAATATGAAAAATTTTAGAAGGAAAAATTGAAATAAAGCTACATTACTCCCATGTTACATTACAACCACATAGTTGCTATAGTTAACCTTTTGCTATATTTGGTTTATCACATTTATATCCATCTATTCTTCTATTTTATCTTACCTTTTGATGTATTTCTAAGTTGCGGACATTAGTATACTTCACCCTCAACATTTCAGCCTGTATATCATTAACTGGAATTTAATTACTGTCTATATTTTCTGTAAGTAAACTCTACTTTCAGTGAAATATACAAATCTTTACTGTACAGTTGGGTACCTTTTGACAAATGTGTAACACCTGTGTTGTCTTATGTTTCTTTCAAGCCAATCCTTGCTCCCATAACCTTAGAGGCAACTGCTATTCTGATTTCTTTTTTTTAAGTGATAGATGAGTTTAGCTTATTTTATAACTTTATACAAATACAAGGGTGCAGTATGTACTCCTTTGGGTGAAGAATTCTTTCAATCAGCATGATATTTTAGAGTTTTATCCATGTTGTTACAGACATATGTATTTCTAAATTGCTGGTGGTATTTCATTGTATGAACATATTAGTTTATTAATCTCTTTTCCAATTGATGTATATTGTGCTGTTTTCAATTCCTGGTACTGTGAGTAAAACTATAAGCATTTCTGTGCAAATCTTTTTGTGAAATATGCTTTCATATCTCATAAGTAAATACCTATGAGTAAAATTATTGGAATAGGTGAAATAACCAGGCTTATTTTCTGAAACAGTTTTAACACTGTACACGCCCACCAGCAATGGGTGGATTTGAGATTGCACTGCATCCTTGCTAACAGTTGGTATTTTCCATCTCTAATTTTAGCCATTTCAGTGACTCTGTAGTGGTATGTAATTGAGGTTTTAACTTACATTTTCTTGGTGACTAATGCTATTGAGCTCCTTTTCATATGCTCTTCTTTGTGAAGTATCTATTCAAGGTTTTGCTATTTGAAAAAAATTTTGATTGTCATTTTATTATTGATTGTATAAATTCATTATATTCTCTGGCCACATTGTTAGAAATATATTTTATAAATATTTTCTCCTAGTTTTGGACTTATCTGTTATTTCCTTAATGGTATTATGTGATAAGCTGGTTTAAAATTTTTTGATGTCTGGTTTATCAATTTTTTTTCTTTTATAGTTACTGGTTTTTGTGTTCAGTCTAAACCCTTGCCAGATCCCCAGTCACAATATTCTCCTGTGTGTTCTTCTGGAAGCTTATATTTAGATTTTTATTTGGATCCGTGATGTCTAAAATATTTTGGTGTACAGTCTGAGGTAAGGTTAGAATTTAATTGGGCTTTGCAGGTGGCGCTAGTAGTAAAGACCTGCCTGCAGGAGATGCGAAAGACACAGGTTCAATCCCTGGGTCAGGCAGATCTCCTGGTGGGGGGCATGGCAACCCACTCCAGTATGCTTGCCTGGAGAATCCCATGGATAGAGGAGCCTAGTGGGGTGTAGTTCAAAGAGTCAGACATGAGTGAAGCGACTTAGCAAGCGCACATGTAGAATTTCAGTACTTTTTCCATATATATATATATATGGAATATATATGTTTCATCTAAGTTTTATACTGGCACCAATCCAGTGCAATAAGACTGTATAATTGTGGGTCCATTCGGGGATCTATATTCTGTTTGATTAATCTATTTATCTGTTATTATGCCTGTACTATACTCTTTTGATCACTGTTAATTTATAAGTTGTAGAGTTGAGTAGTATAAGTCCTCCAACTATATTTTAAAGAATGTTTTATAGTTCTGGGTCCTTACCATTTTTGTACGAATTTTAGAATCAACTTGTTAATTGAGACTGTGATTTAGAATGCTTTGACTATTAGATCACTATGAGGAAATCTCATATCTTGTTATCAGTATCTTGATATCAGTCTTCCTATCTATTAATCAGGCATATCTCTTCATTTACTTAGGTGGGTTTAAATTTGGTTGGTGGTGTTCAGTCGCCAGGTTGTGTCCAACTCTTTGCCACCCCGTGGACTGCAGGACGCCGGGGCTTTCCGGCCTCTCACCATCTCCAGGAGTTTGCCCAAGTCCATGTCCATTGGATCAGTGATATCATAGAACCATCTCACCCTCTGTTGCCCTCTTCTCCTTCTGCCTTCAGTCTTTCCCAGCATCAGGGCCTTTTCCAATGACTCAGCTTTTCTTATCAGGTGGCAAAAAAAGTATTGGAGTTTCAGCTTCGGAGTCTGTCCTTCTGAAGAGTATTCAGGGTTGATTTCCTTCAAGTTTGACTGGTTTGATCTCTTTGCTTTCCAAGGAACTCTCAAGAGTCTTCTCCAGCACCATAGTTCCAAAGCATCGATTCTTTGGTGCCTCTGCCTTCTTTAAGGTCCAGCTTTCATAGCCGTATGTGACTACTGGAAAGACCAGAGCCTTAACTGTACAGACTTTGTCAGCAAAGTGATGTCTTTCATTTTTAACACACTGTTTAGGTTTGTCATATCTTTCCTGCCAGAGAAGCAATTGTCTTCTAATTTTCTGACTGCAGTCACCATCCACAGTGATTTTAAAGCCCGAGAAAAGGAAGTCTGTCACTGCTTCCAGCTTTTCCACTTCTATTTGCCATGAAGTGATGGAACCTGATGCCATGATCTTAGTTTCTTTAATATTGAGTTTTAAGCCAGCTTTTTCACTCTCCTCATTCACATCATCAAGAGGCTCTTTAGTTCCACTTTGCTTTCTGCCATAAGGGTGGTGTCACCCACATATCTAAGGTTGTTGATATTTCTCCTGACAATCTTGATTCTAACTTTCAGTGGAGAAGTCTTATTGGTCTTTTGTAGAAACACTTATTTCTAAGTGTTTCATATTTTTGATGCATTGTATATGGTTTTAGAAAGATAATTTTGCTTTCAAATTGATGGTAGTCAGCACATAGAGATATAATTGATTTTTGGTACATTGGTTTTGCATTAATTTACTAGTTCTAGTTTTTTGTTTTTTGATAGATTTTCTGGTTTTATTCAGACATCATTGTCATCTGCAAATAAATACAATTTTGCTTATTATTTTCCATTCTGTATATCTTTTATTTCTTTCTCTTGCCTTATTGCAATGGCTTGGATGCCAGTACAAAGCTGAATTGAAGTGGTAAGAGTGGATATCTTTGCCTACCTTTTCCTGATGTTAGCAAGAACTGTTCTATCTATTAGTAGTTAATTATGTTAGCAGTAGGATTTTTGTTGTTGTTGTTTTGTGTTTTGTTTGTTTTTTTCGAGAGTGCTTTTATCAGGGTGAAGAAGTTCTCTTTTGCTGCTAGTTTGATGAGTTTTTATCATGAAGAGATGTTTCATTTATAAAATTGTTCCTTCTGGGATGATCATAAGATCATATTTGTCTTTAATTGTTTGAAGGTATTTTCTTTTTTAGGTCTTCGAATGTGTTTATAACAGCGACTTGAATACATCTATCTGCTAAGTCAAACATCTGAGCCATGTTAGGTTTGATTTCTGTTGACTCTGTTTTCTTGAGTGTGGGTTGCATTTTCCTCTGTCTTTACATATCATAGCAACTTTGATTCCATTGTGGACATTGCACATGGAACTGGATTTTGTGGTCTTCCTCTGAAAAGCAGTGATCTTTGTTCTAGGAGCAGCTTCAGCTCAGCTTGGTTTTATGCTTTGTCAGGCTTGATCTGTGAAAAGCCCAAGGCATTTCCTAAGCCTTTGTTAGCTGATGGGACTCCCCTCTGCAGCTCCTGCCAGGACTCTCTGTTCTCTTGCGGTGGGAAGACTGAAGGTGGGACTTACTCTAGGGCATGTTTTTACGCATTTGCTGCTGTTTCTAATGTATACCGAAGAATACTCTGTGTGTACATGTGTGTTTAGTTGCTCAGTCATGTCCAGCTCTTTGTGAGTCCCTGGACTGTAGCTCACCAGGCTCTACATGGGATTCTGCAGGCAAACGTACTGGAGTGAGTAGTCATTCCCCACTCAGGGATCGAACTGGGTCATGTGTAATGTTAAACATATCTCTTGACTCTGATTGGAAAGGAAATTCAGCTTCCTCAGCATTACTCAACATCAAGTGTGCCTGTTTTTCTCTTAGCCCTGCAGTAGCTGCTCTTGGGTAGGCCTTAAGTAGTTTCACCCTGTGCCCTTGACCGAGGACTTTTAGGGAAAGGCAGACCTTCTGAACGGCTCACTGGGCCCACTGATCTATCTTTCACATTCTAGTCACTCTATGCTAAGCTGCCTCCGTTGTGTCGGTCTGTTTGGAGGTCCCAGCTCACGGAGGCAATGTGAAGCTATGTGAAACTCGCTCAGTCATGCCCGACTCTCTGCGACCCCACGGACTGTAGCCTACCATGGTCCTCCGTCCGTGGGATTCTCCAGGCAAGAATACTGGAGTGGGTTGCCACTTCCTTCTCCAGGAGATCTTCCCAACCCAGGGATCGAACCCAGGTCTCCCGCATTGTAGGCAGACGCTTTACCATCTGAGCCATGGAGGCAATGAATAGCATAAACACTGTACCGTGGTAATGAGTGGAAGCTACCTTATCTCTGCACTATATATGAAAAAGAAAGGATTCCAATAGTAAGCATGTTCAAAGTCTAAAGACTGCAAAAGGAACACTTAGCCTGGCTAACTGCTTTCAAGTTTAAAAAAATCCCTTTAGGTCACACTCTTTTACAGTGTCAAATGTGCTAATTAGAAAAGATTTAGATTTACTAATCAAAAGATCTCTTCTTGGCAAAACCACAAGTAATAAAGTTCCTCAAAAAATTTTGCTTTTTTTCATTCTCTTCCCCTAAGAAGGAGTAAATACTGTTATTTTGACAACTTCATTTGAATTTGACATAAAAATCTGTATCATTATATCAATTAATATTTCAGTGTTTTCCATCAGTATCTAAATAAGCACAAAAAGGAGATGAGAAAGTTTAATTTCTAGACTAGTATATATGTTAAAACTGTTTTCTGGTTCCTGTTCTGTTGTTTTTCTTTGTTAAACTGTGTTAGAGAAGATTTCTTAATATTTCAATATGCCCTACTGTTAACTACGCTTTTATCAGAATGATATGTATTATGTCATTTAAGTGCCCTATGCACGTGTGTTCAGTTGCTTCATTGTCCAACTCTTTGCAACTCCATGGGCTGTAGTTCACAAGGTTCCTCTATCCGCGGGGATTTTCCAGGCAGGAATACTGGAGTGGTTGCCATGCCCTCCTCCAGGGGATCTTCCCCAACCAGGGATTGTACCCACTTCTCCTGCATTGCAGGCAGATTCTTTACTGCTGAGCCACCCGAGTGGCATAATACAAAAGGGAAAGAATGTGAATTGGCACAGTTTCTTTTTTTTAATTTTTTTTTATTTTTTTTTAAATTTTTTATTTTTTTTAAATTTTAAAATCTTTAATTCTTACATGCACAGTTTCTTAAAATGCCACCCTCAGACCAGCAGCTAATGTAATTTCAAAAGCCTTGAGATTTAAAGAGCAACTGCACATCAGTTATCATTTAAAAATACCCACTATGTGCAGAGGACTCGGTATATTTTAGAATTAAAGAATCTTATAAAGGAGAGAGAACATTAAAAAAAAAAAGAAAACAGTTAACAAGATCAATGAAAAATGAATCCTATTCTTAAAAATATTATAAAGCTAGGAATTAGGATTCTCTGGTGGCTCAGATAGTAAAGAATCTCCCTGCAATTCAGGAGACCTATGTTCAATCTCTGGACTGGGAAGATCCCCTGGAGAAGGTAATGCCAACCCACTCCAGTATTCTTGCCCAGAGAAGTCCATGGACAGAGGAGTCTGATGGGTCCATGGGGTTTCAAAGAGTTGGGCACAACTGAGCAACTAACATACAAAATCCTTTATGAAGAAGATAGCTTTCCCGAAGGACAGTTAAAAAAAAGCAAAGAACAAGTACTTATAGATGGGAAAGCTCATTATTATACAGTCCCAGTTCCCGCACAATCGATGTTCAGGTGTAATGCAACTCAAAATGAAATTTAAAAAATATATATGTCCTGAATTAAAATCAAAAGACATCGTCAACAATGAAAAGAAATGAAATTTGAAGAAAAGAACTACATTATCTTTGATAAACACCTGCAGTTTTTTAATTCTGAAGAGTCTTTGCAAATCTTGAAGGAAAAAGATTAATAATTCAAGAGAAGAAAATGACAAAGAACATGTACTACAGGCGCTTTACAAAATGAATGAAAAAGGAATTTAAAAAAATCTTTGATCTCAAAATTCAAAATAGACAAATTAAATAATAATGTAATTGTAAATGTCCAGTGTTAATGTTGCTGAAAGTGAGAACAAATAACTGAATGTTGGCAGCAGTTTGGGGCAAGGAGTACTTTTTTCTCTCTGTTGGAAGTGTAATTTAATTTGATGATATGACAATAAACCAGTTATTCTCTTTTACTTGGTAACTCAACTTTGAGAATTTACATTAAAGAAATAATCAGAGAGATATCTTTGAAGATTTCAATACAAATGTGTTCACAACAGTTATTTGTAATAAAGGAACTTGGAGAATTTTAAAGTGAGATGTGATATATTTAATATGCAATGTATTTATTTAATGGAATGCTAGATAGTCTTTAAAGTTATTGAAAATATTTTTTAAAAGATTAGAAAATACTAATTATTAAGTTTTATAATTAAATATTGCTAATTTTATTAAAAATATAAAAATTAATATGCATTAATTCCTAAGAAATGCATCAAGCTTTTAACTGTGGCTATCTCTAAGGAGTGTTTATGAATTTCCTTTTCCAAATTTTCTTCAAAGACATATATTAATTTTGCAATATTAATTTTTATGTGGAAAGAAAAGTTGCCTGATAAAAATATGTATCTATAATACAAATAAGGAGACCATAAAAAAATACTTGTCTCACCATAATGGTCAGGATATAATGCACATTCTTGGAGGGATTCAGTGCAAGCAGACTCATTGAGTGTAGGATTCTGAGCTAAGGTGTGATTTTTGTCCTCTGAGGGATATCTTTCTACGTATGGAGATATTTTTGATTGGAGGTAGGGGGTGGCTGGGCTTCCCTAGTAGCAAAGCTGGTAAAGAATCCACCTGCAGTGCAGGAGGTGCTGGTTTAATTCCTGGGTTGGTAAGATCTCCCGGAAAAGGGGTAGGCTACCCACTCCAGTATTCCTGGGTTCAATCCCTGGGTTGGGAAGATCCCTGGAAGGAGGGCATGGCAACCCACTCCAGTATTCTTGCCTGGAGAATCCCACGGACAGAGGAGCCTGGTGGGGCCCATGGAGTCACAAAGAGCTGGACATGATTGAGCGAGTAAGCCACAGAACAGCAGAGCACGAGGGGTTGCTACTGGCGTATTTAGTGCGTATAAATCAGGGATGCTGCTGAACATTTTGTAATACCCAGGATAAACATTCATCAGCCTGGTATTTCAATAATGTTGAGACTGAGAAACCCCAGTGGAAAGGTCAGAGGTCAGGGTTCTGAGATCTGTATCTCTGTTAAATCCATTACAGCTTCTTGATCTTAGGAAAATCCTGTACAGTATTTTTATTTTTTTATTCTTTATTGAAGTATAAGTTGGTTTTTAAAAAGTTTTTATTGGAGTTTAGTTGCTTTACAGTGCTGTGTTAGTGTCTACTGGACAGCAAAGTGACTCAGCTGTATATATACATATGTCCTCTCTTTCGGGGATTTCCTTCCCGTTTAGGCCACCACACAGTAGAGTCCCCTGTGCTAAACTGTAGGTTCCCACTATCCTGTGCAGTCTTGTGTCTCTGCTTTCTCATCCAGAGCGGCACTAATGGTATCCTGAAATGGTGAAATGACTGAAAAGGAGGTTGTCAGACTAAGTGGTGGTAACAGATGTGTGAAAGTGCTTTGGAAGTAAATCCTGCTGGAGAGCAAGGAGCACTTGTTTGCTTCTCTTTGCACTGAAGCAGCCTTTACGGTGGGGCTAAGTGTCACGTAAAGGTTCTGAAGATTGTGCATCTGACTGATTCAGCTGTATCTCCTGTTGTCTGCATCAGACACACGAAGAAAGAATTTCCCGCAGTCCGTTACAATGATCGTTCAAAACCTACGAAGAACTTCAGGCACAGATTGCCCTAACTCCTTTCATGTCGACTTGGAATATTTTGAAATTATAGAAAGAGAATTTCTATTCTACCTGGGATCTCAGTTTTCTTCTCTTTCTCATTAAAAAAATTATAAATTCTTTCTGAAATGAAGAGCTGTTATCACATTCTAATGGGAAATTTCTAGAGGTTTTTAAAAAAGGGTTTTTGTGATTAAGTTATTTAGAAAATATGGAGCCAGAATTTTAGCTTATGCTGCTTTGAGCATTTGCTAATTCCACCTAAAATCCTTAATCTCCATTTAAGAAAATTGTGGTAATAATATTTTCCTTGTGGTCATTGGGATTAAATCTAATAGCACAAATAGAATGTGTTAGACACGGTCCTGGCTTAGTACCTGGTTTCCCTGTGCCTTTAGGATCAGACCCTTCTTTAAAAAACCTTTAATCATCTCTTTCACTCTGCTTTGTTTCAAGAATTGTTCTTTCCTTTCCATCCGGAAAATTCCTACTCATTCTCAGTTACCACCTGGAGGTCACTCCTGAAAGAAGATCTCTTCCAATCTCAGGATTAAGTTAGTGTTTCTTATAAATGAGAACTTACAGGGAACCCTAATCAATGCTTTGTGGTAACCTAAATGGAAAGGAAATTCAAAGAAAGAGGGGATATATGTATACATTGGATTCACTTTGTTGTACAGCAGAAACTAACACAACATTGAAAAGCAACTAGACTCCAATAAAATTTTTATAAAATTAAGTTAGTCTTCTGCTCTAAGTGACCGAAGTATCCTGTTCTTCCCAAT
This sequence comes from Capra hircus, assembly GCF_001704415.2. Lineage (NCBI taxonomy): Eukaryota > Metazoa > Chordata > Mammalia > Artiodactyla > Bovidae > Capra > Capra hircus. Next base: position 55,313,177 of record NC_030831.1, read on the forward strand.
AATTGGTTATTCCTTCAATACTTGTCCTCACTTCCTGACTATACGCTAAGATGGAGAAAAAGGGAAAGCGGGGTCAAATATAACTCATGTATAAGTTTGAATATAATATATAGCTTCATTGCTGTACACTCAGGCCTTGGATCCATGCCTAGTGCATAATGGGCTTCCCTGGTGGCTCACATGGTAAAGAATCTGCCTGTGATGCAGGAGACTGGGGTTTGATTCCTGGGTGGGGAAGATCCCCTGGAGAAGGGCATGGCAATCCACTCCAGTATTCTTGCCTGGAGAATCCCTCGGACAGAGTAGTCTGGAGAGCTGCAGTCCGTGGGGTTGCAGAGTTGGACACGACTGAGCGACTAACACACACACAGGTACCTCATGTAAGTGGCATTAAACCGTGTTTGTCGGCACCTACTATATATTGGGATGCATTTTTAATTTAACTTAATATGCATCCTGCAAACAGATTGTACCTTTCTCCTCCTGTGCTATATAGGAAGTTCTCATTAGCTAATCAGTATAGTATTTTAAATTTTAGCAACTTTTTTTTTCTTGGCTTGTAAAAAGTGTAGGTGAACGTTTTAAAGCTCAAGGGTACATATGCACTATTCAAGTAATCTGGCATCTTCAAAATCTTTTGTTTCAGGTTATATCACGGGTACAAGAGCTGTTTCAACTGTGATATCTCAAACCCCAGAGTCTGAGGACTAAAGGGTGTTGACTGTTCTCCAACAAAACAGATATTGGTATTTAAAGATCACCCTATGTTCCCATCTAATGTATCATTCTTACAGTTCAGCCTATTAACAGTTAAACCCAGCTAATAAGGGAAGGGTTATTGATGGTATAAACAACATCCTTTGATAAAATTTGATAGTAAAGGGTCAGTCTCTAGAGTTTTTATTTAAATCTTGACTCCACCTTTATCAGCTCTGTAACCTGGGGCAATACGTGAACAGTGAACTCCCTGATGTTTAAGCTGGTTTTAGAAAAGGCAGAGGAACCAGAGATCAAATTGCAAACATCCGCTGGATCATGGAAAAAGCAAGAGAGTTCCAGAAAAACATCTATTTCTGCTTTATTGACTATGCCAAAGCCTTTGACTGTGGGGATCACAATAAACTGTAGAAAATTCTTCAAGAGATGGGAATACCAGACCACCTGACCTGCCTCTTGAGAAATCTGTATGCAGGTCAGGAAGCAACAGTTAGAACTGGACATGGAACAACAGACTGGTTGCAAATAGGAAAAGGAGTATGTCAAGGCTGTATATTGTCACCCTGCTTATTTAACTTCTGTGCAGAGTACATCATGAGAAACGCTGGACTGGAAGAAACACAAGCTGCAATCAAGATTGCTGGGAGGAATATCAATAACCTCAGATATGCAGATGACACCACCCTTATGGCAGAAAGTGAAGAGGAGCTAAAAAGCCTCTTGATGAAAGTGAAAGAGGAGAGTGAAAAAGTTGGCTTAAAGCTCAACATTCAGAAAACGAAGATCATGGCATCTGGTCCCATAACTTCATGGCAAATAGTTGGGGAAACAGTGGAAACAGTGTCAGACTTTATTTTTTTGGGCTCCAAAATCACTGCAGATGGTGACTGCAGCCATGAAATTAAAAGATGCTTACTCCTTGGAAGAAAAGTTATGACCAACCTAGATAGTATATTCAAAAGCAGAGACATTACTTTGCCGACTAAGGTCCGTTTAGTCAAGGCTATGGTTTTTCCTGTGGTCATGTGTGGATGTGAGAGTTGGACTGTGAAGAAGGCTGAGCACCGAAGAATTGATGCTTTTGAAGTGTGGTGTTGGAGAAGACTCTTGAAAGTCCCTTGGACTGCAAGGAGATCCAACCAGTCCATTCTGAAGGAGATCAGGCCTGGGATTTCTTTGGAAGGAATGATGCTAAAGCTGAAGCTCCAGTACTTTGGCCACCTCATGCGAAGAGTTGACTCATTGGAAAAGACTCTGATGCTGGGAGGGATTGGGGGCAGGAGGAGAAGGGGACGACCGAGGATGAGGTGGCTGGATGGCATCATGGACTCGATGGACGTGAGTCTGAATGAACTCTGGGAGATGGTGATGGACAGGGAGGCCTGGCGTGCTGCGATTCATGGCGTCGCAAAGAGTCTGACACGACTGAGCGACTGAACTGAACTGAACCTGTGGCAAGGGACTTGTAAAAGATTCTCACTCTTCAAATAAGGGAGAATAATAGTTATTAGGTTAAGTGAGATCGGTATGTAGAGCATATGCAGACGTGGTTACTATCACTATTAGTAATCATGATGGGTTGAATCGTGTCCTCCCCTCCTTCCTAAAGGATATATTGAAGTCCTAACTTCCAGGACCTCAGAATATAATTTATTTGGAAATAGAGTCATTGTAGAGATAATTAAGATGAGGTCATAGTAGAGTAGGTTGGAACCTAGAGCCTGTTATACAGAGTGAAATAAGTCAAAAACAGAAAAACAAATATCATATATTAACATGTATAGATGGAATCTAGTAAAATGGCACTGATGCACCCATCTGCAAAGCAGGAAGAGAGACACAGATTGGAGAATGGACTTGTGAATTAAGCTGCAGAAGGAGAGAGTGGGATGAATTGAGAGAGTAGCATTGACGTATACCATGACTGTGTGTAAAAAAGACCGCTAAGCAGAAACTAAGATCATGGCATCCGGTCCCATCACTTCATGGCAAATAGATGGGGAAACAGTGGAAACAGTGTCAGACTTTATTTTTTGGGGCTCCAAAATCACTGCAGATGGTGACTGCAGCCATGAAATTAAAAGACGCTTACTCCTTGGAAGAAAAGTTATGACCAACCTAGATAGCATATTCAAGAGCAGAGACATTACTTTGCCGACTAAGGTCCGTCTAGTCCAGGCTATGGTTTTTCCTGTGGTCATGTATGGATGTGAGAGTTGGACTGTGAAGAAGGCTGAGCGCCGAAGAATTGATGCTTTTGAACTGTGGTGTTGGAGAAGACTCTTGACAGTCCCTTGGACTGCAAGGAGATCCAACCAGTCCATTCTGAAGGAGATCAGGCCTGGGATTTCTTTGGAAGGAATGATGCTAAAGCTGAAGCTCCAGTACTTTGGCTACCTCATGCGAAGAGTTGACTCATTGGAAAAGACTCTGATGCTGGGAAGGATTGGGGACAGGAGGAGAAGGGGACGACCCAGGATGAGATGGCTGGATGGCATCATGGACTCGATGAACGTGAGTCTGAGTGAACTCTGGGAGTTGGTGATGGACAGGGAGGCCTGGCGTGCTGCGATTCATGGGGTCGCAAAGAGTCGGACAGGACTGAGGGACTGAACTGAACTGAAGCCGAAAACAGCTGCGCAGCACAGGGAGCTCCGCCCAGTGCTCTTTGATGACCTGGGCGGGGCGGGGGCGTGGGGGTGGGGAGGCCTAGTGAGGAGGGGATATATGGTATACGTGAGAGTTGATTCACACTGTTGTACAGCAGAAACCAGCACAACATCATAAAGCAACTATCCTCCAATTTAAAAAAAAAAGTAAAAAAAGAAGAAAGAGGATGTGGAGGTGGACACACAGGGAGAAGGCCGTGTGATCAGAGAGGTGGAGATCGGAGTGGTGGAGCTCGAGGCAAGGGATGCCAAGGATTGGTGGCCTCCACCAGAAGCTGGAAGAGGCAAGGGACGATTCTGCCCAGAGTTTTAGAGGGTGAATGGCCCTGCTGACAACTTGATTTTGGATCTCTAGCCTCCAAAACTATGATAGAATAAATTTCTGTCATTTGAAGAATTCTAGTTGGTAGTTCTTTGGTACAACAGCCCTAGAAACTAATACAGTAATGGAAAAATATAGATTTTATAAAGCAGAAATTACATATAGTCTTCCTGCAGAAGTCCAGCTTCCCTAAAACTTCCTTGGCTTCCCATGTTCCTCTTTGTGCTAATTTATTTTTCTCCTTTCTTTCCTTGGTTTATATAGAAAATAAAACATTGGCTTTGAAATATGGTTAAAAAAAGCAGCCAAACAACAACAGGACCAAAATGCAAAATGATTATGTGAGAGGTAACAAGAATGAGTTTGTTAAGCCCAAAGGGATGGGAAAAGTCTAGATGAAGATAAATAGAAGTTGGACATGAAAGCCGTTATTTAGATGGGTACACAAATGAAACCTTCCCTGTCCAATTCCAGCAACCCTATGTTTAGAAAGGGAATTTTTATATTCTAATTTCTACATGCTGAGTATAGTATAGAAACTAAATTTCTAATTTGTTTTTCAAGATAAGTTCCTAAATTTTCGTCACTTGTTCACTTTGGAAACAGGTCAGTTTTTGCAGGACAAGTCTTCACCTTCTCATGAATGAACACAAAGATAGAAAGGCATTTTTTTGGTCTGCCTCCCCAAGAAAAAGGAAATCTGAATAGGACCACAAAGTCTTCTTACAAGGAGAAAAGACAGGTTGAACCCCTCAAGCAAATGCTTCACACTTGCCCCATGTTCCACCCAAGTCCTGAAGGGTGTCCCAGGGTCAGGCTGAGAATTGGATTCCTTTGGTGTCTCCATAGAATATGAATTCCAGGTGGACCCAGCTCTCCTCCAGCAACAAAATACAAAGAAACTATATGGGACTAAAAATAACTGCATGCTTGTAGCAGTTAGAGCACATTCTGGGCAAAAGATGTAAAGAGACCAAAAACCCCAGTGCCAGTTTTGAAGAGCCTGGAGCAAAGGCCAGTACTGCTTGTGCCCAGGCATGCAACCCACGGAAGGGGTGGGCAAACCACCTAAGCCAACCCTCTGGCCCATCCCTTGAGCCCCCCTACCTTCCCCCTATATCAGGAACAAGCACACTGTTCCCCTCCTGCCCCCGCCCCCCCACTCCCCAGGGAGCGAGCAAGCTAGGGAAACTGTTGTTTGTTCCCCAGCTCCCCCAGCCACTCACGCAGGATGTAGCAGGGGACCCAGTAAAGCCTCGCCTGAAAAAAAAAAAAAAGAGTTCCGGAGATATGTTATTTAGATAAATAAAACGTATTTGCTTAAATTTTATTTTTCTGGTCATGGTGATATTTAATCCAGTGCTAATACCAATTTATTGGAAACTATTTGTTTGGTTTCCCTTCTTCTTTTCTTTCTCTGCCCCTCCCTTCCATCTTTATTTTTCAAGTAATGATGGGAAAGGTTGAGGAAGTGGTTGGAGAGACAAGGAAGCAGGGCTTGCAAACAAAATAAACGAATCCAACTCTGTTGTTATTAAAGCAAGCACCATTGTGTTGGGAGCCATGGGAAAACATGCTGCAATCCTTAAATATAAATATTTGTAGGAGTGTTACCTGTCATTGCTTACGATTGTGGTAGAAATCACCTGGAGTACAGAAGGAATATTTGCCCAAGACTTATTACTGCCAGTGAGATAACTTTTGAAAAACTGAAATATGGGGGCAGGTTTAAGAATATAAAAAATATATTTCCACGTTGATATCTTAACACACAATCATGTAAGTTACAAGTTTCTCCTAATTTCTGAAATAATGTGTTGATTGAACTTCACTTCGCAAGCCCTTATATGGAACTTCCTGTGTATCAGGTACTGTTTAAGGGCTTTACAATTATTTGTTTATTTAATCCTTCCAGCAATTCTAAGAGTTAGGCATTGTTACCGTAAAGTCTATTTTAATTGAGGAAACTGAGGAATAACCAAGGGTAGGACTTGAACTCAAGCCGTCAGGCACCATTGTCTATTCCCTGCCACGCTATTCTGTGTTTCCCAAAGCCCATTTGTGTTAGATCAAGCCTTTTATTTGTACTTTATCAGCAGAAGAAATCCCATCTTAAATTCGAAATATGAAGATCTATTTTGTTAAGTGCGGTTGTATCCATCAAATTTGTCTTGTATGGAAATTCCTTTTTCATAAACTGTTTTCCTTAAAATAAGATCTATATGTAATTTCAAATGTTCTCTTTGTAATAAATATAAAATGTAAACAGATGGAATTTTTCCCTTTGAGGAAAAAAGGATGTGGGTAAATGTGCCTACTACACACCTTTCTGCCATAAAAATTCAGTCTTCTATCTGAAATTTGTGTTAGAAGATTCTAAAATTTCTTTCATATTTCTGCGCTTCATTTGAATCAAGCAATAGGTTTAAGAAGTGCTGGCTCTTGGTCTGGCCTTTCTTTATGAAAGGCAACCTTATCCACAGTTTTCCTTCTCCCCCTGCCCCTCCCAGATTATTTTCCAGTGGAGTAAGGAAGATGTCATGGAAGATTGCCATATGGTAAGAGTGAGTGATTCCAAACACACCCATCAGTGGTAGGCAAGCCACCCACGAGTAGCTGAGTTTCCAGGCACGACCCGATCAGGACAAGTACGTAGGTACAGGTAGTACATGTTGTAAATTCAAATTGAGACCTCAGTTTTGAATCCAAGGCTATTTGACAGGTTTTTAAGTCTAAGACCTGAGTAGATACACTTGCAGCCAGATGAGAGAGATGATACACATCCAGTCATACCCGTGTATGAAAACCCTTGTCTGGAGAATGTTAAGAAATCACCCTAATTTTCCCACCATTTCCAGGTATTTTCTATGGGAAAACATGCAGATGCGTTTTGTTGCTCTTGGAACTAAAAAAAGTACATGTGATGAGAATATGCATGCTGCTTTTGTTTCATTCACATGCTATTTTAATGATAAGACATTTAGTCAGAATGGCAAGGATTGGTTTATTGCTGAAAATCTTCCAGAATAAAAGGGGAAGGTGTTGCACCCAGAGATGGAGGAGTTGGTTTTTGTCATCCAGCCTCAAACTTTTCAAAACGTATTACCTGCCCTCTCTGTGCTCCCCTCCACCTCAAATAAACAGCAGCCAGCAACCACAAACTCTTATCTGCACTCCCCTAGGACTGTGGGTGTTTGATGACTCAGGTCATCTCAAAGACAACACAACATCTCAGAGAACAAGCTGTTTCTTTTTGTTGGAACAGCAGCACACTTGCAAGCAATAATATGTAATAATAGCGCAGGTAATGCCATGAGCTCATGACCTCACTCCCAACTGTGATATTTTCCTTCAGGGCTTTCTGAGAGGGTCCCAAGAGCAGAGTTCCTGAGGAGCTGTGCAGTATTCTCTAGAAAGACCCATGTCTGTTACCCTCTCCTCTTTTCATGAATGGCTGTCTTGGGAGGGGAACAATGGAGTGAGTGTATCATCTCCAGCGATCACAGACCTTTCACCACAGATTTCAAAGGCATACATTCCAGCCACAGTGTGCTCTGAAATGTGAGTACTAAGGCACACTTATTGGATTTTTGAAAGGGCAGTTGTAGTTCTATATGAAGCAATGGATTCATCAGCATATGAAGCAGGTCAGTGCTCTAGGATTTTAGCCTATGACCTGTTCCTTCTCACTTTAGCAATTACCCACTAGGAAACTTGGTTTAGTAGGAGGTTTGGGTTGAGTGGTTGATTACATTGGTTAGATACGTTGATTAGAGAGAGAGAGTGGACAATTTCAACTGCTGAAAAGATGCAACCTGGCTAAGAATAGACAAATTTCTTCCCTTTCCCAAGGAGACTGGTTATTGGACCAGCTGTGGTTGAGAAGTAGAAGATGATCATTCCTGATGAGCGCTAGGAACCCCAGTAACATCCGGGCCTCTTGGATAACCTAGGCCTTCCCACTACAGGGCCTCTAATATGATGGGCAAGGTGACAATGTCTGCATTCCTGGGATGGCTGATGAAGGAAAGTTACACCGCTCAAAATAGCCTGGAGTTAAAACTCCCCTTGGATCCTCCCCACCATTCTATGCAAAACAAAGAACTCTCTCACCCCAAGAAAAAAATGGACATTAAGGTTGATTACACCCAGCTCCCAGCTGGTCCCAGCCTCTGGCCGATCTCCAGAATTCCTTGCTCTAGCTGTTTAAGAGATAACTAATCCGAACAACCTTGGAGAAGAACAGGCCCCCTTAAGACAGTAGATTTCCACATATGTACCTATACGTACTTGCTCTTTTCTTGGGTTAGTGCAGCAGCTCACGAATCTGGCTTGCTGTCCCTTCTTACCTCATTAAAGGTGATCTGTTCCTGGAACATGCCTGCCTCGTTCTTTCTCCGAACCTCGATTTCGCTAATTCCCTTACCCTACAGGTGACAGTCAGGGCTTTATAGCTGGTCTCAGTCTGTTCGATTAGGGGATTCCTGTGAATTCTCATCCAGGAAATAAACATAAATATTTTCTAGGTTAAAGATAACCCTTCTATCTGGAAAATCTGGCATAGTTATCTTCCTTAGCTACAGGGTCCCGTTTCACAAAGAATGACTGACTGTGTGAATTGTTCTGGATGAGGCAGATTGGTTTTACACTTCTTTTTCTAGTCTTTTAAGGGGGATGCACAGGTTATTGACTTGAGATCATTATTCTTTTCTGCATGGGCATTTCAGTGATAAATGTATAGTATTTTCCAAGTCTTTTATTTCCTTGATTATCTTTTGCATAGTTTTTCTATCTGTTGTTAAATGTGGGCTGTTAAAAGTCTCAAGTCATTATTGCTCAGTCATGTTTCTCATCTCAAGTATGTCAGTTTTTGCCTCACATATTTCAATTTGTGTGTGTCCTTAAATCTAAATTGTGTCTCTTATAGGTATCATATAGCCTGATCATTAAAGAACAATTTTGCCAGTTTCTGCTTTTTGGCTAGAGTGTTTAAGCCATGTACATTTAATTGTAACTATTGATAAGTTAGGGTTATGTCTGCCACTTTGCCATTTTCTTTCTTTATTATGCATTTTTGTTAATTTATTCTTTTATTATTGACTTCTTTTATGTTAAATGCATATTTTCTAGTGTGCCATTTTAATTCCCTTGTTTCTTTTATTATAATTAACAATTTTGTTTTGGTTGCCTTGGAGATTAACATCTATCAACAGTCTATACTGGATTAGTAAATACCTATTTTGTTTCAATGGTATGCAAAATCTTTGCAGCTGTATAAAGTCTGTTCCCTCCATCCTTCTTTGTGTTAATATTGTCATACAAGGGGTGGTTTAGCATGGTACTTAATATTATCAGTATTGTCAAATACAATATGAATTGTATTTTTAAACATTACATGCTATCAACATAGATTTATTATTACTGCTTTATGCAGTTGTTTTTAAAATCACATAGTAGAAAAATAGTTACAAGCAAAAAGTATCTCAAGATTGTTTTTCATATTTACATATGCAGTAACCTTTTCCAGTGCTCCTTAATTGCTTCATTTGAATGTAAGTTCCTGCATATGGGCCATGCTTTCCTATTTCTTTACATGTCTTATATTTTTCGTTGAAACTTAGATATTTAAAATAATGTGGCAACTCTGGAAATCATAGTAACACCCTCTCCAGTGTTTTTCGTTCTTGGTGTTTGTTTTTGTTACCTTTGTTTAAGTAGGTTTCCTGAATTAATTCCGTAAGTCTGTATTCTTTTTTCACTGTGGCCACTGAAGTCTCTGCTTGATTAAATTAGTGGTCAACTGATGTCTCTATAAAGATTCCTTAAATGCTTGGTACTAAAAAGTTTTTCAGACTTTACTGAGCGGCCCTGTGTGGGTTGAGCGTGCCTTATAATGTTCAGGCAGTTTACAACTCTGCCTTAGCCTTTACTTCCTGATTGCACAGAGCCTCAAAGTTAGCAAGAGTTTAGGCTTTGTCAGGTCTTTCGGGGGCAGGGCATAGCTCTGAACATATACATGGTCTTGGATACACATATTGCATATTGATCCTTATGGATATGTTAGAGCTTTGCAAAGCATCTTATGAACATAGTATTTTCTAGATCGTCATTAAAAAATGTTGGTCAAGTTTTGTTTGCCTCAGTTGTTAATGTTGCCTTGGTGAAGTCGCTCAGTCGTGTCTGACTCTTTGCGACCCCATGGACTGTAGCGTACCAGGCTCCTCCCTCCATGGGATTTTCCAGGCAAGACTACTGGAGTGGGTTGCCATTTCCTTCGCCTTAGGCAGATGTGCTATTAAACATCTGCCACTAATTGGTTTCAACAAACATTCCTTGTTTCCATTGCTCAAGCTGTGAATTCCTGCATGCAGAGCTCTTTATAGATGGAGAGACCAAAGCAAGGCTGGTACATGGTAAGACCTGGATGCTCACTCTGTGAGACTGGGTTGATGACTTGAGCTCATGACAAGTGTATTCTTTCTCCTGATGCAGCTTGCCCTTGGCTTTCATCCATGCTCTTCAGGGTTACAAGTGAGCAACACCTTTGAACAACAGTGTACAGAAATAGAACGTCTAGAGTGAGATTGGGGCAGGGTGAGTACCTAGTATTGAAAGAAAAAGGATCTCATGGTGCTAGAAAGGATGAGATCCAAGGTACTGGTGAAGGGATTAACTCTAGCAAAGAGAAGGGATAAGACACTTGTTGAGTGCAAATGAAAATGTGTCTTGTTGTCTTTCAAGAATCCAAGTGATATTCATTTCTTCCGCTTATGTACCCATCACTTCCATTCATAATTAGAAGATTATCTGCTGAACAAAAATCTCTTGGATAAATTCCCACAAGTGAGATTTGAGTCACTGTGCACATTTTTAATATTAATCCATATTGCTAAATTGCCTTTTAGAAAAGTTTTTTTTTTTTTTTCAGTTAAACATATACATATATCTATTCTTTTTCAGATTCTTTAGAAAAGTTATTTTTTAGGATAAGTGCTATCTTTGACTATGGGCTTTAACAAGATGGGAAGAAGGGTATTGGCTGCCTTAGGAAGCAGTGAGCTTCCTGTCATTAGGAATACTCACAAATAGGCTATTTTTGCCTCTTAGCCACGACATTGTAAGAAGTGAGTCAAACATCAGAAAGGTGGTTCGACTAGGTGACTTTTATGATCCCTCCCAACCCTGAGAGTGTAGGAGTTTGTGAGTGAGACAGATGTTTAACTTCTTGAAAGGCAAGCTTCTGCATGGGTGAAAAACAAATGAGGAATTATTTTCTGTCTCATACACACACACACACACCCACACACACACACACCCACCACACAAACACCCTTCTGGGAGTGGAATAGCCTAAGCTCAGAAGCCAACAAAAGGCAAATGTGTGTGTGTGTGTGTGTGTGTGTGTGTGTGTGTGTGTTTATATATGTGAATGTGAGGAATGGAGATAAAAGAGAAAGGTATGTGAATGACTAAATAATTACATTTCAGTGTGTTGTAACATTTTTTAAACTGGGGGTATAATTACTTTACAGTGTTGTGTGAGTGTCTGCTGTCCAGTGAAGTGAATCAGTTATAACATACATATATCCCCTCTTTTTTAGATTTCCTTCCCACTTAGGTCACTGTTGAGCATTGAACAGAGTTCCCTGTGCTGTACAGCAGGTTCTCATTAGTTATCTATTTGATACATATTACTGTATACATTAACATTTTTTTTCAGTGTCAAGAGCATTCTAGGGTGGGAAGTCAAAAGAAGTCTATTAACAAGGCAAAAAGGGAGATAGATGTACTTCCAGAAAAAGGAAAAACAGAAGAAAAAACAAAGACGGTGAAACAAGTGAACACTGTTCTCATCTTTCTCCTCTTCCTTATCTGTAATTTTTGAATCGTTGGATAATTGTTCAGGTCTCCTTTGTCTAGTTTCAGAGACACAGAAGTTATAATGGAAATAAAATTGTTAATAGGTACCATTTATAGAAATTGACCCAAGTGTACACACAAATACATGTATACACATAAACATTTTATTTCCCCAACTCTATGAAATAGAGGCTGTAATTAAGCCCACTTTACAGATAAAGAATGAGGCACAGAGAAGTTAAATAACTTAATCAAAGTCACACAGCTAGCGTGTAGCAGGGTCAAGATTCAAACTCAGGTAGCCAGGTTCTACAAGCCAGCATCCAGCCACCGCGTGCCCCTGCCTCTTAGCAAGCACAGTGTGGAAAGCTGGCTTTGAACACCTGCCTTCAAATTTGTGCGTCAGCGCCTAAAGGCTGTGTGATTTTGGAGGAACCGTTTCCCTGCCCTGAGCCACAGATTCTGCATTTATAAGACGGCAGGGCTCTTCTGCTCACAGGGCAGTTGTGAAGATGAAATGAGGTCTTGTTCAAGTCTGAAATGTAGGAAACCCTGGTGAAATCACTGTGGTACTTACTTGCTTCAGACTTAAAGGCCGTAGAATTTTGAGGCAAGAAGCTTCCTAACTGCAATTAAGCTGTGTTATAAAGCTGGGCCTTTTAGAAAAGTTGAGAGCCGATCAGGAAAAATACCAGGGTGGAAATGAAACCTCCCCCAAGCCTTCAAGTGCTGTGAAGGTGATAAGACCACTTGCTACCAGAAGGTCCTGTTATCCTCCTCAGAGATCCCTAAGCTCTGGTAGGACGGGGTAATCTTAGGTGATAAGAGAGATGTAAGGAATTACAACTCCTGATAAAGCACTGTGGTTTTGTTTGCCCATGCTTGGGTGAGATATGGGTGACAGAGATAAAGTGCTGGCAGGAGCCCCAGGTGGGTTGAAAATGACTCCTCCTGCCTGGGAGGGTTGGTGGGGGGGGGCGGGGGGCGGGGGGCGGGTGACCTGCTACTGTATTTATTCCGCTTATCTCAGAGTGTGGGCAGAGCCTTCCAGGGCCCGCTTAGGTGGATGCTCTTGAAAGACTGGAGGGGGAGCTTGAGGGCATGTTAGTCAGCTAGGCTCTCTGCAGGAAGCTCCGCTCCCTCTGGTCTCAAATGCCAAACCAAGTCATCATTTGACGGCATTCCTATATGGAGGCTTTATAAGATATGACCTTCTTCCAACAGACGAGGATCAGATAGTCACGTGGAAGGGTCAGGCATACTCCCAACTGGCCAGACCTCAACGCAGGGTAAATCAGACTAGATAGGGTGACTGGTGACATGCGGTGGGAATGCTGAAAAGGGTAGTTAATCCTGCCTGGGTGAGATGCAGGCTGGGGAAGAGATGGGGAAAGCCTTCTGGAGGAAAATGGCCTCTGAGCAGGTCCTTGAGTGACGAATAGGTGGGGTGTTGATAGGAGAGGAGGAGGAATTCTCTAGGCTCCAGGCACAGCCATCACACAAGTGTGGCGGCATTAAATGCCCAGATCCCTTCAGTAGTTCCTGGAGAATTCATTCCATAGCAAAGAAGCTTGTAATTTTACCAGATTTTTCTAGTCTCCTTTATCTCGCTCCTTCCAAACTACATACAACAGAAAACTACCCCTGCATACCAGTATATATGTTACTTAATGAAGTGCAGATAATACAACTCGCTGAAAATTGAAAATTAAAAATGATGCTGGCAAGAGCGAGAGGAAACAGGAAAGTTCGTGGGAATATGTTATTGTTTAGTTGCTAAGTTGTGTCCGACTGTTTTGTGACCCCATGGACTGTACAGCCCACCAGGTTCCTTCTGTCCATGGAATTTTCCAGGCAAGAATACTGGAGTGGGTTGCCATTTCCTTCTCCAGGTCATCTTCTTGATCCAAGGATCGAACCCTCATTTCCTACACTGGCAGGAGAGTTCTTTGCTGCTGAGCCACCAGGGAAGCCCCATCAGTCAGTTTAGTTGCTCAGTCGTGTCCCACCTTTTGCCATCCCATGGACCGCAGCACGCCAGGCTTCCCTGTCCATCACCAGCTCCCGGAGCTTGCCCAAATTCATGTCCATCGAGTTGGTGATGCCATCCAACCATCTCATCCTCTGTCGTCCCCTTCTCTGCCTGCCTTCAGTCTTTCCCAGCATCAGGGTCTTTTCCAATGAGTCAGTTCTTTGCATCAGGTGGCCAAAGTATTGGAGCTTCAGCTTCAGCATTAGTCCTTCCAATGAATATTCAGGACTGATTTCCTTTAGGATGGACTGGTTGAATCTTCTTGCAGTCCAAGGGACTCTCAAGAGTTCAAAAGTTCAAAAGCATCAATTCCATTTGCTTTAATGCTCTGTTGTCCTCTTGAAATTCTTAATAACTTTTGAATGAGAAGCGTTTGCATTTTGCATTGCTGCTGCTAAGTGACTTCAGTTGTGTCTGACTCTGTGCGATCCCATAGACAGCAGCCCACCAGGCTCCGCAGTCCCTGGGATTCTCCAGGCAAGAGTACTGGAGTGGGTTGCCATTGCTTTCTCCAATGCATGAAAGTGAAAAGTGAAAGTGAAGTCTCTCAGTCGTGTCCGACTTTCCAACCCCATGGACTGCACCCTGCCAGGCTCCTCTGTCCCTGGGATTTTCCAGGCAAGAGTACTGGAGTGGGTTGCCATTGCTTTCTGCAGCGTTTTGCACTGAGGCCCTGCAATTATGTAGCTGGGTTTACTTAGGGCACTGGGCCATCTTTGGAGGGTTGGGATAAACTTCACTGATTATTCCTGACCCAGTAGCACTTGTGAATAGCTGTAATCAGCAATCACACAGTCTGGAAAGATTAGTAGAGAGCTGCTACCCTACCTGAGCAGGAGTTCCCCTCCCCTCACATGATAAGGTTGGAGTAAGGAGTTGTGCTCAAGTTTCGAATCTTGAGGTGGTCTAGTGGTACAGAACCTGCCTGCTGATGCAGGAGACACAGAGATGTGGGTTTGATCCCTGGGTCAGGAAGATCCCCTGAAGAAGGGCATGGCAACCCACTCCACTATTCTTGCCTGGAAAATCCCATGGACAGAGGAGCCTGGCAGACTATAGTCCATAGGGTTGCAGAGAGTTGGACATGACTGAAATGACTTAGTATGCACACCTCGAATCTTCTAATTTTTCAAGAAAAGCTGGAAATCTGTTTGTTAATTAGTTTTTATTGGTGTATGGTTGCTTTACAATGTTGTGCTAGTTTCTACTGTACAGTAAAGTGAATCAGCCTTATGTATACATATATCCCCCATTTTAAATCTAACTTTTAAAAAACATTTATTTACTTGGCTGGTCTCCAGACAAGTAAATAATTGCTTAATTAATTAATTGCAACATGCACGATCTTTAGTTGTAGTATGTGGGATCTTGGTTCCCTGATCAGGGATTGAACCTGGGACCCCTGCATTGGGAGCTCAGAGTCTTAGCCAGTGGACCACCAGTTGCTAAGAAATCTGGAAATTTCCAGCCACTGGAAATCCAGTTTTTAGTGCAGAAGTTCCAGCTTTTAAATGTTGCCCAAAAATGTACACGTAATAACTAAATAGAATATGTCCATACCAGATTTGTTTTCCAAGTTTCTAGATTTCAACTTGTTTTCTTTCCTCCAAACACTTGGAAACAATGACTGTGAAAGGGGGGATCTGTTGTCTATGACTTGTGTTTTCACATGAGCTGGACACAATGTTTGCCCCACACAAAAGGTGTGGGAGTGAACTAGTAAAAACTAGAGCAGTTGCTAAAATCCACATGGGTGCCACGGTGACTTGTTTTGAGGCCCACAGTCCTTGTGCACCTTCTGGGAAATTCAGCATCTTACACTTACTTTTTAGGTTATTTGCCTTGGTTTTGAGTGTTTCAGCACTATTGTTACAGGGGAACCTGGAGAATTTTATAATTGCTTCCTATTTTCAGAAGGTTTTTCATTCATGATGTGAAAGCCAACCAAACAATAACAAACAAATGCTGGTGTTAGTTTGGGAGGTTGTATTTTTGAGCAGTTTCATTAGAGAATTTCACAAAATGAGAACCAGCCCTTGGACGTTCTCCCATCACATCATGTACTTTACAACTCCAAACACTCAGAGAGTCTTTTTAGAATCAGAGGATTTGAAAGTAATTCTAAAATGAAGACCCACATAGAACAAATAATTTAATCCATTTTCAATTCCTGAAATTTTAAATGAGCCTCATACATTTAAATTGTCTCTGAATGGGTTTCCCCTTCCCAACCCCAAGTTTTTCTGTTTTAAATTAGATCTTTCCTGGATTTGAGATCATTTCTATTTTTTTTTTTCAGGATTAAAAAAGAAAAAAGTTTTAGGATCTCAGGATTGAAGACAGTACTTTAAAGGGCCAGCAAGATGCTGTTGGTCTGTAAGCGCCTTACGTGTTGGTGGCAGATGATACACATACATGTGCCCTGTACATGTTCCATGTCTCTTTCCAACCCCAGTGGACCATGATCACCTTTACAGGGGGCTCATAAAAGTGGTCCTGGGACTCAGTGGTTGGGGGCTTTGTTGAGATTTCCTTAGTCACCACTACGCACTCATTAAGTCCTCAGTGGTTGCCATAAACTTTTACGACCAGCAGTTCAAGTTGATCAGTTCCCAATGATTACAACAGTACCAGGGACACTAACTACAGGTGGTGAAAGGATTAAGAAAACCATCTAAGGAAATTAGCTGGAGGATTATGAAGTTTCTTCTGCATTTAAAGAGGAAACGTTAGAGGTGTGGGGACATTCTTTTCGTTTGCTCCCACATTATTTGCTAACGTTGCCTGTCTCAGGGCTGGGAACAAGTTCAGTGGACGGACTTACTGCCTTTGTTCCAGATACTGAGATTTTCCCAGATGCTTCCAGGATATGAAAGAAGAATCTTGCTTTCCTCCCCTTTTCTAGGGTTACATTTCACTGTTTGCAATAAAAGTGAGTGGTTAGCAGATCCATTTCTTTGCCTCCAGATCTGTTGATATCTTTCACTTTATGCAAGCCGGATTGCTTATGAGTTACCATACCTGAAATATTTGCAGTCACCATCCACATAAGACTGAGATGACTTGATTGCAATAAACAACTCCTTTAGGTTGTTATCAGCATTATATTAAGGCTCAAGAGTCATTAGACGAGAATGTGTAGTTTGATATTTTCCTTCTATGCCTATGTACACACAAGTAATCATTCTAGGGGCAACACCATTATCTTGATTTTCCAGAACAAAAACAACCTTGCATGGAAAAAGCCAAATAACTGAATACAACGCAAGCCTAACTTTCCTGAAGCAATCACGGCTTTTTGCACATTTGTTATTCTCTTTGACATACACAATAAATCGTAATAGTTACCAAATTACTGTTCGGTTTCAAATGATGTGCACACATCTATAATCTTAGTTAGCTGCTTGCTGGCCTGCTTCAGGAATGTCATTGCATCCTCCAGGGTAATTCTATATCAATGACTTTTCCAAATAAATCTAGTTGCTGGTTTATATTAATGAACTGTCACAGTTCCTATTGTTTTCCCATGGCCTTGCAGCTGTATTCCTTCACAGGTGCTTCGCAAATTAAAATGATGCTGGTTTGGGGTTTCAACTTGATACAAAATCACTCCTTCAGCAGATTGTTCAGAAGTTATTCATGCAAGAAACACATCTTTACTCTAGACACTCAGCTTTTCTGCTTATCCAATATCCATGCTTTCATTGACACTTTGCATTTCAGTTTTCCTTACCAAATAAGTACAAAGGGATTGTCTTTCTTACTTAGAACATTTCTATTAAAGAATTGCAAGCATTGGAAGCATTTTTTAAAAAAGATGTGTTCTTTTCAGTCTATCCTAACACTGTTCACAGATCACAAACATCAATTACTGATGTTTGCAGATTATATATCTTTGGGGGTTGTTTTAGTTAACATCCATTACCCGAGGGATTACCAGGCAGAAAGAAAATTATTACATGCTAACTATCCAAAACCACATTAAATATTCCCTTTTGAATCTATTACAGGCTTTATTTAAAAATACTCTGCTCATGACTAACTCCTACCAGTGCGAATGAGAATGTTTAACATGTAAGTAACTACCCAATTAAATTGTCCAGCCTTCTTGATTGTGCTTTCATCTTGCGATGCACCTCCCTAAGTTTCAGTTTTCTTTTATCATCCTGAATTTCTGAGTTCCTTTCTTGACCTCTTGTTGGCTGCTACCAGAGCATCTGAGCTCTGACCACTGGGATGTCCTGGATTGCCCCTCCAAGGACCACAACACTGCTAATCACTTGACTGCTCCAGCACTGTATTTCTACAAACCCACACACCTGCCAGGGGGATTCTCTCTACATGTTTATATTTACCATTTCCTTATGGCTCAGAAAAGGCAGAGGAACCAGAAATCAAATTGCCAACATCTGATGGGTCATCAAAAAAGCAAGAGAGTTCCAGAAAAACATCTATTTCTGCTTTATTGACTATGCCAAAGCCTTTGACTGTGGGGATCACAATAAACTGTGGAAAATTCTGAGAGAGATGGGAATACCAGACCACCTGACCTGCCTCTTGAGAAACCTATGTGCAGGTCAGGAAGCAACAGTTAGAACTAGACATGAAACAACAGACTGGTTCCAAATAGGAAAAGGAGTACGTCAAGGCTGTATATTGTCACCCTGCTTATTTAACTTATATGCAGAGTACATCATGAGAAATGCTGGACTGGAAGAAACACAAGCTAGAATCAAGATTGCCGGGAGAAATATCAATCACCTCAGATATGCAGATGACAGCACCCTTATGGCAGAAAGTGAAGAGAAACTAAAAAGCCTCTTGATGAAAGTGAAAGAGGAGAATGAAAAAGTTGGCTTAAAGCTCAACATTCAGAAAACGAAGATCATGACATGCGGTACCATCACTTCATGGCAGATAGATGGGGAAACAGTGGAAATAGTGTCAGACTTTGTTTTTGGGGGCTCCAGAATCACTGGAGATGGTGATTGCAGCCATGAAGTTAAAAGACGCTTACTCCTTGGAAGGAAATTTATGACCAACCTAAACAGCATATTATAAAGCAGAGACATTACTTTGCCAACAAAGGTCCATCTAGTCAAGGCTGTGGTTTTTCCAGTGGTCATGTATGGATGTGAGAGTTGGACTATAAAGGAAGCTGAGTGCCAAAGAATTGATGCTTTTGAACTGTGGTGTTCAAGACTCTTTGAGAGTCCTTTGGACAGCAAGGACATCCAACCAGTCCATCCTAAAGGAGACCAGTCCTGGGTGTTCATTGGAAGGACTGATGCTGAAGCTGAAATTCCAATACTTTGGCCACCTGATGTGAAGAGCTGACTTATTGGAAAAGACCCTGATGCTGGGAAAGACTGAAGGCAGGAGAAGGGGACGACAGAGGATGAGATGGTTGGATGGCATCATCAACTCGATGGACATGGGTTTGGGTAGACTCTGGGAGTTGGTGATGGACAGGGAGGCCTGGCGTGCTGAGGTTCATGGGGTCGCAAAGAGTCGGACATGACTGAGCGACTGATCTGAACTGAACTGAACAGAGGGTAAAGAATCTGCCTGCAATGCAGGAGACCTGGGTTCAATCCCTGGGTTTGGAAGATCCCCTGGAGAAGAAAATGGCAACCCACTCCAGTATTCTGGCTTGGAAAATCCCATGAATAGAGGAGCCTGGTGGGCTACAGTCCATGGGGTCTCAAGAGTCAGACATGGCTTAGTGACCAAATGCCACCACCACCATGGTAGGGATGCCATAATGATAACCTGTAAATATGAACACTGAAGGGACTTCCCTAGTGGTCCAGTGGTTAAGACAGTGCTCCAGCAGTTAAGAATCTGCCTGCCACTGCAGCAGACTCAGGTTCCTTCCCAGGTAGCACTAGTGGTAAAGAACTTGCCTGCCAGTGTAGGACACATAAGAGATGCAGGTTTGATCCCTGGATCAGGAAGATCCCCTGGAGGAGGGCATGGCAACCCACTCCAGGATTCTTGCCTGGAGAATCCCACAGAAGAGGAGCCTGGCTAGCTGTGGTCCAGAGGACTGCAAAGAGTTGGACACGAATGAAGTGACTTAGCATGTACACACGTGTGGTAGGGGTGCACCACATGTTATTATTTTGGGGATAAGGCAAAGACATTTTTCTTTCCAGCCACCCTTATAAACTAGGGTAGACTGCTGGTTTTCTATCCAATATTCATATTCATTCTGTTCCTCCTCCAGCATAGAGAGGAAGAGAGAGAGAATTACATTCCCCAACCTCCCTTGCAAGTGTATTGGTCAAGGAGCTATAAATGGAAGTGAGAACGCATGAGCTGGCCTCTAACATTTGGAGAGATGGGCACAAAAACACGCGTGGAGGTTCACATACCAGGTGTGTAAATATGCTGAAATTATAATCTGAGTTACCAACCTGTTATATAAAATAGCTTCCATACTGCTCCCTTGACCAGTGAGCCTTCATAACATCTGGAAGGCTTGAAATAATTGGCTTCTTTAGAGATCCGGGGGGGGGGGGGGTCAGTCCAGGTGGTCTGCCTTCTCTCTTTCTACCCTCGGCTCCACCCCCCAGAGGAAGGGGACCCACGCACAGGCACGTGGACGTTCCAGTCTGCACAGCCAGGCTCCCTCCCCGTCCCTGCCTTCCACCTCCTGTGTTCAGGTCTGTGGGTATAGATACCGGTTGTATATTCTGCCTGCAGGAGGACAGACTCATGGAAGAGGCCAACACAGACCTCAAAGTACCATCAGGGCCTTTTGAGTTCAATTCTGGAGCTCTTGGAGCATTGTCTCGAAGGAGTCGGTGGTTTCTTGGTGAGCGCTTTCCTCTGGCCTCATGGGTTAGAGAAGTCTTGATGCAGAGAGCACGGTTAGAGAGGGGTCGGAGCAGACCCAGTAAAGCCTGGGCCTGAGACTAATTCTAGCACTTGGGGCTTCTTAACTCAGCATTCAGAAAACTAAGAGCATGGCATACGATCCCATCACTTCACGGCAATGAAGGAAACATGGCATTAGGGAAACAATGGAAACAGTGACAGACTTTATTTTTTGGGCTCCAAAATCACTGCAGATGGTGACTGCAGCCATGAAATTAAAAGTCGCTTGCTCCTTGGAAGAAAAGCTATGACCAATCTAGAAAGCATATTAAAAAGCAGAGACATAACTTTGATGACAAAGGTCCATCTAGTCAAAGCTCCAGTAGTCATGTATGGATGTGAGAGTTGGACTGTAAAGAAAGCTGAACGCTGAAGAATTGATGCTTTAGAACTGTAGTTTTGGAGGACTCTTGATAGTCCCTTGGACTGGAAGGAGATCCAGCCAGTCAATCCTAAAGGAAATCAGTCCTGAATATTAATTAGAAGGACTGATGCTGAAGATGAAACTCCAGTACTTTGGCACCTGATGTGAAGAACTGACTCCTTGGAAAAGACCCTGATTCTGGGAAAGATTGAAGGCAGGAGGAGAAGGGGATGACAGAGGATGAGATGGTTGGATGGCATCACCAGTTCAATAGACATGAGTTTGAGTAAGCTCCAGGAGTTGGTGATGGACAGGGAGACCTGGCATGCTGCAGTCCATGGGGTCGCAAAGAGTCGGACACAACTGAGTGACTGAACTGAACTTTATCAGTAGCATTAAGAGTCAGCTTCTTCTAACACCTATTCTGCTACAAGCTTGACATCAGTTATTTATTCCTCTAATTGCGTGATGCCACAGCCCCATTGCATCTACTTTTCTCTACTCAGAGCTCTCTCTCGTTGGCACGGCCATCTGCCTCTGTGTTCTGCCCTCTGCAGTGTGTTCTGTTAGGTACAGTAGAGATAAAAATGGAATTCTGATATTGTTTTTATTTTTGACAAGAAAAGTGGCTTTCGGACTGAGTTTGAGATGGAAATGGATTTCTCGTTTCAGGAGAAAAAAAAAAAAAAACGTTGACCCTAGGATATAGCCTGCTTGTGTTTATTAAACATTCTTCTTACCTTTAGCAGCTAGGCATGTCACTTTTTCAGTATTTTCTTACCATTTCCATGTGGATGAGGTCAGAGTCTAGGGTGGTCGCTCCCATCCTTCCTTAGCCCTGTCTCAGATGAGCAGCCTTGCAGAAAGCACGAGTTTCTGGTCCCAGAGAAAGTGGATCTCTCTGCATGAGGAAATATGGGGCTGTTAAACGCTCAGTCATAACTTGAGCCCTGAGTGGTACCAGAGACCCAAAGCAGTGCCCACAGGAGTGTGGTAGATAGTTACAATTTAGGGAGAATGAGCTGGGAAGGGGAGGACTAGATGACTGAATGTGATTGAGAGGAAAGGAGGGAAAGAGGGGAAAGAGAAGGAAAGGAAGGAGAGAGGGAAGAAGAGAGGGAAGTGGAGGGGAGGAGGGTAACCGAGGAAGGGAGGGAGGGAGATGGGTAGGGGCAAGGAAGAGCGAGGGAGGGGAAGAGAAGAGGAGGGCGGAGAGCCAGGACAGGGTTCCAGAAATCATCCCCAGGGCCTCTGGGGTTGTTTAACTTCATCCTTTGGCCTAACTGTTCTCCAGACATCAAACAGATCATATCAACGTAAGTCATCCCTCTTCTTCTCTGAAAGATGATGGTCAATAACAGCTTTATGAATTGTGGTAATGGAGTTAAGTGGGAGCAATCTGTGACTGGCTAGAGCTCAGATACTAGACACCTATTCACCCAAATTTTTGAGGAAAAGCAAAGGTCAAGTTTTAGTTCTAATAAGAATACAGTATCTCATAAACTTATGGAGAAGACTTTGAGGTAACCAGTTCAAGTATGGGCTGCCTTTTTTTTACTTGTCAAATGGAAAGGTGTCCACAGAGTCTTTTTTGACTTGGATGAAGCCTTTCCCATGGACTTAATTGCTGGGACTCTCTCATCAAGCTTCTTGCTGATATTCCTTGGAATATTCCCACCTGTTTTGAGGTCAGTCTGGCTCACCCATCACCCGTCAGGGATGCTGTCGAAAACAGGGCCACATTTGGCACTGTGGCAACCACTCTAAGGCGCCTCTGATTCTATTTTTGATCCACCTCTGATTCTATTGTCTCAGGCCAGGCTGGTCCAGGCCTTTGTCTCATTCACTATACGTCTTGATAGTTTAATTGTGTCTAAAGTTTTCCTCCATCCCTGGTGGACTCTAACTCCAAACAATGGAGAAGGGAACCATGAGACCTGGAACAGACTCGTCTACTATGGATCTGCCCAAGCAATTAGAACTCTGAGTAAACACGGAACAAATTTCAGAGACAGATGGAGCATGCGTGTGTGCACACACATATACACGCAAACACACACGCACATTCCCTCCTCTTGTGTCTGTCTCTCTTTCTCTCTGTTTGTATCTATTTTCTCTTCTCATACTTTGTCCAGATTTTGAAATAAATTCTGTTTTTTCCTTACTTCTTTCACACAACTTGAATCCTCAGGTGCTATGAACTTATATTTCTCATTCTGTGATCTACCAAGTCACTGATGTCAAGAAGAATGTTGGTGTTTCATTTGGGATTAATTCCTTAAATATATGCCCACATAATTAATGCAATCTTCCTGTGAGTTAGACTTGGCATCTTCCCAAAATGCTGCACATTCTTACGTTCTCAATGAAAAGAGATGGGCTGATCTTTCAGCAAGGGTATGATATGGCTTTTTAGTGTCTTCTATTTATCTTAGACGGCTGAGATTCAGTTATCCCTTACAAAATAGACACTTTATTTTTTGTAAAATTGAAGTCCAGTTGATTTACAGTGTTGTGTTAGTTTCAGATGTAGATTGAATGTGATTCATGTGAATCATAGCAGAGTGATTCATGTATAGGTTCCTCTGTCCATGGGATTTTGCAGGCAAGAGTACTGGAATGGGTTGCCATTTCCTACTCCAGGGCATCTTCCTGACCCAGGGATCGAACCGTTGTCTCCTGCATTGCAGGGGGATTCTTTCCCACTGAGCCACCAGGAAAGTCTCTCTCTGTATATTCTTTTTTGGATCTTCTTTTTCCATTATAGGTTAGTGCAGGATATTGAGTATAGTTCCCCGTGCTATATAGTAGGTCTTTGTTGTTTATCTGTTTTATGTGCAGTAATGTGTATCTGTTCATCCCGAACTCCTCTAATTTATCCCTCCCTTCCCCCTTGCCCTTTGGTAAGCATAAGTTTGTGTTCTATGTCTGTGAGTCACTTCCACTGTAAGTTCAAACTCAGTTTTGATGTCATTTCTTCGCTAGTGTAGCCATGCAAGACTCTACCCGCATCGTTTGTGTCTGAGCAAGCTGGGTGGAGAACTGTGCCTGTGTTAGACCCTCCGTATGTTTTGTTTTGATGTAGCACCTCAAGAATGGGTTCCATCAGGGGGATGTTCTGCTGGTCGCTGACTCGGCCTCAGCTTCCCCCAGGGACAGCCTGTCTCAACACTGTCGATACCTCTTCATTGCTGACGATGAGCAGATGTGATGGCAGGTTGCTCTTGTCTGCTCACTTAATGACTTTGCTGATGACACGCAGGTGTGCACTGGTGTTGTACCTAGTCTTGAAGCTTCCGTGTTCTCCTGGGTAGAAGGAGGGCTGGCTCCATTAGCTTCTAGCCTTGTGAGAATATAGAAAACTGTTCTGGGCAGTTGCCAGCTCAAGATGAGCCATGTATGGTCATAATGAATCCCCAACTCATAATTTTCAAGCTAGCATTATGAAAATGTTAGGTCACTTCATCTAACAGACTGAAATGCATCGAGAATGTGCTTTCAGCTGGAGGCATTTGAGAAAGTTATTCTACGCCTGACACATGACAAGGATAACATTGTTCAGCCTTTAAAGCAAGGTGTCTGCACATGATTCCAAACATTTGGTAATACGTTGGCTTCAGTTTTACTCATCCTTCTAGAGCGAGAGAGACAATAAGCCTGAGGGTTTATGCATATGAGCCCTGCAAATAAGCTGTCCTGATTTCAAACCTAGCTTAGAGCAAGGTCCTTAAATTCCCTGTGACTCAGTTCCCTCGTATATACCATTGGAACACTTAACATTACCTCCCTTTTAGAGCTAACATTAAAATCAAACCATGTCTGGCACATAGTAAGTGCTCAGTAATGGTGAGCTGTTATTAATGGGGCTGAAAGCAAAAAGGAGGTGAAATCCTTTCTCTTTAGACTAGAGAAAGGGTCTGAGACCGACCTGGGAATTCAAAACAGGCCTTGAGCTCACCTCTTCACAGCTGCATCCAACAGATAATATCCCCCCAGACGGTGCAAGCTATCAGTGGTGATTGAGTGATTGATCCTTTACAGCCACTTGCTTGTTTATGCTGCTGCTCACTGCTTTTAAGGACCCCTTCCCCCTGGAGTTGTTTCTTCTTGTTCCTAATTGTCATCTTGGGTGTCTAGTGCTGACATTGCTGCTCAGGTCTTGCACTGCTTGCGCGGATGGTGCGTCTGTCAACACAAAGCTTGATGTTGCCTCTGATGCATCAGTTACCAATTGCTCCAGAATGGTAGGTGATGAAGGGACCTTGGTGAATACATTAAATGCTCAGCTTCCTTAACTGAGCCTACAGGACTATGCACACTTATATATGACTAGAGTTAACTTAGCCAACCATCAGATATTTATCATACATCTGTTATATGCAGGTTGAAAAGATTGGGGGGGGGAGGAGGCAGAAGGATGACTAAAGAGAGGAAATAGACATTTTTCAGGCCCTTGGGTGTGCTGGGCACAGTGCTAGACCCTTCAAATGAATTGTTTTATTCAATTCTCACTCCATTTCACCAATGAATTTGAATCTTGGAGAGGTTGCGCCAGAAACAATCAAACCTAGCATGGCTGACTATAGAATTGACTAAGAACAACTTCAAAATAGAAGACTGGTGAGCAATCATCCAGACAGAAAATCATTAAGGAAACATTAACCTTAGGTGACATGTTAGACCAGATGGACTGAACAGATAAATACAGAATATTGTATCCAAAAGCAGCAGAACACACATTCTTCTCAAGTGCACATGGAACATTTTCCATGATAAATCATATATTAGGCCACAAGACAATTCTTAATAAATTTAAGAGGATTAAAATCATATCAAGCTTCTGTTCTGACCACAGTGGTATGAAACTAGAAGTTAATTACCTGAACAAAATTGCAAAATACACAAATTTCAGAGGTAAACAACATGCTACTAAATGCTTTAAAAGAGAAATAAAGAATATCTTGAGACAAAAATGAAAATATGACATGCCAAAACTTGTGGGATGCAGCAAAGGCAGTTCTAAGAGGGAAGTTCATAGCAATGAATGCCTTCCTCAAAAAGAAAGAAAGAAAAGTCTTAAGTAAACAACCTAACTTAGACACCTCAAGAAGCTAAGAAGAACAAAGCCCAAAGTTAATATGAAAGGAAATAGGAGAAAGCAAAAATAAATGAAATAAAGACTAAAAAGCAACAAAAGCAAAAACCAACGAGTGGTTGATTAACATTGTTGATAACATTCTTATCGGGACTACAGCAAACCAAAAAGCTCCGCACAGCAAAGGAAACCATCAAAGAAGACGTAAGTAGCCAACAGGCATATGAGAAGGTGCTCAGCATCACTAATCGTCAGGGAAATGCAAATTGAAACCACAATATGATACAACCTTACATCTGTTAGATGGCTATTATCAAAAAGACAAGAAAGAGCAAGGATGCGAATAAAAGGAAACCCTAGTGCACTGTTGGTGGGAGTGTAAATTGGTACAGCCACTTTGGAGAACAGTACGAAGTTTCCTCAAAAATTTAAAAATAGAAGTACCCACTGTTTGATATTTATCCAAAGAAAACGAAAGCACCAACTTGAAAAGATACATGGACCGCCATTTTTAATTGCAGCGTTACTTACAATAGTGACAATGTGGAAGCAACCTAAGTGCCCACTGATGGATGGGTAGATAAAGAGATTGTTGCGTATAAATATACAATGGAATATTTCTCAGCCATAAAAAGGTTGAAATCTTGACCTTTACAACATGGATGGACCTCAAGGGCATTGTGCTAAGTGAAAAAAGTCAGAAAGACAAAACCATGTAATCTCTCTTACATGTGGGACCTAAAACAGGAAAAAAGGCTCCTAGATACTGAGAACAGATTGGTAATTGCCACAAGCAGGGAGTAAGGGATAGAAGAAATGAGTGAAGGGGGTCAAAAGGTGAAAAGAAAAAAATCAAACAACAAATATGGTGTGTTTTTGTGTAATAAAAATAATGACAGATCTCACTGGTAGAAATTTATCTAGGAGATTCTTTCCTGAACAGATAATCAATGAAATGTACACAGAATATATGTTTGGGCATGTATTTATGTATATATTCGCAGGCGTGTGTGTGTATCCGTTACTGTGTTGTTGCAGTAATAAAACACTGGGAATGATTTAAATGCGTAAGCAAGCATGGTAAGATTACACACAACAGTATACTGCAGAGGTATTTTCACTTCAGCTCAGTTCAGTTCAGTCACTCAGTCATGTGCAACTCTGCAACCCCAAGAACTGCAGCACACCAGGCCTCCCTGTCCATCACCAACCCCCGGAGTTCACTCAAACTCACATCCATTAAGTCGGTGATGCCATCCAGCCATCTCATCCTCTGTCGTCCCCTTCTCCTCCTGCCTCCAATCCCTCCCAGCATCAGAGTCTTTTAAGTGATGTTTTATATATATGATGGTTTATATTTGATGTTCTATACACATATATAATATTTTATATATTGTTAAATCTATATCTATATCTATTCATCAACAGGGAAAAATATCCAAGACATATTTTTGAAATGAAATGAAATGCCATGTTAGAAAAAAGAATGACTAGTATAGTCTCATTTCCATCAAATTATATGTATAAATATATCTTAATCCCTAAGATCCTTTCAAATATGCAAGAAATAATCATATGTATATATATATTTGTGTGTGTGTATATGTATCACAGAATTGTTGAGTTGTAGTTCACATATCAGAAAGTTAATCATTTTAAGATGTCCGACTCAATGGTTTCTAATATATTCACAGGCTTGTACAACAATTACCACTATTTAATTTGAGAACACTTTCTAAATGAAACTGTGCCCGTTAACAGCTGTTCCTCACTCTGCCAGCCTCAGTCTCTGACAGCCGTCAGTCTATCTCCTATCTCTTAGATGTGTCAGTTCTGGACATTTCTTATGAAGGGACTCATACAGGAGAAGGCGATGGCACCCCACTCCAGTCCTCTTGCCTGGAGAATCCCAGGGACGGGGGAGCCTGGAAGGCTGCAGTCCATGGGGTCGCTAAGTCAGACACGACTGAGTGACTTCACTTTCACTTTTCACTTTCATGCATTGGAGAAGGCAATGGCAACCCACTCCAGTGTTCTTGCCTGGAGAATCCCAGGGACGGGGGAGCCTGGTGGGCTGCCGTCTATGGGGTCGCACAGAGTCGGACACGACTGAAGCAACTTAGCAGCAGCAGCAGCATACAGCATGACTAACTTCTGTCACTTAGTTTAATGTTTTCAAGTTTTCTCTAT
This sequence comes from Capra hircus, assembly GCF_001704415.2. Taxonomy (NCBI): domain Eukaryota; kingdom Metazoa; phylum Chordata; class Mammalia; order Artiodactyla; family Bovidae; genus Capra; species Capra hircus. The sequence continues at coordinate 55,341,308 of NC_030831.1, forward strand.
ACTCTATCATGGATCAATACCTCATTCCTTTTTATGGCAAAGTAACATCTCCATAATATATATTTACCATATTTGGTTTAGCCATTCATTAGTTGGGCATTTGGGTTGTTTGCAGTTTGAGGCTTTTGTGAACAATGGTGCTATGAGTATTCAGGTACGATATTTTGTGTGGATATATGTTTTCCATTCTTTTTAGTATATAGTTGGGAGTGTAGATGTTGAATCAAATGGTAACTCTGTGTTTAAGATTTTGAGACTCTCCCAGTCTATTTTCCAAAGTGGCTGCACCGTTTTATCTTCCCCACCAACAATGAATGAGAGTTGCAATTTTTCCACATCCTCATAGCTGTTATCGTGTGTCTTTTTGATTACGGTCACCTTAGTGAATGTTAAGTGGTTATATGTAAATTTTTTTAATCAACACAAATCCAAGTCCAAGCCTCTGTCCTTCTGTTTTGGGGATGAAATTCAAACTCCTTAATTCTTGGGGCCACAGGGTTGTGTCAAGAGGAAAAGAATGAGAGAATTTGGATTAGGGTTGCAATGACCAGGAGAGAATGCTGAAGAAATGTTAGAGTGAACTAGAACTAGAAAGGGTCTCTTTTGATTCTAGGTCAGAATGCCCCAAATCGGTTTGCTCAGTGATCAAATTGCTGAACTTAAGATATTTAGCAAAAATATTTCTTTAAACTCATTTATAGCAGTTCATATTGAATGAGATAGTTTTAACAGATTCTGTTACATTTCAGTTGATTGATTTTCATTCCATCTTCATAGCAGTAGTTCAAGGAATATTCTAAGTGTAGATTGCTAATAGACCTAGGGTGGTTTAATTTTCTTATGAATTATTTAGTATTCATAAAATATATTTCTTAGGAACCAAATTTCTGTATTTCAAATACATAGTCATTCAGTCAGCATGGACGCCTTTGCGTGAAGGCATGCTCAGTCACTCAGTCATGTCCGACTCCTTGTGACCTCATGGACTGCACCCCACCAAGCTCCTTTATGGAATTTTCCAGGCAGGAATATTGGAGTGGGTAGTCATTTCCTTCTCTAGGGGATCTTCCTGACTCAGGCATTGAACCTGCATCTCCTGTGTCTCCTGCGTTGGCAGATGAATTCTTTGCCACTGTGCCACCTGGAAAATCCATCGACTCCTTTAGGATCTTTAAAAACTAAATTTATTTTTTACTTTGCCAACACTTTTGCCTTTTCTTAGGTTTCTTTTGTCAACTTTTCAAACAGTATGCTCCATTGCCTTTTTAGTTTATTTTTTACTTTTTAAAGTTAGGGGGTTTTTTTTGTTTGTTTGTTTTTGTTTTACACATTGTTTGACACTTTTTGGATTTTAAAGCAATTTACTTTTAATCTTTATTTTTGTTAATAATTCTACAATCATTAATGTGTATCAAAAATTGGAATACTATTATACGACTCTTTATAGTAAAAGGAGCTTCAATTCCTTTGAACAGATTCAATTTCTTTCAAGTTGTATTTCCTTATATATTCTTAGTAAGTCATTGTATCCCAACTATTCCTTATTGGAGACCATTTTTTTTTTTTTTTGCATTTTATAAAATTCAAAAAAAAAAATCACAGGATTTGGTGGAATTTTTAAAAAATGTTTTATTTTTATTTATTTATTTGGCTGCACCAGGACTTAGTTGAGGCCAGCAGCATCTTTGGTTGCAGCATGCAGGATCTGGTTCCCAAACTGGAGATCGAATCAGGTCCCCTTCACTGAGAGCCCAGACTCTTAGCCCCTGGACCACCAGGGAAGTCTCTGGTGGGATTTTGTTCTTTAAGCTTTAGGTTTAATTTGGCTTATTTTAGATTGAGTTAAAGTTTAGCGCAATAATTTTACCAAGTGATTTTACTGTAGATTTGCCAGACACCTTAGCAAATTTCAGACAAAGGCCATTCCTCAAATGCTTGAAATATATGCAAAATACCCATTTCCTTAAGCAGATTTATGTAACTGTAAATTTTAAAAGGCACAAAAGGCAATGTGCCGCATATTACTTTGTAAAAGAACTTGACTCCTGAATACCTCAAATCTGTGTTTCTTCAGTTGCTAAGTCCAGCTGTTTGCAGCCCTGTGGCCTGTAACCTGCCAGGCTCCTCTGTCCATGGGATTCTCCAGGCAAGAAGACTGGAGTGGGCTGCCATGCCCTCCTCCAGGGAATAGACCCGAGCCAGAGGTTGAAGCTGCGTCTTCTGTACTGCAGGTGGATTCTTTACCACTGAGCCACCAAGAAGCCTCCATGCTTCAAATCGTTGAGTTAATGATTAGGTGTCTAGCCTATGAATTGCCCCCAGTCTATTAAAAAAGTAGTAAACATTTTCGGAGAAAATTATAACTCCATGTGTGGTACTATAGCGGCTTCCTGGGTGGTTAATCAGTAAAGGATCCGCCTGCAATTCAGGAGATGTGGTTTGGATTCCTGTGTCAGGAAGATCTCCTGGAGGAGGGCACGTGGCAACCCACTCCAGTCTTCTTGCCTGGAGAATCCCATGGGCAGGGGAGCCTGGTGGGCAATAGTCTTCACGGGTCACAAAGAGTCAGGCTTGGCTAAGCACGCACGCATGCATCTCCTAATTTAGCATATCTTCCTTTGGTATCTATTCTCCCCAGATTCTTTTCCTGACTTTTCCCCTTTTGTTCTTTATATATCTTTTTGGCCCTTTCTCTGCATTGCTTGCTTTCTTCCGAATCTAGAACTAGCTATGTTTTTCCAGCTCTGACCTCAGCACAAACATCTGACTTGGGGTCTGCAGAATGGTTCAGAGCCTGTCTGAACAAATGAAATCCCCTATGCTTCTAACTCGGAGAAGGCGATGGCACCCTACTCCAGTACTCTTGCCTGGAAAATCCCATGGACGGAGGAGCCTGGAAGGCTGCGGTCCATGGGGTCGCTAAGAGTCAGGCACGACTGAGCGACTTCACTTTCACTTTTCACTTTCTTGCATTGGAGAAGGAAATGGCAACCCACTCCAGTGTTCTTGCCTGGAGAATCCCAGGGACGGGGGAGTCTGGCGGGCTGCCGTCTATGGGGTCGCACAGAGTCGGACATGACTGAAGTGACTTAGCAGCAGCAGTATGCTTCTAACTTAGAGGAAGATGACACTCATATAAAGAAATAACAGCATTTCACGGGTTATTTCAAAACCTAAAATATAATAAATCTGTAATTCTGAGCTTCAAATTGATGGTACCCACATCTCATCCAAGGTAGCTGATGTGTTTGGCTTGAGTTCATGGAAATTGCCAGACTGGATCTTTGATATCCAGGTTCTTGCTGGTTGATTCAGCAGGTCTTATCTTTTCAGAGACTGCAGGAAAGCTTTCAGTCATTCCATAGGAGTGCAAGTGGCCAGACACAGGGACAGAAAGGTTAGGAGTATCAACTTTCAGCCCTTTTCTTTAGGAAGACTGTAGAAAATCAGCAAAGCTCACACCATCAGTTTTCCTCCAGATCTCTTACCCTGAGTGAGACTGCAGTGACCGGAACCCTGCAGTGCCATCAACACTCATGACCTTCCAACTGCAGAGCTCGGTCCTGAGGGAAGAGCCAGCAGCTGGGAATGTTGAGGTGCCTGGGACTTTGCCTCAGCATCAGCACTGTGCCTCTTGTCTACGTGGTTGCTGTCCTCTGGAATTGTGCAGTGTGCAACCTACACAACCATACCTAGCAGCTGTCTTCTGCCTGCAGTTTCTGTGCCCCAGATGCTCTCTGGGCATCTTCCACTGACTTCCTCGCCCCGCCTCTTGCTTCCTGGTGGCCCAGACTCTGTCTTAGGGAACTTCCCATGGCTTCTTAGCCCTCTGGGCTGGGATCTGAAATCAGCCTTTGTATGATCCTTAACCCTGTCTCATTTCATACACCCTTATCTGTCCTTTAGATGTTGGCTTTATAAAAGGTTGCACTATCATGAAAAATCAATTTCTCTGAAGTGGGAAATTCCTGCTGCTGACATTTTATTTGTTATATATATATATATATATAATATCCATTGTATGTGGCGTGGGTCTTTTTTTTTTTTTTTTTGGCCTTGTTGAGTCTCAGTTACAGCATAAGGGATCTTTACTTATAGCATGTGAGCTCTTGGTTGGGGAATGCAGGATCTAGTTCCCTGACCAAGGATCGATCCCAGGCCCCCTGCACTGGGAATATGGAATCTCAAGGAATCTCAACCACTGGGCCACCAGGGAAGTCCCTGGCCTGGTTCTTACTAAGAATTCAGTAAGAGTTGTTATTTTTATTTTATTGATTCTCAAGTTATAAATTTTTACTGTTTACTGCCTTACTAATGACTTTGAACAGAAACTTTTAGAGTAACATATTTTAACTAAAGAAATTATTTTCTAAGTGTAGAAATCCCAGTGTCAAAGAAATTAGTGTTGTGGGGAATTTTTAACATAAGGATGATATTAAAAGAATTGCTTAACCTAAAAAAATCACCTCTATTTGTTCAGTTACAGCATCAAGAATTCCATTATCAGGCAGTTGGTTCTTTAAAGAGTGGGAAGCTTGTGCAATGCAGTCATTCTTAAACTGGAGAGAACATCAGGATGAACCCAGTGCTTTTCCCTCTAAAGTTTCTGCTGAAGGGCATCTGAGATGTGGGAAGAGAATTTACATTTCTAGCACTTTCCCAGGGGACATTGATGGTACTGGTCTGGGGGCCACTTTGAGGACCTCAGGTCAGGGAAATAATAGTGAGTCAGGCAGGGGAGATACGGTCTCGCTGGTCTTGGACTCCCAGACACGTGAGATCTTGAGTAAGTTTCTTAAATGTCCTGGCCTGGGTCTTCTCACCTGTAAAACAGTGGGTGGCCTGGACAGTCTCTAAAGTTTCCCTCCAGCTCAAATGCCTTTCGAGCTGAATTCTAAGCTGATCACGTCAGATGTCTGGTGTCTTTCCAGAAGGGAGTGGGGACCAGCCATGGCCTCGCTGGGGGTCGGCTTTCCCTCTTGGCAGCGACCTCTGCTTCATCCTCAGGCACAGCTACCACTTTTTGGTTCAGAGGAGACATTTCTCAAACCCTCAAACCAAATGGGTCCTGGAAGCACAGAGACGAGAACTCAGGAGCACTGGTGGCCTCCCCTGCCAGCTTCTCAGCTTGCCCTGCTCACGAGTCCTGCCCTGTCCCTTCTTTATGGCAAAGGGAGTGCCCCCCCACCCAAGGCAGGGTGGGGACTTTCCCCCCCAGCACATTGCTTGCAAAATAGAAAAGATGCAGAGCCCAGAATCTTCCCTCCTGAGAGTGATGCGGACACTATGCTTTGTCCAGCTGCTTCACATACAGATGCACAGAGAATCGTCTGTACAGATTGAACTTGAGAATCTTTTGCTTTATTCCAGGAACTTTGTTTATCTGCTCCACAGCGGAACCAGGTTTTCAGGGGACCTGAAGCTTACAGAAAGTTGGGAGTACCTTCTTTTAGAAAAATAACACAAAGTACAAATATCACTTAGGTTATAGGACCTTAGAAGGAATTGCTACAAAGTGAGAGACCTTGAAGTTTATCTACTTTGCTATATATCCTCCCTTCTGAGGGTGATGTGGCTGCTTTGTCCAACTGATCCAAATATTCTTGCATAGGTTGATTTTGAGAAATCTTTTGCTTTATTGCAGAAATTTTGTTCATCTACCCGGCAGCAGGACCAGGTTTTAGGGGACCTGAAACTTACAGAAAGTTGGGAGCACCTTCTTTTAGAAAAGTAACCTAAGATGCAAATATAATGTAGATTATAGGACCTTAGGAGGAATTGCTACAAGTGAGAGACCTTGAAGTTTTAAGCTTTATCTGCTCTGCTGTAAGTCCACTGCTACCTCCACCCACTCATTTATTTTCCTTCTCTCTGTCCACAAGCACTTACTGGGCATCTACTCCATGCCAAGCTGGGCTGTTGCTGCAGAACCCTTGAGGCTTCTCAGCAGTAAGGAACGTGCGAACAGGTAAGTCGGTTCAAGGGCATTGACAGTGAACTCAATGGGCCGACTGCAACAAAATGGAGACATCTGGGATTTAAAAGGGGGAAGGAAAAGGAGAACAACAAGAATGGGCTTAGATCAGATAAGAGTATCAGTTTGGTTCAGTTCAGTCGCTCAGTTGTGTCCGACTCTTTGCGACCCCATGGACTGCAGCACACCAGGCCTCCCTGTCCATCACCAACTCCCAGAGTCTAGCCAAACTCATGTCCATTGAGTTGGTGATGCCATCCAATCATCTCATTCTCCGTTGTCCCCTTCTCCTCCTGCCTTCAATCTTTCCCAGCATCAGGGTCTTTTCCAGTGAGTCAGCTCTTCTCATCTGGTGGCCAAAGTATTGGAGCTTCAGCTTCAGCATCAGTCCTAATTAGTATTCAGGACTGATTTCCTTCAGGATGGACTGGTTGGATCTCCTTGCAGTCCAAGGGACTCTCAAGAGTCTTCTCCAACACCACAGTTCAAAAGCATCAATTCTTCGGCTCTCAGCTTTCTTTATAGTCCAACTCTCACATCCACACATAACTACTGGAAAAACCATAGCCTTAACCAGACAGACCTTTGTTGGCAAAGTAATGTCTCTGCTTTTTAATATGCTGTCTAGGTTGGTCATAATTTTCCTTCCAAGGAGCAAGTGTTTTTTAATCTCATGGCTGCAGTCACCACCTGCAGTGATTTTGGAGCCCCCCAAAATAAAGTCTGCCACTGTTTCTACTGTTTCCCCATCTATTTGCCATGAAGTGATGGGACCAAATGCCATGATCTTAGTTTTCTGAATGTTGAGCTTTAAGCCAACTTTTTCACTCTCCTCTTTCACTTTCATCAAGAGGCTCTTTAGTTCTTCTTCACTTTCTGAAGATAAGAGTATGGTGTTGGATAATGTTTTCGGTTTTGCCTGTGATCTATATTAGGAAATTTATTTTTGCACAATTAAGGCACAGCCCACAACCTGCATGTAAGTAACTAAAACAGTCTTCCATGGGACAGTGTTTACCTCTTGTGACATACTTTGATGCTTTCTTTTTCATTTCTGTTCCTTTATACTGTATGCTCCTTTTTAAAATTTGAAGTGATGCTGGTTGTGACAAACTGAGTTGACTTTGCCTCCCATTTGTAACAAGCACAGGATGGCGGGTTATCTGGGCACAGGGTGGATTGTCCCACAGATTGGAAGGTAGAGGGCCAAGGGGAGAAGGAAAGACAGAAAAATCAGGTTTGGTGGTGTGGATAGCAATTGTATTGGCTTTCTGCTTTAATGACCTATTTTGGAACTGTGACCAAAAAAGCCAAAATTCAGATCAGAATCAGAAATGTGAGCAAGAGGAAGTGGGAGAAAGGTTAAATGCAAAGAAGTAATACGTAGACAGTTGAATATCCTCTGATTGAGGACTGAATAAATAAACACATGGGGTGGTATTGGTGGTTTAGTTGCTAAGTTGTGTCCAACTCTTGGGACTCCATAGACTGTAGCCCACCAGGCTCCTCTGTCTATGGGATTTTCCAAGTAAGATTACTGGCGTGGGTTGTCATTTCCTATTGCAGTGGGTCTTCCCCACCCAGGGACTGAACCTGTGTGTCTTGTCTCCTGCGTTGGCAGCCAGATTCTTCACCACTGTGCCACCTGGGAAGCCCGAAGTCCCTATACCTTAGATTTTTGAGCAATATGAATGCATTACCCCCTGAAAAAATTTAAGCTGAATTTTAACTGGACATTGTTTTCCCTATGAATTATTTAAAAATAAACCTCTTTATACCATGGGGAAAAAAAAGAAGTAACATGTGCCAGGAAATAACATCTTTTAGATTACTTTTGGCAGGGTCAGGGATAAATGAGGGAAGGAAAAATTATTGTTTCTTAAAAAGAAAACTGAAACGTAAGAGATGTGGCAGAAATCACAGAGCAGAGAGAGTGTGGAAGAGAAATAAGCACACATCAGAGGGAATGGATATCGCTGCAGGAAGACACTGGCTCTCAAGCCAGATTTCTGCCAGCCATGGATGATCGAGGTAAGGAGAACACAGATGACGAGTCTCGTCTTTTACATAAACACGAGGGTGCGTTTATGCAGTGTAGCTAACAGAAGAGAAAATGCAGGAACCTGGAACATCACAGCAGGAGGGCATCTGTTGTTAGGGTGCATGCAGATAAATAGGGAGGGGGAGTTTACAGAGGAGAAAGAAACCTAACGTACAGGCACGTCATATGCACACAGCACAGAAAATCTACAAATTAAACGTAAGAACTGAGCAGAAGAAAACAGAAAAATCAGAGCGCAAAGAAAGGCTGAGGGAAGAGTCCCTCTTCTTGCCCTTCTCTCTCTCTCTTCTTTAACTATTTTCCTCTCCTCTTTCCCTATGTTCCTTCCTTCTTTCACTTTCCTTTCTTTTTTAGAGCAGTTTTAGGTTCACAGCAAAATTGAGAGGAAAGTTCAGAATTATGGGAACTCCTCCCCTGCCCCCCTGCCTACACACACAGACTCCCCCATTATCCACACGCCTACCAGAGTGATACATCTGTAACAGTGAACCCACGTTGTCATGTCAGAATCACCCCAAGTCCATCGTTTACATGAGAATCCACTCTTGATGTACATCCTATGAGTTTGGAAAAATGTGTAATGACATGTCTCCACCTTTATCATATCATACAGGGTGGATTCACTGTCTGAAAAAATCACCTGCGTTCTACTTTATTTTGCGCTTCCCTGATAGCTCAGCTGGTAAAGACTCCGCCTGCAATGCAGGAGACCTGGGTTCAATCCTTGGGTTGGGAAGATCTGCTGGAGAAGAGATGGGCTACCCACTCCAGTATTCTTGGGCTTCCCTTGTGGCTCAGCTGGTAAAGAATCTGCCTGCAATGTGGGAGACCTGGGTTTGGTCCCTGGGTCGGGAAGATCCCCTGAAGAAGGAAAAGGCTACCCACTCCAGTATTCTGGCCTGGAGAATTCTGGCATGGACTATACAGTCCATGGGGGTCTCAAAGAGTTGGACAGGACTGAACGACTTTTCACTTCTACTTATTTTTCTCTCTCCCCTTCCTGCATCCCTGGAAACCACTCATTTTTTTATGGTCTCCATAGTTTTGCCTTTTCCAGGAAGCCGTGGAGTTAGAAGCAAACCTTGTGTGGAGTTTTCAGACAGGCTTCTTTCACACTTAAAGTTCCTCTGTGGCTCTTCATGGCTTGTTAGCTTCTTTCTTTTTAGGGTTGAATAATATTCCCCTGTCTGGATATTCCAGAGATTATTTACCCATTCACCTACTCTGGGAGATCTTGGTGGCTTCTTAGTTTTGGCAATGATGACTAAAGCTGCTGTCAGCACCCATGGGCAGGTTTTTATGTGGACATAAGTTGTCAGCTTCTGTGGATCAATACCAAGGAGCATAGTTACTAGATCATAAAGGAAGAGTAAGTGGAGTTTCGTGAGAAACTGCCAGACTGTCTTCCAGTTTGGCTGGACCATTTTGCACTCCCATTCAACTGTGTGAGAGCTCCTATCAGTCTGCACCTTCACCAGAATTTGCTATTTTTAGTGTTCCATATTTTGGCCATTCTAACAGGTGTGAAGCTAGCATCTCATCCTTGGATTTACGTGTTCTTAGTGAACCCAGCTGGCTGCTGCTACTGCTGCTGCTAAGTCGCTTCAGTCGTGTCTGACTCTGTGCGACCCCATAGACGGCAGCCCACTAGGCTCCTCTGTCTCTGGGATTCTCCAGGCAAGAATACTGGAGTGGGTTGCCATTTCCTTCTCCAATGCATGACAGTGAAAAGCGAAAGTGAAGTTGCTCAGTCGTGCCCGACTCTTAGCAACCCCGTGGACTACAGCCTACCAGGCTCCTCTGTCCATGGGATTTTCCAGGCAAGAGTACTGGAGTGGGGTGCCATTGCCTAGCCCCCAGTAATTACTGCCCTTTAAAATTATTCTCTTCAAATCAAGTTTTAATAAACGTATGGTTGCTGTTTAGTTGCTAAGTGGTGTCCGACTCTTTTGTGGCCCCATGGTCTGTAGCCTGCCAGCCTCCTCCGTCCATGGGGTTTTCCAGGCAAGAAGACTGGAGTGTTGGGTTGCCATTTCCTTCTCCAGCGGATCTTCCTGACCCAGGGATCGAACACACATCCCTTGCGTTGCCAGGCGGATTCTTTACCCCTGAGCCACCAGGCAAACCCATTAGAAAGTATTAATGACAATACACATTGAACTCAACAGTCTAACAGTTCCTGAAATTTGCCTTTTTCTTCTGCCTCTCCTGTGCCCCCTCTTTTTTTCTTGAAAGACAAGACCATATTTTCTTGTATTGATTTGGTATCTGTCTTCCTCCTCTTGGCTTTTTTTCAAAGTCTTTTGACATTGGCTTTGCAATAACACTTGCAAGTACTGAGGGCATCTGGGAGGGAATTCACCTGGGCCTGGAGATCTGAGTACAGTCAGCATGGCGCTTGCAATCATTGCTCCAAGCTAGGGTGTTCTTCTCTCTTAATGAGATCAATTCTCTTTTTAATGATGATCATGGTCCTGTAATGAGCACAGAAGTAAAGCAGGAGTTAAATAGTGTTGCTTTTATTAAACTCTTTTATCCAGGAGTATTAGTTAACCTATTTGCAAGCATGTGGCAGGAAAATGAGCAATAATTAGAATGGACGCTGGTGATTGGGGCTTCCCAGGTGGTGCTAGTGGTAAAGAACCCACCTGCCAAGGCAGGAGATGGAAGAGGCTCGGAGTTTGATCCCTGGGCCAGGAAGGTCCCCTGGAGGAGGGCGCAGCAACGCACTCCAGTATTCTTGACTGGGAACTCCCATGGACTGTAGCCCTGGTGGGCTACAGGCCACGGCGTTGCAGAGCCATGGATACAACCGAAGCAGCTGAGCACACAGGCGTGCACATTGGTGATACAAGCTCAGGAGACCTATTTAGGTGTGCCTGGTTGGACAGCACGTTACTTTTATCTCAAAGCAGATCTCAGCGGCCACAGCTCTCTCTGGTTCTCATACAGCTGTGGACCTAAGCCTTATGAGTGTTGCCCTGCAGTTAGTTCCACTAACAACACTGATAGGAACCTGTTGGAGCTCTGGCTTATCTTTTTCTGTATTTGTTTTTAATTCGACAGTCACATTGTTAGCTCATTGAAAACAGACTCTTTCTTGTATCACTTTGTGTCATGGGTCATCTTGGTTCACAGCAGCCTGTTTGTTATTGAGAATGGACATGCCTGTAACATTTCCATTAGATTATTCTTTACGGCTCACATGGTAACGAATCTGCCTGCAATGAGGGATACCTGGGTTCGACACCTGGGTTGGGAAGATTCCCTGGAAAAGGGAGTGCCAACCCACTCCAGTGTTCTTATCTGGAGAATTCCACAGACAAGAGGTGCCTGGCTGGCTACAGTCCATGGGCTCGCAAAGAGCTGGACACCTCTGAACAACTAATACTTTCAGTTTCTTTCATTCTTTAAAGAAAAAAGAACTAAGAAAAAAAAAAAAAGGCACTAGAGGTTTGGCCTAAACTTCTGTTTCTATAGGAGCATATCATTAACTGTTGCCATTTTTCTCTATTTCCCCAACAACCTCCACCCTCAAACATCTGCAATTTCTTCCTGGTCAAATAATATTTTAAGAGCTTAAGTGGAAGTCCAATATCCTGTCTCTGTTACTTCTCTGGAAACTTGTGCAAGGGAAAAGTCTGCATTAGGAGGTCACAATTAGTTCCTGATGGACACTTAATTCTCAGGTTTACTAAACATTCAATACTTCAGAGGCAGTTATAAAATTGGAGCTGAAAGAATCAAAGAATCAAGTGGAAAGGAAAAAACAACCTTTGAGATAAGAAGCTCAGCCTGTTGTGTTATCACGTTTGTCTTGCAGAAATGAATGGTTTAATGGGGCCTACATCTCAGGTCAGCATGCTGGGCCAGCTGATGGGGCTCTGGCTGTTTTTAGGGTGGGCCAGCTTTCGAGCAACCTGCTAGTTTAAGTTCTAAAGGTCTCGTGAGTCATATTCCAAATACATTCCTGGGGAGTTTCATTGCGCTGCTTTAAAAGCAGTTTATGTGCGTGGCAGTAATGGGTAAACTAGCTATTTTGACACATTGCGAAAGAATGTTTTTGAAAAGAGAAACACTCAGTAGTAAAAACAGACAAATGATTGAGGGACATTTCACTGTAGCTCAACTCCGCGTTGAGGTAGGTGTTTAAACAGCCAGTTCCCAGCTCGCTATTTAAATACCTATATCCTGAATTAGTTATTCACCAGGGGGAGATGCTGAAGAGAAGCAAAAATGATACAATTAAGTTACAAATAGAGGAGATCCAGGCCCAACTATCCCAACCGTCCTCTTTTTCTTCTTTAACGAGTGTCATTATATTTTGATGTGTTTAATAATACAGCAGAGGTTAAATGAAACATGAAAAAGGGATGTACATTAAAATTGAGATAACTCTTCCTTCAGTGAAGTGGAACCCAGCAGATGTAGCCGCACACTGTAATTGCTGCCTGTTTCCTGTCAGTCTGATTAAGTTGCATTGTCCCAGCTCCAAGTGTAGGAATCAGTGGCTTCCCATAGGGCACAGCATGGGATGACGGGCTGCAGCAGTGGTATAACTACACGCACCTCCTGCTTCTCCCGGTAATGGTGTAGACATACAATATACATTGATGACATATAAAATCAATAGGCTGTGGAGTGTATTAAGGGCACACTGTCATCCATCTTCCCAGTTACATCCCAGGAAAGCCAAAAAAACACTCACATCCTGAATTCTGAGGCTCGGCAGAACCATCTTCTAGCTCCAGGGCCAGACACTGGGGTGCTCATTTGAAGAAAGAAAAAATGTGTTTGGCTGCGTTGGGTCTTCGTGTTGGCAAACGGTATCTTCACTGCGGCTCGTGGACTGCCTAGTTATGGCGCACAGGCGCAGTCGTGGTACGCAGGCTTAGTTGCTCCGTGGCATACGGGATCTTTAGTTTCCCAATCAGGGATCGAACTGGAGTCCCTCTCTTAACCACTGGACCACCGAGGAAGAGCCCCTGGGGTGCTCAGTTTTAAAGAAACATAAAGGTTTCGATTGGATTTGCATTTGACCAGCTCTGAGGTCTGCCTGCTGCTTTTCGGGCTTCTCCTGCGTCAACTGTGTACTGGTGGCTTGTGAACCAACCAGTCAATGGACAGATATTCGGGGGTCACTAAAGGAAGTCCGGCAACCCACTCCAGTATTCTTGCCTGGAAAATCCCATGGACAGAGAAGCCCGTCTGGCTACAAGTCCATGGGGTCGCAAGAGGGACACAGCTTAGCGACTAAACCACCACCACCAAAGGACGTCCAGTGTTTTGCTAGGATGTGTAGCAGATCGGTTCCAGAATGTTTTATGATCCATCTGGGGAGACAGCATCAGCCATGCTCATGCCCAATTGCTCTGTCCTGTCCGACTCTTGGCGACCCTATGGACTGTAGCCCATCAGACTCCTCTGTCCGTAGGATTTTCCAGGCAAGAATACTGGAGTGGGTTGCTGTTTCCTGCTCCAGCATCGGCCATAGCATGGAACAATTAGAGAACTGATCAAGAATTCAGGGAAGGGACAACTTTGTGTAGCCTGGAGTAGGGGGAGGGGGGATTCAAGTGTATTCATGTAGGTGGAACTTGAAATAGGTCTTGGAGGGTGGGAAGACACGCCAAGCTGTGAGATCCTGGTGACCACAATCCCCAGGTCGAAAGAGCTTGGCAGGGACTTCCCTGGTGGCCCAGTGGTGAAGGCTTTGCCTCCCAGTGCAGGGGGGGTAGGTCTGACCCCTGGTTGGGGAATTAAGATCCCACATGGCTTGTGGCCCCCAAAAAACCAAAACATAAAACAGAACCAGTATAGTAACAAATTCAGTAAAGACTTTAAAAATGGTCCACATTAAAAAAAAATCTTATAAAACAAACAAACAAAACAAAAGTAGCTTGGGAGACCTTGAATGGCTAAGTCTAACTGGATGGATGATCTAGAAATAAAGTTAAAGTTATTTTGTGGATAGCCCAATAAAGCCACCATTCTGCAGCGATCTTTCCCCTTCTATGAAAACAGAATAATGACCGCTATCAATAAAAGCATAGAATAGTGATTGCTATCAATAAAAGCTCTCAAACTGATTCACTATCACTGAAAAAGTCTGATGTGCATTTTTAAAAATCCAATTTAATAAAAGCCTAGTCACAATAGAAATAGTGGATAAGTGAAAGAAACGACATCATTTGAGTTGGATATGTGGCCCATATAAAATGATTTGACTAATTTTTTTTGCTGACTGTGTTGAGAGATGTATTGATCTCATATAAGCATAGCCAACACTGATATATGGCCAGTGAACCAAAATATGCTATATTCTGTTGGTTGTAAACAATTTGGACTCCTCATCTCAAAAGGGATACAAGGACATTCAGTTCAGGAATCTGCCCTTAATGTGCTCCCTTAATAAGGCATGAGTGAGAAGATGAGAAGAGGGGTGGGATGGAGTCAGAGGTGGGAGAGAGGTTCAGAAGGGAGGGGACATGTATATCTGTTGATGTAATGCTGGAGACCTGGGTTCGATCCCTGGGTTGGGAAGATTCCCTGGAGAAGGGAACGGCTACCCACTCCACTATTCTGGCCTGGAGAATTCCATGGACTTTATAGTCCATGGGGTCGCAAAGAGTCGGACATGACTGAGTGACTTTCACTTTCATAGCAGAAACCAACACAATATTGTAAAGCAATTATCCTCTAATTTACAAAAAATGAATTATAATTCTAATACTGCCTAGACAGGGCTAGGAGGATATAGTCTAAGGAAATTCTCAGGAGAGAGAGATGACTTAATAGCTGCCAGCAATCAATGCTTTGATTTGTAACCATTTCCTGTCTGTAGGTTAAACTGCAGCTTGACTTCAAGTTTACATAGTTAGGTAGTTTGTTTCACTTGGGGGCCCTGCAATTAATTCCTGGATGTCAACAGAGGTTTGACTTAGTAACTTGCAATCTTGTGTGAAAATTTCAGACCTTGCAAAGAAAAAAAAAGGGGGGGGGGGAAAGATCATCTAGTTAATTAATTATTGGTATGTGTGTGAATCCTTGAATTAACTTTGGAATAATTTTGTGGTCCTTCATATGTTCAAAAAAAGAGTATTTCCTTTGAGCTGCTGTAGGCACCATTGACTGATTGAGATGGAATTGACTGGATTCTTTTGCACAGTAGCTCAGACGGAGAGAAGCCCAGCTGTTTTAGATACTCTTAACAACTGCAGCCCGTTTCCCTGGGTCTCACTGTTTCCCCAGCTCGTCCTCCTGTGGGACTGGAGGAATTTCAGAGATCCTTCAAAAATGCCAAACTCTCCCCTCTTTGGAGAGTTCACTGTGCTTACAGATAAAACCCTGAAAGCAAAAGTGTTAGTCGCTCAGTGGTGTCCTACTCTCTGCAACCCCACAGACTGTAGCCTCCCAGGCTCCTCTGTCTGGGATTCTCCAGGCAAGAAGACTGGAATGGGCTGTCACGCCCTTCTCAGCGGGATCCTCCTGACCCAGGCAGGGATCAAATCCAGGCTTCCTGCATTGCAGGCAGGTTCTTGACCATTTGAGCCACACCGGCTTGCATGTGGCCTTGCTTTTTCCTTTTCCGTGACCCCGGGGACTGGCCTGGTGGTTCTCTGTCTTCAGCAGACTGCTCAGCAGTGGACGGATGTGGTGATCGTGGTCGGGGGACGTGGGTCAGCTACAAGGTCTTAACCTCTGGGATGCTCTCTGCTCTTCCCATGTCAGTCTCAGAGCTTCCGCTGAGAATTAACGGTTACCTCCTCCGCCAACACCAGCTTTCTAGAAAGCTCGTTTAGATCTGTGGTTACTGTCTTTCTTCCTTGGCAGTCTGACAGAAGTCCTTGGTGGGACTTGGGGAACAAAAGGACAAGACCATCAAGGAGTTCTGAAATAGCTCTTCTCCTCGCACAGCAGCCAGGAACCTTTGGGTGAAGGTGGGGTGCTCCGCCCTTTCCTCCACAGGCTGTACTTTAAGTGGTATCTTGGTCCTTCCTAAAAATATATGTGTGTGACATAACAATGTACTCTGCTGCCCATAAAATCATCCCTACTCTTTTTAACATACTGCTATAGATGGGGAAACAGTGGAAACAGTGTCAGACTTTATTTTTTGGGGCTCCAAAATCACTGCAGATGGTGACTGCAGCCATGAAATTAAAAGACACTTACTCCTTGGAAGAAAAGTTATGACCAACCTAGATAGTATATTCAAAAGCAGGGACATTACTTTGCCGACTAAGGTCTGTCTAGTCCAGGCTATGGTTTTTCCAGTGGTCATGTATGGATGTGAGAGTTGGACTGTGAAGAAGGCTGAGCGCCGAAGAATTGATGCTTTTGAACTGTGGTGTTGGAGAAGACTCTTGAGAGTCCTTTGGACTGCAAGGAGATCCAACCAGTCCATTCTGAAGGAGATCAACCCTGGGATTTCTTTGGAGGGAATGATGCTGAAGCTGAAACTCCAGTACTTTGGCCACCTCATGTGAAGAGGTGACTCATTGGAAAAGACTCTGATGCTGGGAGGGATTGCGGGCAGTAGGAGAAGGGGACGACCGAGGATGAGATGGCTGGATGGCATCATGGACTTGATGGACGTGAGTCTGAGTGAACTCTGGGAGATGGTGATGGACAGGGAGGCCTGGCGTGCTGCGATTCATGGGGTCGCAAAGAGTTGGACACAACTGAGCGACTGAACTGAACTGAACTGAACATGTGTTAGAAGAGTCTCCCTCTTAAACCTGAAAGCATGGAAAAGGCCAGTCATGTGATCAGTCTTTCTGGGGACTGGCCCTTTTCCTGAAGCTATCTGGAGGACTGCTGAGTTCCCCTCATTAGCATAACAAGGACACTCCTGTTGCTCAGGAAATTCCAAGGGCTTCTGAAGCTCTCTGCCAGGCACCAAGGACAATGACCAGACAAATTCCGTATTATACTGTGGGTGGACAGGGGGAATTAAACTGATGGGCTTCCCAGGAGATTCAAGGGTAAAAAAATCCACCTGCCAACGGGAGACACAGGTTCACTCCCTGGGTCTGGAAGATCCCCTGGAGAAGGAAATGGCAACCCACTCCAGTATTCTTGCCTGGGGAATCCCACGGAGAGAGGAGGCCGGTGGGCTACAGTCCATGGGGTCGTCAAGAGTTGGGTTTGACTTAGTTTAACAAAAAGCTAGCTTTCCTTTTTTCTTTTTCTTCTTTTTTTTTTTTTACCTTTCCTTTTTTAGCAAGACAATTGGCAGACTATCTTTCCATCTTGGTGGAAAATATATAGAAATGTTGGATGAGTAATGATATAATCAGTAGAATTAATAAATAATTATATCCAAAGGATATTATATAATGGATTAACCTGGAGAAATAAAAATTAAATTGGGCCACAGAAGATATGCGTATCAAATTTTCAGACGACATATAACTGTGAGAGAATGTTAGCATTATAGAAAGCCAAACAAAAGTTCACAAGCGTTGCACCTGTGATCGGAGAAGGCAATGGCACCCCACTCCAGTACTCTTGCCTGGAAAATCCCATGGACGGAGGAGCCTGGTAGGCTGCAGTCCATGGGGTCGCTAAGAGTCGGACACAACTGAGCGACTTCACTTTTACTTTACACTTTCATGCATTGGAGAAGGCAATGGCAGCCCACTCCAGTGTTCTTGCCTGGAGAATCCCAGGGACGGGGAGCCTGGTGGGCTGCCGTCTATGGGGTAGCACAGAGTCGGACACGACTGAAGCGACTTAGCAGCAGCAGCAGCACCACCTGTGAAAGAAGTACTAAGACGTGTCTCCACAGTCATCGAGGACTTGGGCTCCCTTCTATTTTTCTGTGTCCATAGGGTCGGTCACACAGATTGAACATGATTGAAGTGACTGGACCATTTTGCTTTCCATTCTCAAGGTTGCTTCACGATCCAAGAGGACTGCTAGAGCATCGACCACAGCGTTCATGTTTTAGGCAAGAGGAAGAAAGACGAAGAAAGGGAAAAGGAGTATACCTCCCAGCTGCTTTAAGTCATTCTAGAAGCTTCTACACACTTTCACTTTTAACTCATGGGCTTGAACTTAGTCACTTAGCTGAAACAGAAGCTGGCTGAGCACAGTGCTGTCTTACCTCCAAAACCAACCAAGCAACCACCCACCTACCCACCCACCCAATAAACTTTGCCATCTTAACAGGCTGAAATAGGACAAAAACTACCAAAGAGAAATCACCAAAATGAACGTCATCTTGATTTTCTATTAAAATGAGTCTAAAAATGATAACCCATCTCAGTTTTAAGTACAGGTGAGAAAGTTTACCAAATAAAATACCAACAAATTTAACTCAGTAGTTTAGTAAAGGAATATTTACCAGAATAGAAACGATTGAAAATGCAAAGATGATTTAATATTGTAGCCCAGTTTGTTTTCTCTCTTGACTGAGGCTTTTTTTTTTTTTCCCCTTGGTTTTCATTCTTCAAAATGAAAAGCAGTGCTGCGGTAAGTTTACAGAGGAGTGCGGTAAATATCTTTGTACATCTCTGAGGACAATTCCTACTTATAATTCTTGAAAATGGAATTGGTAGATCCTCATGCAGTCACACCCTGCATTCCATTTGGTTAAATCTGACCATTTGTACAGCCGGAAGGCAGTGTCAATTCACAGCTCCTGGCAGTGGGGGAAGTGCCTGTTTTTTCATAGGTTTGCCCGATCCTGGTGATTATGATTTGAGAAACAAAGCCTTTCATAATAAGATGATAGAAGAAAAGTAGTTTTTAATTGTAGTTTTAACAGTATTTCTTTATAAAATTATCTTTCAAATGCCTTTTGGCTATTTTTTTTCCCGTGTTGCATTTTCTTGTCCTGTTTTGTCCTGTCTTGCTGATTTGGAGAAATACTTTACACATTAAAGATGATTGTCTCAGTTTGCTATTTACCTGTTCCTATGGTTTTTAGTGTATTTTCTCTTAGTTAAAAAAATTTGTAGGTTTAAAACTTATTCCAGTTTTTCTACTCTGTGATTTGTAATCTTTGTGTCGTGTTATAAAAAGTCTTCCCTACAATCAGATTAAAATATCTCTTCATATATTTTCTTGTAGTATCCTTTCCTTCTCCTTCCTTTATTTATTTTTTTCATTTAGTGCTAAATCCATCTGAGTTTTGCATTCATGAGCAGTATGAGATGAATACATGTTTTTCCCTACCTCAGTGTTTAGGCGTTTTTCTGATACTTAGAGAAATGCGAGTTTTATAATATGTTAAAGTTTCATATATCTAGAAGAAGTAAATTTTATTATAAACTTATAGGACATATATGAAGAAAATTACAAAACAACTGAAAAGCAATTCATGAACCTGGAGTAAATGGAGAGTTATATTTCTAAACTGGAAGGGTAAATAGTATACAGAGTCCCATCATTTCCAAGTTCATATAAAGAGTTGCATGCCAGCGAGCTCAGTCATGTTTCACCGTTTGCCACCACCTGTGGCCCGCCAGGCTCCTCTGTCCATTCAATTTCCCAGGCAAGAACACGGGAGTGGGTTGCTATTTTCTCCTCTAACGGATCTTCCTGGCCCCAGGATTGAGCCTGCATCTCTGCGTCTCCTCTGTTTACCACTGCTCGACCTGGGAAGCCCGTATATATAATTAACGCACTTCAAACAAAAGTCAATAGACTATTTTGGAAATTTACAAGATGATTTGAAATTTCATGTGAAAGGTTTGAAATCTGAAATTTAACCAAGGAAAATTGGAGAAGGGAGGATTACGAAGGGGACTTGGCCTATAAGATGTCAAAATACATTATAAAGGTACAAAAAATGAAGCAGCAGGGTGAGGTCTCCAAAAAGAGACAGAGAAGTGTATGGAACACAAAGCCAAGCAATAGTCTCTAGTGGTTAGTAGCTGATAAAAGGGCATTTCACACCAATGAGGAAAATACACATTATTTGAAAAACGGGATGGGGGACTGGAATATTTTGATCCAGTTATTTTGGTAAAAATTTAGTTAGAGCTTTGCACCACACTCATGGATAGCAAAGAGAGTTAAATAAGAGTAAAACATAAGAAAACAATAAACTAGAAAGAATTGTAGATAAGTGTATTTGACTTCGTAGAAGATAGAGCCACTCTAAATATTTAGGTAAAGGAAAAAAAAATCACAAAAGAAAATTTTATATAATTTATATTTTATAAAAAGTAAAAATTCCAAATATCAAAATACCGTAAGCACAAATAAAAAGCAGATTATCAGCTCAGAAAAATATCCTTGCTATATCAAGGTTAATAATCAGGTGCCTAGCCAAAATTAAAATGGGCAAGACAATATAGTGAAAAGAAAGACAAATGACCAATTAAGGTGAAAATGCTTTTCTCTCTGTCAATCAAAAGAATTCAAGCTAATACAATAGGGAGATATAACCTGTTTTTACCTAATTTTGCAAAGATTTAAAAAATGCTGATGGCATTGTTAGCAAGGGCAAGGTGAAACAATTACTTGTATTCTTCTAGTGGGAAAATAAATTGTTTCAGACTTCCTGGAGGACCGTAAAGCAGTATATATCAAAAAACTTAAATATGTTTTCTCATTTATACCTAGGAGTTCTATTTTTAGCAAATCATTCCAAAGAAAGAATCAAATATATATGAATGTATGAATTGCTTACTGTAATATTATTTTTCAAATTTATTGTGAAGCATTTAAAAGATACAGAAAGCATAAAGATTAATGCAGTGAACACCCATGTACCCAACATCCATTCTTTATCTGCTGATGAAGAAATAAATCACTATCAGTGGGGTTATATGGCTGAGTCCCTTTGCTGTTCATCTGATACTATCACAGCATTGTTAACTGGCTATTGTTGTTGTTCAGTGGCTAAGTTGTGTCTGACTCTTTGCGGCCCCATGGACTGCAGCACCCCAGGCCTCACTATCTCCCAGAGTTTGCTCAAAGTCATGTCCACCGAGTCGGTGATGCCATCCAGTCATCTCATCCCTTATTGCCCCCTTCTCCTCCTACCCTCTGTCTTTCCCAGCATCAGGATCTTTTCCAGTGAGTCGACTCTTTGCATCAGGCGGTCAAAGTATTTCAGCTTTAGCATCAGTCCTTCCTGTGACTATTCAGGATTGATTTCATTTAGAATTGACAATACTCCAATGCAAAATAAAAAGTTTAAAACAAAAAAAGAGGTGAAACTCTCTCTACATCCTTCTCCTCATGCCTTTGCCCCCCTTCATCTCCAGAGGTGAAGGTGGCATTTATAATTCAATATGGCATTATTCAATTATAAACTTCCTATTAAATTATGAAATTATTTTTAATATATATATGATACATACACATCATCTGACATTTGAAAAATAGCCTCAAAATTAAACAAAACTAAAATCACCCGTAATTCCATCAGCCAGATACAACCATTATAACTTCTGTTGTAATATCTGTTGTGTCATCTGATCTTTTTAAATAGAATTTCATATTGTTTAAAAATTAAATCACGCTATACATACAGCCACATAGTTTGCTTTTCCTCTTAGAAATCCTTAAGAAAACTTTCCTATTTTATAGAATATCCTTTTAAAAATAACAGCTCTGTGGTATAGATGAATATTTACTCAGTATTTGTAAATATTTTTGTGTTATTCCAATTTTTCCTTATTATAAATGACACTGCAGTAAATTTCTTTGTTGCCAAATCTTTGCTATACAATAGTTACTTATTAGGTAATTTCCTAGAAAGGGAATTTTTGGCCTAAAATTCTAAACAAATACAGTAATTCTTTAGGAAAATATGTACTAATGTGATATATTGTTAAGTAAAAAAGTAGACTACCCCCATAGTATATGCGGTATATTTGCAAATGTTAAAAAGATTTATGCAAGTGAAGATGTTGAGAGGACATACAGTATATCAAAATGTGAACAAGGTATCTCTGGGCAGATGGATAATGACTTATTTTTATTTGTCTCTTTATGTTTTTCTATTGCTAGTTTTTCTACGGTAAGCATATATTGCCTTATGATCAGAAACAAAATAATAGTTTTTGAAATAATTCAGTAAATATTGAAAAGTTTACAGAAGTACAAGGTCCAGGAAATAAAACTTTACAATTATCCTTGAGAGAAAGACCTGGGGTTCATAGTGAACCACAAGCTCAAAGTCAATAAGATGCTAAAGCTGCTTCAGGATAAAATGCGATATTACACCTTGTAGAACAGAGCGAAGCAACAGTCCTTCCACAGTCTACGTCTGTGGGACCACAGATGTCACACTGTATTCTGTAGAGATGATACGGTGTGTTTGCACAAGTGGCACGAGGCTATTAAAAGGGGCTGGAAGCTGGTACAAAGTACTGGGCCCAATCATCCAGAAAGGCACTAGGGGCTGACTATATTGTGTATCAACACAAATCCGCCATTGCCGGGGATGCCTGAAAACAATTTTTAATGTTAGGGTTCTAACCCCCTTCTTGGAAGCTTTCTCTTTTGAGAGTGAAAGTAGCTAGAAGCCTGAACCATGGTGTTGAAGGAAGAATGGTACACTCAAGTTGAATCAAGGCCAGCGTTTAACTCCAAAGGAATCCAGTCTGGGGAAGGGGGCATTCAGACTTTCAAGGGGATGATTAGAGAGAGGCAAGTGACTGCTCCGTGACTGTAGCTGACATGCTATTTTTGGAATAAGCATTGGGAAAGGGCTCAGTCTCTGGCAAGAGCAGGTTTCCTGCTCAGGGTATGGCAGGAGTCCAGTCCTAGAGACATGCTATGGAACACAGGAAGACTTACACTCCACAAAAATGCCCATGCCCAGGGCCTGTCCTAGCATCTCTGTCACAACCAGGATGGTAAGAAGTGTCAAATGTCTATTTCTCTGGTGGTGGTGCTTTAGTTGCTAAGTTGTGTCCGACTCTAGCGACCCCATGGACAGAGGAGCCTTGCAGGCTACAGTCCATGAGATTCTCCAGGCAAGAATGCTGGAGTGGGTTACCATTTTTACCTTGAATCACCATTTTATCTAGTGGCAGAAGATGTAGTCTGGTTAATCTTTGTTTACTGGATCACTTTTTTTTTTTTTTAACTCATTTTGGGTCTATTCTCAGACACTCTGGGGCCTCTGTTTCTCTCCCGTGCCCCATGGTGAGGATTACTTGATTCCAGTCCTGTCCTTCTTTCTGGGAGAGTCTTGCCCTGCTGGCAGCATTATGGTTGGTGTTCACTTGCCAGACCCTGTGGTCCTAACTGCTCCGTGAATTCCTCTCCACGTGTTCTATCCTGTGATGCTCTGGATGCCTCTACTAAGTCAGAACTTTGGTCCTCCCCCAGGGAGCACCTCCTCCCAGATGTCAGATCCCAGCTGGACCATGATTCCCTCCCCTTCTTGTCTCGAGTAAATCAACAAGTTTTCCTCTGTAACAGCAATTGCCCAATTGCTGTCTCATTCTTACGCAGTAATGGAGTTTAATAGACGGTGGCTCAGACGGTAAAGAATCTGCCTGCAGTGCAGAAGACCTGGTTTCAACCCCTGGTTGGGAAGATCCCCTGGAGGAGGGCATGGCAACCCACACTGGTTTTCTTGCCTGGAGAATCCCCACGGACAGAGGAGCCTGGTGGGCTCCCGTCCACGTGGATGCAAAGAGTCAGACACGACTGAGTGACTGAGCACATGGTATGCTGGGGGAAATCACAAAATCTGGTTTCCTTCCCTAATTTCAGAAAGTTCAATAACCCTAACTGCACAGAAAGTTTGATAAAAATCAACTTTCTGCATCAGTTTCTCTGGAAGGTATTTAAATTACTTTAAAGCAAAAGGCAAGATAGAATGTGAAATTGGGACAGTCTTCCGTTTGAGTTATCATGAAAAAGAAAATCCAGACAAGAAATGTGAATCCACTTCGAAAAGTGGCAAATATCAAATTCTTTAAGGAGTGAACTGTGGGAACAGATGGGCAAAGGAACGACCCAAGTTTGTCAACCTTCTAAATAAGCTAACTGAGTGACTGGCAAATGTGATTTGTGTCATATTAGAAGAGGGTGAGCTGACCAAGACCGTATCTCAGAAAACAGTGACAGTTATTTTGCTGGAGGGAGAAAGATCTGTTGTTAAAAAAAAAAAAAAAAAAAAACACCCAAGAAATTGATACTACTACGATGAATTTCACTGAGTTCAGGGCATTTTTTTGACAATAATAGACGGTAGAGAGAGAGAGATTCTAAAATAGTGTCTGCCATAGTAGAGGCTGTGTTGAATGAACACAGTGGGGTTAGGTTAGTTTAAACTATAAGCATTCCAAATGAAAGTCACACAACAGTCTTAAACCTGTTAAACAAAGAGGGGAGGGATATTTCGGGAGCTTGGGATGGACATGTACACACCGCTTTATTTACAGTAAATTACCAACAAGGACTTCCTGTATTTTAAAAAAATGGACAGGGTGTAAGAGAATGATAATACATGAGACCAGATTGGCCATGTGTTGATAATTCTTGAAACTAACAGATGGATTCATGGGGATTTGATTACACTACTCCTTTCACTTTTGTGTGTGTTTGAAATTTTCCATAATAAAAAAGTTAAAAAGGGAAACGTTAACGATCAATTCAACAAGACCTTTCTTTGAAAGGAAACTTTTTGCTGTTGTTGTTCATGTAGGAGTTTCGAAGGTCTTATTTGTAGGGCTGGTCCTCCGCTGGGATACACTCACTGGCCAAGCCTGATACTCATGATAATTGGTGTCTGTTCCCATTGGTTGGTGTCCCTGGAGTCCTGGCAGGTTACTACTCTATTGTGACTAGCATCTCTGTATCTGTATTAATCAAAAGAGGTCTTTGACGCAGACTCACAGTGAATCAAAGGGAAAGGGATGGATGTTGAACTGATGGTACTGGAAAAGCTGCCTAATATTAGGGGGGAAACATCATATATTCATCTCCCAGCACAATAAATTACAGAAGCAGTAAAGTACTAAATATTTTTAAAATATATAAAAATAGAAGTAGACAGAAAATAGGTGATGACCTGATTTTCTGTACAGCAACAGAAAACAAAGGAAATGATCAAGAAATGCACGATACATTTATCTAAATAAAAATTTAAATTTTTATGTCTCAAAAATCATAAAATTAAAAGGCAAAGAGTAAAATGGGGAAGAAACTGTTCCCCACAATTATAATAAAGGACTGATATATAGGGTTTATATAGGTAGGTTATAAAAGCATTAAGGTCTCAATAGAAAAATGGGCAAAGGACATTAATAGGCAATTCACAGAAGAGGAAATGGCTGGGGAAATCTGAAAAAGCTCTTTAATGACAGTAGTCCCAAATGAATGAAAATAGAACAACAAAACTTTTTTTTTTTAATTTATCACATTAGAAAAGATTTTTTTGGGGCAATGATACTAGTCATTACTAGGGACATTTGCAGGAAGCAGCATTCCTCAGGTGTTGCTGCTGAGACTGAAAATTTCTGTAACTACTCCTAAAAATCAATTTGATCATATATTTTAAGAGCCTTAAAAAAGATTTTTATATATGGATCTAGTAGTTCTAAATATAGAAGTCTACCCTACAAAATAGTCTTCGACTCAAAGATTTATGCACACAGATTTTCATTTTAGCATAACTTACAATAGCAGAAACCAGAATCTACAAACATTCAGCAAGAGAGGTGGGTTACACTGGTAGGGTGCAAAATTAACCGTCATTGAAAATGAAGTAAATTAGGAGTTTGCGATTAACATATACACACTATTCTGTATAAAAGAGATAACGAAGAAGAACCTACTGTATAACACAGGGAACTATACTTAATGTTTTGTAATACCCTAGAAAAGGAGACAATCTGAAAAAGAAGTGTATATATATATAATATTATGTGTATATGATCTCTTTGCTGTACACCTGAAACTAATACAACATTGTAAATCTATTTCAATAAATAATAATAAAAAAACTAAAAAATCAAGTAACAAATGATTTCTAGTGATATAGGGGAAAATAAGTAGAAAAAGCAGAATGTAAAATTTTATACACAATAGTCCAAGCTAAGGTTATAAAAAAAAAAAAGGTATCAAGACTGGCAGGAAAACACCAAGGTATCAACAGTGGTTAACTCTTATTGGTGGGAATAAATACTTATTTTCTTCTTTATAGTGTATTCCCTCATTTTATACTGTCTACAATGAGCATGTGTTACTTTCATAATCAGAAAAGAAATCATTATTTTAAAAGAAAAATCTTTAGAATTATAGATTTTACCTGGCAGAAAATATCAGAGGAAACCATATTGATGAATTGTTTTGTAACCTTTTTTTAAAGAAGAATTTCACAGTTCTAGTCAAACCAAAGTAATAACCTTCCCCCCTCTTTTTTTGGCAGAGCAGTAGTAAATAATAACTAGGCAAAAACTGTGTATAATTAGTTTTTACAAAAATGGTTAAAATATCTGTTAAAAAGTTGAAGAATAAAATGCCCGTAGCCGCTCAAGGCTTAAGTAAGAACACAGACATTTTTCTCTTACGCCATCATTACCAACTAGTGTAAAAATTTCACAGTGGCATTTTGTTTCAGTCCTCATTTCTTGCAGTTTCTGAAAGTATTGTTTGATCTCAAGATCAAGACGATTTATGATGTGGAGAAAACTTGCTCCAAGTTTTCCATAATCAGTCTCCACCTTCTCAGACCTCTCTGGCTTGCTTTTATAGTTATCTGTCCCCTTCCCAGAGTCTCAGTAGATTCACACAGGAATGACAACCCAAGTCTCTCCCCCAGAGCCAGCCCCAGGCAAATTTGTCAAGGAGCTGAAGTTGGTGGCGCTTCCTTTCTCCAGCCCCACGTCTGGTGTGTTCCCACCCCTCTCAAAATCTGCTCTCACATGCTTTAATCACACTAAGCTACGCTAACGCTTCTGAGCATCTACTCTACACCAGGCATCCTGTTAAAGGTTTTCACCCATAATATTTTATTTTAGCCTCACGATAACCTTGAAAAGGTTTATTTGTCTTATTTTACCGAGGAGGATGCTGAAGCCCAGAGGGGTTAAGAAAACTGCTTGTGGTCACACAGCTAGCTGGAGCTCATATCCACACACAGCTCAGGTTGATTCAAGAGCCGTGCTTGTTCGCAGTTGGTGGGGCCAGGACTCTGGACTCTCAGGACCCTTTCCCAAGCTTTTAAAATTCAATTTTACAGATAGTTTATCTGTTTCCAACTAAAATCCCAATTGTTCTTAAATTGGAAAGAGTCTAACGCTTCCTCCTCAAATAGTAGGAATTTCCTAAAGAAGGACATGCTTAATTATAGCTAATAGATCCATCAGTTGAAAAGAACTTGACAATGGATTTGGGCAGCATTGCGTTGTCTCCAATTGTCACGCCTTCCCTGAAGCCATAGAATGGGGAAACAAGAAGATTCATGGGCTTGTCTTGCTTAATTAACATCATTTCCCCCCTGGAATCTAAAGGTCATCCCAGAAGGTTATCAATATCCCATTTCTCTCTGTAACTAATACAGATTTGAAAACACTAATTCTCAAGAAATTCTTCCTTAGTTACCCCTTACTCAATTGAAATTCTGCTCCTCACTAGCTATAGGCCCTCAGGCAATTTACCTTGCTGTCTCTGCTACAGATTTCTCCTCTGGAAAAGGAGGATTGGATTAAAACTCATACCCTTCTCCTAAAGTTGTGGAAAGAATTAAATGAGATAATGCCAGGGAAGTTGGATAGATGAGTGGTTCACTGCCTCATTCCACTCCCCCCCTTTCCTTTGTATCTTGGTATGTTCTTGGTGTAACAGTCACTGTGTCCTCCTCAAGGTTTTCTTAACCATTTTTTTTCCCCTCCAGCATAACTAAATTCCTATCCCTTAATTCTCTTCCAAGAGACCTTCTTTTCCAATCGTGTACTTATTGCAACCTCTCCATTCCACATCACATTAAATACAAGACCTAAGGGTTTGGATAAAGCCAGACACAAATCTCTTTTCCAGCTCCCTTTTCACTTTAGCCCCTCTTTCTCTCCCCCAAAACCCTCCCTACCAAGCAACGACAACCAAAAAACCCAGAGTGGCAGAGAAAGGAGGCCCTCAAAGTTATCAATTAAATGATCTTCCTTTGGTGGCCAAAGAAAGAATGTTTGGCAAGAGGGTAGCTTTAAAGGAAGAAAAAAGAAAAAGATGCTTTTCCTAACCAACTTCCTAGCCATCCTGCGTCAGCAGCAGCTGTAGGAATCCCTTCTCTGCACAAGGGCAAGGTGCTGAGGGGCCGTTTAACACCTGGCCCCAGCTCCGCTGAAAGCCTGGCCAGTATCAAACACCGTGGGTCACAGAAATATTTATGGTGGTTATGATACAGTGAGCCGGGGGAACGAAATATTTTCCACCCAGTAATATTTAATGGAAATGCTTTTGCTGACTTGATGATAAGGAATCTCTTCCTGGTGGTCAAAACCAAGGAATTAGGAACCTAAGATTTTACAGCTGGAAGAGAGATGGAACTCCCACTTCCCGCGCTTAAGGAATATGAATTGTGTTCAGAAATCTTCCCACACTCCCTGGTTAGTACATCCACTGATTTAGAAAGTCCCAGGGGCTCTGGAAGTTTCTGATGATGGATCATCTTTTTTTTTTTTTTTTCCTTCTTTCTCCCTTTCCTTCAGGGCTCCAGACAGTTGGTGCTTAAGTGTCTACAATTTAACGTTTCACATATCTTCCTTGGGCTCTCATATGTCTACCTATCCCGCCTAGGACATCTCCCTAAATAATCTGAGTGGAGAGGAACGATCCTCTCCTAGGAGATTTATCTGAGAAGGGAGGTGCGCCGGGCCGTTCGAATTCCGAGGCTCGGATTTCGTTGCGGGCAGGTCAGATGGTGCGGTCGGCGGGCCCCAAGGATCCGCGCAGCTGTCCCCGAAAGAGGCGCGGCGCACAGGTGCTCGGCCTCCCGCCCCTGAAGTCGCAGGGAGCTGCCGCACCGACACGTGAGTCGCAGGCAGTTAAACCTCGGGTGTTTCGACCCTGGTGGACAGAAAAAAAAAAAAAAGTCAACGACACCCGGGGCGACTGTCGCGATTAAAGCCCGGCCCCTCTGTCGCCAGCCCTCCGTCCAAACCGACGGAGAGCCTCGGATTGGCACCTCGCGGCCCGAGCCTCCCTCCGCGGGTTGCGTCTGCGCCGTCTCCCCGCGCGGTCTGCACCGGCTCGGCGGCGGGGGCCGGGCGGGTTCCGCCGGCCGTGGGGGTCGCGGTGGGCACGGGGGCGGGCGCCCCTGACCCCGCCCGGCCGACGGTGCCCGCAGCCCCGCGGGCCGCGGCGGGTGCGTCCCTCCCGTGCGGCCCGCGCGCTCCCGGGGCGCCGGCCGAGCGCCACGCGGTCTTAGCGTTTTTAAGTCGAGCTCGGAGCGTGCTCCTCGCGGCCGCCGGCCGCCCCGCCCGGTTCCCGCCGCCGGCCTCGCCCCGCGGTTCCTCCGCCCGGGCGCTTCATGCGGCTGCCTGGCCCGGCCTTGTCCGCCGATCGCGCTGCGGCGCAACTTGGGGGGCACCCAGCAGGCGCCGGCTCCTCCGCTGGTTCCGCGCTTTCCGCGCGGTTTCGCCGCCTCCCACCCGCGAGACATCTCCAATTTGATAGGATCTTTGATCAACCGCAGCGTTTCCCCCAGGTGTTAGCTGCCTCCGTTTGTAACTTTTCTGCATTCCCTGTGATTCCTTCTTTTCTTTCCTCTTTAAGGTTGTGGATGGTACAAAGTTTGGACCTGGCATGTTAAAAAAACAAAGACATGTTACTTACAGTTTTACAGGGGGGTGCTGAGTGGGTTTTTAATTTACTGACAAAAATCATTCCACCGCTCTTCATTTTCCTCTCTGAATCTCAACTATACTTCATCTATAAAGTAAAATTTAAACCATTTTAATCTCACCTGCCTTCAAGTAGAGGGTTGGTGAGATGACCTCGTGAAGGATCTTGCAGGGATCGCTAATGATTTTGTGATCTGTAGATTTGAAACGTAGGATTAGAAATATATCATTTTCTTTTAAGCGGTGAGTAAAGAAGCAGGGCGTCTTTCTCTCTCCCTCTCACCAGCTGGGGCAACTAGGGCTCTCCACACTCAGTGTCAGGAACACAGAATCAGGGTGTCAGACCTGAGATGACGGGTCTGTCCTGCAAGGACTACAGGTTAGTCCTGTAAGATCCTTTGTGCCATGGATTTTCTCTGCTCATACTGATAATAGAATAGTTAATTGCGTATTTTGAGTTTTTCTTCCTTTCACGTTTTCAGTCCTGGAGGGAGGGAGACTGAGAAAGAGAGGGGGGAGAGAAGGCGACTAGTTCTCATCTTTAAAATACAAAAAAAAAAAAAAATCAATCCGTTGATCAATGTGGAAAACCAAAGGCCCGAATCCCTTCCATTACCCTCCACTGTGATTAAAATTGAAGTGTTCTTTAAAAAAAAAAAAAAAGTCATTTCAGATTGCAAGGAAGAGAATCTCTCTCTTTCTCTAGGCCTCCCCCACCTTCTTTGCCTCTTTCTCTCTCTTTTAAGGGAGACATAGGAGCAGCTTAGGGATGTTTTTCTGATTGGAGAGTTTTTAAGAGGCTACCTCTCAAAGGCAGTTGAGACGACTGAACGCTGACTTTAGGTGAGCCAATATGAGGAATGTACTGCAGAGCCCTCCGAAAGAATCTAGACTATTTTTTACAGGATAAATCACCTGTGTGTGTGCGTGACTGGATTA
The DNA here is from genome assembly GCF_001704415.2 of Capra hircus. Lineage (NCBI taxonomy): Eukaryota > Metazoa > Chordata > Mammalia > Artiodactyla > Bovidae > Capra > Capra hircus. The sequence continues at coordinate 55,372,050 of NC_030831.1, forward strand.
TTTCGTGTATGTTGTCCCGACCCACCCTTTCCCTAGGACGCCAGGGCGACCTTCTGTGAGAGGGGGAGGAAAAGAAGGAAGATGTGTGAGCTCCCCCTGGTGCTCGTCTGTATTCAGGCGAATTGAAAAGAATTGTCAGGAGCACCCGTCTACACAAGCGGAAGGAAAAGTCAATGATCTGGGTTATTTCAAGTGGCCCCGCTTCCCGGCTCACCGGCGGAACATTTCAGATCAAGGTCTCCAGGTTTGGATTCTCTCGGATCCTTTATGTCACACTGTCCGTGTAGACCTGCCTTTGTTAGATAATGTCATTTCTGTCAAGAGTTGGAAGAGGAATCCATGCCGTGTCAGAGAACAGGTTGACAAAGCACAACTTGAAGTGGGAATTTGGCAGCTGCCCTGAGGATGGGATTGCTCTTGGAATCAAATTGGATTACTTTTTTGTCCAGGCTTGTTCTCTTTCTGGATGAATAATTTTCACACACTAATTTGTGTGTGTGTGTGCAAGTAGATATCACAAAGATATCATGGGGCTCTGGTGCAAACCATCTTGATCAATAAGTCCTTTAATTCTAGACCACGTCTCGATCCCAGTAATGTCCTGTATGTTTAAGTACTTTTTAAGCACCTGCAGTCAGGGACCTCTGAGGGCCCTGGTTCCAGTAAAGGCGGTGGAGGCAATCCCGTGCAGTCTACTGGATAAATTCATCACAGCTGCCTTCAACAATTTGTCAACGTGTATTTAGTTAGTCCTGCATTTGGTCCACACTGTGGGGAGTGTAGGGCTTCCCTGGTGGCTCAGACGGTAAAGAATCCTCCTGCAATGTGGGAGACCTGGGTTCGATCCCTGGGTTGGGAAGATCCCCTGGAGAAGGGAATGACTGCCTACTTTGGTATTCTTGCCTGGAGAATTCCACGGACACAGGAGCCTGGCAGGCTGTGTAGTCCATGGGGTCGCAAAGAATCAAACATAACTGAGTGACTAACACTTCTACTTATGGGGAGTATAAAAGATGTGGGAATATAATCCCTACTGAGAACTGGTTAGATTAGCTATGGGACAAAGTTCAGTGTTCATGAAAATAGATTATTAAGATTCATTGACCTCATAAGTCAAGGCCGAGCTTTGGGTGCATTTAGTTTTCGGTGTGTGATTCTGGCTGCGTGAGGGTCTTGTCAAGCTGAAAATGGACCCAAAGACCCCAGCTCTCCTGAGTCTCTCCTTTACTCCGAGCTTAATCACAGAGCCCTGAAGCCCACCCAGAAGACTGCGGCAAGCTTTCACTGATCTATCAATTCTTTATGATTTTAAATGCATTCTCCTCTACACACCAGGCTCACTGCCCTTTACTTCTTTGCTGGGCTCTTCCTCTGGTCTGGCTGCTTTCCTCCTCCCCTCCTCCAAGCCATCCAGTGCCTACGTTTTTAAAAAGTATTTATTTATTTGTTTGGCTGTGCTGGTCTCAGTTGCAGGACGCAGTATCTTTAAATGCTGTATGTGAACACTTAGTTTTGGCTTGTGGGATCTAGTTTCCCAGGCAGGGATTGAACTGGGGCCCCCTGAGTTGGGAGCACGGAGTCTTAGCCACTGGACCTGCAGAGAAATTCCCACTGTCTACTTCATAGTGCGGTGCACCTCTTTCCTGATAATTCTCACCTACACAAATTGCTCTCCTAACTCTTTCTGCACTTTTTGTTTGTACCCTGAAATGAGCTCTTTTTATGGATAGCCCCTTCCCTGATCTCTAAGACCTCTGTGTATATGTTACCCCTGGCCCTGAACCAGAAGCTTCCTGGGGGAGTAATGGCTTATGTTTCTTCTGTATCATCACACTATCCAAGTGCGCCGGTTTATTTAAGGAGTGCTCTGTTCAATGAGTAAATTGAAATAATAATCCTGAGGGATTTTTTTTAATCTCAAAAAATTCTTAAATCCCATGTCTCTTACATGAAAAATTGTCAAATTAAGGAGCCATTTCCAGGATTTTAATTTATGTATTAGTTATGCTTTGCCTCCACCCCAAAAGGATTTAAGGTGGGCTTAAAATATTAGGAAAACTAGACAAGATTATTAATTCTGTCCTTGCAAGCTCTAAAATCACATAGTTCTGGGTCCCAATTTAAACAATGGAGAAATGTTTTTTTAAGGTAAAAGGTGCACTTTCTAATATCTCTTATTTTCTTGTTAAGGAAAAAAAAATCACAGATACAACATTTCAGAAATATTTTTGCGTCTTCTTTGCATAGCACACACACACACACACACACACTCACACGAGAACCGTACTGGCAGTGAACATGGGTTGTTTAAAGTATAGCTATTCAACTGTCATATAAAGTGAAATCTATATTTTCTCTCCCTATATGACTATATATTTAACATCTCTATGCATATGTGTGTGCATACATATGTATATGTTATATACACACACTCCACATTATTATTTCAAGGGGGATTTTGCTCCTTCTGGCTACCAGCAATAACTAGTCAATATTTACACTCTTGAATATCGATGATGTCGTGCATACACGGAAAAGCTGTGGAAAACATCTCCTTTTTCACACAGAGTTTTAATTATTTGTAAAGACTTTGATTGTTCACTATCTAATGCCATGGATTGGTCCTCGCGGTGTCAAGGGCACTGTCCGGAACTCCCACAGTATTATAAATAGGCTTCTAAAGCCGGGTTGATTGATGTTTGGCATAAAATGCTATTCCTCTGAGCACATATATTCCTTCTGTTCACCATTTTCATAGAAAAATACCAGGGCTGATTTTTTATTCAAATCTCCAATTTATGCAGGGTTTAAACTACTAAATACCTAAAGCCTTGTTTCAGATCTTTTTTTCCCTCTTTTCTATTAGGTAGGTAACTAAATCTTTTGCTTCAACACAAGTAAGAATTGGAGATTTAGCAGATTCCTGTGGGGGAGAGAAAGAGTTTATTAATTATATTGAGAATCAAATAATATGCTTCTTTGACACTAATGTTCTATCTTTCTCCACCCTGAGTACCCAGAGGGACAACTTTAAAGCCTTTATCAGGGTCTAGATTACCGCATTTATGGTTCCTTAGAAGAAGAAATTTAATGAATGGCATCCTGAGTTGAAGAGAGAATTCGAGATGTTTTAAGATTTAAGCTTCAACAGTGGAATGAGTTTCTTCCAGGTATGTTCCAGAGATTGTAACATAAAACATCACCCAAAAAGTACAATAATGTACATTTTCATGAGTTTTAATAAATTGTTAATACTGATGAAATGTAAATTTTTCCTTCACCACCTTTATCTGGATGTGACAGAGTCCTACAGAAACCTTTAAGTACCCGTTTAAAGCAATTTACAAGATACTGTAGAGATTCCTGGCAATAAAGAATGATTAGTGACCTTGTTAAAAATTTTTATATTGATAATATTAAACCAAGTGCCTTATCCAGATTGAGCTGGTTTTGGCTGGTGTCTGTACTGGTACCTTTATCAAGAGTGCCCTTTTACTTTATAGGCTCTGTATTAGAAACAAATTTTACTTGAATACAGTTCTTCTGTTACTGATGAACAGCAGAATATTTACTGAGTGTTTATTACCTAACCAGACACTGCACTAGGCTTATTCCATTGATTATTACACTAGAATTTTATAGCTACGATATAAGGAAGATACATGATTACTACTCTTCTGGTGGCTCAGAAGGTAAAGAATCTGCCTGCAATGTAGGAGACTTGGGTTCAGTCCCTGGGTTGGGAAGATCCCCTGGAGAAGGAAGTGGCTACCCACTCCAGTATTTTTGCTGGAGAATCTCATGCACAGAGGGAGCCTGGCGGGCTACAGTCCACCGGGTCGCAAAGAGTCAGACATGACTGAGCAACTAACACTAAGCATCACTGAAAAAAAAAGGATGAGGAAAGTTGAGGCATACAGAGTTAAAGGTGATTTTCCCCAAGTTTCCTGCTGACTTAATCTCTTTGGACTGCTCTAACAAAATACCATAGACTGGATGGCTTGTAAGCAACAGAAGTTTATTCCTCATAGTTCTGGAGGCCAGGAAGTCCAAGATCAAGGCGCCAACAGATTCCGTGTCTGGTGAGAGCCCACATTCTGGTTTGCAAGCAGTGTTTGCTAGTTATAACCTCACATGGTGGAATTTACAAGGAAAGGTGCTGTCTCAGCTGCTTTTATAAGGGCACTAATCTCATTACTGAGGGCTCCACCCTCATGACCTGTCCCCTTCCAAAGATGCTCACCTCCTGATACCATCACATTGGGGTTAGGTTAGGTTTCAACATATGAGTTCTGGAACATTAGACCACAGCACCTGCTTAGTAAATAGTGAAGGTAGGGACTGAACTGGAGTAGTACAACCCTGCTATCCACTGTCTTTAAAGGGCCAGTTAGTGGATCTTAGGCTTTGCAGGACATACATTGTCTATCACAGCTACTCAAGTCTGCTGTTGTAGTGCAGAAGCAGTTTTAGATAATATGTAAATGAATTGTGTGGCTCTGTTCCGATAAAGCTTTATATGAAAAAAACAGGTGGTAGGCCAGATTTCTCCTATGCCTGTAATTTGCTGACTCCTGTACTGATCTATTCTGCCAGCCTCTTCAGTGCAAAGAAAACCCACTAAGTGCAGCTAACTTTAGGTCTCCATACTGGCGAATCCTCTGAGAAGGTGAAACCAGTGTGGACTAAGGGCCTTAGAAACTACCTCCAACCTTGGCACTTGACCCTGAACATCGTTGTTGGAGGTTTTGGAAGGCTCCTCTTAGAATGTAATATACTTGTAGGAGTGGGGTCTTGAGTTAACTCGTGAGTCCCCATTATTGTTTCAGTGTGAATTAGAAATACTTAAGAGTGAAGCTGGAGTCCATATCTGCCTGGATTTCTCGTGTTCTGAAGGCCCCTTAGCCTTATCTACAAGACAGCCTTGCTTCATCTTCCAGGGATTATTGGAGCCCCAAATTACTCTTCATGCAGTCCTTGTTTTGTTTAATTGGACTTTCTTAGCATGTTCCCGTGGGTCAGTCTGGGCTGATCTGGTGACTCACTGGTTTTCCAGACCACTTAGGACTGAAGGTGTGCCTTGTACTTCCAAGTCTTTAAACCAGTAGCCCAGGGACTAGGTCCTGCCCACCAACTGGCCAGATACATCTCTGAAATTCTATTTTCATCAGTTCCTAGACCATATATTACTTGAGGTCATCCGTGACTTTGTGTTAGAAAGCAGATACTGTCTCTCCCTGCCAGTGTGGGATTCACTGTCTTCCCCATCAGATATGTATTCTGCAGGACTTATTGGGCTTCTTGATCACTCAGCTCATCACTGGCTGCCTCCCTACCCCAGTGGACAGGCACAGGCCCAGTCCAGGGTCTTCTCAGTTGGCTCCATTTACTGGCAGGTTGTTGATTCATGTTTGGCCATGTGGCAGGAAAAACTACCTCCCTGCTCCACAGCCTTGCCAAAAGTGAGACACTTCCTTTCTTTCATACTCAAAAGGTAAGTAATATGACCATAGAATATAGTTATTATAAGAGAGTTTCACAAGGGTTTGGCCTTCCATTTCTCAAAAGTAGTAAGATAATGGAAACACAGTCTTGGCCTGATTGGGAAAATGACAGATGCAACTGGGTGAAAGAAAAATCAAAATGATAGCTGATGATTAAGAAGAGCTGAGATTAAACTTCAGATGCTATGTGACTAAAGATGTTTTCTCTCCTCTTTCCGCTCAAACATCTTTTTTAAAACTCAATTTTTATCATTAATCTCAGTGATGATTTTTGTATTAAAGAGCTAAGTGGAATTTTTAACTAAGAGGAAAATTCTCTGGTGTTGGATTTAATCCTTGAAATCAATCAACAAGTCATTTAAAGTCCTTTAAATCATCACAAGATGAAAGGCCTCTTTGGATTTAAAGCCAAAGAAGTAATCCCCTGTCTCGGGGGTGACCGAAAAGAATGATTGTGAGCAGTGATCCCTGCTCTTAAGTAGATTATAGTGTCATTGCCAAGATAAAATGAAGACGTAAGAGACCATTAGGCCAACTAAACAATATGGCGCTTCTAGTCTGTAAGCTTAGAGCAGAGAAAGATGATGGAGCGTTGGAGTAAGTGCTGTGCAGAGAATGTTGGGTTTGAGGTGTGTGTGTGTGTGCACGCGCTAAGTTACTTCAGTCGTGTCTGACTCTCTGCAACCCCATGGACTGTAGCCTGCCAGGCTCCTGTGTCCATGGGATTCTCCAGGCAAGAATACTGGAGTGGGTTGCATGCCTTCCTCCAGGGAATCTTCCCAAGCCAGGCATCGAACCTGCATCTCCTGTGTCTTCTGTATCGTAGGCAGATTCTTTACTGCTGAGCCACCAGATAAGCCCTGGGTTTGAGGTAGGTTTATAACAGGAAGCCACTGATGGTTTCATACCAGGGAACAAGTTGAATGTGGGTTCCTTGAGGTTAGAGGTGGCTAGCTGTCTTTGCTACCTCAAGTCTAGGTCGCACATCATGGCACACAGTAGGTGCATAAAAAAGTTTATTTAGTATGAAAATCAAATTTTAGTGGTGCAGACTACTTGTTGGAGAGATTGGAATCAGGAAAAAGATGATAACCTCTTTGATGATCAGAGGTATGCTAGATTATTTTTGCCAGCTAGGACCTATAATCGCTAACAATACTGGGTAAGCTCTCAAAACATTTTCACTAAAACTGCAAAGTAGTCTCGGATATCAATCAGCAAGTTTCCAAACTCTTTTGATTATTAAAAAAAAAATGTGAGCTTTGAATTTAAGGCAAATAAATAGATCCCATTTTTTTGAGTGAAAACCAAGAAAGGATCTTAAGCTTAATTTTCAAAGGAAGTAGCATGGTGGAAAATTTTATGGGTAAGGGAGTGAGATCACATCACATCACAGTCGCATCACAGGGAGTAAGATGGCCACACAGTCTGTTGTCCATGATTAGCTGGGGGATCTTTGGTAAGGTCATTGTTCTGTGCCTTGTTCTGTCACTTGAAAAATAGGGATGAGGACGTCTTTCCAGATGGATTGTGGTGAGGATTAGCATATATAAACATCAGCACAGACTCTGGTCCAGGGTAGATCATTTCCTGATGCTCCTTTCAGTTTCCTTCCTCCTCCTATGGAGCTGAATTAAATGAGAGCCTTGACTCAAGTGAAGTCATGGTGTCCTGAATGTCCTGGGCTGCAAAGACTGGAGTGTCATTGGGTGATAAGGACGAGCATCATGGATGCCACACCCCCACATTGTGCAGGTCAGACCACAAGTTCTGAGCACGAGGGGACTGCACTGATGAGTACAGACAGGGAAACTCTGAGCACTGAGTTAGACTTGTGGGATATCCATTGTTACAGCTTAGGAGGCAAAATGAAAAGAGGTGGTAGTCAAGAAACAAACAAAAAAACCCAACAATCAATTTATATGCAATGGAAGGCGAAAGAGTTGACCTTTGTTGGTTATTTTAGTAATATCTAAGTGCTTTTGGTGGGCTTCCCTGGTGGCTCAGTTGGTAAAGAATCTGTCTGCAATGCAGGAGACCCCGGTTTGATTCTTGGGTCAGGAAGATCCCCTGGGGAAGGGACAGTATTCTTGGGCTTCCCTGGTGGCTCAGCTGGTAAAGAATCCACCTGCAGTGTGGGAGACCTGGGTTCAATCCCTGAGTTGGGAAGATCCCCTGGAGATGGAAATGGCTACCCACTCCAGTATTCCGGCCTGGAGAATTCCATGGCCTGGATAGTCCACGGGGTCGCAAAGAGTCGGACACGGCTGAGTGACTTTCACTTTCAAGTGCTTTTGATTTTTGTGAAATTATTTCCTCATATGTTCACTGATGGGTTAATAGAAAAAATGGATCCCAGTGAACTCTCTAAGTGAGTCAGCTGTGTTCAGCTCAAAAGGAGTCCTTTTTCTTCTTGATTTGAGCCAGAGGAGTGGGTTTGTTTAATTAAGAACAATTATTTCCCAGTTGTTCTGGGAAAACTTGTGGTGTGCTTTGATTTCTACAGTGGTGGAAGGAGTTTACCCAAGAATTGAAAGCGAAGCCTCTGTCCTGCCAGTGGAGGTTTCTCAAGCCTTCATATGGGAACCTGTATAGTCCTGGAGACCATAGGAGCTGCCCTTCCAGGCTGCCAGCTTGCTCTCACGGACCACAGTGGATGTAACAGGAGACTGGAGTCTCCGTGGAGGCTGCTGCCCCACCAGGCCTGCCTCTTCATTTCCGGCTTCTCCTTTTATTTCGATCACCAGCCTTTCCTTGGGTGCCTCGTGGTACCAAGTGAAGTGTCATCATCGCAGCCCCTACGGCACTTGGGCGTACCGTATGTTGGTTGTCCTTGGCTGGTGTGGCTCACCCTGGAGATGGCTGTTGGGCTCCTCCTAGGCCAGATGCCCTGGTGCAGTGCATGGGTGCGTCAGGCATGCTGAGCACCGCCCACATAGGCTCCATCTATTCATCTCCATGAACATCTCTTTCTTAAAAATGAAGCTGCTGAGTGATTTGCCCAGGCTTTGTGGACTAGCAGATAATAGATCCAAGATTAGAATACAGGTCTTCAGGCTCCAGGAATTTTTTTTTTCTGCAGACCATTGATCCTCAGACAGGGAAGCAACTTTCTCCTCCCTCTGCCCCCACCAGAATGGCAGATCTAACTAGGGGGACCAGAGCATAGCTTGGAAAGTCATAGTTAGATCATTCTAAGTACCTATTGTTTTCATGATCAAACCGAAAAACAGAATTTTCTCAGTTAGTGAGTAAACAACTGTGGTGGGTGGTACTGGTGCCCACGTGACTCAGTGATTAAGAGCTTCAGAGACACAAAGGAAAGAGGACGGTTGAAGGTTTGTTGGATTTGCCGGCTAGAAAGGAGTGGTGATCTTCAAGAGCCTTGTTTCAGCTCCACAGTGGATATGGAAGCTGGATTGCAGGGATGAGACAAGAAGGGATAAGGCAGGAGCGCTGACAAAGTGGGGCTATGGAGAGAAATGGAAGTAGAGCTTTTGGCAGGATCAAAGCACCGTCTCCCGCTAGACTGGATCAAAGTTTTCAACCTCTGTGTCTTCCAACCCCAGTTCCTCTCTCTCCTTATTTAACACAATATGTTACTTGGCAGTTTTTGTTAAAAAGCTACAGGGATTGTATTTTAATATATTAATATATTTAACACATTGAAGATGTTTCTGTGTCCCTGGGGTAAGTATATTTCTTCACTTGTTCTCTGAGGATGCCACCCCCATGCCACCCCCAGCTCCTGCTCTCTGCAGCCCTTTGTCTCCTCGTCCCCACCCCCACCCTCCCACGGAACTAGACAGCCAGACAGTGAATCACCCAAAACGAAGGCTGAACATACTTGAAAATCCTCCGGTCTTAGTGTAAGTCAGAAAGTTTTGGATGCATACTTGTTGAGCAAGTTTTTCTGTCTTCAGAGACTTAATCTAGTTCAGAACTTCGATTCTAGATTCCCAAGGGCAGGGCAGGGCAGGGGGAGAAGCTACCAGAGAAAAGGAGAGCAGAGGTGAAGAAACCCCAGGTCTGCACCGGGGCAGCAGCTGTCTGTCCCCCCACTCTGCTGGGGGTCCTGGGGGTCCTGGAGGTCCACCCAGCACCCAGTGGTCCTCACTGCCAGCTGGGGAGGGCTTCTTTGGGAACATGCTGCTGCAGAGCTGGTTGGCATGTTCCTCAACATTCTTTCCAGGCCTCATCTGATTGATTATAAGCCTAGGTGTGGCGGTTACAAGCAAAGGGGCCTCCTCCTCCTTTCCCGGTGCCATTAGTTGGAACTGGATGGACATCTTCCACAAAACGAACAGCATGTAGAGCCCACTGCCCTGCATTGTAGGTGTTTATGAACTCGTCTTCCCCACTCTACTGGTAAATCCTTGAGGGCAAAGATCATCTCTTTTTTTATTAACCTCTGCATAATTGATACATGAAATCATTCTTGGCAGAGAGCTTGATTCATGTTTGTTGAATGAATAAATGAGTGAATGGCTATTTGATGAATAAAATAAGAGTTAAAATGTTTAGAAGTAAACATCAGAAGGAACCAGAGAGAGAGAGAAAAAGAGAGGGGAGACTGGTGTGTAGTTGCTCAGTCCTGTCTGACTCTTTGAAGATGCTTAAAGAGGCAAGGATGATTATTTAAACAGATCTGAGAGTAACTGGGAGAGGAAGGATTATAGGTAAATCCAAGTTCTTTTGGAGCCTGGTAAAAGGGATGAGATGATAAATGGTGAGCCTCTGATATGTTGGGGTTAACATTTTTTTTTCTTTAATAGCCATAGGTAACACTAAACTTATCTTCTTCATATTTCTATTTCTGGTCATAATGCATGTCTAGTAGCGTTGACAGTTAAGAATCATCAAGATGGTTTAAGAATCTATAAAAGATAAAGTCATGGGGTCATATTTTAAGTCTTTCTGTATTCATATTTAGAAAAGCATGTTATTGTCTTCCTCATATTATTCTGTTTATCATCTGAGAACAGAATTTGCTATAAGAGCATGTTCCAAATGCCAGGTATAATTGTGTGTTCTTAGCCTGGCAGGATACAGTCCGTAGGGTTGCAAAGAGTTGGACATGATGGAAGCAACGTAGCACACAGATACTGGTGAAAGAATCTGCCTGCAGTACAGGAGACCAGGTATGATCCCTGGAGAAGGGAATGGCAGTCCACTGCAGTATTCTTTCCTGGTAAATCCCATGGACAGAGGAGCCTAGCGGGCTACAGTCCATGGGGTAGCAAAGAATCAAATACAACTGAGTGACTAACACACACACACACACACACACACACACACACACACACACACACGCCTTTAAGCAAGTTCACATTTATTCATTCACTAATTTTTCACTTTGGTTCATTCATTCACTCATTCAAAGGCATAAATTAAGCCCTCAAAGAGATGCTTAGTGGGTCCCGAAGATTGATAAAAAAGGAGTTCCCAGCCTAGCAAGGGAAACAAACTCCTGAATGTATATTTAGGGGTCATGTGCCTGTGTCAATGCGGACACATGAGACATAGCATTTCTGACCCCTTCCTACCGTCTCCTGAGCCATCTCAACCCAAGCCATTGGATTGACTGCCTCCTTTTCCACTGAGGCTGCCCTTACCTGAGCCCTTCAGTGGAACCCCAAACTCTAGGAAGGAGGGGAGCTCTGAAGCTCTTCTTGTTTTTTTTCTAGTCTTCCATGAGCTTTGATCTTGCCTCAGCCCCAGCAGCCATAGCTAGACCCCATTTTCTCCTCTGGCCTTTAGCCCATTACCACGTGGTTCCAATGGCTGCCCCATCCACACCTCATCTTGCCATGGCCTTTGCACACACTTTGGACTGGCTGGCCCCCTCCCTTGGGGGCTCCTCTTGGCATTGGGTCAGATCTTCTTCTCGCTTCCTCCTGGCAGCTACCCCCCTTTCATGTAATATCTTGTTTCAAGGTCTGCCAGCAAGATTCAGGTCAAAGTCGGCTCAAGACAGCCCCTCCCGCCATGCTCTACTGCCCTGTACTGCCATGATGCTCGCGAACACCTCTTTCGGCAGAAAAACTTCCTTTGGGTGTGCTTCGGAAGGGAGGAAGGAGTTCTTGCTTCTGCTGGGGCTAGCCCAGATCCTGGACCTACTACACTGCCCTTTGCAGATTTCAACCTGAGGACTAAAGGAAGTCCAGTGGGACAAGACGTGACACAGACCGATTCATTAAAGAAGCGGAAAGCTCTGTGCCCACTTCAAGGGAAAGTGTAGAACTGTGGATTCAGTGACTTGATAGAATATATATATAGTGTTAGTGGATGAGTTGGAAAAGGAAATCAGTATTTCTCCATCTCTTATGTTAATCCCCAGATCATGTTAATAAATTCTGACATAGTAGACTTCCTGGTGTGAGAAGATATTTCATTTGAAATATGACAAGGTTTATTTTTTTTTTTTTTTTTTTGAAATATGACAAGGTTTAAAAAAATGTTCTTTATGTAATATCATCCCTTAATTTAATGAAGCTTTTTGGACGACCTTGTTGTTAAACTGATTTGTCAATTTGCCTCATAAGATTGTATTTCTCTCTGTAAGAATAACTAAAATATATAGAGATGTCACAGGTAAGGGGGGGGAACCCTTCAAACTTACATTTTGGAGAAAAATAGTGAGCTTTTTTGAAATTAGAGTACTGCAGTCTTCATTTCCAGTCTTCAAGTCTGTTAAAAATAATTTGAATATATGTATATATATATATATATTTTAAAGTAGGGAAAAATAACTTATTTATTGTAAACAGAGTATCATTGAAAATGCAAATTTTTAAGCTGATAGAAAAAAAGAATTGCAAATCATCAGTTTGTCAAAGATCAACATCAGCTCAAACAAACCTGAGTTGACTTTTCAATAGGTTTCTGAAAGCTGGAGCAGTGGAAATCGCTAAAAGGGGAGGAGCCGGCAAAGATGTGTTCCCAGTTCAGGATAGCATCTCTCTGCTGAAACAAGCTTCACACGTTAGCCGGCCATCATTAGGTTGGTGACTTTCCTGATACCCAGGAGATGCTTGCTAGAGGAATAAATTTCTATGTTGAAGCATTTGACAAGCCTCAGTTCCTGATGTCTCACACTCAAGCCTTACTTTATAGTCACATCTGTTAGTTTAAAGCATTTTTAGTTTATTGAAGAAGGCTTCACAAAGAAAAAACAGATGATGAAAATCTCATCTGTCAAAACTGTTATTAAAACCAGTAACAGTGTGAAATTTTGTTTAAATTGAAAGCATCATTTATTTTTATCAAACATTTTATAAACAATCACATTTGAGAAAGATTTTAGGGGACCTGGAGAGCCCTCAACAAGACGCAGCTCATTATGTCGCTTTGTTGCTCATAGATAGACACAGCCTGCTTTCCTTTAACTTGAGGAGAGACCACAGGGGTCGAGACATTACCCGGAGCGGGGCTCAGACATCTCGAGGAGGGAGCGTGAGCAGGAAAGAGGATGTGCCCACATGGGAACTGAAGACCTATGTCAGATGGCAGACATAGGGGCCACCTTCCTTGTCCTTTCCAGATCGATTAATTTGGAGCAACGTGGCCTGTGCCTCAGGCTCTGAGAGGGCTTAGACGAAGAAAGGGAAGGAAAGAAGAAAGGATATTCATGGAAAGGATGAGCAAGGCTTGCTTTCTTTTCTTCTGTGCAGACTGTTGATTTCATGCTCAGATCTGCTCCTTATATCAAAGGGTGCTTTCCCAGCCAGGAGGAGTCACAGCCAACCTCAAGACGGGGAACAAGACGAACATCAAGTCCATTTAGTTGAATCTTCATTCAATCCATATGTCTGGCAACGTGGAGACAAAACATCCGACACTTCGCTCTTGTGTAGACGCGATCTTAAAATATACAAAAGATCAAGTTTCATGTTCTGAACTGTATCTCATGCTTCTTTGGCTATTTGGTGTTAGCAGCTTTGACAAAGAAGTCATGTCTGAGGCAAAATAGAACCGTGTCAATCTGAACGATTTGTTCCGGGGGTGACCTTTTTCTCTCCTTTCTCTGACAATACTGTGCTTAATTTTGTCACACTTAGATATCTCTTCCTGGGAGCCAGCAAAGGTTTGTCAGGGGGCCTGGGGCATGGGAATGGGGGCTTACAGAGTGGGAAGGGCCCTGCAGATCATCAGCTTTCTGTATCCATTCTTTTCTGAAGCCGACTGTTCTAAGAGTGGGTCTGGTTCTCCTTGGATATCACTCTATTCTTAAGCCCTCCTTCCATTTGTAAAAGAAAATCTTACCTTTTACTCATCAGATACCTCACTGAAGAATACAGCTCCAGGCCATAAAGACCCCCCACCCCACCCCATCCCCCAGCACTTTAAAGAAAAGTATTGTTGGGATCTTGCTGTGCTAAGTCGCTTTAGTCATTTCTGAGTCTTTGGAACCCCATGGACTGCAGTGCACCAGGCCGCTCTGTCCATGGGTTTCTACAGACAAGAATACTGGAGCGGGTTGCCATGCCCACCCAGGGGTTGAGCCCACGACTCCTACATCTCCGGCATCAGCAGGCCGATTCTCTTAGCGCCAACCTGGAAGCCACTAAAACCAGGCCTTCACTCTCTGTCCCCAGCTGCCTGTTTCCCACGTTTTCCAAGAGGTGAAAATTTCATGTTTACTTCCAAAATAGCAGTATTAAATGTTCTGGAAATGAACCAGTATTAAGTTAGTGTTGTATTTTAGCTAAGTTAATGTTTATATTTCTTGACCATTTATTCAGAGTTGCAGGAAAAAAAATATTTTCATTAACTTTTGCCAGATGATTATATATTGTCAACCTCTATGTTAAACATAAACACAAATGTCTTGCTCACTGGTAAACTTTTCTGCTCATTTATTTTTGCCGTGTGCTTATTACAGGAATGGCTGGCAAGTGCCACTCTTAAGAATATTAACAACAGGAATTAATGCACCTTTTGTGAGCTCTGAACCTCCTGTGGCCCCAATCATTTTTTCTTTTTTCTTCTGAACTCTGTATTTTGATATCCTGTGAACCCAATATCATTCTAGCCATAAATTATATTCATCCATGGAAATATAAGCTAATTGGGAGAAAAACTCTATTGTCATTAAAAGATGCATTTCCAATAAGAAGTTTATTTGTTACATTCAATAATTTTAACATCAAAATATAAGATATAGTTACGTTATTTGAGCAATTGTGGCTTACTAACTGTAATGATAATTCAATCCAGAAAAAATTTTGAGATTTGGACCATAAGGAAGACTGGATGCCAAAGAATTGATGTTTTCAAACTGTGGTGTTGAAGAAGACTCTTGAGACTTCCTTGGAAAGCAAGGAGGTCAAACCAGTCCATCCTAAAGGAAATCAATCCTGAATATTCAGTTGGAAGGACTGATGCTGAAGCTGAAGCTCCAATACTTTGGCCCCCTGATGTGAAGAACTGACTCATTGGAAAAGGCCCTGATGCTGGGCAAGACTGAAGGCAGGAGGAGAAGGGGACCATACAGGACGAGGTGGTTGGATGGCATCACCGACTCAACGGACATGAGTTTGTGCAAACTCCAGGAGATTTTGAAGAACAGGGAAGCCTGGCAAGCTGCAGTCCATGGGGTTGCAACTGAACAGCAACAACAATTTTTCTTTCATGAAACAAGAACAACTTAAACTTTTCATATTCATATGAAATATGTATTCATAAATACATATTCTTGTTGCAGAGAAGTATGAGTCAATGGTCAGTAAAAGACTTTCAAGCATCCTCATTAAGATACAATTCTGTGATAAATTAAATAAAATGGAAATATAAGATCAAAGTGAAAGTGACAAACTTTCTGCTAAAGAAGAGTTTGTTCACATGGCAGTGGTGGTGGATATCAAGTGAGGATGTGGGTCATTCAAGGGCTTGGTGGGAGCTGGATGGCACACTTCCACCCAGGAAATTGACCTGAGTTTATTAAAAGAGTTTACAAAAATATTGGCGGTATTATGTGAAACCTAACTGAGGGCGAAGGGGCACGGAGGAGCCTAGTCCTAAGGGTGTAAAGTGAAGGAACAGCCACCAGTCAGCGAAAGTGACTTTATCTCAGGAAAGAGCTGCTGTGTAGCAGCTGTGGTCTTGGGTAGAAGATGGAGCAGACCCGTGTTCTAGAAGGATGGAAACCAGGAAGATACAATGCCCAGACCTTACTCTTTTCCTGTTGTCCAATCTTTTGCCAGTGCCTCCCATTGGTCAAACCCCACACAAGTTGGGTTCTAACAATAGATGTGTCGGCAGCCCTTAATCTTTCATTGTTGACGATATTGTGATGTTAGCTTGAGGACGTCTATCATGAGATCGATTCTTTTTTTTTTTCCTTTTCTTTTTTAAAAAATATTTATTTGCATTTACGTATTTATTTGTGCCAGTCTTAGTTGCAACACGAGGGACTTGAGTCGCCACATGCAGTCTCTTCAGTTGCAGCATGTGGGATCTAGTCCCCCAGTTCAGTTCAGTTCAGTCGCTCAGTCGTGTCTGACCCTTTGCGACCCCGTGAATCGCAGCACGCAGTTCCCCAACTAGGGATCAAACCTGGGTCCCCTGCTTTGGTAGCGTGGAGTCTGACCCCCTGGGCCACCAGGACAGTCCCGAGGAACTTCTTTTGTATTTATAGTTTTTTGAAAGGGTTTGTCATGAATTTTGTGAAAAACTTAACTGCATCTACTGAAATAGCTATGTTTTCATTTTTATCCTATTAATAACAATATCGATTGATTATATTATACTATATACAATATAGTATATTTCTATAACCTTATATTTGTTTTTTTTAATTTACATATTTTTTAATTGGTGGAGAATTGCTTTACAGTTTTGTCTTGGCTTCTGCCTCACAGCAGCGGGAATCAGTCCTATATGTTTATTCCTTCTCTCCTGAGCCTCTCTCCACTCCCCGCCACCCCACCCCTGCAGGTCTTCACAGAGCCCCAGACTGGGCTCCCTGTGTTACTTAGCAACTTCCCACTGACTGTTTTACACACGAGCGTGGGTGTATGTCAGTGCTGCTTTCTCAATTTGTCCCTCGCCTTCCTGCGCTGTGTCTGCAGCTTCATTCTCTACTAGGTTCATCATATCATGCAACGATCTGGCAAGGATATTTTCCTGTGCCCTATCACTTATCCATTGTGCTAGTATTATCATACTTAATATTTCCTCACTGTTATAAACCCCATCGTGAGTTTTTGTTGTTTCTGCTTTAAAGATTAAAAAAATTATCTTTTAAAATCAGGAAAAAATCGTTCTTTATATTTCCCAAGAAATTTATCATTTTCATTGTGGGTGGTGGTTTAGTTGCTAAGTTGTCTGACTCTGGTGACCCCATGGACTGTAGCCTTCAGGCTCTTCTGTCCATGGGATTTTTCCCGGAAGGAATACTGGAGTGGGTTGCCATGCCTTCCTTCAGGAAATCTTCCTGACCCAGGGATTGAACCCATGTCTCTTGCATCTCCTGTATTAGCAGGCGGGCTCTTTACCACTAGTGCCACCTGGGACACCCTTCTTGAGTCTTTACTGATATTCAGTGACATGTTTCCACTGTAACCAATGAGGGGGAAAATTAACCCTGGCCCTTTGTAAGCACAGGGAATTTTTTAATCTTACAACTCCCTGGTAATTGTTATTTCTCCACATGTTGTTCCTCCCCCAAATTGTGGAGTTTTATTGTATATACACATGGTTAGCATTCAGCTAAAGACTCAAGACACCTATTCATGTTTCTGGAGCCCTTTCTCTGTGTAGCTTTCTTTTCTCTGATATCCTCCCCCCTTGAAAACTTTAGCTGATCTGGGACCCTGAACTCTCTCTCTCCGACTCAGCGATGCTACGAAGCTCTTCTTGAGCCTTCACTCTCTGGACTTCAGGTTTACAAATTACTTCCAGGTACGCACTCCAGTATTCTTGGGTTTCCCTGGTGGCTCAGCTGGTAAAGAATCTGCCTGCATTGTGGGAGACCTGGGTTCGATCCTGGGTTGGGAAGATCTCCTGGAGAGAAGGGAAACGCTACCCATTCTGTTATTCTGGCCTAGAGAATTCTATACAGTCCATGGGATCGCAAAGAGTAGGACACTTTCCCTGAGCAACTTCTGCACTTTCCAGGTAGTTGAAAGACCCACTCTATTTTCTCTCTCCCCCCGCCCCCCCTGTCCCCCCACCTCCCCCGCCCGCCCCCGCCCCCGCTGGCCCACCGACCGCCCGGGATCACAGTCCTGTGCTGCCACTTAGCTGATGTCTTCAGACAGCTGTCTCATATTTTCTTCAATTTTCTGGTTGTTTATGGCAGGACAATAAATCTGGAGCCTCTTACTGTCTTATGGTTGGAAGCTAAAGGTTCTGTGTCTTCTTTGATTTTTTTCCTCTTACCTCCGCCTCTGTGTTGTTTGTATTCCCTCCCAAGTCATATCACGGCAGTTCCTCTCACTGGACACCTCCTTCCTATTGCTTCAGTCCACAGTTACTTGCTTCCTCAGTAATCATAAAACTCTTCACCTAGTCTTCCTACTTCTCGACTCCATCTCCCAATCCCACCGTCACTCCCTTTGCCAGAATGATCTTCTTTGAACTCTTCTAATTGTGATTGTTAAACCTCATTTAAAACCTTCAGTGACTCTACTCGGTAGCAGAGTAATTAAACTGTTTTTTTATGTTGGTGTTAAAGCAACTTTATGCTCTTCTCTTTTGAGTTCGTCTGCCATTACTTCCCTTCATTTACCTCTTTATATAGCTTTTTCTACTAGATTTTCTCTTCCCTACGTAGTAACATTCTTCCTATCTTTGTGATCAAGACAAAACTGAATGTCTTTCATGATGTCCTGCTGGATCTCATTTGATAAAGTATCCCCATCCTTCTCTGAATTCGGAGAGTAATTTGTTCATGCCTCTCCTGAAACTTTTGACTTTGCCCACCTCTATCACAGTTCTTTATGACTCAGTGCTGTGGACATCAAGTATTATTTACTGTGGTTTCTGCCCCCCTCTGCCCCATTTTCTTTCTTATAACAAATGATGAAAGTGAATTTCCTTGACTTAGTGGCAAATAAAGTGTTGCTGAAGATATTACTGCCTGACTTAACATCTTGTCATTGAAAAGTCCTCTTTCCTTCCAGTTGGCTTCTTTGACTCCAGAACCGAAGTCTAGTGTTAACCTTTCAACTCAGATAAGGTTGAAAACAAGCCTTATGTGGCATAGTCTGTGTTAGCTCCATATTACCATTGGGTGTCATGCATCACGTGTCAATAATTTGATATGTTGTTGTTTCCACCCCTTTTGCATCCTAAGTTGTGTCCACCTCTTTTGTGACCCCATGGACTGTAGCCCGTCAGGCTCTGCTGTCCATGGGATTTCCCAGACAAGAATATAGGAGTGAGTTGCCGTTTCCTTCTCCAGGGGATCTTCCTGACCTGTGGATTGAACTCGCATCTCCTTCATTGCAAGTGGATTCTTTACCAACTGAGCCACCAGGGAAGCGCCTTCCTTACTTTTATTTATGTCCGTATTTATGCCTTGAGATGTGTGTATTTCTCACTAGATTGTCAGCTCTACACAAATAAGGCTTTTATTAGCCCTTTAGTACAGTGCTTTGTATATACAATTAGAAATACTATAATAGAATTATAAGAACTCTGTTTTCTGAGACATGCAGACGTTCACACTTTGGTTTACTGAGTGAGCATGGACCGTCACATATTAACAATGTGATGTGTATATGATTTTAGCTAGTGCTCAATATGTGTGAAATTATATACAAAATTTGAATATAAAAATGCTAAGGTCTCACTGACTGTTACCTGCTTCATGTCAGAAAATAATATCAGAATATTAGTTCCAATACGTATAGCCTACATCTGATAGAGATCCTTTAATTTTTTTCTCAAATTAAAAGGATTCAATTTTCTCTAGAAAATGCTTGTTTCTCTCAACCTCATTAGGAAAACATTTTCTGCATACTTTGCCTAAAATTACCTTGTTTTTCGTTTTAATTACACAACTCCAAATCACTTTTCCTCATTAGTATTTGATAATTATAAGCACAGAAGCAAATATAAGAACAAGAAGTACATGAGCAGTGCAGCCATGCATTTTCTCCTTCTCTCTGTTGAGAGCATTGATGAAGTGCATTTAATTTCAATCTGCTGAATGACCACGTTCATAATTCGTGTTCATTTCCATTCCAGGATGATTTCTTTCCAATTTGATTCAATATACATAATTTTTCCTTAAGCATACATGTCCACATTCCTTTAAACTTGTTTTTGTCTGGGGAAGGAGGAAAGAAATTAACACTCACTTTGTATCTCCTTTTGACACAGCCTGTTTTTGGCACTTGACACATATTACCTCATTTGATTCTGTGTACAATCTTGGGAAGCTGGAATTATTATTCTTATTCTAAAGATGAAAAACTGATGGCTAGAAACCAACATGCCCAAGATTGTTTAATTAGGAAATGGCAGAGCCAGAATTCAATAAAACCCTCCTCTTTTGGTTATTGGTTTTAATGATACTCTGTTGTTTATTTTCAAGCAAAGATTTTGCAAGAAATTCACAGGAATCTAGAAAGTTATGAACTTAAAAAAAATTGGTTTATCTAGTAGTGCGGGTGAAGTCCATGTGTTAAAATGTTTCTCAGAACATGACACTTGAACACGTTCCATGCTAGAGTTTTGTGATGTCTCCAGATTTGCTGACATGTAAAGATAGACTTCAAAGGGAAGCATTCTGAAATCTCATTGTGAAATTATTTCTATGTGGGCTCTTGATTTTTTTTTTTTAAAGACAGTGATCAGTTCAGTCAGTTCAGTTGCTCAATTGTGTCCTACTCTTTGCGACCCCATGGACTGCAGCATGCCAGGCTTCCCTGTCCATCACCAACTCCTGGTGTTTACTCAAACTCTTGTCCATTGAGTTAGTGATGCTATCCAACCATTTCATCCTCTGTCATCCCCTCTCCTCCCACCCTCAATCTTTCCCAGCATTGGGGGATTTTCCAGTGAGCCAGCTCTTCACATCAGGTGGCCAGGGTATTGGAGCTCTTCACATCAGGTGGCCAGGTTATTGGAGCTCTTCACATCAGGTGGCCAGGGTATTGGAGTTTCAGCTTCAACATCAGTCCTTCCAGTGAATATTCAGGACTGGTTTCCTTTAGGATGGACTGGATTGATCTCCTTGCAATCCAAGAGACTCTCAACACCACAGTTCAAAAGCATTAATTCTTCAGTGCTCAGCTTCCTTTATAGTCTGACTCTCACATCCATTCATGACTACTGGAAAAAAAATAGCTTTGACTAGATAGACCTTTGTTGGCAAAGTAATGTCTCAGCTTTTTAATATGCTGTCTAGATTGGTCAAAACTTTTCTTCGAAGGAGCAAGAGTCTTTTAATTTCATGGCTGCAGTCACCATCTGCAATGATTTTGGAGCCCAAGAAAATAAAGTCTGTCACTGTTTCCATTGTTTCCCCATCTGTTTGCCATGGAGTGATGGGACAATGCTTTTGAACTGTAGTGTTGGAGAAGACTCTTGGGAATCCCTTGTACTGCAAGGAGATCCAACCAGTCCATTCTGAGGGAGACTAGCCCTGGGATTTCTTTAGAAGGAATGATGCTGAAGCTGAAACTCCAGTACTTTGGCCACCTCATGCGAAGAGTTGACTCATTGGAAAAGACTTTGAGGCTGGGAGGGATTGGAGGCAGGAGGAGAAGGGGACGACAGAGGATGAGATGGCTGCATGGCATCACTGACTTGACAGACGTGAATCTGAGTGAACTCCGGGAGTTGGTGATGGACAGGGAGGCCTGGCGTGCTGCAATTCATAGGGTCGCAAAGAGTTGGACACGACTGAGCGACTGAACTAAACTGAACTGATGGGACCAGATACCATGATCTTAGTTTTTGAATGTTGAACTTTAAGCCAACTTTTCCACTCTCCTCTTTCACTTTCATCAAGAGAGTCTTTAGTTCTTCACTTTCTGCGATAAGGGTGGTGTCATCTGTGTATCTGAGGTTATTGCTATTTCTCCCAGCAATCTTGATTCCAGCTTGTGCTTCATCCAGCCTGGCATTTCTCAAGATGTACTCTGCATAAAAGTTAAATAAGTAGGGTGACAATATACAGCCTTGACATATTTCTTTCCTGATTTCTTAATTGGGAAAAGCAGTGACAAATTGATCTTAAAAGCCAACTGAGAATTCAAGTAGGTAGAAGCCATCTGTGCACTTACCATCACCCACAAGCATGTTAGGTTCTGGGTGACAGTCGTGGAGACTGAGATCACATTCATTTCCACTCCCAGCAATTCAGTTTCATCAAACAAGCCACAGGTTTCCCCAAGGAATTTTGCTTAGCTGGGTTGTAAGTTGCTCCTTTTGGAATTAAGTCTCTAAGCATCCCACTGAGAGGCTATATACTATGTGCTATGATGATACTTAGGGTTGCTCTTGTCTTAGTGACAACTTTAAGAGTGAAGCACTACCTAGGAATTACTGGAATCAGCTCTAGAAAATATAAGTTATAATTTCAAAGTAGTTATGTGAACTCAGTCAAGTCACTTAACCCTTGATTCCTAATCTTGGCTTTTTCTTCCACAAAATAAAGAAATTGAACAACAGCATCACCAAAAGAAGTTTCCTTTTTTAAATTATTTTTTTTTCCCAAGGGAAAAAGTAATAATGTAATGAAAAAAATATTTAAATTATACAGAAGAAACACGATAAAAAAATAATTCTCCCATTCTGGCCTCCTGGCCTTTCTTTGATGCAACCACTATTAACAGATTGTGACTGTCTTGGTGCATATTTCTATGCCTATACAAATAGATACACATATGGCATATAGTCGTATGTGTATGCTATGCACCATTTTTTTTTCTTTTTAATCTCAAATGGGAATATACTGTACTCACGGTTCACCCCAATTTTATAAAATGGCATACATCTTGAAGATGTTTCCATATCATCATATTCAGATCTATTCTGTTACTTTTAGTGATTACATACTATGTCTTTGTGGATATGCCATGATTTATTTAATCAGTTTTCTAACGATGGACATTTACGTTTGCCACAGTGGGTGTACTTGTATATATGATACTGCAAGATTACAAAGGCAAAAAGATACATGAAACGGACTCCTAGAAATGAAATTACTGGTTCAAATTCTTTCAAAAAATGATTTTAGGATATTATACAACGGATTTTTAAAAACATAATAACCTCTTTGAAAAAAGTTCACAGATTTATAAAAATTCAAATAAACAAGAATAAAATAAGAAAACAAGTTATTCTAATTCACAATGATTTAGAAATTACTGTTTTTTATATTAGTTGAATAACAGATATTTATTAATGTTTATGTAGAAAGCTAGATAGATAAAATTTCATTCAAAAGGACTGTGATATATGTGCAAACTTTAAAAATGTGTTGCCTGTGTTTTTATTTGGATCTAACAGAATAAAATAAAACTGAGGTAAAGCTGAAGGAATTTCTAAATATTAGATAATTGTTTCATTACCACGAGAGATATTAGTTTCTTAAAATCCTCCCTAAAGTTAAAATGGAAGATTGCAAAAACACTGAGGATGGAATCTACTCTGAATACGGTATTCCACTTTGCTTCCTCAGCAGCACCTGGCTCCAGAATTTGTTGTTTAGAAAAATTTTGTTGAGTTCTGTAACTTCACAGTCTAGTCTATAATAATCATTACCTCACTTTTGGTCATATTTTTATATTTAATGGGTTCAGAACTCATATTTTTAAAAACCATGGCTTTTCTATTTTTGAGTTTTCTTTTTTGATTTATTTCTTGATTACCTGGATTTAATTGGCATTATTACTTTTTGAAGAAGGAGTCAAATTACTATTTTTCTAGGTGTTTGAATGCTTGAGAACACGACTGAGTTGTTTTTATAAACACAGGACAAATTGGCCAAGTGTATTATGCTTATGTTTTTCATTTGCCCTCAGAATTTTCTAGGCATTACTGTCTTACAGACTAGAGAGTTGCAGTGGAAATTGTCTGACTTCCCCTTTTTACCATGGAAATGACTTGCTTTTGCTGTGTACATACCTGAGCTTTTTTTTTTTTTCACACTATAATTTGAAACTTTGGACATGTCTTGATGTAATTTTTCTTCTGTCAGATTTTCTTAGAATATGATGTACGTGGAAGATCTGCACATCTGCTTCTTCCTTCATTACAGGGGAATTTTTCTTACGTTGTCTTTTGCAATACTTTTCTCTCATTGGTCACATTTTCTAATCTGACATAATTGTTTTCTGTTGGCTCATTTTTCGGTCCTCCGTGTCTACTGTCTTCTCTCTAAGCTTTGTTTCTTGCGCAGTTTGTCTGTAGCTGTTAGCACCAGCAATTTGATTTTCAGGCATGTAGAACTTTCTCTTGCTGCTTCTAACATTTCTATTAAATCTGGAATGCTGCTTTTTGGTTCTCAGGTTTTTTCCCCAACTATGTACATGCCCTTTACTCCTCATTTTGTATGTTTTGTTATATTTTTCCCTTTCACTCTTATTGGAATTAATTCATATTATTATTAAGTTTTCTTCTTCCTTTCATTGTGTGTTTTTTTTTCCCCACAAGGAGTTTTAAATGTCTTTTATTAAGTTCAAATACCTCAATTCTTTCTACTTCCTAGAGATGGTGCCCATCTTTCCATTACTGAACTTCCATAGGGAGCGGAGGAGCCTCTGTGTTCATGGGTTTCTGTTGTCACTATTTTCCCAGTCTCCTTACCCACCTCCTCAATATGTTTCTCTCTAAACTAGGAAATATTTATGAGATTAAAAAAAAATTTTGTCTTCTAGCATTTTCCCTGGAGAAGGCAATGGCACCCCACTCCAGTACTCTTGCCTGGCAAACCCCATGGACAGAGGAGCCTGGTGGGCTGCAGTCCTTGGGGTCGCTAGGAGTCAGACACGACTGAGTGACTTCACTTTTACTTTTCACTTTCATGCATTCGAGAAGGAAATGGCAACCCACTCCAGTGTTCACGCCCGCAGAATCCCAGGGACGGGGGAGCCTGGTGGGCTGCCGTCTCTGGGGTCGCACAGAGTCGGACACGACTGAAGCAACTTAGCAGCAGCAGCAGCATTTTCCCCTTGTTTCACTTCTGGGCCTTGAAAGAATGGTGATAAGAGATGAGGGCAGCGTCAACATCTTTTACTTACTTTGTTGGCCACAACATTTTGAAGATTATGGTATGAAGTCCTTATTTCTTTTCCTTGGCTATTTGCTGCTGATACATTTTTTTTAAAACCTTTTTTTGAGAGTTCTTATTGCTCATTTTGTTAGATATGTGTATGGGGATCATTTAGTCTGGTAGTGCCATTTATATAAAAAATGCTGTCCATTGCAGATATTGGGAATTATCTTCCAAAACAGTAGCACCAACATGCATTACATTGAAAGAGACTGTGCAAATGGGAGCTACCAGGCTTCTCAGTCTTTGCTAATGAGATATGTATTATGTTACTGTTTTCATGAACAATTCTTGTGAATAAGTTCAGGTGGAAATTCACTTTCTTCTTGATTTGTAAGAGCTCTTTATCTGTTGTGTGCAAAGGCTTTTGCAGATATTCTCCCCAGATTATTATTTTTAGTTTTGACTTTGATGCTGATATCGTTGTTCATATTAATTGTTAATTTCTATGGCACCAAATGATACATTTCTTTTATTTTCTGACTTTTGTGACTTGCTGAGAAAGGCATTCCTCAAGACTGGATTTTTCTGGGGGGAATATGCCCCACGTGGAATTTTGGTTCACGGATCAGGGATGGAACCCGAGTCCCTGTAGTGGAAGCATGGGCACCTTAGCCAGTGGACCACCAGGGAAGTTCCAAGACTAGATTTTTAAAAATATTTTCTTGAGCAGAAAAAATAGATTCCTGATCTTCACCCCACCCCCACCCCTACCACTTGCCAGGCACTCAGACACACACACACGCTGCTAAGCCTGAATCTAAGGGCAAGAAACTTAGCACATGTATTTTAAAAAGCTTTCCCTGGCTGATTAACCTCCAATTAAAATAAATAAATTTATTTAATTAAAAAAATACAAATAAATAAATAAATAAAAAGCTTTCCCTGGCTGAGACTCACTGGGCCTTGATAGTCTCTACTGTATTGATATCCTCAAATAGGAAAGTAACAAATATTTTATGAGGGCAAATGTGCACTACAGGCATTAATTTAAGAAAATTTATATTTGCAGTTCAGGACTTCATAGCTAACGTAGAGAGATTGTATAAAGTATAATTTATTTCCACAGTTGAAAGAAAAATGGTAAAATTTAATGATCTCCTTTGTTGGAAGACTTTGTTGAGATCAGACTATCAACAAAAGATAATCAGAAGGACAAATACTCCTTCAGAGTATTAAAAGATATTTGGAGAAAAGCATGAAACAAGAATGAGTTCTTGCTAGACTGGAAGCCAAGCAGATCAAAGGGACTAGAAAGGGAAGAAGGGGGAAAATGAATATTTACTAGAGCCTCATTGTCACTGTTATCTCAGAAACACGTTTTATCAAAGGGAAAAAAAAAGCTTGGTAAAATGATTACAGACATGTGCCATCCCATCCTCTGAAGCGGTTCTATTAGAATATCCTGTAGTTTTCGAGGATGTTTCATAGACAGGATATCATTTCTGTTCAAAATGATAAGGTGGAGAACATGAAGCCAAGTGAAATTAGCCAAGTGGCAGAACATTCGCATATAAAATAATTTATAGTTCACCATAAATGTTGTGAAATCTGGGACATGTACAATGCTGAGTTATGAATTCAGCCCTTGTTAATGTTTCCTTTGCAATATGTGATGGGAAACAGCTATTAAAAATACTAGCGTCACTATTTATTCAAAGATTCCACATCACCAGAATAAATTGCCTAAGAGGAAACATCTTGTTCGTAATGATTTGGAATACAGAGCTTAAAGTTTCATGCACGGAATGTTTAGCTTTATAATAAGGAAGCATTCATAATATGTGTGTGATATTTGTTAGCGCTAAAGATATAGCTAAATGTTTTATGAAAGAACTATTGTGCACTTGATTTTACAATAAACAGTTAAAACTCCTGGAGTAGATTTGATGCAAGTGGAATGTTTGCTTAGATTTAGCAGCGAGGAATACTGTAAATAATTCATGGGGTATAATTTGACTCCATATTTCTCTGGCCTTTGAGGTCTGTGGATCTGTCTTTTTTCCCCCATGTAACTATTTTCTCCTTCAGGTAGGAGTTCCTTATGGTTTGCAGTTCAGCTCTGGGGCCAACTGGAAAGTAAATTCAGATCAGCTGATGAGAATGTGTGTGATAGATCAGAGGGAATCTTGTGTCTTCTTGTGGACACAGTCTCGGAGGCCTTCGGAGGTACCACCTTACTCCCTTCTTTGAGAAAGATGATGAAAACGAAGAGGAGGAGGGCTGATCTCAGATGGTGCCCGTTGGTTCTTGTTTTTCAGTGGCAGAGGTCTCTGTCTCCAACTTCCTTTCCAGCAAACCAGGCGTAATTAGGTGAGAAGTTTAAAGTGAGACCAAAAAAGTTAAAAATCTGGTGACTTAGGGCCATTGCCCAGCATCATTGCAACTGATGTGCTCAGTTGCTCAGTCAAGTCTGACTTGTTGAGACCCCATGCACTGTAGCCCGCCAGGCTCCTCTGTCCATAGTATTGCCCAGGCAAGAATCCTGGAGTGGGTTGCCGTTGCCTGCTCCAGGGGATCTTCCCGACCCAGGGATCGAAGCTCCCCCATCTCTTGCATCTCCTGCATTGGCGAGCAGGCCATGGCACGGGATTCATTGTTCATTACTGACTTCAACTGTGATGCCCAAGGCCATCTCTAGGGACTGTGAAGGGCTCTACCCTTCTTCCCTTGGCAATAATATTAAGGTAAAATCAGGTCCCAGAGAAGACTGGGGGCAGCCTTGAAGGGGAAATGGAGAAAATGTGAAGGGTGAGTGCAACCATTCTCCTGAGTGTGACTGAGGGCTTCACAGAGCTTTAGTGTTCCCAAGGCCACCTTCTTAGCCACCAGCTTCCTTTGAGAATAATTCTTGGCTACTTTCCTTACTTTCACATAAGTTATTAGGAATCTAAATTTTTTTTCCCATTGTAGTGATTTAGTCAGTTCAGTCACTCAGTCGTGTCCATCTCTTTGTGACCCCATGGACTGCAGCACGCCAGGCTTCCCTGTCCTTCACCATCTCCTGGTGCTTGCTCAAACTCATGTCCATTGAGTCGGTGATGCCATCCAACCATCTCATCCTCTGTCGTCCCCTTCTCCTCCTGCCTTCCATCTTTCCCAGCATCAGGGTCTTTCCCAATGAATCCGTTCTTCGCATCGCGTGGCCAAAGTATTGGAGTTTCAGCTTCAGCATCAGTCCTTCCAATGAACACCCAGGACTGATCTCCTTTAGGATGGACTGGCTGGATCTCGTTGCAGTCCAAGGGATTCTCAAGAGTCTTCTCCAACACCACGGTTCAAAAGCATCAGTTCTTCCATGCTCAGCTTTCTTTCTGTTAGTGATTGTCAAACTCTAATGAGGTGCTTGATTATTTTGTTTCTTTGATTTGTTTTTGATGTTTCTTTGGACATTGTTTAGAGAGAACCTATCCATTACATGCAGTGTGAGTCCACAGATGTTTTTCCTTTCCAATATGAGTTGTGTTGAAGTAGGCTTCTGAGAGGGGCTTCCCAGGTGGTGCCTGTGATAAAAAACCTGCCTGCCGATGCAGGAGATGTAAGAGACACTGGTTCGATCCCTGGGTTGGGAAGATCCCCTGGAGTGGGGCATGGCAACCCACTCCCAGTATTCTTGCCTAGAGAATCCTGTGGACAGAGGAGCCTGGCAGTGTACAGTTTGTAGGGCTGCCAAGAGTGGGACACCACTGAAGTGACTTAGCATGCACGCAGGCTTCTGAGAGGGTGACTGCCAGGCCATTCCTCCCCACTTCACCCTCCAACACAAACACACAGAGGGAAGACTACTCTCCAAGGCCTGCAGGAAGGGAATAACTTCCACTAAGGGATAAATCAGAGGAGAAACAATCGTTTAGGAAGATGTTTATATCAAGGGCACTAAAACTTTAGTAAGAATAGTGCATAAACCCTTCCTTACCTGCCTTCACGTGTCTGCGATGGGGAATGGTGGACTGAAAAGTGTGTTTCCTCCG
This sequence comes from Capra hircus, assembly GCF_001704415.2. Classification (NCBI taxonomy): domain Eukaryota; kingdom Metazoa; phylum Chordata; class Mammalia; order Artiodactyla; family Bovidae; genus Capra; species Capra hircus. The sequence continues at coordinate 55,400,759 of NC_030831.1, forward strand.
TGAGCATCCTCCAGATAGGATGCAGTTAACAACTGCTCTGGGAGCCAGGTGAGGGGAAATTCTCGCCTTGGCTCCAACACCAATTAGCTTGTGAAGTTGGCCCTTCCCCCGTCCAGCTTCCTGAGGCATCAGCTGATTCTAAAATCCTTTCCAACTTAAGTCTCCTCTTGTTCGAGGCAAGTGTTTCCTGAATTGCAGTCAGATGTATCCCAAAAGGGCCAGCATGGAGCTCCCAGCCTTCAGTGGAAGAAAATGTGTTCCTTTTAATGGTTTCTGTACCTGGATGTGGGCCTGTAGAGAACAAAGAATTCTGTTGGGGGAAATCTAGAAAGCGGGATTTTACTGAAGTAGAGAGCCTAGAAGGGACTTCCCTGGCAGTCTAGGAGTTAAGACTTCCCTTCTGGGGCTTTCCTGGTGGCTCAGTGCTATAAAGTCTCCCTGCCATTGCAGGAGACGTGGGTTCGATCGCTGGTCCCGGAAGGGCCACGTGCTGTGGAGCAACTAAGCTCTTGTGCCACAACGACTGAGCCTATGCACCCTAGAGCCGTGCTGCACAACAAGAGACACCACCATGCGAGAGACCCGCACACCATGACTAGAGAAGACCCACCACTGCCAAACAAATAAATAAATAAAATTGCATACAAAAAACCCCCACCTTCCAACACAGGGGGTGTGGGCACAATCCGTGGTCGGGCAGCTAAGAACCCACGTGCCTTGTGGCCCACCCCCACCCCCCCAAAAAAAACCAAAAAATATACAAAGAGGCACTGTTGTAAAAAATTCAGTAAAGACTTCAAAAAATGGTTCATGTTAAAAAAAAATTTTAAAAAAAGAATAGAGCCCAGAAGAGGAATGTATCAGTACCATGAGACTATCTTGGTGCTCCTACATCGTGGAAGGCACGTTACATGGTATCGTACCAGAAGGGTTCCATAGGCCACAGGATGACCCTTCGGTGCTTTCACACTGTGAATGTCATTGTTCTGTTGCCTTTAAGAAATGACCTTCACATGTGTTGACCTGCAGACCACCTCAGCTCGGCCAAGCCACCTTCAAAAGCACTCCCTTGTTCCTTCAAGACCCATAGAACTCCCTCTCCCGGTCTTGACTCCTAATCACCAGAGTGCAATCATCTAACACAATCAGTCAGACCAAGACCAAATTCCTTTAAGTAAGTGAAAAGAAAATGATGTTTAAAAAGAGAGAGAGGAAAGAAGGATTCAGCAGGTAAATCATCATTTCAGGCCAGGAACCAAAATGGAGGCACTGACATATTCCAAAACCCAAGATGTCAAGAATCTGCATGTTATCTTGAGAATCCTTAGGAATGTATTAATGCTCGGAGAACTCTCCGCTAAAAGCAAGGTATTTGCCCAGACAGGGCCACCTGCAGCTCTGCTTTGTAACATTTTCTCCCAGAAGCCAGAAACTTGGGTTCTGAACCAGGGCAGAGGCTCACATGCCTCTTTCTGAGCCCCTGCTTTGTAAGACAACACTGTGATTTTCTTTGGAGCATGTCCACTGGGGCGCTGACCAGGATGGAACCTATTTAGCTCATAAGTCCTGACAGTTTCATAGCCAAAAGGTGGGTTAAAAGGCAGTTCATCAAAGTTCAAATCATGATAAGAGCCCTAGCATGAAATGGGAGGCTGGACTTGCCATAAAGAGAGGTATTATTTTGGGAAAGGTTGGCATGTTTATGATTCTTGAGGCTATGTGAGCTCAATTTTTCCCCTTAAACATCTGCCACAGGTGCTGGGGAAACACTGCTTGTATTTTTGTATGAAAGTGGTGTAAATAATGTCCACTTTCAATAAACCTTTAAAACCAAAACAGCTGCCATTTGGGGCTTAAAAACAACTTGTGACTTCCCGTAAGTCTGAGTGACCTTATCACCATTCTCTAACATTAAAAAATGTTACCCTCATCCCCTCCGCACCACCCTACCTTTGGTCTGTAGCCTGTAAAGTTCATAGCCCTTGACTCTGTTTTTCAGAATTCATGGCATTGGTTTTAAGAGATAAATAAACTACTTGTCCTAGATCTTTAGAGGGGGTTCTGAAGCTGGAGCACGTACTGCTGTCTGGGGAAGATGACATACTCTGCTTTGTGATTTAAAAAAAAAAAAAAAACACAAAAAACCAACTCTTTAAAAAACTCCAGTACTCAGAAGGGCTTTAAAAAAATGTGTGTGACTCTTTGTTGCTGTGTTGTTTGTTATATGTTATAAGTCACAACAGCTTGGACTTTATCTTCTAAATTCTTCTGTGATTTCCTAAAGATCTGACCCAGGACAGGAAGCAATCTACAAAGCCGATGCATGTAATAGATATTACCTTATGAGTTTTCAGGCCTTTATATGTGTTTTCTTTCTTAGCCACAGCAAATTTCCTTTTTTCAGCTGCAGTAGCTTCAAAAGTTTTCCCTTCAGCAAGTTCTTCTTGTGCCGTGGGAGCAGGTTGGGTACATCCAAAGGGATGATGGATTTCTCCTCTCACTTTTAACACAAATAATGCGGTTTACCTCTTTTAAGACTTTATTTCTGAAGATAAGATGGGAGGGACTTCCCTGGAAGTCCAGTGGTTAAGACTCCATGCTTGTGGTGCAGGGGGCGTGTGTTTGATCCCTATTTGGGGAGAGAAGACCCTACATGCCACATGGCACAGCCAAAAAAAATCTGTAACAATAAAAATTTAAAAAAATATGTGAAATGATGGAAAAAGAGAATCCAGAACATTTTTACACATTGCTGCTGCTGCTGCTAAGTTGCTTCGGTTGTGTCTTACTCTGGGCAACCCCATAGACGGCAGCCCGCCAGGCTCCCCTCATCCCTGGGATTCTCCAGGCAAGAACACTGGAGTGGGTTGCCATTTCCTTCTCCAATGCATGAAAGTGAAAAGTGAAAGCGAAGTCGCTCAGTCGTGTCCGACTCTTAGTGACCCCATGGACTGCAGCCTACCAGGCCCCTCTGTCCATGGGATTTTCCAGGCAAGAGTACTGGACTGTGCTGTCATTGCCTTCTCCGCTTTACACATTATGGAATTTGATATGTGTACATGGACTCTTTCATAGCTTAATACTCAATAGATTAGATAGCTGGAACTTCACAGGTGACTCAGTGGTAAAGAATCGACCTGCCATGCAGGAGATGGGGTTTCTATCCCTGGGTCGGGAAGATCCCCTGGAGGAGGAAATGGCACTCCAATATTCTTGCCTGGGAAATCCCATGGACAGAGAAGCCTGGTGGGCTGTAGTCCGTGGGGTCACCCAGAGTCCAGACACGGCTGAGTGACTGGTGCAGCACACACATTAGGTGGTTGAATGGAAGCCTGTTAACTAGAATCACTAGTTGACCTGGTTGAGATCCCTGGTCCTGCTGACTGAGCCTGGGTGGCCTCCACTGGGGTAGTTTTGCTCCCCTGATTCCAGGGGTCACTTGGCAGTGTGGTTCGCTTGTGATAATATTGGGAGAGGATGCTCCTGCCTCTAGTGGGAAGAGGCAAGGGAGACCACCCAGAGCCCCGCAGCATAGCTCTCACAATGAAGAATTCGCTCATTAAATGTCAGCAGTGCTGAGGCTGAGAAGTTCTGGGGGAGAAAAGTGACGCTGGGGTAAACACAGGGTTAAGGGCTGAGAGTTAAAGAGGGTATGAGAGATTAATTTGAAGACTACTATCTTCACATGCCAGGTCCTAGTCCATCATCACACAAGAAAGAGAACGCTTCTTCAAGGCACCAGAGGAGACGCTTATGCAACGGGAGACTCGGGGAGCACTCCAGTCTCCAGGGAGTACTCCAGAGAGGACTCCAGAGCTCCGTGTTGTTTTTCCCCTTCTTCCAGAAATTGCTAAGCGGCAGAACCGAGGAACGATACTTGGATCATTTGCAGAGCAACTCCATTGCCCACTCCCTTGTTTTTTTCTAACTTGTTATAACACTTGTTTAATGTATAAAATATAAACTAAATGGTAGCCACTTAAATATTAATAATATGAAAGTGTCTACGGTAAAACACCTTCTTCTCCCCTCTCTTCAATCAAGCCCCCACTTTGCTGATGTCACATTACATCAGCTGTAGATTCTGTAGAAACTGTAGATTTGTGAGTGGAATTTTGCTTTACACTCTGCCCCCAAGTAATGCATTACTCTGAATTTTTTTCTTTTTCTTTTGACAAAGATGGGGTAGATGCTTTTGGAACTTAACTCATTTGAATTGACCTTGTAAGTTTTAAAATTGGCTGTATAATATCCTGTAGAATCATTGTACCCTTATTCACCCAAACTTTCCTCCCCACTTTTGATCAGCATTCCTATTGTATCTAACTTTTTGCCGTGGCAAACAGTGAAACAGTGATCACCTGTGTACATACAGCTTCAGTACTTGCACACTCACCACTTGGCATCCACCATCTTCTCAGACAAACCTGTGAACGTTGAAGTCCTTATATAAAATGTTACCTAGTATTTGCATGTAACCTCCTCACATCCTCCTGTCTCCTTTAAATCATCTCTAGAGTACTTATAACATCTAATACAATGTAAATGCTGTGTAGATATTTGCCACGAATGGCAAATTCAAGTTCTGCATTTTGGAATTTTCTGATTTTTTTTTTTTTTCATATTTCCAATCCATGTTTGGTTGAATCCCTGAATGTAAAATCCAGGGATACAGAGAGCCAAATGTACTCTTATTTACTAAATAGTATTCTTATTTCTGTTGGATTCAAAATGGGATGGCTAAGAGAAAGGTAATACATTTTTTAATCTAAAAATTATTGCTGTATTTCTTCAGATGTTTTAATAATGTGACATCAATGAGGTATGAGTGCTTACTTCCCCAGAATTTTGCCAGTAAAAGTTGTTAGTAATCATCTTAATTATTTAATAGGATCTAGTATGCTACCATCATATATGTGCAAAGATATCCTAATATCATAAAATAGTCACTATAGTTTCTTGTGTTATATTTGTGTGTATATATATATATACACTCACATATATACATATTTTTTTTTTAGTCTAGACTTTATGTATGATGTGAAATAAAGGCCTAATTCTATTTTCTTCAAATAGAAAACCAGTTGGCACAAACTATTGTATAACCTATCATGTTCCCATAGATTTAAATATGATCTTTATCACATACATTGTTTCCATAATACCAGTGTTTGTTTCTGATCATTTAATTATATTACACTGGTTATTTTCACCTCTGCCGTTAGCACACAGAGTCTTACCACACTGTCCAACTCTTATAGCTTTATAATAAATTTTGATATCTAGTAAAACAAGTTGCTTTTTTATTCTATTGTTTCAAAATACACATAACACAAAACTGCCCATTTTACATGTTTAATTGTAAAGTTCAGTAGCCTTAAGACATTCCCATTGTTGTGCAACCATCACCACTGTTCATTGCCAGAACTTTCTCATCTTTCCCAACTGGAACTCTGTCCTCATTCATCACTAACTCCCCGATTTCTCCATCCCCCAGCCACTGGCAGCTGCCACTCTGCTTTCTGTCTCTATAAAACAATGGACCACTCTTGCTGCCGTTGTTTAGTCACTCGGTCTCTGGCTCTCTGCGACCCCATGGGCTGCAGCCCTCCAAAGTCCTCCTTCCATGGGATTCTCCAGGGAAGAATACTGGAGTGGGTTGCCATTTCCTTCTCCAGGGGGTCTTCCCAACTCAGGGATTGAACCCGGGTCTCCTGCACTGCAAGTGGATTCTCTGCCACTGAGCCACCAGGGAAACCTTACTATTCTAAGGAACTAATATAAATGAAATCATATAATATTTGTCCTTTAGTGACTGGCTTATTCACTTAGCATGATGCCCATGAGCTTCTGTGGTGCTTCAGATAATAAGGAATCTGCCTGCAAGGAGAGATACCTGGCTTCAGTCTTGGCACCTTATAAAAAATCATTTGACCGCATCTGTGAGTGTTTATTTCTGGGCTCTGTATTCCATTCCATCGGTCTGCATGTCTATCTTTATGCCAGTGCCACTCAATTTTGATTACCATAGCTTTAAAGTAAGTTTTTATCTTGTTATTAAAATGTATTTATTTTCCAAAAGTATCATGCCTTTTCTTGCTCACTTTCCCTTCAGATTGAAGTTCGGAGTCCTGTCTCAATTGATATTTTGAGCATTAATGTGTAGACTAATTTGAAAATAACTGACTTTTAGTTTTGCAATATTGGTTTTTACCATTCACAATTATGCTAGTTTCTCTTTTTAGTGAGATTATTTTGTGGCTCTGAGGAAAATTTTTAATTTGCATCCATGTCTTGCATATTTCATATTAGTTTTATTTCATGTATGAGTTCTTAATTTTATCTTTCTTAGTTCTGTTGGTTTTTAATGGAATTTTTTCCATTACATTTTTTTAAAATTGATTATTGTTAGTGTTGAGAACAGATTATTTTTGAATTTTGTTGTTTTATCTGCTAATTGAACTCTCTTACTTGTTTGAATATTATTCCATGGCTTTTCTCTGTTTTTTTGGTATGTTAGATAATCATATTGTCCACCAGTAATGAAATTTTACCTTTTCAGTTCCATTATTTGTATCATTTGTTGCTCATATCTTATTGTCCTCTGGTGCCCAGTGCATTGCATTCTGTGATAGTAGTCATGGCAAACATTTCTGTTTCATTTTTAAATGCCAGTGTGTCTAATATCTATTATCAAGAATAATAATAGCTATAGGTTTCTGATTGATCACCTTCATAAGTTAAGGAAGCGTTTTTCTACATTTGGAAAAAGATATTGAACTTTAGTATATAATGTATTAGCATAGATAATAATCAGTATTTATCTTTCATTTATTAAGATGCTTAATTATGTTCTTATTTTCTTAATTTTGAATTATCCTCATGCTCCTGGGATAAATGTTTCTAGGCATACTTTGTTTTCTATTTTAATACTTTGCTAGGTTCAATTTAGCAATGTGCTATATAGAACTTTTCATTTATATTTATGAGTTAACTGATGCCTAGTTTTCTTTCTTAATTTTGATATTGGGCGTTTCTTACCTTGTGATATGTTTTAATACTTTCATTTTTAGCTTCCCAGGTGGTGCTAGTGTTAAAGAACTCACCTGCCAATGCAGGAGACAAAAGGTGTGGATCTTTCCCCCAGGTCAGGAACATCCCCTAGAGACGGGCATGGCAATCCTCTCTAGTATTCTTGCCTGGAGAATCTGCTGGACATAGGAACCTGGTGGGCTATAGTCGATAGGGTCACAAAGAGTTGAACACAACTAAAGTGACTTAGCACATGTGAGTATTAAATAATAAAAATTATCTAGTTTTTAAAGTTTCAATAACAAAACTGGAAGAGGATTAATCTTTGACTAAATTTTCAATTTATTTTATGGTTATTGATTTAGTCAAGTTTTTTTTTTTTCTTGACTCAATTTTGAGCATTCACGCTGTCTTAGAAAATTATCCATTTCACCTATATTTTCAAGTATATGTGCATAAATTTTATAAAGTGTTTTTCTAAGGTTTTAACATTTACTATATCTATAGCTAAGTACCTCTTATTTCTACTTCTATCTGTATTTTCACTTTTTCCTGATTATATTTGCCCTGCTTACTCTTCAAGTAACACTTCTTTGCTTTTATTGACCAAGTAAACTAATTATTTTCTTTTCTATTTTATATCTCTATGTCTATTTATATACTCACATCTGGTTTTTATCCTTTTTTGTGCATGTGGGGAGGCTCATTTGTTCTTTATTTAGCTTTTAGTATGAGTGCTTTGGTTCACTTATTTTCCGTCCTTTCTTGTTTTCCATAAGATTCTATGGATCCCTACATTTTGACGTGTGGTGCTCTCAGTATTACTACTTTATAAATTGTCTGCAATAGAGATCATGAATTTCTTTTTAACCCAAGACTAATTAGAAAACATTAAAAAATTTCTAGTGGATAGACTTTAATTTGACCATTCTTTTGTTTTTAATGTTTAGCTTAGTTGCATCATAGCTGTGGGATATGGTTTGCGTGATTTCTACTATTAAAAACTCTTCTGAGAATACTTTTGTGGTCAAATATATCATCAGTGTTATAAATGGTGTTTGAAAAGGATGTTTATTCTGCTTCCTTTATTACAAAATTTTCCATATATTTACTAAATCAGTCATGTTAATTGTACTATTCAAATTCTCTCTCTTTTTTGGTGTGTTTTTTCCTGCCAATTTCTGAGAAGTATTAAATTTTCCATTATGATATTACATTTGTCAATTGCTTTTTGTATTCAGACAGATTTTTTTTTTAATGTAGTTTGATAGCTGACTGTTAGATGTACTGACTTTCCCTTGTGGAGTGGACTGCATTTGTCTTCCTTACTGCTTCTTGCCTTGACTAACGAAATTGTTACTTCTGCTTTATATTGTTAGTATTTGCCTACTATATCTTTGTCGATCACTTTATATTTGATCTTTCTGAATCGTTTTGTTCTAGGCATATCTCTTGGAAACAGATATACCTGGATTTTGCTTAAAAACCTAATCTGAAATTCTGTCTTTGAATTGGGAAATTTATCTGTTGTCATTTACCAGGAAAATGGAAACATTTGGTCTCACTCTTAATCCCTGGTTGGTTTCCTATTTTTATGTAAATTAGTTTTTTTTACCTTTTCCTGGAGTGATTTCATTTTCTTTACTGTTATTTTTTTGTTTACTGGTTTGAAAGTTATACATACTACCACTGTTATCTAGGGCTTATGCTTATTTCTTAAGAACAAGTTTGAACGTATTCCCTTTTGTCAATTTCTAACATGAGTTAGCGTCTCTCACCTCCTCCTTAAACAAGATAAAACTGTGAAGCTTGACCTCTTACCTCTTTTCTACTTTAGTTCCTCCTCTGATTTGATAAAAATACCATTTCATTTTCATGTTTGTCTTTAAATCTTGCCTTTATTTTGTAAGGATTATCTCTTAATAATTGAATTAAGCTTCAAAACACCATTATGAAAAATTATTTTGCTTTAGTTGGAAATTTTTGTGTGGTCCTTAACTTAATCATCACTTCTTGAAGCTAATGTCTTTCTCCTCCTTGGGTTTGTTTTTAATTTTTCTGACACAAAACTCTTGAGTAACTTTTTAAAAAAGGCTTTGTGGGTGGTACTGATTTCTGGAATATCTATAAATGGCTTTATTGAGTTATTGGGCTTAAGAATCAATACCCCCAATTTTTTTCCTTCTAACTTTGAAGATACTTTTCTGCTATATTTTAGGATTCCAATTTTGATTATTTTTCGAGTGAAAGAATGAAAAGCAGTCCAGTTAGTTGTTTAGCCATCCATCTACTCTTATGTTTTAAGCAAAATATTAGGCTGCAGAAATTTAGAGAAGGCAATACTGATCTATAAATGATTGCCTGTGGAAAGAAGAGGAATCAAGTAACTGAATTCGCTTAAAATAACTTCCTTTGCAGGGGACACATTTAAACTGGATAGTGATATGGAAGCAGAGATTTATTAGAAAATTTATAATCTTATCTAGTCCATATTCTGGTTCTTATATAAAAATGTTAGCTGGAATTTGATGAAATAAATCTGGACTAGATTAGAACTGCATAGAATTCGAAGAAATAAATATATGTTCTCCCAATTACCAATACCTTTTATTTGTTCTGGTGTCTAAATAATTACCCTTCCCCTTATCAGATTTCCTAGGACAGAGGTTGGTAAACTAAGGTTGGCCATCTGTTTCTGTAAAGATTCACTGCAACAGCTATGGTCATTGATTTCTGTGTTGTCTGTGGCTGTTTTCATAATATGGTGGCAGAGTTGAGTCTTTGCAACAAAGATTGCATGGCTCCCGAAGTCTAAAGTACTTACTCTCTGGCTCTTTATGGAGAACATTTGCTGACTCTGGTCTAGAACACGCATCAGCACGAATCAGCGCTTCTGTTAGTGCGTCTCCAAGACCACCAAGGAGGGCGAAAACACCAAATCCTGACTTCCTTGGGGTGGTTGATGAGATTAATAACAAGTTTGGAAACTCAGTTGGCCTGTGTGTTATACAGGAGTGGAAGCTTACCTCTCCGTCTTGTACTACGGTTAATAATCACTTGCCCTTTAAAGTATTTCGTTTTTTTCAGTCTTGTGTTTTTCTCATGTTCTGGGAGTTGTGCAATTCAGCATTGCGATTTTCATTTCTTTGACTGCATGATGTGAGGGAAGCTGGCATATTTGCTAATGTGCTGTTGTGTGGGCTCGGGCTGCTGATTGCTTTTGGCCTAGGTGCTGTGCAGAGCTCCAAGGTTTGGCTTTGTGAACATTGCCTGGCAAAGCGGAAACATTTTGTGAAATTTCACAAATGTCACACACACCCGCACACACACACACACATTTTCAATTGCAAAATTCTCCCCCTTGGCACACAATTTCCCCCAGGTTTTTGTTCTTCATAATAAATCTTTAACCATCTTTTCTTCCTATGGGGGCATTTTAGTGGGTAGACTTGCTTTTGCTTTGATAAAACTTGCACTTAAAAGTCCTTGGTTTCTAGGGTATTCTGATGATTTTCCCTTTCTCAAAAATTTAATGTGATCTTTTATTCCAAAGAGAAAGCAGCTTTATTTCAAGCCCAACTGTTCCCTCAAAGATTCCCTGATTTAATTTCCAGCAAAAACCATTTTTCAAGATGGAACCCATAGAAACCGATCTCTCAGATTCAGTCTGAAATCAGAGTGATACATAGGGAGTTGAATTCAGAGAAAAACTGGGCACATTTCATTCTTTTTGTGCATGAATTATAGCATCTAAAAAAGTATAAGAGTGCTTAATTCCAATGAAAGTGCTTCTTGGTATATTTTTCAGTGCTTCCTTCACGGGTAGCTAAGAGCTCTTTAAAAACAAAAATGGGGTCTTTAGAAACTTTAGAATGAGGGGAGGGATATTATTGCCAGTGGACAGATGATGTTAAACCCGGGAGAGGTAAACTTTTCTTTTTTGATTAAATGTTATTCCTATATTGGCCATGCTGCCTAGCATGCGGGATCCTAGTTGCCTGACCAGGGATCAGACTCACGCACCCTGCCCTGGAAGTGTAGTCCTAACCATTCGACCACCGTGGAAGTCCTCAGCTTCTCTTGAACTCACTCAAGATGTCACTGGGGGCTGAGCAGACTCTTAAGTTTATGGTTTTGGTGTATCTGTTCTGAGCATTTGCCGATTTTAGGATATGCCTCTGGTTTCAGAAAATTTTTCCAATTCAACCGTCTAAATTAGTGTTTCTCCCTGGACTTACGGCTCTGATTTACAATTTCCTAGCACTCTTACTGTTATTACTGACAATGACCTCTCACCCTCATCCGTTCCTCTTGACCCCAGGGTCCTTGCGCCTGTGAGCTGCCATCCTGGCAGCCTTGATGCAATGGCCTTGGCTCTCTCCCATGCTTGCCATGCCCTTCTTGGTTTAGACCCTTTCTGGTAACAATAATTGGGCAGTTGTCTGAATGCAAAGGGTTCAGGTGCAACCAAGCCAAATGGGACAGCCTCAGCCATACTGTTTGCAACATACTATATTTATTGGAAAACAGACGGCATACTTGAGAAACTCTAAAGAGAAAATTAATGTCTTTATTTTGTCAAGTTATAGATCCAGCCCCAACTGTTTAGAAGGAGAAAAGAATATAATGTTTCATCCAGTGCTCAGTGTTCTGAGATAATTGTTCAGAATTTGTCATGGAAATGTTAAGAGTTAAAAGCCGGTGCTCCAGAGTTAGACTGCCTGGGTTCAAACAATGACCTTGCCACTGAGTAGCTCAGTGACTTTGGACAAATTACATAGCTATTCTGCCTCAGTGTCCTCATGTGTAAACTAGGAAAAATATCTGCTTCTGTGCCATCCAGTTCAGTGTACACTAGCCCTGTATGATTATTTAAGTTTAATTAAAATTTAATGAGGGTAATAATTTATATCTTCAGTTGTACCAGCCACATTTCAAAGGCTCAATGGACAACATATAGTTAGTGGTTACTGTATTGGAGAAGAGAAAATAGAATGTTTCTAGCATAAAGTTCCATTCTGGACTGGTCTATATCAAAGGCTTATTGTGTTGTTGAGTCATTAAGTTGTGCCTGACTCTTTTGCAACCCCATGGACTGTAGCCTGCCAAGCTCCTCTGTCCATGGGATTTCCCAGGCAAAAATACTGGAGTGGGTTGCCATTTCCTTCTCCAGGGGATCTTCCCTACTCAGGGATGGAACCCGTGTCTCCTGTGTTGACAGACAGATTCTTTACGACAGTGCCACCAGGGAAGCCATATCGAAGGGTTATAATGAGGAGTAAATGAGTTAATACATCTAAAGTGCTTAAAACAATGCCCAGCCTGTAGATAAGGGTCAGTATATCTATCAGCACCATTATTTCTATGCTTCTCTCCTTCAAAATGGCACCTGGGTCTACTGTGGAAGAGTAGGTTCACTCCACTTCCTGGTTATTAGTTTTTTGAATGTTTTATTTCCTGTACCATCTTGTAAGTTTCCACGGAGCAGAGATTTCTTCTTTCTTAAAGAGAAACATTGTCATAGAGGTGATGTGCGGGCTCTGTGTGAGGGCTGTAGAGCCAAGCTGGCTTTTTTCCGCCATTTAGTAACTGTGTCCATAGGCAAATTATTTACTCTTTCTCAATTTCTACTAATGTGAGATAATAATATACAATATAATAAAATCTTCAGAGGTTGTTGGGAGAATTCAGTGAATTAATGTAAGTACTTAGAGTGAGACCTGGCTTTGTTAAGTTCTCAGAAAGTATTACCTCACATTCATATTATTATTTCTGCTCTATCCTTGACTCTTTTTCAAAATGGCATTGGATACTAGTGGAGAAAGTGTTTGGTTCACTCTTTACTGGTGGGGGGAGGTGTGGGAGTCTTACAGCTCTTCTTGGTCTTTGGGATGATGTCTTGTTTGTCCCTCTGCTGGGAATGGAATTGAAAGTGAAAGTCGCTCTGTTGTGTGAGTAGCCTTTCCCTTCTCCAGGGAATCTTCCCACCCAGGGATTGAACCCAGGTCTCCCACATTGCAGGCAGATTCTTTACCAGCTGAGCCACAAGGGAACCCCAAGAATGCTGGAGTGGGTAGCCTACCTTTTCTCCAGCAGATCTTCTCAAGCCAGGAATCAAACTGGGGTCTACTGCACTGCAGGAGGATTCTTTACCAACTGAGCTATCAGGGAAGCCCCAGGAATGTAATTGGTGGTTGACTTAATCCATGATTCTGTGTGCCTCAGCCTAGCTAGGCATCTACAATCCAAGCTTGCTGGTCATCTTTTGAGTCTCAGTGATACCAAGACCCACTGTGTCTCTGCCATATCTTGGTTTTGGTTTCTGATTGGTAGTCACTCCTAGCCTCCACTGTCGCTATCTCATCATGGCTGGTCCCTGGGCATTCCACTCTTCCACACCAAGCTTTCAACCCCCTTTGGAAGAGCTTCAGAAACTTCTGGGCCTCATACATATTGGACCCACAGGTTGATTTCACTACAGGTAGTCTGAAATAGGGTTCAGGGCAAAATCCCCTGCCCTTGGTACTTTCTTCAATTTACCAGAACCTTCCCCCAGTGAATTCAGATGAAAATTATCCCTATCATACCCTAGAAGTTGTTCTCAGCCTGTTTAGATTTTCTTAGAGGATGAGGTCATCCAGGGCAGGTCTCGGTGAAAATGAAATTTCTCATTCAGACATTCCTTAAGACTGACAGCCACTCCAGAGTGCCTTGAGGAGTTTTCGGATCATTATCTGACTCTCAGCCTGGAGATGCCCTGATAATGACTCCACTCCCCATCACTTAGTCATGACCTGAGGTTGGAACCAGGCTTCGGGCTCCTATTTGTATCCAGACATAACCAGTGACCTTATACTCATGGATTCCATTCTTAACTGGTAACTGGAATTCTGGATTCGTGGGGTGAAAAGTTAATGAAGGAGGGCAGGAGATATACATGCATCAAATACTGTGAAAGTAGAGTTGGTACTTTTGGCCACTGGTTGGATGTGGGAAGTAAGGAAGAGAAGGTTCGAATCTTTAACTTCAAGGTGTTCAACTTTGTGATTGGGAAGACCAATCATGTGGAATTGATTGGAACTCATGTGAGTTCCAAAAACATGGAACTCAAATATTAGTTATATAATGAATCTTTGCTGACTGTTTCATTGGAGTTACTTATTTTTGTTTTGTTTGTTTTTAGGTTCTGAGAAGGTAAGTCCAAGGGCCAGAAGTAATGTTGACATTTATGAGATTATAAGCTGGACATCTTATCATAATATCAATAATTGAGCTTTTCATATAAAGCCATAAGTGATTGAAATAAAAGATAAAAGATTCTCCCCAGGAATAGTCATTTTTCCTTCATGACTTGGTGATCTGAGTAAGACACAACATCATTACTAGAGTTTACTGTGTATCTCAGAAAGAAGAAGTTGCCTTTCTCTTTCTTAAATGAAAATTTGCATGGTATGTGAGATTTTGGGTACTGTCATGGGAGAGTAATATACCCCCAGGTGCATATGAGTATTATTTGATGATGATGAGTACTTGATCATTGATTTTCAGAATGGTGTTTATAACTACCTTGGTAATAGTAATTATTGACCCAAAGGCCAAAAAAAGAAAAAAAAAAGCCTAACTATTAGATATAAGAATAAGAAGTTATGCCTCCTAGAAAAGTGATCATTTTTAGTGGTTGTGGAAAAAATGTTGAAATGACTAAAAGAACATACGGGGAACTACCAGCAGACCAATTCATGTGTTGCAGCTATTTAACTGAATTACAAATGCAAAATGCATTCTTTTCCCAGTTTCATTCCATTTAAACCCAAATGGCTATGTGAAATGGTGTCATACACCTGGTGAAAAGCTTTGCTTTTTAAAAATCTTATCGCTTCACCAAAGTGCCTGGTGTTGAACCAACAACAACATTCTTTCTGTATTTTTTTGAACGAGTTTACATTTTTCAGAATATTCTCTCTGTAAAAAGACTAAGCATCAAAATAAACAAACTTAATTTAATCCCTTTCCCCGCCCCCCTTGGTTCTTTTGACATCAATCATGTTGCTGGTCATTGTCAGGAAAAGAAATGAAGAGGGATTTTTTTTTTTTACCTTAAACCCAGGAAAACAAGGAGTAAAAAATATTTTTGTTATTGTCAAAAGTGGAAGACTATGTTGTAAAACAGTAAGAAGCACTCTTCCAACTGCTAAGAGGATGTAATCAAGAACGGAGGATCAAAACCCACAAATTAAAAAGTTGGAACTAGACTTGGGAGGGGAACATGAAGAAAAACAGAAATAATGTTTAGTTGAGGCAGAAAAAAAATTGAGCTCTTTTGTAAAAACAGATTTAAAATAATATTTGATGTATTGGGGAACATAGGCTATTTTTAGTTACGACGAATTATATAAATTGGACATTGCAGACTGTTGGCCCTTGAGCCACATCTGGTATCCAGTTGTGTTTTATTTGATTTACCCAGTCTTCCAAAAAAATTCCTATTGGCTACCAACATGTAAAACTTGGAGCATTCACATTAAAATTAAGATCTTTTTTTTGAGTTCTTTGGAAAAAGAAGACTCTGGCAGCATTGGGCCTGAGTTTCTGCAAGGTGTCAGCTGGCAGGAACAAAAACCAAATGCTTCCTTTAGGTGGGGCGCGGGTCTTCCGGCTGATCTAGTCCCCACCACCCCCTCTTGCCTGTCTTATGATGGGCCTGTTTCTCTTGTTTTTTGTTACCTGGCCAGTCTCATTGGTCTTCTGAGCTTACCATTCTTCTAGGTCGTTTATTCGTCTTGTCATGATGGAATTATGCATTCCTATGAAATGTCAGGCTGTGACTGTGAGATTTATACGAGTTCCAGGACTGGTGTGCAGGCAGATGCAGGGCGTTTGGGGTGGCTCTGGGCATGGTCCTCTCTGCCCTGCTATGCTTTGCTGCACGTCAGGGCTCTAGTCTGCTCTGACTTAAACATCGGTGGGATTGACTTTGGCTTTCTGTGACTGGTCAGTCCATTCAAAACGGAGCTGGTGATTCCAGAAATATTCTGGTTCTCGGTTGGCTTGACCTGTGGGATTGGGTCTGGAAAATACTCGTCCACTCACTGTTTCCCTCGGAGAGTTCAGTTCAGTTGCTCAGTCGTGTCCAACTCTTTGCAACCCCATGGACTGCAGCACGCCAGGCCTCCCTGTCCATCACCAACTCCCACAGTCTAGCCAAACTCATGTCCATCGAGTCAGTGATGCCATCCAACCATCTCATCCTCTGTCATCCCCTTCTCCTCCTGCCTTCAACCTTTCCCAGCATCAGAGTCTTTTCCAATGAGTCAGTTCTTCACATCAGGTGGCCAAAGTATGGGAGTTTCGGCTTCAGCATCAGCCCTTCCAATGAATATTCAGGACTGATTTCCTTTGGGATGGACTGGTTGGATCTCCTTGCAATCCAAGGGACTCTCCAGAGTCTTCTCCAACACCACAGTTCAAAAGCATCAATTCTTTGGCCCTCAGCTTTCTTGGAGAAGGTGAGGACTTTAGCTTACTCCTTGTTGAAAATGAGGACTCAGTGAAGGATAGAATCAGTCAGTGCTCTGTATTCAAATATCCCTTGTTATAGGTGGCGGTATAGCAGGGTGTTAAATATAGAATGCCACAGTCCATATAAACAATGCCAGAATGGATTAGTAAACTGGCGCATAGGTTAGAAACATCAGTGAAGATGTTGTGTGATATAAAGTTTAATTTCCCCATCATACTTTTAAAGTGTCTTCCAAATAAGAATCTATTTCATAATGGTTCTGGCCTTCTGGGTAATTATGATTTAGCTGAGGAGCTGGGACACATGTGTTAATGAGCAGTGATAATATATGGCAGCATGTATGTGCCAAACAAGTGTTATAGACGATAAGTGGTGTGTGTTGTGGGCTACATCATTTGGGAAGAACTTACTGGTTTTGTTTTGTTTTTAAATTTTTTGCTGCACTGTGTGATGTGCAGGAACTTAGTTCCCCAACCAGGGATCCAACCCAGGCCCCTTGCATTGGAAGTATAGTCTTAACCATTGGATTGCAGGGGAGTCCCAGGGAGAACTTATTAAAGAAGTAGCTTGGCCTAACATGTTTTCAAGAGCAGTTCTGATTTCAGGTTGTATCAGAATAATCATTTAGAATAATCATTCAAGGGGGTGGTTCTGAAGCAAAAAGACTCTCTTGGAGTGTAGAAACCATCAAATTTTTTCAATAAAAGTCAAAACTCTTTAAACTCGCTGGCTCCTCAATCAAATGAAATACTTGTTTAAAAAGAAAAGAAGAACCAAGCCAGTCCATCATCAGCTAGTCTTTCAGCCTAATTCTCTGCTTGGAGAATCGGAGGTTTTAAACTAGAGACTGTGTTTCTACTTCAGTCATCTTTCAACCGCCTCGTTTTAGAAGGAGGAAACTGGTGTGCTGCTGGAGGTCACAGAGCTGGGATGTCTGGGAGGAAGTGCTCCGGGTGGGAGGTACCTCTCCCCAGTGGAGCTTCCGCCTCCCACACAGCCTCCCAGCTGTCCTCATGCAGCTTTGGAACTAGGAGCGAGCCATCCTGATTTGGAGGCTCTCACCTGGGCCACGTCTGTCTCCCCTGAGTGCCTGGGATAGCGCTTAAAGTCAAACTGAGTGACTCAGACATCAAGATTTATATAGAGACAGAGCTGGGCAAACCTATTTTTGATTTTCTCCAAGTAGATTTTTCTCATGGTGAATTACTTTCAGTGATGCATATTTTAAATTCTTTTTTGATAGAATTAAACAATCCAATCCTGTCATTTGATGGCTCTATTCACAATTTACTCCTGGACCCCATGCAGCCCCCAGGTGGCCTTTTAAGCGAAAGCACTTAATTAGTTCCTGCAACCTTAGGGAATGTGGAATTACAAACACTGCTGGATTACTGGAGCACATGTCTGGTTCATGATTTGTCTCTTCTGCTCATTTCCATCATGCAGTCAGTGCGATAGTGTAGGGGACAGAAATACAGACAGCAAGGGGGTGATTTTACAGTATTCCCTGAGTCAGCTTTTAAATAAGGTCCATAGAATATTTAGAAAATGATGAAATGCATTATGGAGCTCCTTTTTGTAATGTGGCTCCGTCATTTCTTTGAAGAATTAGAAATTTCTAGAAGTTAAGATACTCCAAAAATAAACATGACTGTGAAATCGCCCACTCTATATTATCTGCATCCCCAGACAATCGTATGCGTAACTAAGAGATGGCCAATTAGTATTAGGAATTCATTGGTGCTTAACCGGAGAGTTTATTCATGTACTTTAACATTTTAAATGTCATTCTTTCAAGTACAGCTTATGACTAGTTTGTTATAAAAATCTGAGGGCATAGAAAGTTCAGGTTTATTTGAAAAAAATGAGTTTTGAATGGAGGGAATTCCAAAAGCTGAGGAAGTTTAAAAAAAAAAAGTCAGAAATATTGCATTTTCATGACCTTTTCTTTCATGAGTAACTCAGAAAATTTGATTCAAACTTTCCAAAATAAATGTTTTTTTGGCTTGAGACTAAAGCTTAATAATTTTCGGTTCAAAAGGAGCTGTTGCTGGACTTCTTTTTGACAACATGAGAAAGGAAAGAAATTAGGGCCCCCGAAAGAGTACTAGTTTTTGCCTTAATTAGGGGACAGGGATAGTGGCACCATAATTACTGGAAATGAGGCATCCATATCATTCATGTTATTTTGCCAGTAAAATTTTGACTTTCTCTTCCAAGGAAAAATGTATTTTCTGAAATGAAAAATCCCTTTTGATGTCATTAAGCCTACCATCCATCTACTCTTTGTCTATGGGGAGGAAAGGGACATGGATGAGTGAGGCAGAATTTATGTTTTAAATCATGAGATGGAAATCCAGACAGAAAGGTTGGAAGGAAGCGGAGCGTCTTTGGAAGATTAGGAGAGATCGTGAAGAGAAGTGAGAACTTGGGAGGTCATGGCCAATTTGCAGACACCTCTCCACGCTCTCCAAAAGTAAGGCACAACTCCTGAGATCTCATGGAGGGGAAGAGGACGCAAGAGGAAGGAGTTTTCTGGAAGCTCTGCAAAGAAGGGGGAGGGAAAGGGGACCGGAAAATGTTACCAGTGATCGTTGGTGTTGTGTCATTTAGTGGCGTCTAGTCTCCCCAGCCCACCAGTCTGGAACAAAAGCCAGCCTCCAGCATAACAGCAGACACTGGTGAGCGCCCCAGCAGGTCACCTCCCTGAGAACAGCAGGGCGCTAGGCCTGAATGCTGGCCCCAGGAGTCAGAAACGCTGCGGGGCCTGCCAGGGCCCATGGTGGCTCCTCGCTGCCTCTGAATGAACTGAGAAAAGACCAAGGATGAGCTGAGAGACGAGAAGGCCGGAGGACTTGGCTGCAGGGGTTGGGAAGCCCCAGACACGTCTCTGGCCACCCGGGGTGGCTTCCTGGCAGGGGGGTGCAGTCCACCCTCGGTGCCATCCTGGAGAGAACAGGACCGTGACTCAGACCCACAGGCGGCTGGTGCATGGTGGGCCTCTGATTTCCTCCTGGGGGTTGAGGAAGGCTGAAGCAGTCTGTCAACTGTTCAACTTTGCACTGTTTCCTCAAAACTGCCCCCAATCACGGACAGCTGGGATGGTGGCTGGGTCTCCGCTAACTACACAATATGAGTTATAAAAGGTTCAGTTCAGTTCAGTCGCTCAGTTGTGTCTGACTCTTTGTGACCCCATGAACCGCAGCACGCCAGGCCTCACTGTCCATCACCAACTCCCGGAGTCCACCCAAACCCATGTCCACTGAGTCAGTGATGCCATCCAACCATCTCATCCTCTGTCATCCCCTTCTCCTCCTGCCCTCAATCTTTCCCAGCATCAGGGTCTTTAAAGGTTAGTCACTGTTCACTGCGTGGTTCCCTTACTGCCCGTCCATTAATTAATGAATTGATTTTTAAAATATTTATTTACTTGACTGCATCAGGCCTTAGTTGTGGCGCATGGTGTCTTCGGGGCATCACACGGGACCTTTCACTGTGGTGTAAGGATTCTCTAGTTGTGGTGTGCGGGCTCACTGGTTGTAGCTGCCCCACAGCATGTGGGGTCTTCCCGGACCAGGGATTGAACCCTTGTCCCTGCAGTGGCAGGCAATTTTTTAACCCCTGCACCACCAGGGAAGTCCTTCTTTAATTTACATCAACATAGTCAGCTGAGTGTCTGCCCATTGCCAGGGACGTTGACGCACATTGAGAGGAGACAAAAAACACTGGGTTCTTGACCTTGAGATGCTCACTGCTTAGTGTGGGAAACAAAAAAATTTGATATAAAGTATTAACCAGAGGGATAGAGCCTTGCCTGAGAAGACCTTGACTCCAAGGAGGGGCCTTTAACTCAGCCAGGCTGGTGGGAAGACAGTGACTCATGAAATTGGCAAGCGATGAGAAGAGAGTGGTAGGCCTAAAAAAAAAAAAAAAAATGAGGTTACTTAACTCTTCATTTCACCAATGTTTTAGCCTCCTTCTGCACATGCCCCTGCTTTGACTCAATCAAAATCTTGGATTTGGCACCACCAGTGTGATTCATCCCTGTCCTAAATTCACTGGGAATGACCCACTCCCATCAGACTGCCTATTACTACCCAAACCAGAAACGCACAGGGCCATCCGAACCCCTCTTTATCTCTCACCCCACAACAACTGGTAAGTCTGTTAGTCCCCAAGTCCTGACTCCTTTGGAATTGGACCCTCAGTCGGCCCTGTTTCTGCCATCTCCACCTTTTCCCTAGTACTCACCTGCCCTCATTTACACTATTGTGCCAGCCCCCTTAACTGACCCCTCGTCCCACTCTCACTTCTGTGAACCGCTGCTATGAAGGTGACCTAGAAAGAAACTTTACCATGAAATCTTACCATGTTACTCTACTGCTCAAAATCTATCAATGGTTTCCTTCTGCAAATAGTATAAAAATCCAACTCTTTCTCATGATCTAAAAAGTCCATTTAAAATAGTTGAACATGTGTGCTCAGACTCTTTGCAACCCCATGACCATAGCCCACCAGGCTCCTCTGTCCATGGGATTTTCCAGGCAAGAATACTGGAGTGAGTTGCCATGTCCTTCTCCACGGGATCTTCCTGACCCAGGGATTGAACCCAAGTCTCCTGCCTTGACAGATGGATTCTTTACCACTGAGCCACCAGGGAAGTCCATCTGATGAAATACAGCAATGAAAAAGAAGATGGATGTTTACCATGCCATAGTTATACTAAATGAAAGAAGCCAAAAAACAAGGACAAGAGTACATACTGTATATATTGGTTTGCTAGTGTGGGTACCACAGGCTGCGTTACTTAAACGATAGACATTTGTTTTCCCGCCGATGTGGAGTTTAGAAAGCTGATCTCTAGGCGTTGGCAGGGTTGTTTCCTTCTGAGCCCCTCTCCTCGGCTTGCAGATGGCCGTCTTCTCCTCCCTGTGTCCTCTTTCTGTAGCTGTGTCCAAATCCCCTCTTTTCAGAAAGACACCAATCATGTAGGTTTGGGGCCCACCCTCATGACCTCGTTTTAATTTAATGATCTCTTTAAGGACTTGATTTTTGAATATGGTCTCATTCTGAGGTACTAGGGGTGAGAACACTTGGAGAAACAAGATTCATCCCATAACCCTACAAGAATCAGTTTATGTAAAATTCTACAAAATTCGAGCCAATCTATAGTAACAGGTGGAGGGATGGATTCTTAGAAAGTCCAAAAAAATTTCGGGGAGGTGATAGGTGTTTTCATTATCTGGTATTAGAGGTGATGTCATGGGTGTATCCTTAGGTCAAAACGTTGTACACTTGATTTCTTTTAAACACTTTTTGTGCTGTGCGGCTTGCAGGATTTTAGTTTCCCAACCAGGGAGTGAACCTGGGCCCCGGCAGTGAAAGGAAGTCCTACCCACTGGACCATCAGGGAATTCTAATTATATTCTGATTATATTTTCCTGACTGTATTCCACCTTAGGTTCTTAGAAGATAGCGAGACTAATCCCTCTGTTCCACACTGAATCCTTGTTGCTTGTCTATCTTGTGTATACTAGTTTGTATCTGTTAATCCCATTGTAATTTGTCCCTCTCCCCATCCCTCTCTTCTCTGGTAACCATAAGTTTGTTTTTTATGGCTGTAATTCTGTTTTGAAGATAGATTTGTTCATATTATATTTTTGATTCCATGTATGAGTGTTATAGTATTTGTCTTTGTCTTACTTTGATAAGTATAATATTCTCTGGGTCCATCCATTTTCCTGCGACTGGTTGAGTAATATTCCTATATATATATATACATATATACATATATACATCAGATTAAAAAGATAATCTATTTGTTTTTGGCTGTGCTGGGTCTTCATTGCTATACGGGCTTTGCTCTAGGTGCGGCTGAGGGGGGTACTCTCTAGCTGCGGTGCAGGGACTTCTCATTGCGGAGGCTTCTCCTGTTGCGTAGCATGGCCTGTAGGATGCGTGGACTTCAGTGGTTTCAACTTGTGGGCTCAGTAGTTGTGGCTCCTGGGCTCCAGAGCACAGGCTCAATATCTGTGGCACAGCGGCTTAGTTGCTCTGCGGTGTGTGGGATCGTCCCAGATCAGAGATCGATCAGGTATCGATCAGGGGCCAGTGCGCTCGCTGCATTGGCAAGTGGATTTTTTTTTTTTTTTTTTTTACTACTGAGCCACCAGGGAAGCCCTATATTACATTTTAAACCTATCGGCAAGATATATTTATGACAAGGAAATGATTGGCAATGATGGACTATTTTTATGGGGATCACAAAACACTCCTAGGTCTGTAACGACTGGAAATCAGCTGAAGTGCTACTGAAAAGCTGAAAGCAAGCTCAGTGTGTGCCCAGTAGAGTTTAAGGTGTGCTTTGAAGAATGAAATTAGCAAGGCAGGCTCACTGATCTCTCTCTGGACACCTTTGGGGATTCCTTAAAATGGGATGTACTATTATTTTCCCCTACAGGACATTTCAGTGGATCGGCAAAGCTGGGAGATCTTTGGGAAAATCTCCTCAAATTGGGTGGGTGGTGAATCAAATCAGTTTGCTGTCCATCATCCAGGGCACATTGGGTCATCCATCACCCTGGTCCTCCTCTTCCTGGGACTGGGGATGAGACATGCTGGGAAGTGGAGTTTAGACTTAACTGCCTTTGTTTTAATAAATGCAGGGATTTGGGGTTGTAGAAATACCTGATGGTTCACAAAATGTCGTTTTTACTGTTTCCCCAGGAGGCTTCTCATTACCTCTAATTACCATTTCACTACAGTAACATTCAAAACCTGTATAGAATTTTATAAGCCCGGAACATAGTTTAACCAGAGTGTTTGAGCAGTTATGCTTTCCCTTGGCTTTCAGGCTAAAGCCCTGTGGATATACCATGGGAGCGATGGTACAGAGCAGCTTTGAGGTTCTCTGCTAAGACTTCTCTTTCCTTGCCCCCTTCAGTGATGAGGGTGCATGCTCCATGTGACAGCTGTGGGTCTCCCAAGACACCCAGCCATTGAAAGCAGGGCAATTACCTCTCTTCTCCTTCCACTGCCAATTTCAGTCTCTGGAGGATATGGAAATATTATTACAGTCCCTTCCTGACTGTTGCTCAATAGGAGAGTAGCTGCCTGGGGCAGAAGGACAAGGAAGGAGCATATAAACGTCTCTTTTTCCTGTCCTTAGAAAGTCACATAGCAATCTACTGCACATGAAGTACAGCGAGTCCCATATGAAGTTTTCCCCACTTTGATCTACTTTGCGGAAACAGTTAAGATTCATTGCATCCTCTGAGCTCTTTACATTAGATCACGGGTTGGCAAACCTTTTCTTTAAAGGATCAAGGAGTAAATAGTTTATACTTTTGCAGGCCAACTGGTCTCTCTCAAAAGGACTTATTTCCACTGTTGGGTTTTCACTGAAATGACAGTAAAACCATGAAAACAGCCACAGACAATACCTAAGTGAGTGAACATGGTTGTTTTCCAGTAAAACTTTATTTCCAAAAACAGGGTGGCTGGATTCAACTCACAGCTCATAGTTTGCAGGTACCAGCCTTTAGTAAACGATAGTAAATAAGATTCATGGCTTTCTTCTCTTTGTAGCATTGTCCTCTTCTTTGCCATTGATGTTTTTAGAGTTAGTTCTTGATGAAGTGTATTGTGGGACACATCATATTAGTGTAATAATTAAAACTTGGAAAGGACGCTGCATTTGGGTAGGATGTTATTTCTACAAAATAAAACGCAGTTCCATCAGAGCTTAACCTTATTTGATGCTTATGTGAAAAAGCCCAGGGAAAGTTAATGCAAAATTTCCTCCTTGGATAATTTTAAATGTAATTATTTAGGATTTTTCACATGTGTCATATTTTACTTTGTCAGTTTTACCAATGCTCAGCCAACTAATGATAATATTTCCCCCCCTTTTTTTACACAGATGATGACAATCATAATAGTAGCTAACGGTAATACTCTCACTTCCTTATTCCTGGTTATGTCTCAGGAATAATCTTTAAAACCATTTCTTCAGGATCATCAGGTGTGACCCCAATCTTTTCCGGAAAATTCAAATGAAGGTTTATAAAAATCTAAATGACACGGTCTATCTGATAACATAGATTAATGGGAACCAAAGAAAGAAAAGAAACATCCTTTGTAAAACACTCCTAAGGTAAGGGTTTCCCTGGTGGCTCAGACAGTGAAGAATCCACCTACAATGAGGGAGACCTGGTTTCGATCCCTGGGTTGGGAAGATTCCCTGGAGGAGGGCATGGCAACCCACTCCACTGCTCTTGCCTGGAGTATCCCCATGGACAGAGGCACGTGGTGGGCTAGTCCATGGGGTCGCAAACAGTTGGACACGCCTGAGTGACTAAGCACAGGGTGGTCTCCATTTGGCAACTCTAAAACGAGCCAAAGCCTCTGACTGTGTGGATCACAACAAACTGTGAAAACTCTTCAAGAGATGGGAATACCAGAGCACCTGACCTGCCTCTTGAGAAATCTGTGTGCAGGTCAGGAAGCAACAATTAGAACTGGACATAGAACAACAGACTGTTTCCAAATTGGGCAAGGAGTATGTTAAAGCTATATATTGTCACCCTGCTTATTTAACTTCTATGCAGAGTACATCTTGAGACATGCTGGACTGGATGAAGCACAGCTGGAATCAAGATTGCTGGGAGAAATATCAATCACCTCAGATATGCAGATGACACCACCCTTATGGCAGAAAGTGAAGAACTAAAGAGCCTCTTGATGAAAGTGAAAGATGAGAGTGAAAAAGTTGGCTTGAAACTTAACGTTAGAAAACTAAGATCATGGTGTCCGGTCCCATCACTTCATGGCAAATAGATGGGGAAACAGTGACGGACTTTATATTTTTGGGCTCCAAAATCACTGTAGATGGTGACTGCAGCCATGAAATGAAAAGACACTTGTTCCCTGGAAGAAAAATTATGACCAACCTAGACAGCAGTCTTAGTCAAAGCTATGGTTTTTCCAGGAGTCATGTATGGATGTGAGAGTTGGACTATAAAGAAAGCTGAGCACTGAAGAATTAATGCTTTTGAACTGTGGTGTTGGAGAAGACTCTTGAGAGTCCCTTGGACTGCAAGGAGATCCAATCAGTCAATCTGAAAGGAAATCGGTCCTGAATATTCATTGGAAGGACTGATGTTGAAGCTGAAACTCCAATACTTTGGCCACCTGATACAAAGAACTGACTCATTGGAAAAGAACCTGATGCTGGGAAAGATTGAAGGTGGGAGGAGAAGGGGACAACAGAGGATGAGATGGTTGGATGGCTAATCGACTCAATGGACATGAGTTTGAGTAAGCTCCAGGAGTTGGTGATGGACAGGGAAGCCTGGTGTGCTGCAGTCCATGAATCCATGGGGTTGCAAGAAGTCGGACATGACTGAGCATCTGAACTGAACTCAACAATGAGCTAGGCTCTTATAGCCCCAGTGCAGACTCTTTCCTAAGCTCATGTACCCACTCGACAGTGGATGCCCCACTTGGGTGTCTAGTAAGTATCATCCCAATAGTAATGGAACTTCCCTGGTGGCTCAGATGGTAAAGAATCTGCCTGCAATACAAAAGACCTGGATTAAATCCCCAGGTTGGGGAAATCCCTTGGAGGAGGGCATGGCAACCCAGTCCAGTATTCTTGCCTGGAGAATCCACTGAATGGAAGAGCCTGGTGGGCTACAGTCTGTGGGGTCTCAAAGAGTCGGACACAACTGAAATGACTTAACATGGATGCATGCATCCTCGGTTACTGCCATTGTTTGATACTACTGATGATTCTTAGTCCTGAAATGCCTCTGAAAGCTGATGGATTTAAGCACATCTATGGATTTATGGAGAAGGGTTCAATTTCTGTAACATTATTATTTCAGTCCTTGCTTCATTCTTTTGCTAAGTGGAAGCAATTATGATTTTGTTTTCTTGGCATGTTACATGAAAATACAGTTTTCATAGTGAGGGGATCAGAGGCAGATCCTGTTTTCATGAGCTTGCCGTATTTATGAGGAGGTGAGGCTAACGAAGAAAACAAAAGTGTTTGAGACAGTGTATCGGTATTATTAACATATTTCTTCAGATGTAACATGCATTGGGAATTCAGGAGAGGAGAGGTCAAACATTGGAGCAAGAAATTAAGAGAATGAAGTTGGGAGATGGTGAGTATTCTTATGGACTGAATCTTGGGAAAACACTGGATATTCCATGTCATGTGTATGGATAGCCGCTTACTGAGCCTTCCACGTTTTGTCTGAGTGGCTTGTCGTTGTGCGAATGAAGGATAATTAGGCTCTGGTTTTCGGGATACTTTAGTTCTTTTGCTATATAAATTCACTTTTAAAATTCTGTGCTTACGTTGAGGGCATTTCATGATGACTTCTAAACTTTTCCCTCTTTTTTCACTAATAATATAGATTGCTGGCCCTTTATTTATTTTTGTTATTTTTCAGCCGCATAGCACCAGTGCAGGTAGGTCAAATGAGGACGGATGCTGAAATAGGGAGGCTACTTCCGACAGAAATGGGCATCAGGGTCTTCAGGTATCAGATCCCCCAGTGAGTAGCCACAGTGATGACCTGCAGGACAGAGCTCGTAGGAAAAGGAGGAGGAGGGCAGCCCACGTTAGATGCTCTGTTGTTTAATAATCAAGAGGATGAAGCTCTAGCTGGGTGGGGCAAGAACACTGTCTTGCCAAAAGAGGACCAGAAAACCAAAGGTAACGTCATCAGAAAGAGAAACGGAAACGGCTCATCTCTTGGGACATTTTGTCTCCACCCAGAGGGAGTTCTCAGGACCTCCGTGGCCATCCCGGGGTTAAGGCTCTGCCTCCCAGTGCAGGAAGTGTGGGTTTGATCCCCGGTCAGGGAGCGAAGATCCCACAGGCTTTGCACCCCCCAAACCAAAACAGAAACGATACTGTAATATATTCAATAAAAACTTTAAAAATGGTTCATATCCAAAAAATTAAGAAAAGTAGCTCTCCCTGACTGCTTGTGCAAGCCCCCACTGCTCCGAAGAAGCTAAGGCACTTGAGAACAGGATTCCCAGGGACCTTTGTCTCCAACGCTCTTCTTGCTACTCCCCATGTATTTTTTAAAGTTCCAGTAAACCCAAGAGCACCGTAACTTAAGAGTTGTGTGAGTGCGCACAGATGAGCCATTTGGACAGGTCAGATTGTGGTATTTGAAGCTGTTCCATAAAGAGGACTGTTTAGGGCAGATATCAGGGGGCGCTGGGTAGGACCTGGCACCCAGGGTCTTGGAATGACAAAGCTCAGGTGGTACCTTGTGCCGGATCCTCACCTTATCTTGCTGTTAATCCATTTCTGGCATTCTTCCACTAATGACTTTCTTTAGAAAATGTGAAATGAACTGGACTCAGAAGCATAAATGACAGCCCAGACTGTCATTGCTTTTCAGAGCCCACAGGACAGTCTACGATTCTATACGTTTGGGGTGCAGAGATTTATCATCACAGTTGAGCCTAGCACCCAGTTTAGGCATTCAGCTCTTTAACCTCTTTTCCAAAACCCTGAGTTCATATGGGTTCATTATCAAAATGTTCATTATGTCTAATTATACCCCCCATTTTTCTAAACACCACAGTTAAAATGATAAAATGAAATAATAGATGTGAAACAGATTCATGCCATCCCTCCTTTAGAGTGCCTCCTCTCACTACCTCAGCAAATATTCATTGTGGGACATTTGGAAACCCCTCAAAAATTATATGGAAGGAAATAAAAGTTAACTGCTGTCCCTTTACCTAGTAAAAAGCACTGGTGACAGTTTGATGTGTGTGCAATACAGTTTTGTATCCTTTGGATAGATTGCAGTTTATCTAGATGATACATTGGTTTCTATTGTTCTAAGTTGTGTATATCTTATTTCCCCTATTAGAGTGGAGTTCTTTGAAAGAAAGATCAATTTCCTGCAACAACTAGCATTGTATTTTAAGTTAATTTACACGAGTGGTTGCGATTGCTAATTACTATTGAGTATCCATTCTCCCCTTCCTTCTCAATAAAGAATGCTATTAGACAGCAGTAATCCCAGTTTAAAAAAGTTTCTAAAAGCCAAAGACACTCTATTTCCCAGACATCCTTGTAGACGATGAAGCCATTAAAAAAGTTGGAGTTATTGGGTACAACTTCTGAGAAAGTTCCTTAACTCAGGTGGCAGGCATGTATTTTTCATTTCCTCGTTCTGTCTCATCTTGCCTGAATTTGAATGTATTGGCTGGAGCTATAGCAGCTGTTTTGGGATCATGAGAGAAAGGTCAAGAAAATCAGAGGGCCTTTGACCCTGACACTTTGAACCATTAGCTGAACCAACATTAAAATTGTTGACACAGACTTTTAGTTACAGAACAAAAATACACTCTTGTGTGTTTAATCCACTGTATTGCAGTCTAGCCAGCAGCTGAACTCAATTCCAAACTCACACCATCATACCACTTTATTACAAAAAAGGATTTGACCACCATGCCTCTTTATACATCATTGTATTTTCAAAAGCAACAGACATTGTGTATCTTCCCAGTGGTAAGTGTTCCATGAATGTGTCTTGAATGAACTCTAGAGAGTTTAAATTCAGCCTCACCAATAACCTCATCTTCCTCCAGTGCCTGACTTTACCATTTTCTTGAACCTAAGCAGTTACTTTTTTTTTGAATCAGAAAAATATAATGGTTCAAATCTATAACAGGTATTCATTCTGGGAAATGTCCACCTAAGTTTTTATTTATTTGGGGATAGCCTTTCTTCTGTAGCATCTGATGTTTTATTTCTCTCAATTTGATGATCATTAAGTACTACACCATAAAAATAATACTGTACAATTTTCAATATGTTTAACATATCAGGAACTCAGTAACTATTTTATGCTCATTTTACCCACACTCTAGCATGGGATAAAAATAGTCTAAATGACTTAGGTTCTAAAAATAATATTGAGATGAGAAAGAGATGTCTTGCTTCCCATTGCTAGCTAGTCTCTATCCTCAAGATATATTGAAGGTTTTGTTTAGTGTGCCAGCTCTGCTCAGTGGGTGGAACACGGCTGACTGTCTGGAGAACTGTGTTAAGTAGGATTCTGCAGCCACATTAAGGCTCAGCTGTCAAAAGGGCAGTAATTGGATTAGCTATCCTGTTGTAGACAAGGATAAATAGAGTTGTCTGTGTACCTGGTATGTGCCATCCCATATGTGCGTGTATGTGTGCTGAGTCGCTTCAGTCATGTCTGACTCTTTTGAGACCCCATAGGCAGTAGCCTGCCAGGCTCCTCTGTCCGTGGGATTCTCCAGGAAAGACTACTGGAGTGGGTTGCCATGCCCTCCTCCTTCCTGAGCCAGGGATTGAACCTGCATCTGTTAAGTCCCCTGCAATGGCAGGCAGGTTCTTTAACACTAGTGCCACCTGGGAGATCATCCCACATACCAAGATAGATTTACTTATACACACATGCTTGTGTGCATGCACACGTGCGTGCGCACACACACACGCACAGAGCTGAAAGGCATCACGTTCTTTAGAAGGAGTTCCCTAATCCCAGCCTTTCTCTGCCAGTCTTTTCCCGCCCTTTCAGATTTATTCAGTCTACTTTTTGTATTCATGTACTGTATACACACACACCGTATGTGTTTGTGCGAGTGTGTGTGTGACACATGTATATATACATACTTTTTTTTCTGTGTCCCAATTTAGATCAGATTCCTTAGGCTAAATCATGCATCTATTCTGAGTTTGTCTTTTATAGAATTACTAGAATCACAACATGGTCACACTGTATGCTAGGGTAAAGTTTTCTGATGACAGCGTGCTTCTGAATTCGCTGGATAAAGATCAGGGTGGTATTGTTTATATTTCATCCTGTCTAGGAGGAGGAGATGGTGGATGGCATCTTAAAGCCCCTTTCAAATATTCAAGTGTACAAAGGCTCAGGCCAGGGGTTGGCAAATTTTTCCCGTAAAGAGCCAGCTAATAAATATTTCAGTCTTCACAGGCTACATAGACAGTCCCACGGCTGTGCAGCTCTACAACTGTAGCTCCAAAGCAGCAGGAGCAGCAGTAGACAAGCTGGAAATGAGTGAGCATGGCCATGTTCAATGCCAATGCGGAGGGCGGGAAGAAGGTTTGACCCCCGAAGTCTAATTTGCTGACCTCTGCAGAGGGAATTCGAAGACTGGGAAGGTTCCCTACAGGGCACTTGCGTGAACTTCAGTTTATGTCTGTACATCCTTTAATTATCTGTGACGTGATGGTGATGATGCTGGTGCTTATCTTCTAGAGATGCTGGGAGGATTAGATGAGCTGATAATAGGAGCACCTAAATGGTACCATATCTGGCCAAGAAATGGACCTCTCAGGCGATCATCTGGATGTCTTATCCTCACGCGCGCTCTCGCCTCACCCACCTGCAGGCTCAGGTGAGTGGAACGTGTGAGGCAGCAGAGCTGGTGGAGATGGGCGAGCAATGTCCCGCTTAAGGAGCACGCTGATGCTGAGCCCCAGGCCACTCTTCTCGTGTGAGGCAGGGCTCTTCTTATTGCCAGGTCTTCTGAGCTTTCAGGAGAGGACAGAGATCTGTATTTTAAGTCAAAGATTCCACTTTCAAAACTTTTGCAAACTATTTAAAATTTTAAAACACGGTAGGAGCTTGAAAATGATCCAAGTATAAGGGTCAAGAGATGCCACTATATGACCTTTGGTGCACAATTCCCAGGGTCAGGGTACTAAGTAAATGGTATAGGTCAGGGACTTGGAAACAAGGGGATGTCAATATCCAGCCAGGCCTCACATATCCCATGCTTAAGTGCTAAGCTCTCAGTATTTCAATTAACCATCATAACAACTGGATTCATTTACTCAGTAGATACGGAGAGTGTCCTCTGTTCCAGGCACTGATCTGCACAAAGGGCCTCTAACAGGAAATGGGGCGGAAGAAAAAGTCCCTGCCTTCATGGAGCTTTTATTCCATGAGCTCAGTAAGGTTCATAAAAACACAGGCAGAGGATGAGCCTCCCCGGGTGGTCCAGTGGTTACAATGTCACCTTCCTGTGCAGAGGTTCGAGCTCAGTCCCTGGTTGGGCAGCTAAGACCCCACATGCCTCAGGGCCAAAACTCCAAACCATAAACCAGAAGCAGTATTGCAACAAAGTCAATAAAGACTTTAAAAATTGCCTGCATCAAAGAATCTTAAAAAATAAAAAAAGAATATATGTGGAGGAACTAGCAATGAAGAGTGACCTTTAGAGGAAATGATGCCGAGAGCCGAATCATTTCTTCCTGGAGCTGCAAAGGGCAACAGAATTATCAGCAAACATGAAGGATTAGAATAGGAAGACTCCAAATTAATGACATAGAGACGTCACTGACTGGCTGTGCTCTGGGTTCCCTGAGGGTAAGTAGGAGGAAACCTGATCCATTTCCAGGGCAGGGATTTAAGTAAGATACCAGGAAGAACTTCCCAAGAGCATGGTTGTCAAAGAGGAGCAGGTGGCTAAAGTTGATTGAGAACTCTCTTCCCTGGAGAGCTTTAGGAATGGTGAAGTCGACATTTATCCAAACATAGAGTCTCTTCATGGAAGCCAGGAATTGGACTGGAGCCAGGAAGGCTGAGAACCTCAGTGAAAGATTTTAAATTTTCTAAATTTCTGACTTAGGTCTACAGAGTCATCGTCTTTAAAGTTAAAAACAGTTTGTGCCTAGAAAGATCTCTTCTCTCAGAGATGAAGCTCCATGGTTGAGCTCATGTAAGGAATGAGTTTTTTTTTAATTTTAGCAGTTTCTATAAATGGGTTTTCTAAACCTCAAGCTGAAGTTGTTACCACGACGGGGAACATGGAGATAATTTTTCATTCTTTCATGCTGTGCTGAATGTCAGCAGTGGAAGCTCCTAAAAATAATCATACCTTGTATTTATATAGCACCTTTCCCGGAGGTTCTCAAACTGCTTTGCAGACATCATGTAATTAATTCCTATAAAGCATCCTGAAGACAGTGGTGTAATATCAAGTTCATATTTGTCTTATATGTAGAGGTAATGCATTTTATCCTTACACATTATATTTATATTGCATTCGGTGAACTCTATGTCAGACATAGGGTTTGCTGCCTGAAACCACTCTCTGGTTCCTGGGTTTCACAGGTTGACAAGAGGGAAGGATGAAGAAAATAAGTGCAGATGAATAAAATAAGTTCAGGAAGGTAAAAGCACTTGAGAAAAGAGAAATTCACACCAGGCTGCCGGAAGTTGGTGAAAGTGTCAATTATTTCTAGGATTTGTGGGAAGCCATTGCAGGAATATGAGAAGAGAGAATGGAAAGGGGATTCTAACACCCTCCCTCCAAAAAAAACAGTCTTTTTAACTTACTCAAACCAGTAAGTGAGAGAGGGCAGGCCTGGAACGTGGTAGGTGACGCTGTCTGTTGACTACTGTTTCTGTGCCAAGTCTCCCCTTCCTCAGCTCTCTTCTCCCAACGGGGCCACACAGCTTCCCTTTGACACACCTTTATCGTCATCTTTCTCAGTTCATCTTTTCTGCACTTTCAGAAAAGGTTCTAACAGGAACCCACTTGCCATCAGTCATAAAACATTCAGTGTGAAGTTCGGCCAGGGCAACCTCTGTCAATCATTTAGACCCTTTACGTGTGATTGAGTGCTAAGTCACATCTATCTTTGTGACCCCATGGACTGTCACCTGCCAGGCTCCTTCTGTCCATGGGATTCTCCAGGCAAGAGTACTGGAGTGGGTTGCCTCCCGCTGGGGATCTTCCTGGCCAAGGGTTGTACCCTCATCTCTTATGTCTCTTGCATTGGCGGGTGGGTTCTTTACTGTGTGCGTCACCTGAGAACCCATTTGCCATTAGCCATAGACACTTTAGTATGAACTTAAGCCAGGAGAACCTCTCCCAATCATTTTGACCCTTTACACCTCACCTTTAATTTTGCCATGCAAGGATTAAGTGAGTGAATTTGCATCCCACCTCTTAGAATAACACCAGACTTGCAGTAAATGTTTATGCAAGTCGTTATTAGTAGTGTTTGCAAAAATGTCAGACCTGGCTGAGCAGCAATGAGAGTAGACTGGCGTCCTGCAAACGTTGGTGCATCCTTCAAATCAGACTGCAAAGGGGTAGCCTTTGATTCCCTCAATGCATCAAACCCGCCCTGGCAGCCAAAACAGCAAAGAAACTCTCCCCGGCCCCAGCAGATGGCTGGGGACTGGACAGAGGAGAGAGGGAGGGAAGTCAGATGCGAGGAGTGTTACTGGGTCGGGGGAGGGGGTGCCGTGTATGATGATGAATTGGACAGAGAGGAAAAAGGGGAGGGTGACTCTGCGGAAGACCCCCAGGTCCCAGCTTGGAGGGGTGGGCCATCAACTGCTGTGGAGCATGGCGTGTGGGTTTGGAAAGGGAAACTGTTTACGTAGGCTCCAGCTTGTGGCCGGCCCAGCAGGCTGCCTGCAGGTTTACAGCTGAACATTACTGTCGTGGCACTCTCCACTCTGGAGGAGCCAACAGGAGGGAACGGCCAGGGATGTTTCCGCTAGCCCAGAGGTTCTGGCGCCGCCCTTGAGTGATTTCAAATTGGCAAGAGTGGTCTGATGATTTTCCACAGGCCAGCTCAATCTTCCATGCTCATGGACCCAAAATTTAGCATCTGTACTGAGTCCAAAATTCCTCTTAGGGACTCTGATAAGCCCTTTCAAACCAGCTGAAGACTTAGCACTGTATCCACTTTCAAGTGTGAACAAGGCCTTGAGTTGTCCAGCCCCTAAACCTGAAACTTAACTGTCTGTTTTCAGTAGGTTCTTCTTCAAGCACCTAAGCTGGTCTTGGCTCATACGGAAGAGAAGACATTCTTGAGCCAAGGCGTAAGGCTGTGGAATTCTGCCCTTGGCACTCAAGCAGAAGCCTTCATTGAGGTATTCAGAACAACCTTAGCTGCATTAATTCTGCCTTGATGGAGTCACCTTTGATTCAAGGCCATCAAGAAATACAACGGACACGGTCCTTTCATGCATCTTAGCTGCAAGAAAGATATTTTCTTTCTGAAATTTAATCAGTTTTCTTAAACAAAAGGAAAGCCATCTCAACCCAATTCATTTAAAAATGGAAATTTCAAAGAATTTGAAAATAGATTAGCCCATGATGTGATGGATACCACTATTGTTGGTGATGGACAGGGAGGCCTGGCGTGCTGCAATTCATAGGGTTGCAAAGAGTCAGACACGACTGAGCGACTGAACTGAACTGATGCTTGCTTTAGTATCTATTATCAATGTATGAAGCAAAGTTGAATGTTTAGTCTTCCTAAAAGGACAGAAAGTCTATCATTTTTTCCTGGAAATGTTTGTTTTCTAGCTCAGTAATGGAAAAGAGAGGACTGGCCTTAAGCAGAATTGGTTGACATTTAATAATTCTCCATCGGTTCTGCATCAGTTCTTTGAGGCTAAGCCTTCTTTATGGTCCAACTCGCACATCCGTACATGACTACTGGAAAAACCCATAACTTTGATTATACGGACCTTTGCCAGCAAAGTGTAATGTCTGCTTTTTAATATGCTACCTAGGTTTGTCATAGCTTTTTTTCCTTGGAGCGTCTTTTAATTTTGTGGCTGCAGTTACCATCTGCAGTGATTTTGGATCCTAAGAAAATTAAATCTGCCACTGTTTCCACTTTTTCTCCATCTATTGGCCATGAAGTGGTGGGGTTGTCTACCATGATCTTAGTGTTTTGAATGTTGAGCTTTAAGCCAGCTTTTTCACTCTCCTCTTTCACCCTCATCAAGAGGTTCCTTAGTTCCTCTTTGCTTTCTGCCATAAGGGTGGTATCATCTTCCTATCTGAGGTTGTTGATATTTCTCCCAGCAATCTTGATTCCAGCTTGTGATGGCATTTATTATCATGGATTCTACATAAAAGTTAAAAAAGCAAGGTGATAATATACAGCCTTGACATACTTCTTGCCCAGCTTTGAACCAGTTGGTTCCACCATTTGGATGCCACCATTAGGATGAGAATTACCTGAAAGCTCTGGGTGCAAGTGACAGAGATAAGATTTAAACCATCTTGAGACAAAAAGGGAATTTATTGGCTCTACTGGGAAGTTTGAGGACTGGGTATCCCTGAGCTTTTCTGGGTTTGGGGTGCCAACAATGCCTTTGAAGGCTCAGGCTCTCTCTTTCCCTTCCTGAAACCTGATTTCTTCTGTGTTGGATTTTTCTTGGGTAGTATTGCTCCACATTTGGACAAGGACAGCTTCCGGCTACTTCAGGCCTCCATCACTCTTAATGCTTAGTTATTAGGCTCAGGCTGGTTTAGTAGCTGAGAGATGGGGAGGAATGATCAGATGGGGATGCAGTTTGGATGTCTAAGGGCAGGGGGAGGTGAGCGGAGGAGGAGGTTTGACTCAGGAAGGCCAGTCAGAGCCCTTTCCAGTGACTGATACCAAACTTTGATTCCCTGATCCGTCATTAACACATTACCTTATCAGAATGCTCCCGTACTGTTGGAGGGAATGTAAATTGATGTGGCCGCTCTGGAAAACAGTATGGATGTTCCTTTTAAAAATGAAAAATAAAGTGGTATATGATCCAGCAATCCCACTCTTGGGCATATATCTGAAGAAAATTCTAATTCAAAAAGATATATGCACCCCAGTGTTCGCAGCAGCACTGTTTACAATAGCCAAGACCTGGAAGCAACCAATTGCCCATCAGCAGACAACTGGTTTAAGAAGATGTGTGTATACATATAAATATATATATGTGTGTGTATATATATATACATATATACACATACACACACACAAACACACAGACAATGGAACATTACTCAGCCTAAAAAAGAATTAAACTACATCAATGGACCTAGAGAATACCATACTAGGTGAAGTGAGGCAGAAAAAGATAAATATTATTTAATATCACTTATATGTGGAATCTAAAAAATAATAAAAATAAATTTATATACAAAACAGTAGCTGACTTACAGACATAGAAAGGAAACTCATGGTTAGCAAAGGGTAAAGAGAGGGGAGGGGATAAAATAGTATAGAATTAATAGGTGCACACTACTGTAATAAAACGGGTGAGTGACATGGCTTTACTGGATAGCGCAGGGACTTATATTCAATGCCTTGTAATAATCTATAATGGAAAATAATCTGAAAAAAAATTTGTAACTGAATCATTTTGTTGTACACCTGAAACAGCACAATATCGCAAATCAACTACACTTCAATTAAAAAGCACCATTCCGTTATCAACATTCTTAACCCTCTGCTCCTCCCCCTGTCTCCCATGTGGCTATCAGACACGGACACCCTCCCGCTCCTGCGGCCTCGTCTATACCCGCGCTGTGAGGGGAGCAGACCTGTGCTTAAGGCAGAAGAAACCATGCGGTGCAAGAAAGTGGCCGCCCAGGAGGAGGCGAGGGTTCTGTTTCCATAAGAGGCGTCCGCTGCTGGGATCCCAGAACGACAGACATCCGTGCAAGGGTAGAAGCTGGCCAGTGCATTAACGGATTCTCCCCAGCACCTGCCCACGAGGGCGCAATCTGATCTTCGCGTAGTGAATGTGAGTCTTGGATAACTATCTTCTTCACATGCCCTGATTCTCTAGCAAAGCTCCGGTTCAACCCCTGTGAAGTGGGCAAATCAGACGGTTTTGTCTAGAGTCATCATCCCGATACCTTGTCTCATTCCTATCCACTTTGAGAATGTGTTTAGTTATTTATTTTATTTTTGGCTGCGCTCGGTCTTCAGTGCTGCACGCGGGCCTCCTCTGCTGGCGGTGTGTGTGTGTGTGGTGGGGCGGGGGGTGGTTCTCTTTGCAGTGGCTTGCTGCAGAGCTCGGCCTCCATGGCGCAGGCGCTTCCGTAGTTGCGCGCAAGAACTCAGGCGTTTTGGCACTCGGATTTCCTTGCCCTGCGGCATGTGGCATCTTTCCAGACCACGGATCAAGCTGATGTCCCCTGGATTGCGAGGCAGATTCTTAACCCCTGGACCACCCAGGGAGGCCCCTATCCACTTTTTGATATGAACTGGGAATACGATAGTAGATGGCTGTCTTTGATCATGATCTCAGTATTTTGATGTTTTAACCTTGGAGATAGCAACAGAAGGTACTACCTCCATTATCTAGTAAGAGTTTGCTTTTGTTTTCGTTGTTTTGCTGAATGCCCAGACAAAGAAAATAAAGACTATATTTTCAAATCTTCTTGACAGCTAGGTGTGACCATGTAGGTTTTGGTCTCTGGGGTTCGAATGGAACTTGGGTGGACACCTTCTGAGTCATATTCTCCCCTTCTCTTATTCTGTAGGCTGGAATGTAGACACTGTGAAGCTTCATTTTGAGTGACTCAGATGAGGGCAAAGTCTTAATGATGACCACACAGCAGGAAAAAAGGAACC
The DNA here is from genome assembly GCF_001704415.2 of Capra hircus. Classification (NCBI taxonomy): domain Eukaryota; kingdom Metazoa; phylum Chordata; class Mammalia; order Artiodactyla; family Bovidae; genus Capra; species Capra hircus. The sequence continues at coordinate 55,438,738 of NC_030831.1, forward strand.
TGGGGGGCCAACTCTGTGTAGCCCTATGACAGCTGTTGGTCCTGGCAACCTTCCAGAGCAGAACCACCTCATCACAAGGATGGGAGAAAGAAAGAAATGTGAAAGAAAGATCATCTTTTATCTTGCTCAAGCCGCTGTTATTTTGGATTCCTGTCACATGTGCTAAGCCTGTATCCTAACTAAAAGTGAACCAAGAGCTTTTATAGAAACATTTGGATCAAGCAATCCAGAAAGAGCAGCAGTGAGAATTGGGTTAAAGTCTAAGAGAGCTTAGATTATCTTAAATAATTACTTTCTTGATGTTCAGGGGTGGGGTGGGGTGGGAATGTAGCTTAAAAAAATAGAAAGTGATAAAAAATAATTGAACAACCCAAGAGCATGGCACTTATCATGCATTATGGAAATAAGAGACTTGGGAAATTTTTGGACTAGAAGGAGTGGGAAAGTTCACTTGGTCTCATCGCTTGGCCCAATCACTTCGTTTTAGAGCTGGGTTTCTCAATTTTAGCACTATATTGATATTTTGGGCTAGATAATTTGTTGTTGCTGGGGCCTGTTCTGTGTATTACAGTTGACTGGCAGCAATCTACCAGCCTTATCCACTGGATACCAGTAGTAAATGTCCATCTCCACCCCACCCCATGCCATCATGACTATTAAAAGCCAAAAGGCCCCTTGGGCAAGGGGTTGCCAAATTTGCCCCTAAATGAAAGCGCTGTTGCAGAGATCAAAAAGTTGTGACCCAGCCAACTAGAGTTAGATTCCTTCTATATGCTGCTCTACTAGCACCTTTGAAATGTGCAAGTTACTTATAATACTGATTTAAAACTTCAGAAAAACACAAAAAGAAAGGTACTGCAAAATTAAAAAAAAAAAGGAATAATAGCAGTAGCTGATTTTTATGAAAGCCAAGCTTCTTAGGCATCCTCTTAAACTTCATGAAAACTCTAGGATTCCCCTATTTCAAAGTTGAGAAAACCGAACATCATAGATTCCAAGTAAACTTACATGAAGTGACCATCTGAGAAGCTGAAGATCTCGTGTTTGGACCTGGCTTCAAGCCCATACTCTTAATACTTGCACATAAAGGGAATGATGAGCAAAGCATTTTGTCATGTTGAATCATTTTTTCAAGTTATCAAGAGTAACGTAAATATCTATGTCTGGATAGATTCACATTTTCCTTAATAAACTTACATATTTCTTTCATTCAATAAAACCAGTTATATTCAATTGAACACCAACTATATGCATAACATTGAAGGATTAAAAGATGAAAAGGTGAAAAAATAGTCTACATTTATTGTCAGATCCAGAGAAGGAAATGGCAACCCACTTCAGTATTCTTGCGTAGAGAATCCCATGGACAGAGGACCCTGGTGGGCTGCCGTCTATGCTGAAGTGACTTAGCAGCAGCAGCAGCAGCATTGTCAGATTCTGGTGAAATTTTGCATGTATTAATTCCTTGAATGAATTCCTCGATTCCTTGCAATAATGCTAGGGTATTGGTTTTATGGTTATGATCATCTCATAGATGGAAGTGGAGGCATCAGAGGTTTAAGTAAATTGCTGGAGCTCACAGAAACCAGTAAGTAGCAGAACAATGTGTTAAATCCAGGCATTTTGACTCTCTACTTGTTTCCAAGGCTGCCAGGACCAAGAACCGCAAATAGCGTGGCTTAAAACAAAATGAAGTTGATTGTCTCCCTGCTCTGGAGGCCAGAAGTCAGGTGTCAGCAGAGACGTGTTCCCTCTGAAGCCGACAGCAGGGTCCCTCCTTACCTCCCTCCAGCTCCTGGTGAATTCTGGCAATCCTTGGCGTTCTTTACTCCCAGCTGCTTCACACTCCAGTCTCTGCCTTCTTCGTCACACTTCTCCTCCCTGTGTGTTTCTGTCTTACCAGGCTATCTTCTTGTAGGAAGACTGGCTATACTGGATCGCGCGTGCATGTGTGCGGAGTTCCTCAGTTGTGTCTCTTTGTGAACCCATGGACTGTAGCCCACCAGGTTCCTCTGTCCTTGGGATTTTCCTGGCAAAAATATTAGAGTGGGATGCCATTTCCTACTCGAGGGGATTTTCCTAACCCAGGAATGGAACTTGCATCTCTTGCCTCCCCCACATTGGCAGCTGAGTTCTTTACCATTGGCACCACCTGGGAAGCCCATATTGGATTATGGCACCACCCTATTCCTTGCGCTTCCCAGGTGGCTCCGTGGGTAAAGAACCCCCCTGCCAGTGCAGGAGACACGAGAGATGTGGGTTCAGTCCCCGGGTCAGGACGATCGCCTGGAGCAGGGCATGGCTACCCACTCCAGTGTTCTTGCCTGGAGAGTCCCATGGACAGATGAGCCTGGTGGGCTACAGTCCGCAGGGTTGCAAAGAGTCAGACACGACTGATCAACTGAACCCAACACATAGCACCACCCTATTCCTTATTGTAACTGATTATATCTGCAGTGACCCCATGGACAAATAAGGTCATATTGCAGGTGTCGGGGGTTAGGACTTCAATACAGTCTCTTTCGGGAGACACAATTCAACCCATAACGACTCTTAACCACCAAGCCATAGTGTCTTTTCTTTTTAAAATCTTATTTGTTTGTTTATGTAGCTGTTCTGGGTCTTAGCTGTGGCATGCGGAATCTTTAGTTGCACCATGTGAACTCTTAGTTGTGGCATGTGGGATCTAGTTCCCTGATCAGGAATTGAACCCAGGCCCCCTGCATTGGGAGCATGGAACCTTCGCCACTGGACCACTGGGAAAGTCCCATCATGGTGACTTCTTGTAAGAGAGATGCAACCTTTGTCTCTGGAAGCTTATAGGAACATAGAAAATAAGGTGTGTAAAAGCAACAGCAACCATACAGGCTAGAGTCATCCAATCAGTGTCACAAAAGATAATAAAACAACACTGAGCCATGGAAATTCTGAGAAGGTGAACAGATTTAACTGAGGCTGGGGAAGGGGGTGCAATGGATAGGCCATCGCCAGGAGGGGTCCCTGGACAGATGAGGGGAGGTCTAAGGACAGACGGTACTGCATACAAAAAATGCTGAGCAAACTCAGGGCTTCTTCCTAGAATGAGATGCTACCGAACTATCCACCAAGTCTACAAAGCAGGATACAGTGGGCCATAGAATCACAGCTTTTCAAATCAGAACTTGAGCAGATCACCCAGCCCAGCTTTCTCCTTTAAGAAGATGACAGTATTGCACAGCTGGGCTGACTGAAGCCAAGAGGGCTTAAGTGGCTTGCTTTTATTGGCCGGTGATGGAGAGCGGTGAACTGGGACCCAGTTTTTCTATCTTCTCCTTGCAGCTTTCTATTTTTTTCTATATTACAAAAAGCTAGAAAAATAGAGAGGTATGGTGAGGTGCTGAATGCCAGGCTGAGTCACCAAATTGAGTCACAAGTGACAGACTTTCCATGCAGTGACTTCATTTCCAGAGGTTTGCCGGTGGACCAGGGGCGAATGAGAAATGGGACCGACGGGAAAAGGGAGGGGCTCCTGGCGGTTCAGGATGGTGAGATCAAGGGGACTTGAGCTGTCCCTGGGCAGTGAGAGGAAGCAGGTAGAGGAAAGAGCACCTTCAGACATGAGACAGAAACTCCTGAGTGTTTGGATGAGTTTGGACAGAAGGCCAATTTTCAGATTTGGAGTCCTGAGATAACTGAGTGCCACTAATAGAAATGGAAGGTTTGGGGGGCGACAGAGGATGATCAACCATCCCCGTTTGCCTGGAATGGAGGGGTTTCCTGGAAGCCAGGATTTCATTTCTGAGACCAAGACTGCTGCTGCTGCTCTGCTGTGCTCCGTTGTGTCCAACTCTTTGTGACTCCGTGGACTGTAGCCTGCCAGGCCTCTCTGTCCATGACATTTTCCAGACAAGAATACTGGAGTGCGTTGTCATTTCCTACTCAAGGGGATCTTCCCGACCCAGGGTTCGAACCCGTGTTTCTTGTGTCTCCTGCGTTGTAGGCAGATTCTTTACCACTGAGCCACTTGGGAATCTCAAGACCAAGACATTGCCAGTCAAAAGTTCCTAGATGAGTTGGTCACTCTAAAGGAGAAACAGGTTTTGCTTTTGTAAAATTAAAACAGTTCATATTTTATCTAAATGTATTAGACTTTCAGTCATGTCTGACTCTGCTACCCCCATGGATTGTAGCTCACCAGGCTCCTCTGTCCATGGAATTCTCCAGGCAAGAATACTGGAGTGGGTTGCCATTCTCTCTAAATATACCAGTAAATTAATTATTAAATTTAAATGACTACTAAAAGTTGTATTAGGGCTAGTTAACACAAGATTTAGATTTAGAAAGTCTAAAAGTAGGACAATTATCTCAACAATACCTTTTAGATCTAAAATTCTATGAATCTAAAGACTCTGATGCTGGGAGGGATTGGGGGCAGGAGGAGAAGGGGACGACAGAGCATGAGATGGCTGGATGGTATCACGGACTCGATGGACATGAGTCTGAGTGAACTCTGGGAGTTGGTGATGGACAGGAAGGCCTGGCGTGCTGCAATTGATGGGGTCACAAATAGTCGGACACAACTGAGCGACTGAACTGAACTGAAGAATCCAGCCAAGATCACCTTAACCAGTCCTTAACTAATTAATCATATGTTCCATGTGGAAATCATATGTACTTGTGAAAGCCACAAGGAAAGTGTTCATTTTGGAAACCAATATATTGATAGCCTCCTGCCTTGTGTATTTCACAATCAGAAAGTTCTGTAAAACCACAGGGTTCCCTTTGCTTGGGTATAAAAAAATGCAAGGATTTTTTTTTTTTTTTTGCTTGAAGTATAGTTGATTTTCAATGTTGTGATAGTTTCAGATGCGAAAAGGGATTCAGAATATATATGCATTTATTCTTTTTCAGAATCTTTTCTATTATAGGTGATCACAAGATACTGAATATAGTATATGGTGCTATACAGTAGTTCCTTGTTTATTTTATATATAATAATGTGTATCTCTTAATCCCAAACTCCTAAATTTAACCCCCTCCTTTCTCCTTTGGTAGCAGTAAATTTGTTTCTGTGAGTCTATTTATGTTTGGCAAATAAGTTCATTTGTATCCTTTTTGGATAACACTTTTCTCCCTTTGTTTGGGGAAGGGTCTTGATCTCTGGGTTGTTCCCATCAATTCCACCCTGAGGGTATCATTAATGGTGCTCTCAGTATTTGCCTGCTAAATGACTTGAGTCATCAGCTCCCGTTTCACATGGGGACCTCAAAGGTATGTTGGAAGAGCTCCGGATTTCCCAGGCTCTTCCTGAATCTTATTTTAGATAGTAAGAAGCAATTTTTCAGTGCAGTGCACGTGAAATTAAGCATGCAACTGCTATTATTAATGGGACTTATACATCTCATTTCCCCCCTACACAGTAACATATACATACGTGGGAGGCTGAGGCTGTGCTATAGTTGTTCTACCAGGATTTTATAATCTGTTATCTGTCCCTTGAGATAAATGCAGTTCATTTTCTCATGGAAGGAAAACTGAGCCTTGGTCTCTGACCTCTCTAAGTACTTGCTCCCAAGAATCTCTTTCTGGTGGTATTTGAGTAGTGTTTTATTTTATTTTATTTTTAAAATACATCTCCTTTTCATTGGAACATGCTGAAAAATAGATACGGTCCTTTCTTTTGTGATGTTGTGAATTCAGTACCAAATTCTGCACATCACCTCAGCACATGAGGACTACATAGCCTCTGTTTATTTATAAATTGCCATGTTTTGTGACAAGAAAAGCTCTTCCATGTTGCTTTTGTTCGATGCCTCAGTGGTGAGGGGAGATACCTGTTCTCTGAGAGGTTAAATAGTTTTGGTCTTTGATGCTTGAATTTTGACTAGAAAAAAAATTTTGACTTAAATTTAAAAAAAACAACAACAAACTGGGACTGGAAACTATTAGTGGCCCGGTAAATATTTCTAGTGACCTCATCTGCTCTCACCCTACCTTGGTTGGTCTAGTTTGGTGCAGTTTGCGAGTTTAGTGGAAAAACCTGGATCAGTTATAGTGGACGAGTGAAATGGGATAAACAAGAGAAGAGTGAAGAGGTGGCAGCTCTCAAGAGCAGAAGCCAGTGAAATAATTTGGCATAAATGGCCTGGCATGATGGTACCACCTGTGATTTAGAAAGGAGGCTTACTTCTGTCCTGTTGAGCACTTTGTGAGTTTCTCTTGGCAAAATTATTGATTGCGGCTCAAAGCCTACAGGTGAAAGCCATTACTTAAACTATGAACTTCAGTAACTCTTCCAGCTTAATCATCTGGGCAGGCTTAGCTACCAGATCTTTCTGCTGGGAGCAGATCCACCATCCAGAAGGCCAGTGTCGTTATTAACACTGCTCACAGTGAAGTTCTTTTGTTTTGTCTTCTCCGTGTTCCAAACTGACAGTAAGTGTAACTGACATCAGCTTAGGAAATAGGAAAAAGATGTAGAACCAAAGCAGATACTTCTTTCCAATCCAAACGGGCTCTAAAATCTCTGAAGGTGTTTAATTGTCACAATTCTCCCCCCACTTCCAAAGGAATTTTTTTTTATCTTCGAAGTTTCTTTTTTCTTTTTTTCTGACGAGTTTAAACTTGGAAATACGCTCCACCATGGAGTGAAAACCACCGAAGTCTCTCCAGCTGCTCAGGATGGTTTTGCAGCCATTCAATTAAGTCTCTTCCAGCCTTGAAAAGCTGCCTGATTTGGGGCTGGGTTTGCATGCCACCCCGTTTTGTATTTTCTGTGTCACTTTTAGCAGACATGTGGCTCATGGCATAGAGCTGTATACCGTGCCTCCCACATCACGCCGGTACTCTGTATGCACAAACCCCTTATCTTCTGTGGCATAAACTCCACCAGTGCCTCTGCCAGAGATGAGCGGGCAGGAGCCAAAGCAAAGAGGGAACAAATCCACCTGTCACACTGCTCCTGCCACTCTCCCGCATGTCGACAGCATCTCGGTCATTTCGAAAGCCCTTCGTACAGAAAACCATTTGTTTCTTATAAATGCATATTTAGATGTAGGGGAAAGTAACATCTATTTTCAAAAAAAAAAAAATCGAGGAGTAGCATATTCCCTGTTGTCCTACCATGCAGGCAACAGCTGCGGAGAAAATAGAATATTTTAAATAAGTTAGCAAAACAGCAGCCCCCTGGGGACCCTGGCTCCGCCTTAAGTATGTTAAACAAAGCACCTTAAAAGGGCTGAGTTCTATATACATGTAAGTTATTTAATTCCCAAGGACACTCTTCTCCACATCGAGAATGTGTGCCTGTGTGTTTTTTTTTTCTTTCTCGGAGAACTTTTCTTTATGGAAGGTTTGTGTGCCGGTTCAGCGGAAATTATACAGCATCTTTTCTTCAAACAGAGCTGCATTAATGTGCCAATGCCCTTTCTTTAATGCACTTTAAAATTCTGACGCGCCTTTTAAAAAGTATGAGTTGTGTTGGGAAAGTCTAATCACCGTTCTGCATGAACGGAAATGTGCTATTTTTGCAAGGGGAGTGCTGGGAGTCGGGTTTGTAGCAGAAGGGTGTCTCTATAGTACAGATGTCCGAAGACACTGGTGCGTTTTGTTGCCCAAATCAACCCGCTAGAAATGTTACTTCTGCCAAAATTAGTCAGAGGAACTTCAACTCATCATCATTTGAGCAATTTGGGACCGAGCAACTCTGAAGACTGCAGGGAATATTTAGAATTCATTCTGCAGAAACTCAGCTTGGAGGGCAAACTTTCTTTTGCACTCCGGAGCGTGCATCTATTCCGCAAGATTATGTTGTGTGCCTGTAATGACTTCATACAGATTTTTTAGAAGTCTCTTGGGAGCCTATCGTTTTGGTTTGCTGATCTAATCCATTTTCCTTTCTTCTCTCTCCCACCCCCCCCTTCTCTCTCTGGCCGCCTCTCTTTGGCTCTTTTCCCATTCCAATCAGCATGTCCTTTTGAAAAAATGTTTTGTGGAGGTTGAAGTTCCAAGGACACTTTCCCTCTTTGAATAAAATGTGCCCTCTTGTTTGAATGCAAACTGCCTGTGCCCTGACTGGAACATCAAAAAAATAAAAAAATAAAAAAACGGGAAATATACCCAGTGCACTCAGGCAAAATTGGTGTGTAAGTCTCTTGGAAATGTCTAGTAACAGGTGCAGTCAGATAGGCTGGCAAAGCATTCTGGTTTCATAACAATTACTAATAAGAAAATAAACGTTAGGTATGCATTATTTAAAATATTTTGTGGGTTTTTTCCTACTAAACAAAACCCCCAAATTGATCCGGTAAACAATTCTATAGCGTTCAAAACCATAATAATAATAAAAAAAGAAGCCATTCGACTCCATCTCTCTGAGTTTAAGCTCTCTTCTTTCTATTTTAGTGAAATTTGCATGTAGATGTTTGTTCCTACAGGAAGAAAATACATGCAGTTTTTTAACCACATCTTTGAAAATCCATGTTATCCATCATGTCGGTAGGAGATTCTTAGAACTGTGGCTTTGATGATTATACAACCATATTTATTACATGCCTTCCATATCCTCAAGGAATGTCAGTTGTCATAAACCAGTAGGCATGCATACGTATTTCCCTTTTTAGTAAAAGGAAATGTTTGCCAATTATTTAGAGATTTTTGGGTTTCTATGAATAAGGGTTCTAGACAGTCTCAGGACTGACTCAAATGCACTTTGGTAAGAAAAGCTGCTTGCTGTTTCTGGAGATTTCAGAAACAAAGCATTAAGAAATTCGGACTTAATTTGCCTGCATGCCGTCAGAAACATACCTATGTATGTGGAAATATGATCATTTCACATTGCATGCTGTCTGTGCTATTTTGGGTAGAATCTGCAAAGAAAAGGAAATAATTTCCTTTCATAACCAACAGAAGAGCATACTATATATCAGCATCTAGTAACTTTTTTTTGTTAGACTTTGGATTTCTGCATACTTCTTGGTGTCCAAGTTTTACAGCATCCAAAGCCAAAACATCAGGTTTTGTATAAAAGAGGGGATGGCCGTGTTATTGTTGTCGTTGTTTTAGTCGCTGAGTCGTATCCAACTCTTTGAGACTCCATGGACTATAGCCCGCCAGGCTCCTCTGTTCATGGGATTTCCCAGGCAAGAATACTGGAGTGGGTTGCCATTTCCTTCTCCAGGGGGGTCATGTTATAGAGATCGTTCATAAATTGAAACCAATAGAATTTGGGGGGATGTAGAGTATAACGATTTGAAATATATCAGGAGAGTAGGGTGGGAAGGAAGAAGCAGAGGAAAGCCAAAAGCAGGGGGCAAGGAGAAAATCGATCCACTTCAGCAAAAATGTTTAAGAGCCTTAAATTCCAAGGAATGTATCGAATTCACTGCACAGCAACGTGAAGAAGTATTTGCGGGAATGGAGCTCTAATTTGACACACTCTACGGGATTTCTAGGGATTAAGGTTGAGAAAACTTGAACACAACATGGGTCTAGGTATTATCAATGCACTAAAATAAGAAAATGACTCCAGGTGAGGGGAAACAATCAATTCTGACCCCACTTTGAGAGAGAGAGGAGGAAGACGAAACAATGGCTTCAATTCTTTCTGTTCATAAAAGCTCTCATCCCTCCCAAATGTCCATATGTGATTTCAATTCTGAGAAGCTCGGGCTGTGGTAAGCCAGCCACATTAAGCAGGGGACAGAGAACAAACTCCCTTTAGGCCAGTCACCTGTGAGGCTGGGTGGTAAAACAAAAAAAAATTACTTTCCTTTCAGAACATGCTAGTAACTTCAAAGCATCAAGGACTAAAAGTGTTGCAGAGTCCGTGTGTGTGTGTGTGTGTGTGTGTGTGTGTGTGTGTGTGTGTGTGTGTGTGTGTGTGTGTGTGAGAGAGAGAGAGAGAGAGAGAGAGAGAGAGAGAGAGAGAGAGAGAAAGAGAGAGAGAGGGAGAAAAAGAGAGGGAGACCATGAAACGGATGACTAGGAGAGAGAAGAGAGTGAAGAAAGTTGTTATGAATGAAATTGAAGAAAGAGTTCCCTTAGGAGCATCTATATATTCACATATTAAGGAACATACGTAAAACTATATAAATGGAACCTAAGTATTTCCAGCCGTGTAATTAAACACACACACACACTGTGTATACATGTGTACGTATGCTTGCGAGTGCATTTTATTCTTTGTGTTATTGTTTCTTGGTAAGAAAAAGGAAACAAGTGCTGTTTCACCAGTGATATCATCGTATGTGCAGCCCCTGGCCCCAAGCCTCCTGACTCCACCAATTAGCCTTGTTTAGCTTTTCATTACCCCCACTGCTTGACCTGCTTCCATGCATAATAGGGTTAATCGTAATGAGATGAAATCTTTTGGTTCTATTCATTGCTTATATAGTATGTCCTCCAGACTCCCTTCTGACGTGAGGGCGCCAGGGAATAACTGCTCATCTGCTCCACTGTGCTCCCTCTGCTGGCTGTCTCTGAGGGGATGGTAAGACCACTGGCTCACACAGAACCAAGGACTACTGTTTGGGAAGATGCACACACACACACACACTGCCCCCCACCCCACCTCCGCCACACACACCCCTAGACAAACAGTACCAGTGAAATGAGAGTTCTGTACTCTTTTGACGTTGACCACAGAAGCGCCATCCACATAACATTTTCTACCCAGAATGCCATGGTCCCTGGGGTAAAGCCTGGGGTAGGGGTGGGGACCAGGGGGGCTGGCGGAAGAGATGCCAGCTGTGTTAGAGCCAAGGCTTAGTTAGAAGCATACAGGTCCCATCTCATGAGTTTATTTCATCTCCTTTGCTTGCTGCTATCTGTTAGTTCCTAAAGGGGAGGCAGGGGACAGGGTGCTTTATCCTGTGAGTGTCCCCCAGCATGAAAGCAATTTGGTACAAATAGATTGGTCACATTTCTTTCCACATGTGGAACTGAGCCTGAGACTGGGTCATGGAATTAGTTAAAAGATACCTCCCCTTGTTAGAATCACTGGATTCACGGGACTATATGGTCATTTATACCAAAGGTGTCAAGTGAAAACCACTGAGTTGATTTTTCAAACTGAGTTAGAAAATTTAATAGAAAAAATTTAGGGAGAATTTTGAAAATGTATAATATATAAATTTTTATTTTAAAAGATATTCCATTTAGTAATAAAACTGGTTCAACAGCTACTTAAACTTCTAAGTATATTTTATCTACAAATGTAGACATTAGGAAAAACCAGGCAACTATGGAAGGTTTCCATAAATGGATGGATTACATTAACCTAACATAAAGTGTGTTTTTGTCTTGAAGTTAGGAAAAACTGCCTTTTTCTCTGAGGTACACAAAATGAGTTTTTGCCCTTTGTGAAAGATTAACAGAGTTAAATCTTAGCTTCAGACTTGGAACCATTAGGAGATTAAAAAAACAGAAGAAAAGGAAGGAAGGAAGGAAAGAAAAGCATGGAATAGAAGCATCCTGTCTAATGTATAAATCAGTCTAAATTTTTAATGAAGTTTCCTAATATACTTGATCATATGGCATACAATTTAAATATACACCTCCTTACTCAAGGAGTTTCTTAGAGGAAAAAAAAGCCACAACCAAAAAAGATAAAGAGAATTTAAAAAATGAGTCTATAAAAATCTGAATAAATAGGAATTTATACTTTATTTAATGCCAATCTGCTCCAAATTTTATGTTTGTTATGTGTACTCGCATACATGTCTGGCATCGGCATTTAATGAATTGTTTTGGTATCGAAATATACTCTCTTGCCATTCAAATTCATGCAGACTCTACTTGTCCTTCAAAAAGGAAAACATCCTGTTTTGGTTAATGGGCTTAAAAAAAAACAAAAAAACAAAAGTAAATTGTGATAGCAATTAGGTTTTTCAGTGAGCATGCTCAGTGGGGCTTTCCTGGTTGCTAGGCAACCAGCGGAAGGTGTGTGGCAAGAGAGGACCCCAAATGTAAAAGCATAAGCACCTTTGGCATAGGTTTCACCTAGTCTGGAAGCCCAAGCTCATTTGTTTAATTAATGATGGGATATCCTTGGGTCACTTTGATGGCTTCCCTTTTTGCATTTTTGGGGACGGGATTGAGGGTCAGGAAGGGATACAGAGTGGAGGATCCAGCAGAATGGGCTCAAGAACCCTAATGAATATTTCCTGAAGAAGCCCTGTGCTTGACTTGGGTTGCAGGTTTGGAGTGTGTGTGTGTGTGTGTGTGTGTGTGTGTGTGACAATTTATTTTCCATCTCGAGGGTCACAGTTAGCTCTAAACCACTTGGGCTGCCTGGTTGGTACATCCCAGGCACAATTCAAATCCTGCCTCTCATCAGCCTAATCCTGTACATCGGACCTTTATGTCTTTCAGATAAAGCCACTTTCACATCCTCAAGTCACAGAGCAGAAAACTCCCAGTTAAACCACAGAGTTCCATTAAAAGTTGCCACCCGTATTCAAAAGCCCATTTGTACACCCTGGGATTCTGCCGAAGAAGCACTTACAGGAGTTCAGAGACTGGTGCTATGAAGTAAAAATGAATCAACTTTTAGAAACCACACAGAATGCTCCATCTTTGGTAGGTACAGCTCTGTCTCCATCAGCACCTCTTAAGTAGCAACCCGACCAAGCACCTGGTTTGGTCCACAGTGACAGTTCACTGTCTCTCCGGTGGTAACAATTTAGAGGCATGATGCTAAACAAGATATATACATGATGTCAAATATTGGCTGCACACATCTAAGCCAATCACTTCTAAATAAATTAACCATGGCACTGCCTAATACGATCCACCTGCTTTCTTCCCTCCGTTGTTCCAGACCCTACCTGAACCCCCCTTTGATTAAATGTCAAAAGCTTGCCTTGTGCCTACAGATTTCACTGAAGGCGGATAACAGAAAGGTTCCTCCTGTGACTCCATAAAACTGAAATAAATTCCACTGGCATCTTGTAAATTTTTATTTTCTAGAATGACTGCAGGCCCCATCTGCGGCCCAGCTGTTATTAGAACGGAAAGCGTTGGCCCTTCTGCATTACAAAACAGCATAGAACAGTAATTGCCAGTGGAAGAGATTAAGTGTAGACACTAAAAATGTTTACTCGCAATGAATATGCATAACGATGGGTAGGAAACAGCACTGGAAGATTAAAAAGAGAGAAGGGTTTGTTTACAAGGCTGGGAAAAAAAAAGAGAGTGGAATGTCATTTGGCCCCGAGCCTGAAATAGGAACGAAAAACCTTTGGGCAAGGCATTAGGGAGAAAAACAGATGGTTTGTGAACCTTTTATTAGATAGAAAAATCATTAATCAAGCCCAGGCTGGAAATGGCAGGGTTTTTGGTAGTTCATATTTTAGTTTATTTTTTCTTAAAGTGACAGTATACTTTTTTTTTTTTTTTGTCTTTTTGGGACAGCCATCTATGGATCTTATGTCAATAGGCACTGCTTTTGTACAACATTCCACATTAAAGCCAACTTCACGTTAGGTTAGTGTGAGCCCTGATTTGTTATATGGAGAAAATTCCTCCAAAGGGTTTCACATTTCAGCACCTGTTTTGCCTGTATAGCAATTAAAAAAAAAATTACAGCAAGAAATTTTTTTTTCATTCATGTTCCATTCCTTTGGTTTTTGAAACTTGGGAAGAAAATAGAGAAGGGGAAACTTTTGCATGTAAGGCCTTGCTGACTAGGTTGATTTATAGCAGTTTATGCAAAGTACATAATAACAATAATTACAATTTGACTCATCTCCTGAGAGGGAGTTCACTCCATTTCATTGGAAAAAAATCATCAAGAGAGTGGAAGGGTCCCCTTTGAAACTATACTCACCATAAAATTAATCTGTGCCCTTTGGGTTGGAAGAGGTTGCATTTTACTTTTTTTAAAAATAATAGTAGTGAAAATCTCAGGGAAGAACATGTCGTTGAGATTAACAAAATCCTGGAATTAATAGTACAGAGTCCATTATCTGTTTCTAGACAGTCATCAAACTCTAAGAAGTACCCTATGCTGGAGAATTATTGTTTAAATGAAATACAACATATAGCATTCAAACACTCTCATTAACATACACTGTGTGTATTTATATATACACCTATGTACACAGACAGACACTTGGGTGTGTATTATGTGTTCAAGGCTTGGAATATGATTGCTGTATCAACTTCCGGAGTGGGATGGCAGGGTAGGGCAGTATCAGAATAAAGGTGCCTATAGCCAGACCCAGAATAAATCTTCATATCACAGTCCTGGAGTTTTGCCACGGTCTATCCTGTACTTGGAGCTAGTAGTGCATTTCTATTCGGTTGGCCAAAAAACTCATTCAGATTTTTCTGTGCCATTTTATGGTAAAACCCAAACAAACTTTCTGGCCAATCCTACTTTGGGAAGCTACTCTTCCCCCCGCAGAATCTTTACTCGATTAGCTGCGCTGGGTCTTAGCTGTGGCATGTGAAATCAAGTTTCCCTGAGTAGGGATGGAACCTAGGCCCTCTGCGTTGGTAGCATAGTCTTAGCCACTGCACCTCCAGCGGAGTCACTGGAAAGCTCCTCTTAAGCTTAATTATGAAATGTGCTTCTTCCTGCGCTGTGTGTTTCCTACTGAGTGGGGGCTTGGATGCATCTGGATTGTTATTCTTAGAGCTAAGTATCCTTGATGCAGGAGTCCATGAATGCGTAGTGGGACAATTTCTTTTTAAGGAACGAGAAGGTGCTTAAAAAGTATCTCATTCATGGTTTCACTCTCCTAGTGGAAAGCAGTTTTCAACACCTTATTCACTAGTAAATATCAGCAACTCATAGGGCAAGTCATTCTTTGGCAAAGCCTGCTCATAGATAAGCCGCTGGTTTCCTTTCCTTATTTCCCATGAGACGGGTTTTGGAAGTTAAAGCCAGAAAGCAGCTGCTACATCATCTAAACTGTCCTGTGACCCTCACCTATCTTCAGTATTAAGGAAAGGAGACCCGGTGAAACGGTCACATGGAAACAAGAAGAACGAGATTCTCAGACTGCGGGTCTCCATGCACACGTCATTGCTGTCTGCCTGCGGTGATCGTCCGCTTGACCATCTGAGCTGCGTTTATTCCCTTTCCTTTGCCACCAGTTTCCTTCATGGACCTGTTTATCTTCGTGCAGTTTGGTGCTAGTGTCATCGTCAATAAAGAATGCCAAAGAGAAGTGAGACCAGCAGTGCCCTTCTGCACAGATTTTCAGTCATCACCAACCTACTGCCTCCGCGTCCCGGGCTGACATTACAGAAACAGAAGTTCAAAGACATGGCTGATATCTTCCTTTAAAAACACTTCTACCATGCAGTCAGTGATTTCTGTTTTCTGACATTCTTTTTTAAAAGAGATGCTTAAATCGAAAAAGGTTTCCTGCCATGAAAATGACATTAATATTTCGTAAATCAAGAATGAAGATAATGTTTTGGCTGCTGCAGAGACGTTTACCTTATGTCGTTTATCTAAATGCTTTTCGATTCAAACATGACACAATTTTTGGACTGGCTGTAACCGGAAAAAACAATTCCAAGAACTTTCTTATTTCAGAGCCTGAAATTCTTTAGTATATTCCTCACCAGAATTCACTGTGGAGGATACAGCCTTTCAGCTCATTGAAAAAGACTTCCCAAATAATAAATCTTTCCCCACGATCATTTGTACACACTAAATCAAATAATTTACTAAAGTCAAGATGAGACTTTCAAATGAAAACTGTGTAAACATGTTTGTTAACTTTTGAGTTTTATCCCTGTTACCAGGGATAAAATATTTTCTGTATTGACTTATTAAAGAACTGATATATTTAAAGAATAGATATTTCGTCTAAAGAAGTGAAAAAAGAAAACCTTTATAGATAATAAAGCCCTCTCAAATGAACATCTATCTGCTGGTGGAAATACTAAAATCACACAAGTGATCATGAATTTCAAAGCTTTTCAACCTGTTTGAAAAATGTAAGGACGACTGAGGTATTGGAGGCTGTGCCACAGGGTAAAAATATGATTTTCTGATATTATACACAAACACTGTTGATTTTTTCTTATGAATTGCTAAAAACAAGCATTTTTATCTCTGACTCTTTATCATATTTTATCTATGGTTAATGAAAATTTTTTTCCTTCTAAAACCTTAAGGGTTTTACCAATTGATTTTGACACATTTAGATTTGGGGAAGGAAAACACATTTATAGAGCAGCTATTTCAAAACATCGAGGAGAATAACAGTTGCAAAAAGACAGAAAAAAAAAAAGGCATTAAGATTCTGCTATAAACCATTCAACAGCAAACGGAAGACTACAATTAAGGCCAAGCTGCTTCTCCAGGGAATGCTGAAGAACAATTTCTTTTCCGACTGTGGATAGGACAGAAGAACTGCCCACAGAGTTCCCAAGTCCTGGACTAATAGCTTGCAGGAGATGAGCCCCCTCGAAGTTGTGAGGGGCTGAAGGCGGCTGTGGCTGCCAGAAGGAGGGAGAGGGCTAGGGTCTGGAAAAAGAATGCACCATGATTGTTGGAGGAAGAGTAGCTAGGATCGCTATGCTTTTGCTGTAGCACGTCATTAATAACAATGATCAAAAGAAAGAGGAGATCTTAACAGCTGCATTAAATTATTATGGAAATTGGCATTTTCAAATGGATTCAGGGTGAAACAAAAACAAAAAAGCAGCTATGGATGGGATGGGTTATGTTGGGAGGCCACAGAATAATTCACAGAGGTGGAGGAACTGTGATTGAGCAGATTCTTCTCTTCTTTTGCTTTTCCTTACATTGATAGAATTTACAGGAAAGATGGTCTTCCCCACAGCAACTGAATGAAGAAAGCTGCTTCAACAAGACTGTGTTCTCTGGAAGGCATAGGAGATAGTCAATACTATCCGACTCTTTGCGACCCCATGGACTGTAGCCTACCAGGCTCCTCCCTCCATGGGATTCTCCAGGCAAGAGTACTGGAGTGGGTTGCCATTTCCTTCTCCAGGGATCTTCCTGACCCAGGGATCGAACCCGGGTCTCCGGCATTGCAGGCAGACGCTTTAACCTCTGAGCCACCAGGGAAGCCCATAAAGCTATGTTAAATATCATTATTAGAAGAACTGGATGAGAGACTGCAGTAATCTATAACTTTAATTTAGCAATAACTAAATACTGCTAACTCTAGTTTTGAAATTAAGAATTTTTTCAGGGAAGCAAAAGATTTTGACACAATCTGACTTTGATGTAAATATTCTGTATTAATACAAAAAAATGAAGTACACGCGAGGAGCTGCTCTGTCCTATCCCCAAAAAAGGAAAAGATAAAAAGTAATTTGGAGTTGCAGAACATTGGAATCTTTGATTTTCAAGGTGTTTTCTAAGTCCTGTACTTTTTCTCTCAAGAATTATTAATCCATTAATCCTTTTTTTAATGTAGATATAAAAAGTCATGGTTTAATGATTTTACTGAAGCTATACAATTCTCAGAGAATCTGATGAAAAGGTGAAAAACAGTCAGGCAATGAGGTGGATGTTTTCCTCTGCAGACCTGAGAACCAAAGGCTGGCTGTATGTTTTCCTTCCTGGATGGAAGTTTTGGTCCCTGGTGTAGGTCTAACCTGAACATCTTTCATTACAACAGAGGAACTATGAAAGGTCTCTTTCTCAAAACTTTACAATGAGGGACAAATGCTTGGTAAATGGTTACTAGTACCACCAGCAAAACAAAATCCTCCATGAAACTTGAAACTTACACCTCAACCAAGAAGAACACTGAAGATCAGTTAAACTTTTGCTCTTGAGGTCAGTAGGATACTTGGGGTTTCTTTTATACCTTGCTACAGACTTCAAAGGAAGATCAGTTGACAGAAGGTAAGGAATATTTTTAATTTGGGTGGCCTTGGACTTTGTGATTATTTGGGAAGAAGAAGCTCCATCCAGTTCTATTTTTGGCAATAGTTGTATCCATTTTGGATGCACCCATGTTCATTGACTCTGTTGAGTGCGATCTCTCAATCACTGCTGAAGGTATTCAAAATACACCTTCTGGACTATTCAATGGAAAGCCTTCCCAGGAACATTCCCAGGAGCCAGCTGCCATCATGGTATTTGGGAATTCTGGCTATCACAGTGTTATCTCTGGACAGGAAGAGAGCCACCCTAAACTGCCTAATGTGTTGCCTCTTGGTTGTTCTCTGATTCCTGAGTGTTTGTAACTTACAAGCCAGTAAGGACCTCCATAGCCGCAATGAGCTCAAGAATTCTGTATTTTCATGGATCTCTAAGTTTTATTTTGCAAGTGTGTATGAGCAGAGTTTTGATAAACACTTACCTCCTGATCAGTATTTTTCAGTCCTGGTCACGTATTGAAAATTATCTGCAGATTTACATTTTAGAAAATGTATCAGGACTTCCAGGTGGCACAGGGGTAAAGAATCTGTCTGCCAATGCAGGAGACACAAGAGATGCAAGTTCAATCCCTGGGTCGGGAAGATTCCCCTGGAGTAGGAGATGGCAACTCACTCCAGCTATTCTTGCCTAGAAAATTCCATGGACAGAGGAGCCTGGAGGGCTACACTCCATGGGGCTGTGAAGAGTCTGACACAACCGAGCACACACACACACATCAGATGCTGGAACCTCCAACCAACTGAATGAAAATCTGGAGTTGAAGCCCATGCTTCTGCATTTTAATAAAGCTTTAATGGTCATTCCAAGGCATGGCCAGATTTGAGAACTCTACCCTCTATGGGCTCCTGAAGCAGATCATATATGCGACCTTAAAACACTGGAAGGTGAAATGGTTTTGGTTCTGTGAATCACCAGTTGACTGTGAAACACTCACACAGTAAATGATACACCATGAATCTGAAAGAATGCATATACTTCAGGGAGCGCTCAGTTTATGCTCTGAGAATAATTTAAAGACTTAGTCATTTCAGGCTCCTGGAACGAGGGCATGGTTGTCATCAGGGTGTAGATGAATATTTAGCAGATATAATGGGAATATCCCAAATGGGCTTTGTAATGCCCAAACAGCGTTGCCCTGTTGCATCTGTTTGCTGGCTTTATCTCATTCTGAAGACTTAGCAGGTGGTTTCTACACCTCAGCTTCCTCATCATCAGTGGTGCTTTTGTCTCCATTTGCATCCAGAGAACTGCCAGGCTGCAGAACGAACAGCCATTTAGCCCTTTAAAAATACTATATGCACCTCTGGGTCCAAATGTCTTTCATTCATATTCTGCAAGAGGCTGCATTTCCCTTCCAAGAAAGACTTCTGATTTTTTAAAAAAAATATGTTTACAGAGTAGAAAAATATGTGGAAAGATAAGGTCTTCTGGGGGGAGTAGATCACCCCTGAGAATGACTTGGAATGCGTTTTCCTGATGAGTTATGGGAGCATGAACACATATCCTGTTTTCCTTCTCAATTCAGAGAGGTTTTCACAGAGATGCTTGTTTGCTCCAGCTCATTCATTCTGTTTGCACTTCTTTATCGAAGACATCTGAAAGGAAACGTTGCCTCAGAGGTTCCATCCCAGGTGTGATGAGGATCTCTGGAAAGACAGCTCTTGTTGAGTGTTATTACTGTCCGCTTTTCAATTTTCCTTTCTAAGGAATTCCAAAGTGAGTGAGCCACTCCCCACATCCCAGATGTTGTTGTAAACCAGAATTTTGGAACATTCGAACGAAAATGCAATCCCCTAAAGTTCAGCTGAGTCCCAGCTTCTCCAACCAAACATGGACAAAAATGTATTTGTGCAACGGTTCACATGGCTTCCTCAGCACACCGCATCCTTGGCTGCCTGACTCAGCCCCAGTTGAACTGACACACCGCACTGTGAACTTTAGAGCCATCAGGCTACAGGATGCTCGAATCGAGGCCCTGGTTTGGTTTTTTTTTTTGAGAGATTAAATTTCTGGAAACATCTATAATGTTGATTTTTATAAGGCCTCTAAACAATCTTTAAAAAAAAACAAATGAATAAAAAATTCATTTGTTGAAAAGTTTCCTCTGTAGTGTTGCCAATCATTTCAGTAGGACTAGTATTTTGAAGAACATGTCTTAGGGGATGAATCTTATTTGTCATTATTATCTTGTCCAGATTGAAGCAGATCGTTTTGGGAAATGTCCACAGGCCAATATATATTTAATAAAAAATGCTTTCGAAGGTTTACATGCCATCTTGAATGTTCAGTTTTAACATATACAAATTTCAGTTTTCCACTCCACTTTCTGCCTACCATTCACCTGTGTTTGTCTAATGGAAACCAGTTAGTGCAGCTCTGGTTACACATCTGTTTCATGCATGTGCGACTACAAGCCGTTTTAGCAACTAGTAAAACTACAGGTGTCTGGGTTTTAATGTAACCATTTTAAAAGAGCAGTTCATGGGCCTCTGATTATTTTTTATGGCTGGCTGTGTTCCTACCATATAGACTGCCAGCTCAAGGGTTAAATGTAAGTCTATTGTTTTCTCATTCTGGTATAATCTCTGAAATCATTCATAAGTTAATTTCTTTAACTTGGAATCCAAACGGCCAAATACAGCTTTTGTATTCTGCACAGACAGCCTGTAATTCTGTGTCTATATGTCTCCAGCGACAAAATAATTAACTGGATTTTGAATGCTGGAGGCTAACATCATTAAGTATATGTATCTATTTGGCTTGCTTACTTGCTTACTATATCATAAGATCACAATTACCATCATATCACTTTGAGAAATTATGTGGACATATGCTCTTGTGACAGTTTTAGAGTGTCCATTGTTGTGCCCTTACCGTAAGTTGGTGTGTGAGTGTGTGTCAGTCACTGTCTTGTGTCCGACTCTTTGTGACCCATAGGCTGTAGCCCGCCAGGCTCCTCTGACTTACTTATCCAGGCAAAAATACTGGAGTGGGTTGCCATTTCCTTCTCCAGGGGATCTTCCCTACCTGGGGATTGAAACTGGGTCTCCCACATTGCAGGCAGACTCTTTACAGTTTAAGCCACCAGGGAAGCCATCAGTTTGGTTCCTTATAAATGAAAAATTTGACTTACAGATTCTTCAGTTTTACCTTTCATCATCTGAGTGTAACTGGAAGATCTAAGAGTTCCGAGAACTATTCTAACAACTACTGAAGTTCATCATTTCTACTAAAATACTCTAAGAACGAATTCATCTCTTTGAAGGAAAAGATGGATGTGGAAAAATTGTAAATGGAGAAAACTTACTTGCAGATTAATCTAATTAGACTAAAACTGAGATTTAAAATTTTTAAGGATCCTGTCTAGTTTCACAAAACTCAGCACACATGGAAGGAGGGGCAAGTCAAAATCAATTACAAATATGGCTTTGCTGCACAGTGATAGAGACAGGTCACACTGCTTATTTAAGGCGCGAGTGACATTTCTATTACAAATATAAGCATCATTTTCCCGGGATTTATTGCTCAGGCATAACCATTTTTAAACAGGATCATTTATGGAAGTCTAGCGGTTGGCTCCCAAACCAGATATTTTTATTTACTTCGTTTAAAATAATAAACAGATTTTAAAAGTTCTGGATGAATGAAAACAAATTAATAGTGATAATTGGGAAAGTTTGCTTTGTTAAATAAAGTTCGGCCACTTCACAGAAGCATTAGAGACTAATGCTAATTTCTCGGTAATATATTTTCATTTGCCCTTTAACCATAACGGCATGATGAAGCTTCTATGGCAGAGATGGAACCGAGGATTAATGGCACCCCAAACATTTTAATCCTCTGTATGCTAATTAGTTACTCAAATTAGAGAGAGAAAAATTTCTTTCTATTTTATGATAGCTTTAAAACACAAAATAAAGACAAATATTCTAGAATATGTGAGAATTTGACTCTGGGATTAGTTTGAATAATATTTTAAATATGTCAAGATACCTTAACATATTTAAGTATTTTAAAAATCAAAATCCTTGATTAAAATCCTCAGTAGTGAGGGTTGTATTCTAGAGAAAGTCGTCATTTTTAAGGTGCTCCCAAAATCTGTTCCCAGCTTACCTTTTCCATATCAGCTTTCACTGCTTCTGTTTATGAACCCTACTCTGCAGCTGACCTCGACTCCCAGCCAGTTCCCAGACACATCGGACCTACTTGAACTTTTGCCTTTTGTCATAACCCATCATAACCCACCTTTATTCAAGGGCTTTCCTGGTGGCTCAGACAGTAAAGTGTCTGCCTGCAATGCGGGAGACCCGGGTTCAATTCCTGGGTTGGGAAGATCCCCTGGAGAAAGAAATGGAAAATCCCATGGATGGAGGAGCCTGATAGGCTACAGTCCATGGGGTTGCAAAGAGTCAGACACGACTGAGCGACTTCACTTTCATCTTTATTCAAGCCTTTTTCATTCTCTCAGGCCCAGTTCAAATATCACCAACTCCAAAAATGTTTTCTGAAGTAACTTCTTCTCCACGAACACTGAACATATTTGGTTTGTCCATCAACAGAGGACTAGATAAAGAAGATGAAAAGATGTGATAAACACACAGGTATATACATGTGTGGGGCTTCTCTGGTGGCTCAGATGGTGAAGAATTCACCTGTAATGCAGGAGACCAGGGTTTGATCCCTGGGTCGGGAAGATCTCTTGGAGAAGGGAATGGCTACCCATTCCAGTATTCTTGCCTGGAGAGTTCCATGGACAGAGGAGCCTGGCAGGCTACAGTCCATGCGTTGCAAAGAGTTGGACACTACAGATCGAGTAATACTTTCACTTTTTTCATATATATGTATATACATAAACACAATGGAATATTACTCAGCCATAAAAAGAAAAAAATTTTTCCATTTGCAACAACGTAGGTGGACCTGGAGGATATTATGCTTAGTGAACTAAGTCAGACAGAGAAAGACAAATGTTGTATATTTTCACTTATATGTAGAAACTAATCAATAAAACAAATGAGTATAACGTAATGGAAATAGACTCATAGATACAGAGAACAAGCTTATGGTTATGAGTGGGGAGAAGGTAAGGGTAAGGGCAACATGGAGAAAGGGGTTTAAGAGGTACAAACCACTAGTTATAAAATAAACAAGATTCAAGGATATAAAGTACAGCACAGGGAATATAACCCATATTTTATAATAATTTAAGTGGAATATAAGTTATAAAATATTGAACCACTATGTTGTACAACTGAAGCTAATATGATATTGCAAGTCAAGTATACTTCAATTAAAAGTATTTGGTTTTTACAATCATTATGTATGTATACATTATCCATGTCCTATATACTAAAGAGGAGTTTAGTCAAGGTTTGATCACATAAACAGATGAATGAATAAATACCTACTATGTTTGTCCTTATGCTTTCTATTAGAGTCATGCAATAGATAAGGGTATGCATAGAAATATGTTAATATAAATATATAATATTTATGTTCATACTATATTTATAGGAAATCTTAGCCCATCCAAAAGTAAATAACATTTTCAAAAAAAGTAAAATGGAAACAAATGTGATTTGCCCTAGGTCAGGCCTTTATTCATCAAACCTAAAAATACTAAGCTTGTGCTTTCCAATGCGATGGATCTGAAATGTCGTTATTTGTCCACCTCCTGCCCTTCCTGCCCCATGTGAAGCCTGCACCACGCCATGACAGCGAAACATTTCCAACAGGCTTCTTTGATTCCAAATTTATCCGTCCTTCATGGACGTCACAGCTGTCAGACTGAACTTCTGATACAAAAGACAAGAGGATGTCAGTTCCCTGCTTAGAACTTTTTGATGACTCACAGAAAAACTTCTGATGGCCTACCCATGCAGTTCAGATTCCTTAAGCTGCCATTTGCTGCTCTCAGTCATCTGTTTTCAGGGTGCCCCCCCTGACCCATTTCCTCTCACCTCCCCCCCGCCATGCCCTGTGCTCAGTCTCATGGTAACCTTCACCTCACCTTGAAAATGCCAGTATACATCCCGCCTATGGACTGGAGCACCCTTTCTCCCGTTTTGCCTGTCAAATGCTTCCTACTCTTCTAGACTCAACTCCAGTGCCCCAGTGTCTGCTAAGCCTTCTCCGATCCTTCTGGTCAGAATGGGCTGCATTTCATTTGTTGTTCACCTTTATTTCCCTGTGCCTAAACCTACAACGAGTAGCTTGCATTTTCAGCCCTGCCGGATTACATGTATATTTCTCGAAAGCAAGAACCATGTCTCCATCATGTCTGTACCTCTTCCATCAATAGTGTCTTCACACTTTGCTTTGCAGGCAGTATTTGGCTGTCTCGTGAGCAATTCAATCACGTCTTTTGGATGTGTGAAAGTGAAAGTGTTAGTAGCTCAGTCGTGTCCAACTCTTTGCGAACCCATGCACTGTAGCTCTCCAGGCTTCTCTGTCAATGGGATTCTCCAGGCAAGAATACTGGAGTGGGTTGCCATTTCCTTCTCCAGGGGATCTTCCTGACCCAGGGATTGAACTCAGGTTTCCTGCATTGCAGGCATATTTGGATGTATAATATATTTCAATGAGAATTATATTCTTAGAATAAATAAATAAATTTAGAAAATTCTGACTAGCAGTCATAAGTTAAAAATGGATTTAATTGCTGAAGCATTGAATAGTTGGTGGTTTTAAGTGAATTGTCTCTACATCAATTGTTTTCCTGCATCAAATATATTGATAAATAAGAAAAAAGCTTGATATTTAACCTCTAAATCCTTTTTTGAAATCTAGGACAGTTTGCAGTTGAATTATCTCTGTATGGATAAGTGTAATAATAATGCCTTCACTGTTGGTACTTTTATTTAAGTTTGGAAAGTCAGGTGGAATATAATAATACCTATGGAGTGAGTGATGACCTCATTCTCCGTGGCAATAATCTGCCTTTCAGAAAAAGTCAAACAAACGCCTTTATTTATTTTTTATTAACCTTTTTATTTTGAAACAAGCTCCTTTTGTACAGAACAAAAATAGGCTTGAGTTTAACTTTACTGGTTGTCTGGACTATAAAAATGAAAGTGTAAGCCAAGTCACCAAATGAAAAGAAACAGGGGGTGTCTTTCATTTGGAAAAGAAATTGTAAAACAGCTCACACCAGGCATTTATTCATTTTTATATCTCATGCATTTTAAGAGTTGTTATTGCAACTATAATATTTTAAATACTTGATTTCGGGCTGTGTGTGTGTGTGTGACTAAGGCTAAGATTCTAAATTGTAGGATGGGGTGGCTCCTTCTCAAGATGCAAGACCCCCAAGCACATAGAGGGTCTTACTCTATATGTAGACATTTATAATTCCTTAAGGAAATATTCTAGCTTATGTCTTATCCGATTCCTACAAAGGGCAAGTGAACATTGTCCACTGGCTGGAGATAAGCAAAGCTCTCTGATGACCTTGGAGGTGAGGGTGGAAGATTATTTTAACCTGATAATCCAGGAAATTCTGCATTATGGCATTTGGCAGTATGAAATCACGCTCAATTTACCTTACAGATAAGAATACAAAATCCGGAGAATGAAAGTAACGTCTCTAGACAGGGGCCAGTCTAGACTAAGACTTGTACTTTTCTCAATGCTCAGTTTTTTTTATCACCAGCTCATTCTTCTTACCATTATAGATTTGGAGTTTTCATCCTTGGTAAACATTGTGATCCATCCCTTTAATTTATTTTGTTCCCTTCTGAGCTTGGCAGTAAGTTGGAGGTAAGCACAGCTGCATGACTGCTGAGCATGCGTCCAGATGCTTTCAGATGGAGACAGAAGCTCTTTTATCCTGCAAGCTCCAGCTGAATCAGGAGGCCAGAGGCCATGACTACCTGTACACATTTTATTTAACGTATCCAGCCAGCTTTGCTGACAGAATTGTATGGTTCCACATGTCTTAATTCAAGAGAGACTTATTTAGCTAGGGATTCCTGGTGAAGTGCATCATTTTGAAAGTGTTCATGAAGCTCCATAAATGAGTCAACTAGACTTAATTGAAAAGAAGATGTTGCTTGCTTTGTATACTCCCATTAACAGTACTGTAATGATAGAAACATCCTGTATTGGGGCTGTTCAGTATGGTAGCCATTAGCAACATGTGACTACTGAGCACTTGAAATATGGCCTGTGTGACTGAGGAACTGAATTTTAAATTTTAAGTTAATTTAAATATTTGCGTGCGATTAGCCCCTGCCATAGTTGACAGAGCAGCTGCATAATAATATGTCATTGAAATATAGGAAGAAAAGTTTTATACAACAAAAAATTTTTTATACAAAAAATTTTTATACAGAAGTTTTATACAAAGTTTTATACAAAAAAAGTTTTATACAACAAAAAAATATTTGTTTTTTTCCTTTTATACTACCATCTGGCTTTCATTTTCCATTCCTCTCTGTATCAATTAGCTACTACCTCATTAATGCTATATTAAAAAAACACCTGAAAGTCAGTGGTTTAATATGATTATTGTTCTTGTCTGTGTGCATGAGCTTTCTTCTGGAGGCGGTCAGTAGACTAGGCTAGCCTCAGTTGGTGTTGGCAGCAAGCTGCAAGCTAGTTCAGCTTTGTTCCATGTCTCTGTCATATTCCTAGTCCCTGTTGCAATAAATATGTACACACTTATTTATCAGTATATCTATATTTCTACTATTGAGAGAGTTTGGGAAATCATTCACTTTCTCTTTTGTGAATGAAGAAGCAAATTGTCTTAGTTGCTGCTAGGAGGTATTCTGCAACTGGGTCAAAGAGAGGCTGAGCTATGAGAACGACAGGGAGAAAATTGCAGTTCTGACCGGGCTCTCCCCAAACCTACTCTACCTATTAACTTTCAATTATGGGATTTATTAATTGTTCTAATCATTTAAGCCTCTGTGAGTTAGCTTGTATGTCTTCATTTTCATTTAATTATGCATGCTATTTAACTTCCTTCTTTCTTATTCATTTATTCACTCATTCATTTGTTCATTTAATATGATCACATGAAGGTGACTGAAGTGCATAACTCTCACTCGTCTTTAGGAAAGATGCAAGAGGAATTTAAGAAACAAAAGGGCAGCCATTTGGGGGTAAAATTATGCTTTAAGAAAATCCTTTATTTCAAACACTTGGCAGCTGCAGGTGAATTAAAAAAACGGATAACCAAAACGACATAGCTAGCTACAAAAATGAGTAAACATCTCTATGGATCACAAATAAACGGAGACACAAAATGCGAGCAGGGGTGAAGGTGCAGATCTGGCAGGCTCCAACCCTGGCAGCAGACAGTGGCAGTTTGGAGCTGCTGTGCTGTCTGCACCAAGACAGACGACAGGCCAGGCCAAATTCACAGCTGGAAGCCAGGGACTGAGGTGGGCCAACCACCTCCTCCATGAGGCCGAAAAAGAGTTACTGCTGACTCACTGTCTGAAGTTGTAGCTTTATAGGACTCAGTGGGCCCAGGCAGACGAGCAGACAAAAACACCGTCTCAAAACAAGGAATTGAGCCAACCCATCTGATGACTGGATTTGTGGTATCTCTCAAATCAAGACAGAGCAGGAGAGAAACTGTTGCATAAACTGGATGTTGACTGCGTCCGTCTTAACAAGTACAGGCTGGAAGGGGGATCCCAGGAAAAGAGAGATAAAGAGATGAAAACAGAGAGAGAAGAGAAAAATGCTACAGACAAATATCCCAAACAAGAGAAGGCTGATGATAAACAAAATAATGAATAAAATCGAGAAACAGAATAGGAGTGAACTTAATGGTATAGTCAGAAAAAGACCAAAATGAGAATGTTTAGAATGCTTAAGGAGATACATAAGAACATTTTACTCATTGAAAAGAAAAAGATTATGAAACAAAGGCAGCCAGAGTTAAAACAGGGACAGAAAGATAAGAAAAAAACTGAGATCATAGTAATAAAAGTAGAGCTATTGAAATAAAAATAGAATAAATGTGGTAATATCTAGAAATGAACGGTTGGTATCTTTAGATGATATTATTAAACAATAAGCCATGTCTCAGGACCAAAGTTTTTAAGAGACTCATGTATCATGTCTTTCTTTATTTCAGAGCATAGAGAAGGACAAAATTACTATAACTTTGGTAAAACCTTTACAAGGAGAGTTAAAGAAAGAAACATAGATTAATAATACTTACCTAATCACATGCATCTGAATAGAATGACAATAAATTATCTCTCTAGTATATTTGAGAAAAGATGAACAAGTAGAGTTTGCTGCAAGCATGTAAGAATAATTTAACTTTAGAAAATGCACTAATGTATTTCAAATTAGCTGATGAACAGAGAAAAAATATGGTTATTCATTTATCTGTCCATGGATACTTAGGCTGTTTCCACGTTTTGGCTATTATAAATAAGACTGCAATGGACATGGGGATGTAGATATCTTTTCAAACTGGTGGTTTTGTTATCTTTGAAGAAATTTCCAGAAGTGGAATTGTTGGGTCATAAGACAGTTCAACTTTTAACTTTTTTTAACTCCATGTTATTTTCCATTGTGGTTATCCCAATTTACATTCCTACTAACAGTACATAAGAGTTTGCATTTATCGATAGCCTCTCCAAGCCTTGTTATTTCTTGACTTTTGATGATAGCCGTTCTAACAGGCATGGAGTGATACTTCACTTGTGGTGTGAATTGCATTTCCTGCTGATTAGTGATACCGAGCACCTTTTCCATGTATCTATTATCTGTGTATGTATCTTCTTGAGAAAAATGTCTATCCAAGTCCTCTGCCCTGTTTTTTTTTTTATTAAATTCTTTTTTTTCTACTGAGTTGTATGAGTTGTTTCCATATTTTTGACATTAAAAAGTTTGTTGTAAACCTAACTCCAATACAATATTTTATGTCAATAATTTGATGTTGTTGAGTCACTAAGTCGTGTTTGACTCTTTGCAACCCCCATGGACTGTAGCACAGCAGACTTTTCTGTCCTCCACTATCTCCCAGAGTTTGCTCAAATTCATGTCCATTGACTCTGATGCTATCTAATCATCTCATCCTCTGTTGCTCCCTTCTCCTTTTGCCTTCTTCAGTCTTTCCCAGCATCAGGGTCTTTTCCAGTAAGTCAGCTCTTTGCATCATGTGGCCAATGTATAGGAGCTTCAGCTTCAGAATTAGTCCTTCCAATTAATATTCAGAGTTGATTTCCTTTAGGATTGACTGGTTTGATATCCTTACATTCCAAGGAACTCTCAAGAATTTTCTCTAGCACTACAGTTTGAAAGTGTCAATTCTTTGCTGCTCAGCTTTCTTTATGGACCAGCTCTCACATCTATACCTGACTACTGCAAAAACCATGCTGCTTAGCTGCTCAGTCCTGTCCAATGTTTTGCAACCTCATGGACTGTAGCCCACCAGGCTCCTCTATCTATGGGATTCTCCAGGCAAGAATACTTGAGTGGGTTGCCATTCCCTTCTCCATGACTGGGAAAACCACAGCTTTGACTATATGGACTTTGTTGACAAAGTAATGTCTCTGCTTTTTAATATGATTTCTAGGTTTGTCATAGCTTTCCTTCCAAGGAGCAAGTATCTTTTAATTTCATGGCTAAAGTCACCATCTGTAGTGATTTTGGAGCCCAAGAAAATAAATCTATAATTGTTTCTACTTTTTCCGCTTCTGTTGGTCATGAAATGATGGGGCCCCAATCTTACTTTTGTAATGATGAGTTTCTAGCCAGCTTTTCCATTTTCCTGTTTCACCTTCATCAAGAGGCTCTTTAGTTTCTCTTCGTTTTCTGCCATTAGATTGATATCGTCTGCATATCTG
This sequence comes from Capra hircus, assembly GCF_001704415.2. Lineage (NCBI taxonomy): Eukaryota > Metazoa > Chordata > Mammalia > Artiodactyla > Bovidae > Capra > Capra hircus. The sequence goes on from NC_030831.1 coordinate 55,468,420, forward strand.
AGGTTGTTGATATTTCTCCCAGCAATCTTGATTCCCGCTTGGAACTCATCCAGCCTGGCATTTCACATGGTGTACTCTGCATATAAGTTATGCAGACAATATACAATATTGTCAATATTGTATATACAATATTGTGACAATATACAGCCTTATTGTACTCCTTTCCCAGTTTTGAACTGGTCAGTTGTTCCATGTCTGGTTCTAACTGTTGCTTCTTGAACTTGCATACAGGTTTCTCAGGAGACAAATCAGGTGGTCTGGTACTCTTGTCTTTTTTAGAATTTTCCACAGTTTGTTGTGATCCACACAATCAAAGGCTTTCTTGTAGTCAATGAAGCAGAAGTAGATGTTTTTCTGGAACTCTGTTGCTTTCTCCATGATCCAGCTAATGTTGGCAGTTTGGTCTCTGGTTCCTCTGCCTCTTTGAAATCCAGCTTGTACATCTTAATTCAAAAAAGAGTGTAGTTATCTTAATAGAGGTAGATAAAAGTGGTGAAACTCTATGTTCATTTATAATTAACAAACAAGAACAAAATACAAAACTCACAGTAAATTAGAAATAGAAGTAAAAATTTCAAACCTGCAAAAATAAATATGAGAAACTTTGAAAAAACATCAGGTATCTGTGAATCATTAATGAGAGTCCATTTTGGTCAGAAAAAAGACAAGAATGGATTCCTAATATTAATACTCTTCACTATTTAACCTGCAGCCTTACCAGTGCAACAAGAAAAGCAAAAACAAACGTATACAATGCCTCAGCAGGTAAAGACTCTGCCTGCAGTGTGGGAGACATGGAAGACTTGGGTTTGATTCCTGGGGTGGGAAGATTCCCTGGAGGAGAAAAATAGCAACTCACTCCAGTATTGTTACCCTAGAAATTCCCTGGACAAAAGAGCCTGGTGGGCTATCGTTCAAAGGCTCGCAAAGAGTGGAACACAACTGAGTGACTAAAGCACCCAGAAAGAGACAAAATGGTTCTATATGGAAAAATCGAGAATCTCTGTAGAACAGTTATTAGAATTAATAGAAAGGCTGCTGATTCAGAGGTATCCATATGCAAAGACTGGATACTGTTTCTCTTCAATGAAATAACCAGTTAAAATATAATTAAGATGTTTCAAGTAGTAAAAAGATACAGTAAGGTGATGGAAGTTAATTTAATAAAAAATGAGTAAGATTTTTTGTGGAGTGCCTTATTAAAGTAAAAAAGGATGAATGTCAGAATAAAGAGGTAAGCCGATATTTTGGATGAAAAACTTTAAAATTGTAAAGATATTAATTATTTCCATGGCTAAACTGTGAAATTAATGCTATTTCAATAAAAACAGTTATCATATAATTTGAAAACTATCGCTAAAACATAAAGTCAAGAAAAATTAGTGTAATTCTTAAAAATAATAAAGTAGTGAATACGCTGTTTTAGCTCAACAAATGAAGCTGGAAGAGTTGGTTTCCCAAATTCCAGGGATATTAGGCATCTAAATGTTACTGCAAAAACAATACTTTCAGAAAAAATTTAAAATATCTTGATTGATGAAGCTATCTTCTTTAAATAAGATGCAAAAAGTAGCAATCATAAAGGAAAAGATTTATGACTATCACTGCACTAAAATTTCAGATTATTATAAACAAAAAAAATAAAGGAATGTTAAACAACAACAACAACAACCAAACAACCAAACACTGGAAGAATATATTTACAGTCAACAACTAATAGGAGACTACTAGACAGGAAGTACAAGTTCTTACAAATCATTGAGAGAAAATCTAATATAAAAACAGGCAAAAGAAGTGAACAATCAATTCAAAAATAAGTATCCAAATGGCCAATATATTCATGTTTACATGATCACAGGGACTGTTGATATCAAAATTTAAACCAGTTGGATCATTAAAAATGATTTTAGCAAGTAAGTGAAGTAACAAGAATTTTCAGAATGTATCAAAGCCACCTTTGAAAGAAATATGTCGCTAGCTCAGCTGGTAAAGAATCTGCCCCTGGAGAAGGGATAGGCTACCCACTCCAGTATTCTTGGGCTTCCCTTTTGGCTCAGTGATAAAGAATATGCCTACAATGAGGGAGACCTGGGTTCGATCCCTGGATTGGGAAGATCCCCTGGAGGAGAGCATGGCAACCCACTCCAGTATTCTTGCCTGGAGAATCCCATGGACAGGGGAGTCTGGTGGGCTACAGTCCATGGGGTTGCAAAGAATCAGACATGACTGAGCAACTAAGTGCAATACAGCACAGCACAGCAAAGTTGAAGAGATGGCTGAATCTGACCCGTTTCAGCATTTGTGCGTCACAGGAACTCTCATACTTGTGCACAAGGAAACGTGTATCAGGATGTTAATGTGGTATGTCACAATCTGCCACAGGGAAACTGGGTTTTAACATTTGGTGTATTTATGCAAAAGAAGGCTTTGTAGCTGTTACCATGAATGTATATTTAATAATTAAATTTCAAAAGTATTTTAAACAGCAAATGAAATAAATATAGGATAATATGTACAATGTGATAGCATTTGTGTGAAGTTTGACATCATGCACAGAAAAACTCTTTATTATGAACATTTATGCCTGAAAATGGTAAACACTAGATTAGGGGTTATGGCGATTCATTTTAGTAGTCTCTCAGGGGAAGGAAATAGGAAAGTGGAATAGAGACACATTATCTACGCATTAAAGATTATTTATTATAATACATTATCTCTTAAAAATCTGAAGTACATGTTGCAAAAATGTCAAGATTTGACAGAGCTAGCAGAGGGAAGGGATACATGGAGTCCATCAGTTAATGATCCTGTTTTTCTCTCTGATATATTGCATGGAGAAAATGAAGAGGGGATGAGTGTGAGATTTTGAAGATGAAGTAACGATTATGGATTTATGACAGATCAAGAAAACATTTTCTTTTCACTAGTTAACTAGTTGAAACACTGTGACAGACAACAAGGTTTCTGATAGAGTTGTTGTTTCCCTTCCTGAGTGAGCTTTTCAATATCCTCTCCCTGTCCATCACCTCCAACCACTTTCAGCTCAATATACACTTCTGGATTCCGACAAGTGGAGAAGAACAGCAGTATCTCAGGCATACACTGTTTATGGGGAGGGGTGTGTGTGACTGGAATTCTCTTGTCAAGATTATAGAAACAAAAGATTTTTTGTCGGATGATCTGTGGCTTTGGGAAGCCATGGAGATCTGTGGCTCCCAGCTGGTCCAGAGAGGTAGTTAATAGGCATAGACAAATTTACCCCAATATTTTCAATAGCGTAACAGAAATTGAGCAGTTACCCAAGCCAGGACTCCCAAGGCTACTAATGTTTCTCTTCTTTTTTAAAACTGTTGCATGAAATATGTCAATGGTGTATGGTTTTGTTAGCTACTCCTTGCTGTTAAAGTCCTCTCATAGAGTCTAATAACATTATCAGAATGTTTGAGCAGCTTAGGGAAAATTGATGGAAGAATCCAGAAGCTTAAGTAGGAAAGATCTAGAAATACAGGTTTGCATCAGTGTCTCTAAGATTTGAAAAAAAGAGATAGAAATTTCAAGATGTATTCAGGCCAATTCAGTCAGATACAGCAGAGGCAGGGCTTAAGCCTGGACCTTCTCATGGTCTGTTCAAGCATTCTTCCCACGGATGGCGGTCCTCTCTCTCCAGTATGTCCTGTGTTAGGTTCAGGCTCTAACTCACTCGCAATCCATGAGGCAGGTTGAACTAATTCCAGAAGCAGGGTTAATGTGTTGTGGTAGCAAAAACACTGGATTTAGTCATGTATCTATTTTGAGTGCCGGAGATTCTAATAATTGCTTTGTAGCATTGTCTTTGTCTTTAGTAGCATTTTGTTGTTGTTCAGTCTGTCTAACTCTTTGTGCCCCATTGGACTGCAGCCCGCCAAGCTTCCCTGTCCTTCACTATCTCCCAGAGTTTGCTCAAACTCATGTCCATTGAATCGATGATGTCATCCAATCATCTCATCCTCTGTCGCCCCCTTCTCCTCCTGCCCTCAATCTTTCCCAGCATCAGGGTCTTTTCCAATAAGTCGGCTCTTTGCATCAGGTGGCCAAAATATTGGAGCTTCAGCTTCAGCATCAGTCCTTCCAATGAATATTCAGGGTTGATTTCCTTTAGGATGGACTGGTTTGATCTCGTTGTTCTCCAAGGAACTCTCAAGAGTCTTCTCCAGCACCACAGTTTGAAAGCATCAATTCTTTGGCACTCAGCCTTCTTTATGGTCCAACTCTCACATCTGTACATGACCAGTAGAAAAACTATAGATATGACTATACGGACCTTTATTCGCCAACAAAGCGATGTCTTTGCTTTTTAATACGCTGTCTAGGTTTGTTGTAGCTTTTCTTTCAAGGTAGCATAGAATTGCACTAAAAAGCGTCAGCCCAGGCAAGGATTATTTCTCAGCACCATCGTCTTTTGTCCTGGTGGGATTCATGTCACTTGTTCAACCCAGACGATATCAGTGCAAGTTATGTGTATCATTTTGGAACCTAAGAGCTCAATACCTTTAAATAAGTAAAATAAGCATGAATACTTATTTTCCTTCCTCTTTCCCCTTCCACTTACAGGCTGCAGAAGCTTTGAAGACTAACGGAGGCAGGTGCAAGGAGGCTGGATTTCTGAGTCACCTCATGAGGGACTCCCCATCTGCCAGAACACCTTTTCAGGGCCTCAAGATAATGAAAAAGTAAGATTTATTGTATTAAGTTGCTGAAACTTTGGTCTTTGTTTGTTACAGCTGTTAGCATTTCTCTAAGTAGTATGCAGGCCTCTTTTTGGATCATTCAACTCTTCTGTGCTTCAGTTTCCTTATCTAAAAAGGGAATGAGAGGCCCTAGAGTCATAGGATTATCACAGGTCTCCAATGAGATGTCAGAAGAAAGTGCTAGATAAATTGAGGCATGCTGAGGGCAGCTACTTAGAGCTTGACAACTTAAATACCCTCCTAGCAATTAAAGGAAGCAAATAGGAATCATTCTGCACCTGTCACCAGAATCGAATCAACTTTAGCATTTAACCACATCAGTCTCCCTCTGTAATTCCTTAAGCTTTTGGCCTGCTTCCCACTACTGACACCTCTTGAATCAATCAGTCAGTCAGTCAATCAGTCAGGCAAACAAATAATTCAAAATTAGTTGAGAACTGCCATGCTCAGGGCATGCAGTTAAGCCACTCCTAAGTTTTATGTATTTAATTCCAATGATTGATATTGACCTTATTGCTTATTTTCCTGTTTATGGAGAAAAGGCATACAAAAAACAAAATAAAAATTAGCCATAATCCCACTTTAGTGATAATCACACACAGGTGAGAATTTTGTTTTCTATACATATGTAAATTTTTAACAACAACAAAAAAGGGAACCATAGTTTATATACAGCATTGCAAATATGCTGTATGTAATTTTTTTGACTCAAATTATCATGGAAAATATTTTCCAGGTCAACAAATAAAGAACTTTATAATCGTGTTTAGCAGTTATGAGGATTTCATTGTTTAGTGTTTATTTATTCAGTTAATTCTCTGTCTACAAACGTTTAGGTCACTTAATATTTTTTTGGGCTCCAAAATCACTACAGATGGTGACTGCAGCCATGAAATTAAAAGGCGCTTACTCCTTGGAAGAAAAGTTATGACCAACCTAGATAACATATCCAAAAGCAGAGACATTACTTTGCCAACAAAGGTCCATCTAGTCAAGGCTATGGTTTTTCCAGTGGTCATGTATGGATGTGAGAGTTGGACTGTGAAGAAAGCTGAGCGTTGAAGAACTGATGCTTTTGAACTGTGGTGTTGGAGAAGACTCTTCAGAGTCCCTTGGACTGCAAGGAGATCCAACCAGTCCATTCTAAAGGAGATCGGTCCTGGGTGTTCTTTGGAAGGAATGGTGCTAAAGCTGAAACTCCAGTACTTTGGCCACCTCATGCGAAGAGTTGACTCATTGGAAAAGCCTCTGATGCTGGGAGGGATTGGGGGCAGGAGGAGAAGGGGGATGACAGAGGATGAGATGGCTGGATGACATCACCGACTTGATGGATGTGAGTCTGAGTGAACTCCGGGAGCTGGTGATGGACAGGGAGGCCTGGCATGCTGTGATTCATGGGGTCGCAAAGAGTGACTGAACTGAACTGAACTGAGGATTAGTGGTTTGAACACTTTTTTTCTGTACCTGTTTACTGTGTTTTTTTTTTTTTTTAAATGTCCATTCGGGCTCTCTGCCCATTTTCTTGATTATTTGCTCTTTTTGCTATTGAGTTGCATGTATTCCTTACATTGTTTGAATATTAACACACTATCAAAAGTATGGTATGCAGATATTTTCTTCCATTCCACAGCTTGCCTTTTCATTTCGCTGATGGTTTCTTTGCTGTACAGAAGCTTTTTAGTTTGATGTAGTCCCACTTACTGATTTTTTTCTTTTGTTGTTTGTGATTTTGGTATAATTTAATAATTGCCAAGGGCCATTTAAGAAGTTTTTCCGTATGTTTTCTTTTAGAAGTTTTATGGTTTCAGTCTTAAATTTACATCTTTAATTCACTTTGAATTAATTTTTTAATGAGTAGTGTAAGACAGGGATCCATGGATCCAATTCCATTCTTTTACATGTGAATATCAGCTTTCCTCAGACTGTTAATTGAATAGATTACGCTTCTCCCATTAAGTGTCCTTGGTTCACATGTCAATTAGCTGATGGTATATGCATGAGTTTATTTCTGGGCTTTTGATAATGTTTCACTGGTCTATGTGTCTGTTTTTATGCCAGTACCATACCATTTTGATTATTATAGCTTGGTAACCACAGTGTGAAGTTAGGAAGTGTGATTCCTCCAGTTTTGTTCTTTTTTCTCCAGATTGCTTTTCCTGTTTGGGGTCCTTTGTTCCATATGAATATCAGCATTATGTTTTATATTTCTGTAAAGTATGCCATTGGCATTTTGACAGGGTTTACATTGAATCTGTGCATGGCTTTGAGTAATATGGACATTTGAAAAATATTAATTCTTCCGATCTACAACACAGGATATCTTTCCATTTATTTGTGTCTTCCTCAATTTTTAAAAATCAGTGTCTTAAACAATCCTATTCTTAATTGTCCTGGAATCCCTTAGGATGCTTAACCTGTTTTCAATATGTGTATATTATTTTACAAACTATTTAATACTAAAAATTATTACCAAGAGATCAACCTAAATCATAGTTTTTAGCTTTGTGAAGCTCTGCTGTGTCTAACCTGAGTGAAAGATAATTGGAAATTTGGATATTGAAATATAAAATAATTCTATTGACATAATAATAATGAAAGACAGGCGCATATGGCTCTCAAGTATATCATAAGAGATTTTATACCATGTAGGATATTAGTGTTATTATTAATACCATAGTTTTTTGAAAAACCAAGTTAGATATTGTGGTAGCATTCTCAGAGTACTAATATAGATTGTAGTACCTACCTGAAAGTGACATGCTGACATATCAAATACTTAAATATGGAAGTGGCTTTGGAAACGGGCAATGGGCAGAGGTTGAATGAATTTTGAGAAGCATGATAAAAAAGTCTAAATTGCTTTGAACAGACCATTAGTAGAAATATGGATGTTAATGACGCTGCTATTGAGGGCTCAAAAGAAAAAAAAGTGAGAAGTATAGTAGAGAAAGCATATATCACCTTCAGTTCAGTTCATTTCAGTCCCTCAGTCATGTCCGACTCTTTGCAATCCCATGAATGGCAGCATGCCAGGCCTCCCTGTCCATCACCAACTCCCGGAGTTCACTCAGGCTCACGTCCATCGAGTCGGTGATGCCATCCAGCCATCTCATCCTCTGTCGTCCCCTTCTCCTCCTGCCCTCAATCCCTCCCAGCATCAGTCTTTTCCAATGAGTCAACTCTGCTCATGAGGTGGCCAAAGTACTGGAGTTTCAGCTTCAGCATCATTCCCTCCAAAGAAATCCCAGGGCTGATCTTCAGAATGGACTGGTTGGATCTCCTTGCAGTCCAAGGGACACTCAAGAGTCTTCTCCAACACCACAGTTCAAAAGCACCAATTCCTTGGCACTCATCTTTCTTCACAGTCCAACTCTCACATTCATACATGACCACTGGAAAAACCACAGCCTTGACTAGACGGACCTTAGTCAGCAAAGCAATATCTCTCCTTTTGAATATGCTATCTAGGTTGGTCATAACTTTTCTTCCAAGAAGTAAGAATATGTAAATTGTCATGAACAGACTGTTGGTAGAATTATGGACTTTAAAGACACTGTTGGTGAGGGCGCGGTAGGAGATAAGGAGCATGTTATTGAAAACTGGAGGCAGGAAATTCTTGCTAAATAGTGGCAGAAAGCTTAAGAGAAAGGTGTCCTGCAGTTATGTGGAAAGCAGAACTTGTAAATGATTAACCGAGATATTTAGCTGAGATCTCCAAGCAAAGTGTTGAGGGTTCAGTCTGGTTTCTTCTTGCTGCTGATAGTAAAATGTGAGAGGAAAGAGATAAATTGAGGGAAAACCAACTAAAAGCAACCATGACCTGATGATGTGAGCAATGTTCTGCCTACCCAGATTGCCAAAAGCCCTGATAGTATTAGATTCACTGTCAGGAAACTGCGCTAAGGGAAAACAACAACAACAACAACGAAACTGAAGTGTGCCTGGAAAGCCTTTTGCTGAAATCAGAGAGGTCATAAGGTCAGAGTATTCAGTCACAAGAGGCTCTTTGAAAAGATTAAATATGTGATTTTTAGATTCCCTCAGGCAGTTCAGTAAAAACCAAAATAGAGATGAAATTATCTAGGATAGATCTATGGAAAAGCTTCTTGTCTAATTGAAAGACATACACAGGAGACCCCCAAAGTTCTTGATAATTTCATACCAGTAGAAATAATGTCAGCTTGAACTGAAAGGGACAAATAAAATACAAAATGAAAAAAGGCTATTGAATTTCCAAAATTCTATAGACAGGAAGTGAGTTGACAGAAATATTCAGCTACAAAATATGTGCTACTTTTTGTGAAAACTCAAGGCTTTTACCTGGTTCTCCTACCTCTGCCAGACTTATTTTGATCACCTGGGGTCTGCTACTTTTAAGCTGAAAAATTGATCACAACTTCCCAACACATCTCATGCCATTTACCACACTAGAAATAAGCTTCCTTTTCCTCTCTCTCTCAATCTCTTAAGTCTCACTCAATAAATTCTTTCTTGAGATAGTATCAGTTCAGTTCAGTTCAGCTCAGTCGCTCAGTCGTGTCCGACTCTTTGCGACCCCATGAATCACAGCACGCCAGGCCTGTCCATCACCAACTCCCAGAGTTCACTCAGACTCACGTCCATCAAGTCAGTGATGCCATGCAGCCATCTCATCCTTGGTCGTCCCCTTCTCCTCCTGCCCCCAACCCCTCCCAGCATCAGAGTCTTTTCCAATGAGTCAACTCTTCGCATGAGGTGGCCAAAGTACTGGAGTTTCAGCTTTAGCATCATTCCTTCCAAAGAACACTCAGGACCGATCTCCTTCAGAATGGACTAGTTGGATCTCCTTGCAGTCCAAGGGACTCTCAAGAGTCTTCTCCAACCACAGTTCAAAAGCATCAATTCTTCAATGCTCAGCTTTCTTCACAGTCCAACTCTCACATCCATACATGACCACTGGAAATACCATAGCCTTGACTAGACGGACCTTAGTCGGCAAAGTAATGTCTCTGCTTTTCAATATGCTATCCAGGGTGGTCATAACTTTTCTTCCAAGGAGTAAGCGCCTTTTAATTTCATGACTGCAGTCACCATCTGCGGTGATTTTGGAGCCCCCAAAATAAAGTCTGACACTGTTTCCACTGTTTCCCCATCTATTTCCCATCAAGTGATGGGACCAGATGCCATGATCTTAGTTTTCTGAATGCTGAGCTTTAAGTCAACTTTTTCACTCTCCACTTTCACTTTCATCAAGAGGCTTTTTAGTTCCTCTTCACTTTCTGCCATAAGGGTGGTGTCATCTGCATATCTGAGGTGATTGATATTTCTCCTGGCAATCTTGATTCCAGCTTGTGTTTCTTCCAGTCCAGCGTTTCTCATGATGTACTCTGCATATAAGTTAAATAAGCAGGGTGACAATATACAGCCTTGACGTACTCCTTCTCCTATTTGGAACCAGTCTGTTGTTCCATGTCCAGTTCTAATTGTTGCTTCCTGACCTGCATATAGGTTTCTCAAGAGGCAAGTCAGGTGGTCTGGTATTCCCATCTCTTTCAGAATTTTCCACAGTTGATTGTGATCCACACAGTCAAAGGCTTTGGCATAGTCAATAAAACAGAAATAGATGTTTTTCTGGAACTCTCTTGCTTTTTCCATGATCCAGCGGATGTTGGCAATTTGATCTCTGGTTCCTCTGCCTTTTCTAAAACCAGCTTGGACATCAGGGAGTTCATGGTTCATGTATTGCTGAAGCCTGCCTTGGAGAATTTTGAGCATTACTTTACTAGCGTGTGAGATGAGTGCAATTGTGCAGTAGTTTGAGCATTCTTTGGCATTGCCTTTCTTTGGGATTGGAATGAAAACTGACCTTTTCCAGTCTAGTGGCCACTGCTGAGTTTTCCAAATTTGCTGGCATATTGAGTTCAGCACTTTCATAGCATCATCTTTCAGGATTTGAAATAGCTCAACTGGAATTCCATCACCTCTACTAGCTTTGTTTGTAGTGATGCTTTCTAAGGCCCACTGATGTCACATTCCAGGATGTCTGGCTCTTGGTGAGTGATCACACCATCGTGATTATCTTGGTCGTGAAGATCTTTTTTGTGTAGAGTTCTTTAAAATTTTAATATTCTTGTCACTCTAAGGAATATATACCCTGAGGCCAGGAATAATACCTTACGTAGTTTTTCACAGTACTTAATTGAGGTATAATTTACATATAGTGAAATGTTAAATGCACCTCAGTAAGTTTTTATATAATCATCTCCTAAATCAAGATAAAGAACATTTCTGTTAGCGCCAAAGTTTCCTTGTGGATTTGTTGTGGTTGTTGTTATTTAGTTAGCTGCGTGCAGCTCTTTTTTGACCCCACGGGCCGTAGCCCTGCCAGGCTCCTCTGTCCATGGGATTTCCCAGGCAAGTATACTGGATTGGGTGGCCATTCCCTTCTCCAGGGAATCTTCCTGACCCAAGGACTGAACCCATGTCTTCTGCATTGCAGGTGGTTTATTTACTGCTGAGCCACTAGGGAGCCCTGTGGATTCATACAAAACCATTATTTTGATTTCTATGCCATGTAATCAGTCTGTTCTTAAATATTATGAAAATGAAATTGTACAATAGATACTCTTTTGTGTCTGCCTTGTTTTGCTGAATATCAGCCACAGTTAGACCTCACTCAGCATAGCTTTCATCTGACCTCTCATATAGGTGCTGTTGCTTTCTCATACTGTGGTGTTTTTGGCCCTAATTATTAAGAACCTATTAGATTTTCTAGAATTAAAAAACCACAGACAAGTCCTTTAGATTACCTTCAGGTTTGTGAAAATGAAGAGTTGAAAAAGATGTTTGCATTAAATTCTGGTTTTTTCAATGTCTCTACTTTATAATTAAGAGAAATATAATGTTATAGAAAGCATATAAGGTGATAACTGACAGATGATTTGGGGTTTTTTTGCCCCTTTAATATGTCTGGAGAAGGCAGTGGCACCCCACTCCAGTACTCTTGCCTGGAAAATCCCATGGACGGAGGAACCTGGTGGGCTGCAGTCCATGGGGTTGCTAAGAGTCGGACATGACTGAGCGACTTCACTTTCACTTTTCACTTTCATGCATTGGAGAAGGACATGGCAACCCACTCCAGTGTTCTTGCCTGGAGAATCCCAGGGATGGAGGAGCCTGGCAGGGTGCTGTCTATGGGGTCGCACAGAGTCAGACACGACTGAAGCGACTTAGCAGCAGCAACATACATTGTATTTTAAATAGCATGTAATTATTAATTTCTTTATACTTTTCTAGTAAATACTACCAACTTTACTTTAAGCCTTTGTACAGAATTTGTTTTTGAGTTGCATCTCTCCATCTCTTTCTGTATCTACAGCAAGTCCTTGCAATAGGCAACAAATGGGTCTCTCCGTGTGCCTGGATAGAACACCAACTTGATTCCCCGAGTCATAGAGCAAATATCCTCTGGCATTAACATGGTGTATAACATAGCCACATTTATTTAAGAATATATTCCAGTATCAAATAGCAAAGTTCAACAATGCAAAACTGCAATTACTTTTGCACTAACCTAATATGTATAGTAGTGTGTATATGTTAATCCCAATCTGCTAATATATCACTCCCCTCAATGTTTCCCCTTTAGTATCCATAAGTTTGATTTAGAGATCTGTGATTCTGTTTCTGTTTTATAAAGAAATTCATTTGTATTATTTTTATTAGATTCCACATGTAAGAGTTATCATATGATATTTGTCTTTGTCTGACTGACTTAGTATGATAAGCTTTAAGTCCATCCATGTTGAGGCAAATGACATTATTTCATTCTTTTTATGGCTGAGTGATAGTCCACTGTATATATGTATACATCTTCTTTATCCATTCCTCTGTCAATGGACATTGCTTGCATATTTTGGCTGTGGGCTTCCCAGGTGGTGCTAGTGGTAAAGAGCCTGCCTGCAAATGCAGAAGATTGGAGTTTAATCCCTGGGTCAAGAAGATCCCCTGGAGGAGGGCATAATAACCTATTCCAGTATTCTTGCCTGAAGAATTCCATGGACAGAGGAGCCTGGCGGGCCACAGTCCACAGGGTCGCAAAGAGTTGGACATGACTGAAGCAACTTAGCATGCACAAATACACACATGTGTATCTTGGCTATTGTAGATAGTTCTGTAATGAACATTGGGGTGCGTGTATCTTTTTGAATTATGGTTTCCTCCAGATATATGCCCAGGAATGTGATTGCTGAATCATATAGTACCCCTATATTTAGTTTTCTAAGGAGCATCCATACTGTTCTCTATAATGGTTGTACTGGTTTACATTTCACAGGCTTTGGATGCTCAAAGCGAGTCAGTCAGTTTTTCCTTCAAACACCTACCCAAGCCATAAGACACATGTTAAAAAAGAGGTTTGATATAAGAAGCCAGTGTTGTCCTTAAAATAATTTTTTATTCTCCTGATCAAGATAATACAGGCTGTCATAGAAAACACAAAGTGGTAAATTTGCTAAGAGCAAATATGAAGATAGCATATTAAAAAGCAGAGATATTACTTTGCCAACCAGGGTCCATATAGTCAAAGCAATGGTTTCCAGTAGTTATGTACAAATGAGACTGTTGGACCACAAAGAAGGCTGAGCACCAAAGAATTGATGCTTTTGAATTGTGGTGCTGGAGAAGACTCTTGAGAGTCCCTTGGACTGCAGGGAGAGCAAACCAGTCAATCCTAAATGAAATGAACCCTGAATACTCACTGGAAAGGCTGATACTGAAGCTGAAGCTCCAATACTTTGGCCACTTGATGGAAAAGTCCCTAATGCTGGAAAAGATTGAGGGCAGGAGGAGAGGATGAGATGATTGGATGGCATCATCGACTCATTGGATGTGAGTTTGAGCAAACTCTGGGAGATAGTGAAGGACAGGGAACCCTGGCGTGCTGCAGGTCATGGCATCACAAAGAGTCAGACATGACTGAGTGACTGAACAACAGCAACAATAGTACAACCAATGGCAAAAACAGCCAAAGGTCAAGAAAGCACCACATATTTCAACTGCAAAAACTTAGATTAACAGGCTCAGCATCTCCATGTGGCCTACTTTCCATTGGCTGTGTCTTTGGGTTCTCTCTGTGACAGCACACTGGACAAGGTTCTTCCAGGATTCTGCGGTCAGGAACATGGCAGATGGTAATTAAAGACTATGGGTGGACAGTGGTCTTCTCTCTGTAATAAGAATTTTAACTTAGAAAAAGCATTCTATTTAGGTTGACTGTTCCACTTACCAGAATTTAGCCATTAAAAAAAATTCTCATGAGTATTTGTATGGAATAAACATACCCTCTTGGCCTGGGGAATAGAACCTTTCTGAATAAAGTAAAGAGGACTAAGAACAATATCATGGAAAAGTAGAAGTGATTTCTTCTGGCACTTTGTATGCACGTAGCTCTCCATTATTCATGAGCTGCTCCTTTAGTTTTAAATGATCAGTGTATTTGCTGTTCTTTCTTTTCCCTTCTGTTTCCACCATGTTGGCATTTCACTGCTCATTAATAATTGTGGGAAGGAAAAAAGAGAATACATTAATTGATGATTGCATCAACCACTGCCTAACTTTCCACTGGTATAAAAGTCCTGGTGGCATTTTTAAAAGGGTAGATACTGATGGCTAAACTACCCGTGGGAGGTGGAATGGATTTATGATTACTCTTCCTTACCAGAAGAGCATGTGATTGTCCTCTGGCTTTCATGAGGCAGAAGAAATGCTCTAAAAGAATAGGAAATAGAGAACATACATCTTTAAAGTTTCTATTTTGAAAAGAGACAGGAGAGGGAATTCCCTAGTGGTTAGGATTCTGAATTTCCATTGCAGGGGGCATGGGCTTGACCCTTGATTGGGGAACTAATATCCTGCATGCCCAGTGTGGCAAAAAAAAAAAAAAAAAAAAAAAAAAAGAAGAAGAAGAGATAGATTTGAGAATTTTCAGAAATGTGTTTCATGCCTAGCTCCGGTATTAGTACTGTGTATACACAGAAGTGGACAATGGCAGAATAGAATTAGGCAAGGCACCACCTCGCCAAAAAATTTGCTATGAACTATCCTGCTCTGTCATAACCCAAGAAGCCTTCTTGGACACCTACAGCGGTCTAGCCTGTGGACTAATAGAATGGTCAGTAGGCTCGGACCCTCCAGCTCGCCTTGTCCATTTAAATGGATGGCATCAGGTGAACTCGCTAGCCTAACTTAAGAACATTTCCACAACTTTCTTGAGTGCCATGTGCTTCTAACTTCACGTGGGATCAAGGATCTCTACAGACCCTTTTACGATGTGGGTTGAATTTTGTACTAGAAACATAAAGATAGATAAAATACTCGAAGGACAGATTATCATTTAGAGTAAAACACATAAGACTAAGAAAGTGAAATAACAAACCAAATGCCGAAAGGATGGCACAGACATCATACACTGGCGGGAGGGAGCAGTCCCTCAGCATGGAGTGCCCAACACAGGCTTGGAGAGGCAGAGGGAGACCTTGAGCTCAGCCTGAAAGGAAGACTAATGGGAGAAGGAGGGAGCATCCTGGGCGTGGAGACTGGCAGGCACAGCAGCCCAGATGTGGGCAGGGGTGTGGCATTTTGGGGAATGAGAGAAAGGGAGAGATACACCAAACTGAATGCAGAGTTCCAGAGAACAGCAAGGAGAGCTAAGAAAGCCTAAGTGAACAATGGAAAGAAATAGAGGGAAATGATAGAATAGGAAAGACTAGAGATCTCTTTAAGAAAATGGAGATATGAAGGGAACATTCATGAAAAGATGGGCGCAATAAAGGACAAAAGCAGCAAGGATCTAACAGAAGCAGAAGAGATTATGAACAGATGGTAAGAGTACACAGAAGAACTGTACAAAGAGTCTCTTAATGACCCAGTTAACCACAATGATGTGGTCACTCACCTAGAGCCAGATATCCTAGAATGCGAAGTCAAGTGGATTTAAGGAAAGCATCACTACGAACAAAACTAGTGGAGGTGATGGAATTCTAGTTAAGCTATTTCAAATCCTAAAAAAACGATGCTGTTAAAGTGCTGCATTCCATATGCCAGCAAATTTGGAAACTCAGCAGTGGCCACAGGACTGGAAAAGATCAGTTTTCATTCCAATCCAAAGAAAGGCAATGCCAAAGAATGGTCAAATTATTGTACAGTTGCACTCATTTTACATGCTAGCATGATTATGCTCAAAATCCTTCAAACTAGACTTCAACAGTATGTGAACCAAAAAATCCAGATGTACAAGCTGGACTTAGAAAAGGCAGAAGAACCAGATATCAAATTGCCAACATACGCTGGATCATAGGAAAAGCAAGGGAATTCCAAAAAGAAGTCTGCTGCTGCTGCTGCTGCTGCTAAGTCAGTGCAGTCATGTCTGACTCTGTGTGACTCCATAGACTGCAGCCCACCAGGCTCCCCCGTCCCTGGGATTCTCCAGGCAAGAACACTCGAGTGGGTTGCCATTTCCTTCTCCAATGCATGAAAGTGACAAGCGAAAGTGAAGTCACTCAGTCGTGTCCGACTCAGCGACCCCATGGACTGCAGCCCACCAGGCTCCTCCATCCATTGGACTTTCCAGGCAAGAGTACTACTTCTGCTTTATTGGCTATGCTAAAACCTTTCACTGTGTGGATCACAACAAACTGTGGCATATTCTTACAGAGATGGGAATACCAGATCACCTTACCTGCCTCCTAAGAAATCTGTATGCAGGACAGGAAGCAACAGTTAGAACTGGACATGGAGCAATGGACTGGTTCAAAACTGGGAAAGGAGTATGTCAAGGCTGTATATTGTCACCTTGCTTATTTAACGTATATACAGAGTACATCATATGAAATGTTGAGCTGGATGAATCACAAGCTGGAATCAAGATTGCCAGGAGAAACATCAGTTACCTCAGATATGCAGATGACACCACACTTATGGCAGAAAGTGAAGAGGCGCTGAATGAAGAGCCTCTTGATGAAGGTGAAAGAGGAGAGTGAAAAAACAGGCTTAAAACCCAACATTCAAAAAAGTACAATCATGGCATCCAGCCCTATTACTTCATGGCAAATAGATGGGGAAAAAGAAACTGCTAGATTTCATATTCTTGGGCTCCAAAATCACTGTGGGTGGTGACTGCAGCCATGAAATTAAAAGACGCTTGCTCCCTGGAAGAAAAGTCATGCCAAACCTAGACATCGTATTAAAAAGCAGAGACATCACTTTGCCAACAAAGGTCCCCCAAAGCTTTGTTTTTTCCAGGAGTCACGTATGGATATGAGAGCTGGACCATAAAGAAGGCGAAGCACCAAAGAACTGATGCTTTCAGAAGCTGTAGTGCTGGAGAAGACTCTTGAGAGTCCCTTGGAGATCCCAAGGAGATCAAACCAGTCAATTCTACAGGAAGAACCCTGAATATTCTTTGGAAGGACTGCTGCTGAAGCTGAAGCTCCAATCCCTTGACCAAATGACACGAAGAGTCAACTCATTGGAAAAGACCTTGATGCTGGGAAAGATTGGGTGCAAGGGTAGAAGGGGATGACAGAGGATGAGATGGTTGGATGGCAATGTACATGAGTTTGAGCAAACTTAGGGAGATAGTGAAGGACAGGGAAGCCTGGCGTGCTGCAGTTGATAGGGTCACAAAGAATCAGACATGACTTAACAACAAGGGATCCCCTAGGCTGAGTAAAGCAGAGAGCATACAGAGGTAGTAGGCCTGGACGGCTAAGAGGGCAGAAAGTCTTGACCATGTACAGTGTTGGCTTTGCCCAATGATTGGTGAGTGTCCTTGAGAGGGTTCACATTTGAATCTAATATTGGAGACTTTTTTCTTTCTTTTTCAAAATCAGCAAAAAAATTCCTTTTGGTCAAAGAATGTGGCAGTGTTATGAGAAATGAGTCAATTGACAGTTTGTGACTGTTCCTGGTACTAGAGATGAAAACAGATCATCCTGCAATCTATCAGTCCTTTGGGCCCTAAAAGATAGATCCAGAGGTCACAGCTTTGGTCTGTTACTTCCAGAGCTCAAGCTTACCCATTGCCTTGTACCACAAGGCAGCTAGAGAAATTTGCTAACTAGAGAACTTTGTATGGAAGGAGCTATCCAGAGGGGATTACATTATGGGACAAATTGCATTTCATCTTCATTATTACTAATAACCATGGTGACTGTCTTGCTACCTTCCTTGTGGGTTTTATAGTCTTCAACATGCTTTCAAGTATGTTCTATCTCTTGATCCCCACAACAGCTCTGTTAAGTAAGCAAGAATTTTAAATTATAAAGTTATTTCTGGGCTCCCAATTATCTGTGCAATTAATCCTGGTTGCATATGCAGTACTCTCATTTGTATTGTCGTAAAAATTATAATGAACAGTTTGCCCTTCTTTTTTTTTCCAAAATAGTTTAAAATTCAGGACAGGTTGTTGAAATTCTCTCCAAAAGAGTGGGCTTATTTTAGCATTGCATTTTTCTCAGATTTAGATCCTCCATCTCGCATCAAAATAAAAGCTCGGCTGCCACAAAAAAATCATTTAGAACAAGGCTCTGTGTCTTTAATGCTCCTTAATTACAGCTGGATAAGGTGATGCACTTGGGAATCCTTGGAGAGTAGGCAGGTGATGTGCTACATGTGTTTATTTATCTAAAACAATTTAGTAATTTACAACGGTATCGACTCGGGTTTGCCTGTCGTGGGGCATTTTCTTGAACTCTTTGATTTGGTTGGTATACGTCACATTTTCTTTTCATATCAACTTATCCTCCAAGCAGTATTGGAGGATACTTTTGTTGTTATTGAGCCAAAAGTTGCCCATACCCCTTAAAAAGAATTCTGTAAAATGCACGTTTAAAATTCCAGTCTTCAGAAGACTAATTTCATTGGTATGAAACTTGGACCCCCCTCTTATTAAACACTGTTAAATATTCACTTCATTTTCAAGACAAATATGAACAGAAACACAACCAAACATGTACTGTATTAAAATCATTGATTCACAATATTTAAATTTTCAGCTAGCCTCCAATTAGCAGGCTTTCCAATATTTGAACAGAAGACCATTTTAATGTAATTACAAACACATTTTAGGCATCTAAATTTTTTGCATAATTAGTTCCCTATTAAACTATTTATGTAGCCCTTTTTCCATCAGAAACAGAGAAAGCAGAACAATTTTATTCCTTACTGTTACAATAATTAACTATGCAAGTAGAACAGCATATTAATAGAGTATAATTTGTTTACATTTAAAAGAAAATTGTGTTAGATTAGCATAGCAAAAGACTATTTCCATATCCAGGCAGTAATATGTAGGCCTAATAGCAATTTACAGTGTAGTTAAAGAATATTATTAATAAAGTAATACAGTGTAATTCTGTTTGCCCCACCATATTTCACAATGTCCTTAATTACAGCTAATTCCATCGAGACTAATTTGGGGGTTATTAAGCAGTAGACACAGGAATCTTAAATACAACCTTTGCTAATAATGAATTTAGAAGTTACTATAGAACTTGTTCTTCTAAAACATAGGTACAAGATGAGCATTTGTATTTTCTCCCCAAGGTAAAATATATAAACATACATGTATGTAATTGATATCTAAAAACAAGCTTTTCTGGATCCAATGTTTTGTTAACTACTCAGTGAGAGGTTTATTAATAAATATAGTTCAGGTGAGATGGGATGGAGATTAGCAATTAGGTAACAATTTAGATTGGTAATTTTTTTAGGTGAACAAATTTCACTTACTAATGGCTTGAGTTTTTTCAACTAAAGCAATAATGGGAGTGACTGTACCATGTGGTGTGTGAGTCTTTTCCCCTTGAAAGTCCTAATAGTAATAACAATGCCTCCTGCCTGTCACCAGTCACCGTGCTCAGTACTACACGTGTGCATCATCTTCGGTCCTCAAGGGAACCCTGTAAGGTTGCTAATATTGATTCCATTTTCCAGTTGAGAAAACTGAGCCCCACAGGGTCTAAGGGATTCACTAGAGGCCGCACAATTAGGAGACAGTCAAAGAAGAGTCTGCTCAAGACCTCATAGAGCCTCAGAACTCACATTTTCCAGATGTCATGCTGTTTCCATGTTAGGATATACCTTTGGTTTTCCAAAATGGGTTGCAAAAAAATTCCCTAAGCTTTGTTGCCCTTTTGGTAGTGCTTTAATATATGCTCCCAGTTTTGAACTGTTTGTGTACAGATGCCCAAGTGGATAATAGCAGGTCTAATAACTGTGTAAAATTCAGTACGGGTAAAAGTATGATCATGTTCAGCTTTCTCCTTTAATACATCTATTTATTGGTATTTGTTTCTTTTTTAAAGAAAACATGGATGATAAATGTGAGTAAAATCACTCTGGCTATCGTTTCCAAGTGGTGGAATTCCAGTTTTGCTTTTGCCTCTTTTTGATGGACTCGAGATTCAGAATTGGTGTTTGAAATGTAGAGGCCCTGACACAGAGACAAGTTAAAAATTCCTCAGTGTTTAGAAGGCACAGAGCAATAAACACTTAATTTTTAGATTGCTAGTGGGTGTGCTTGATTCAACTCTTGAGTCAGAGTTCCCAGTACATTCTGTAAATGAGAATGGTGCTCCCTCACTGTGAATCCCTTAAAGAGATTTTGAAAGCTGGCTTGCATTTCTTTAGTGAGCACAGCTAATTAAAGGGCAAAGGAACTATCTGTAGGCTAGGGGGTGAGAAGAAGCAACCCTGGGATGAGGCCCTGTGACCTGAGCTCAGAAGACCAAGCTCAGGCTCTGCCAAGTACCAGCTAGGTGGAATGGATGAGTTGCAATCTCTTTGGGCTGTACTCTCCAATAGAACATTCTGCAGTGATGGAGACGCTCCAGATAGGTTATATACAGTGTGGTAGCCGCTACCCACACACGACTGTTAAGCACTTGAAATGGGACTATCAGACCAAGAAACAGAATTATATTTTTATTTTAATTTGTTTAAATCTAAATAACCACATGTACAAAAAAGATCTTCACGACCCAGATAATCATGATGATGTGATCACTAATCTAGAGCCAGACATCTTGGAAAGTGAAGTCAAGTGGGCCTTAGAAAGCATCACTACGAACAAAGCTAGTGGAGGTGATGGCATTCCAGTTGAGCTGTTTCAAATCCTGAAAGATGATGCTGTGAAAGTCTGCACTCAATATGCCAGCAAATTTGGAAAACTCAGCAGTGGCCACAGAACTGGAAAAGGTCAGTTTTCATTCCAATCCCAAAGAAAGGCAATGCCAAAGGATGCTCAAACTACTGCACAATTGCACTCATCTCACACGCTAGTAAAGTAATGCTCAAAATTCTCCAAGGCAGGCTTCAGCAATACGTGAACCATGAACTCCCTGATGTTCAAGCTGGTTTTAGAAAAGGCAGAGGAACCAGAGATCAAATTGCCAACATCCGCTGGATCATGGAAAAAGCAAGAGAGTTCCAGAAAAACATCTATTTCTGTTTTATTGACTATGCCAAAACCTTTGACTGTGTGGATCACAATCAACTGTGGAAAACTCTGAAAGAGATGGGAATACCAGACCACCTGACCTGCCTCTTGAGAAATCTGTATGCAGGTCAGGAAGCAACAATTAGAACTGGACATGGAACAACAGACTGGTTCCAAATAGGAAAAGCAGTACGTCAAGGCTGTATATTGTCACCCTGCTTATTTAACTTCTATGCAGAGTACATCATGAGAAACACTGGACTGGAAGAAACACAAGCTGAAATCAAGATTGCTGGGAGAAATATCAATAAGCTCAGATATGCAGATGACACCACCCTTATGGCAGAAAGTGAACAGGAACTCAAAAGCCTCTTGATGAAAGTGAAAGAGGAGAGCGAAAAAGTTGGCTTAAAGCTCAACATTCAGAAAACAAAGATCATAGCATCTGGTCCCATCACTTCATGGAAAACAGATAGGGAAACAGTGGAAACATGGTCAGACTTTATTTTTTGGGGGCTCCAAAATCACTGCAGATGGTGATTGCAGCCATGAAATTAAAAGACACTTACTCCTTGGAAGGAAAGTTATGACCAACCTAGATAGGATATTCAAAAGCAGAGACATTACTTTGCCGACTAAGGTCCGTCTAGTCAAGGCTATGGTTTTTCCTGTGGTCATGTATGGATGTGAGAGTTGGACTGTGAAGAAGGCTGAGCGCTGAAGAATTGATGCTTTTGAACTGTGGTTGGAGAAGACTCTTGAGAGTCCCTTGGACTGCAAGGAGATCCAACCAGTGCATTCTGAAGGAGATCAGCCCTGGGATTTCTTTGGAAGGAATGATGCTAAAGCTGAAGCTCCAGTACTTTGGCCACCTCACGCGAAGAGTTGACTCATTGGAAAAGCCTCTGATGCTGGGAGGGATTGGGGGCAGGAGGAGAAGGGGGCGACTGAGGATGAGATGGCTGGATGGCTTCATGGACTCGATGGATGTGAGTCTGAGTGAACTCCGGGAGATGGTGATGAACAGGGAGGCCTGGTGTGGTGCGATTCATGGGGTCACAAAGAGTCGGACACGACTGAGCGACTGAACTGAACTGAACTGAACTGAACTGAACTGAACCACGTATAGCTAAGGGCTAATTTTTTGGAGAGTGCAGTCTTAGAGCATCAATCATCATGCTTATAAAATAATGATAAAAGCAACCTCTCTAAATATTTTAGAGTATAGCTATGGACTTGAGATCATACGTGCAATGTGATTCGTAAACTCTGAGGCATCCTTCAAATATAAGTCATTAGTAATGACCAGAACAACAAGAACAGCAACAATAATACCAATGATGACCACTACTTGGACATATCTCTCAAACTAGAACACCTCAAGTTACCAAGTGTGGACTTCATCAATGTCTCCTACTTTTTTTCCATAGTGGTGTTGATCTGTGATTCCACACTTCCTAGGGACAGATGGCAATCACTGCAAACTTAATTATGTATACTATAGGGGACCAAAGTAGATAGACAGGCAAGAAGTCTGGAGAGTTAGGTTCTAACTGTAAGACTGCCATTGGCTGACTGTGTAATCCTGGCTTCTGCTAAACCCCAGGGGCCAATTTTCTGTAAGCTTTGATTAAGAAAGTTCTTGTAATAGTTTACAGGCACATAGAATGTTAGTGAGAAAAGGGAACTCAGATATCATCTTGACCAGTCCCTTACTTCTTCTTGGTAAGCATACTGAAGCCTAGAGTTGGCAAGCTCACTCATCTAGTTGGTGGGCAGAACGGGTCTAGGGCAGAGGTCTTTGGCCCTTCTTGCTGGATTCCACTCGCTGGACTCCAGGATGGAGGAGTTAATACCATTGAAGACAGACAGCAACTTGGTGATCACATATCTCCACAGGACTTCATCACAGTTCTATGAGAGCTACATAAACCCTACTGTAATTAGCACCATGCAGTAGATTCATTCCCAGAGAACACATTCCATTAAGTAGCTATGCAACTCAGCTTCCATGTTTATAAAAGGATGGAGTTGGATGAGTGGATTTCCAAGGTCCCATCCCGCTCTCCAAGTCTACAATTCTAAAACTCATGCATTCATACATTTAAAAAAATTATAAATAAATTCTTATTTTACTTATGACAGTGGTTCCTACAAATATTTGAAGTGCTGTGAGATATTTATTTGCGAGTCATATTATTCTGTCTGTGTGCATGCATGCTAAGTAGCTTCAGTTGTGTCTAACTCTTTGTGACCCTATGGACTGCCAGGTTTCTCTATTCCTAGAATTGTCCAGGCAAGAATGCTGGAGTGGTTGCCACTTCCTACTCCAGGGGATCTTCCTGATCCAGGGATCAAACTCTTGTCTCTTGCATCTCCTGCATTGGCAAGCAGGTTCTTTACCACTGAGCCACCAGGGACGCCCCTTTGACTGTTTCTTATTCTGTACGTTCTAGAGGATAAAAGAAGTGAAGGAAGAGCCGATCAACTTATTCAAGGGAAACAGAATGAGAGTGGCAGCCTCCACTTGCAACCAGTGACCTTGAACATGTTGAGATGCTTTGGTTGATAAGCAGAATAAATTATTACTTGTTGAGGACCCCAGTCTTTTAAAGTAATTTGGTTCATTTTCGTATTCATTTGTGAAAAGACTTGTTCAGTTCAGTTCAGTTCAGTTCAGTTGTTCGGTTGTGTCTGATTCTTTGCGACCCCTTGGACTGCAGCACGCCAGGCCTCCCTGTCCATCACCAACTCCCAGAGTTCACTCAAACTCGTGTCCATTGAGTCAGTGATGCCATCCAACCATCTCATCCTCTGTCATCCTTGAGAATAGAACAAAACTGACCTCTGCTTCCAGTCATGGTGAGGAATGGAATAAAGTCAAGATCTTGAATTGACAGGGTGAAAAACCAAAATGACCTGATAGTTCTTGCCATTTTCATTTTTATGGTTTTTTATTTGGGAACAATGGTAACATTTTCTACTTCTGAAGGGTGACTGATATATATTCATTAAGACTTTCCCCTAAAGTGAGTTTTTCTACTTTCTTTTTTTTGAATGAATATTTTATGAATGTCTCAGCTGTTGTGAAACATAATGCCTTTCAAAATCTACCTCTTTTTTATGGAAAATCCATAAAATTTTATTTTTCCTTCTTATTGAATTTTATATTTCCATCTTGTTCAAGACAGAGTACATTTTATGAAGTTCAGTTCAGTTCAGTCACTCAGTCGTGTCTGACTCTTTGTCACCCCATGGACTGCAGCATGCCAGGCTTCCCTGTTCATCACCAACTCTTGGAGCTTGCTCAAATTCATGTTCATGGAGTTGGTGATGCCATACAACCATCTCATCTTCTGTCCTCTCCTCTCCTCCTGCCTGCAGCCTTTCAGCATCAGGGTCTTTTCTAATGAATCAGTTCTTCGCATTAGGGGGCCAAAATATTGGAGCTTCAGCTTCAGCATCAGTCCTTCCAATAAATATTCAGATCTGATTTCCTTTAGGATTGACTGGTTGGATCTTCTTTCAGTCCAAGGGACTCTCAGGAGTCTTCTCCAACACCACAGTTCTAAAGCATCAATTCTTTGGCACTGAGCTTTCTTTTTAGTCCAACTCTCACATCTATCCATGACTACTGGAAAATCCAGAGCTTTGACTAGATGGACCTTTGTTGGCAAAGTAATGTCTCTGCTTTTTAATATGCTCTCTAGGTTGGTCATGGCTTTTCTTCCAAGGAACAAGTAGTTGGAGTATGTTATTACATCTAAGGCACTATTCAGAGTGCTACAGGGAATACCAGAAATCTGTAAGAGATTCTTACCCTCAAGGGGTTTAAACCTGGTGCAATGAGATAAGGAACCAGGTAGCTATTGAAGTGGACAACATAAAATAATTGCCAAAAAGAAGATTTAATAGAGAAGGGATATTACATCTACCTAATAAATAGGAGCAATTTTATCAGATGGAAATGATGTGTGAAATGCGTCTTAAAGATGAGTAAAATTTAACAGTTGTAAGCATTAGTGGGGAAGGATAAATTAGGAGTTTCAGTTCAGTTCAGTTCAGCTGCTCAGTCATGTCCGAGTCTTTGCAACCCCATGAACTGCAGCACACCAGGCCTCCCTGTCCATCACCAACTCCTGGAGTCCACCCAAACCCATGTCCATTGAGTTGGTGATGGCATCCAACCATCTCATCCTCTGTCTTCCCCTTCTCCTCCTGCCCTCAATCTTTCCCAGCATCAGGGTCTTTTCCAATGAGTCAGCTCTTCGCATCAGATGCCCAAAGTATTGGAGTTTCAGCTTCAACATCAGTCCTTCCAATGAATACCCAGGACTGATCTCCTTTAGGATGGACTGGTTGGATCTCCTTGCAGTCCAAGGGACTCTCAAGAGTCTTCTCCAACACCACAGTTCAAAAGCATCAATTCTTCGGCGCTTAGCTTTCTTTATAGTCCAATTCTCATATCCATACATGACTACTGGAAAAACCGTAGCCTTGACTAGATGGACATTTGTTGACAAAGTAATGTCTCTGCTTTTGAATATGCTATCTAGGTTGGTCATAACTTGCCTTCCAAAGAGTAAGTATCTTTCAATTTCATGGCTGCAATCACCATCTGCAGTGATTTTGGAGCCCCCCCAAAATAAAGTTTGACACTGTTTCCACTGTTTCCCCATCTATTTCCCATGAAGTGATGGGACCGAATGCCATGATCTTAGTTTTCTGAATGTTGAGCTTTCAGCCAACTTTTTCACTCTCCTCTTTCACTTTCATGAAGAAGCTCTTTAGTTCTTCTTCACTTTCTGCCATAAGGGTGGTGTCATCTGCATATCGGAGGTTATTGATATTTCTGCTGGCCCCCCAAAAAAATATTTAGGAGTTTAGGATTAACATATACACACTGCATGTGTGCACGGGTGTCACTCAATCGTGTCTGATTCTTTGAAACTCCATGGATTGCAGCCCGCCAGGCTCCTCTGTCCATGGAGTTTTCCAGGCAAGAACACTGGAGCTGGTTGCCATTTCTTTCTCCAGCAGATCCTCCCCGCCCAGGGATCGAACCTGCGTCTCCCATGACTCCTGCATTGGCAGATGTGTTCTTTACTACTGAGCCACCTGGGAAGCTCAACATACACACACTATTATTATTTATTTATAACCAACAAGGACTACTATGTAGGACAAGGAACTACACTCAATATTTTGTAATAATCTATAAGGGAAGAGAATCTGAAAAAGAATATATGTATATATATAACTGAATCACTTTGCTGTACACCTGAAACAAACACAACCTTGTAAACCATCTATACTTCAGTAGAACCAAACAAAAAACAATTGTAGGCATTAAACGTTAGGTGTAGGCAAGTCTGGTGATTAGCGTTGGGCTGGAGGGCCTAGGGTACAGGCAGACTCCAAAATAAGTTGGAGCTGCAGCATACAGACCCATGAAAGCAATGACGAGGGGTCAGCAGTTCAAGTCCTTAGGGAGCTTGGGAGTACCTGGAGATTTCAGGGCAGGGGTGTGATGCACCCAACATCCTTCCTAAGATGATTACTTTGGCGCTGGCTTATGGCATGCGTTGAAGTGAAAAGAGAAGAGAGGGGACAAAGAGATGCTATAGGATGTGACAAGAGCCTCAACAAAGGGGATCAGACTGAAAACGGAGGAAACAAAAGAGGATCGTGGTTGAGAATTTTCACGACTTGGAGGAGATGCATACAGGAAGTCAAAGGTGACTGGAAGGTTGAGTGTTAATCAGGAAGAGTCAGTTGGTGTCAGCATGCAGAGGTGAGAGGGGAAAAGGGGTGAAGAGCTGAATCCTCTGGAAAACTCTTTCCATCTTTATTGCTTGATATCGTATTTTGCTTCACATCTTTTCTATTCAATATTATTTTGTCTCTAAGATTTTTACAAGTTTTCTTTCAAAAAAGTTAGGACTTTATTGTAGCTCCTTGTCTTAGTCCTTTACTGTGCTGACACACGCTCGCAGGAAGCTGAGCAGAGTCAGCACTTGCACTGTAGCAGGCTGTACTGGAGAAGGGAAAGGCTACCCACTCCAGTATTCTGGCCTGGAGAATTCCATGGGCTGTTCAGTCCATGAGGTTGCAAAGAATCGGACACGACTGAGAGACTTTCACTTTCAGGCAGTACCCGTCTGTGGGCTTGCGCTCCTTCAGTCTGTTTCACTTGATGCAAAATATCAAATGGCTTCCCAGAATGTCAGTGGGGGAGCAGGGGGAGGAACAGCAATCACACATTTTAATATTACAGAAGTCTCATTGTGCTCCCACCTTTATTTCAACAGAAAGAACAGTTATCTAATGGTGCTGTAGGCTGGGTTGGCATCAGCCTCACTGATGTTGGGTTATCTACTGATCTCTTGGGGCTTCCCTGAGGGTTCAGCAGTAAAGAATCCGCTGGTCAATGCAGGAGACTCAGGTTTCATTCCAGATCGGGAAGATCCCCTGGAGAAGGAAATGGTAGCCCCCTCCCGTAATCTTGCCTGGGAAATCTCATGGATGGAGGAGCCTGGAGGGCTACAGTCCATGGGATCGCAAAGAGTTAGACATGACTCAGCAACTAAACAACCACAATTCTTCTACTGGTGCTGCAGACCCTACCAAATCAGACCCTTTAATTCAAGTCAAGATGTGGAGGCTTTCCAAGACTCTTGGGGGCATGGACCCCTGCACTTTTCTTCTTGCCTTGGATACCATTTTCACTTTGATAGTGAAAGTGTTGTCCCAAATAAAGGCAGCGCTATTCCCTGACTGCAGCTGTTAAGCTGGAATCTTATCAGTCACAACGATGGCAGGAGATCCACCAGCTCTCATCCTGAGTTAATCAAATTAGAAGGTGTTTGTCATTCTTTCCCTAGCTAGCAAGAAATTAAGTTTCACTGAAGCATTTGGGTCACACCCTTCATATCTAGGAATAATCTCCCTGCAAGATGTATTTACAGTGTTCAGTTGCATTGGGGCATTATCCTTTTTGATTACTTTCTTCATAGAGCGAACTGTTGAAGGCAGCGTTCATGTTTTGCAAATGGCCATTCCACTTTCAGGCACAGCATCCGTGTAGTCACGTGGTAACCCTGGCATAGTTGCCACTCATGTCAGAGGAGAATCTGGGAAAAATTGTGTGAATGTTTTCTGAAAAGCTATCAGTTGGATTTTTTTTCGAGTATGTTTTGTTTTCACTGTAAAATAGTGGCCAGTTCTGATAGACATTAAGCAGTAGTTTCAGGCTAATCTGGAATGAAAACAAGATTAATTGGCCTCCAAAATGATTGGTTTCTAAAAAGGTGCTTTTCTCATTCACATTTTCTGTCCTTTTTCCCAATGACTTTGCAGCTGTTTCTCAGGTCTGGCAAAGTTCTTGCCTGTTTTTCTGTTCATGCTGTTGAATATCTGGGACTCGCATCTTCCAGTATTATAGTCCTAAAACAAGTTTGACCCTGTTGGTACACTCTCTGACATTCATCATGTGAAGAAAGCATCCTTCAGTTTCCATGTGATACAGACTTGGAGGGTTTCATTCCCAAGTTCTGCTCTCTCTACTTAAATACAGGATTTTGGAAAGATTTGAATGGCTGGGGAGTGGGGGGGCGGGGTTGAAATTCACAGATCCATGAACCAGCAGATCATATGACGAGCTCTTTCCCATTTGATATTCTCCCATCTCACACCTGAATATTCATTGGAAGGACAGATGCTGAAGCTGAAGCTCTAATACTTTGGCCACCTGATGTGACGAATCAACTCATTGGAAAAGACCCTGAGGCTGGGAAACACTGAAGGCAGGCAGAGAAGGGGACGACAGAGGATGAGCTGGTTGAATGGCACCATCAACTCGGTGGACATGAGTTTGAGCAAACTCTGGGAGATAGTGAGGGATAGGGAAGCCTGGCGCGCAGCAGTCCACAGGGTCGCAAAGAGTCGAACATGACTGAGTGACTGAACAACAACAATTTCATGCCTGGGCTTCACATGGTTTTCATGGCCATTTGGTAACAGTTGAAAATTGCTCCCCTCCTCTCAGGAAAAAAGAAGAAATCTTCACAGGAGAGAAAATCAGTGGCCCTCTCTTCCTTTCATCCCTTTATCTCTTTTGTTGATTCTGTAAGAAAGCTACATGAGTGCCTCATTTTTATTTTAGAATTAAAATCCAGAATATGATGAAATTATCTCTGTATTATATTAGTGCAGAAGTCTAAGGCTTTTCAGGTTACGGATGACCCATATTTGACAATTCTGATCAATTTAAAAAATATTCATATTGACCCTTTCTATTTCCCATATTTCTGACTTCCTAAAATAGGAATTATTACAGTGGAAGAGATGGATGAGCAGAAGTCTTCCTACTACCCTGAGGGTTGTTGGGAAATCTGTATGTTCATTTTTATTTATTTTTTACATTTTTCTGCTCTTCTGTCCAAAGTTGCCTAGTCAAATATAATCTTTGTGCTTACAAATACATTCAAACAGCTTGCTACTGTTTGTCCCAATTTTCATGTGGGCCCTTCGAATCTTGCTTTCTTTTTGTAAAAGCCACATTTTGCATTCATAAACCATTGCATGTTGCTCATTTAACCCTGTTCCCGTGCTCCACTCCAAATGCATTACGGACTGACCCCGCATGTCAGCACTACAGCATTGTACAGTAAATAGAGTGTTTTGCTTCATAAATCAAGCATAGAACTTATAGGCAGCTTCAACACAAAAAAAAGTCCTGAAATAATATGGCCCAGCTGCTGGAGATAGACATTGTAGTCATAAAGCTAGCCCTAAATTACTGACATTGAAATCCAGATTTGACAAAGCTAAGACTATTTTGGAGGATTCTATGTAATCCTCATGAAATTCCAAATTTCTCTTTTGTTGTTTTGAAGGAGATTTATTTTTGAGAAGAAAGAGGGTTAGATTTTCTTCTCTCTACGAGATCTTTGATGGTATCTGAAAGGTGCACTGAAGCGGCAGGTTCACCTTATTATTGAAGTCTCTTTGCAAATCATCTATTTTTCCCTTGGGAACCTGCTTTCCTGGGCTTAGTGCTCTTATTTTTATTGTGTCCGTCAGGAGTAAAATGCAGAGGTGATTGGGAAAACTCAGGTTTGGATTTCTCTCCCCTCTAAAAGAGACTGAACACTGTCTCATCGAGGGCATCCAAAGATAGATACTAATTTTATTTCAAGCAGCAATTTGTATTTCTCTATTGGGGGGGAAAAAAAGTCTAAAAGTCCCACAGTTGGCAGGACTTCTTGCTTTCCCTGTTCTATGTTCATCTTTCTTTATAGGTAGCAACTTTAGCATTAAAATTTAAAAATATGCCCCAAATCCCCAGAACCAAAAAAAAAAAAAAAGTACATTTCCAGCACTTTCTCCAAAAACATGCTTTGAAAATTCCCTCTAATTAGAACACCTTGTCCATGGTGGATTGTCAACAGCTAGTTTAGGCCGTAATCTCTCTAGTCAACGTGATTTACCGAAATAAATTAAAATCATTTTATTTTTCCATGAAATTTCACTCTTCTCACCTCACCAAAAAAAAAAAAATCATTTTTTTTAAAGCAAAAAACTAAAGGCTTATAACAAATGTAATTACAATAGTGTAAGAATTAACGAGATGGGAAAAGCTAATGTCTGTATTATATCTTTCATGCAAGTGGATTAAAACCCATTACCACCTTGTTAGAAGCATTTATCTGCTAACTATAAAATGAGTTCAACTAGATTTTTTTTTTTTTTAATTTTAATGTCCTTAGTACAGGTATTTTCTTTGTTCACCCAAGATAGAAGAGTCTGACTGAATTATGTTCTGGCTTAAATTGCCTTCTGGAATTCAACTACTTCTTTTTGGAAAGTAGCAGTATCTTCAAATTAACCTCAGTTAACACGAATGGACTAAAAAAATTGTTCAAAAATTTCTGTAGTTCAAAAATTGTCAGATTTGTTGAAATGAATAATGTGTTTGGATTTTTGGAAGACCTTTACAAATTTTGAACCTCCTGCAGTTCCATTTGGTGTAAAGAATTATACTATAAACAAGGGGCTCCATCTGTACTTTTGAAATAACTATTCAGTTTTCCATTTCAGACAAATTGACACGACAAACTGAAAAGCAGAAGTTAGTGTTCAAAGAAGTTCAAGAGTAAACATTTAGTCAATTCGTCTGCTTAGACTGAGAAAGCCTCCGTGCCCAGGATTCTGAAGGTAGGTTCTAGATTAGTGGAGAAGATTCTCTGTACTCTTTTCCCAGCTTCAGGTCACATGCAGAATGAGTCTACTCATAGCGTCCTCACTATTTCTGGGTATCGTGTTCACATCATGCTACGTTTGTGAATGAGAAAAAAATTTATATTAAAATTTCATTTATTCCCTTCATTTTTTTTTTTCTTTTCTGGTCTTCCCGCTGATATCTCGACCACTGTTTAGTCTCCATATTTGGCATTTCTAGGAAACTGCAATTCTAGGAAATGGAGTAAGATGATAATGGCTGATGGAAACGTCTTTGATAGGGCTCAGTAAGACAAGTTCTAGAAGGCTGTTTTGGTTATCTTACTTCCCAGTTCAACTCGACAGGAAATTACAGATCACCAATACACAGGTTTTGTCTATAAGTGCTGTGATCTGCTCATAGCAGGAGCTGTCATTTGGAAAGCAAAATTTAAGGTATGTGGAAATCAGGGTGCGAAGGGCGATACATACAGCTTCACCCAGAACAGTTGGTACATGTCGTTCTCGGGATCACAAATTCCATTTCCCCCAGCACTTGCTCTCCAAGATCTGTTGCTCAAGGGTTTAGGGATTCCCAGCTTGGCCGCTGGGTCTCTCACTGTGCCTGAGGGTCATGCATGCCCCAAGGAGCCCTGCATTCTCACCGTGTCTGCGTGAGATTGTGCGCCGCCCCGTGCGAGCCTGCTTGCCTGCTGCCTGCCTTTTCAGTAACCTACTCTCTCTCCCTGCTATTCTTTCCATGCGGTCTCTCGTATTTGGCCTCATGTAAACCTCCCATTCTCGGTGCAGCCTGGGCTTGCAGCGCTGCCCAGCGGGGCTGTGCTCCTCTCTGACCTCCCAGAGCACACGTGGTCTTTATCATTCATTTGGAGTGCCTCATGTATAGCTGGGCATTGTGAGCTATCTTGTAATTGCTGTGTTTTTCTCTCCAACGAGATCATGCATCTCTGAGAAATGATGATGCCACTTCGTACCCTCTGGCCTCAGTACCTGGTAGGCTTTCAATGACAGCTGGCTGATAGAGGGATGAAGCATTGTGGGGAAGTCTGTGGAAGTAGAATGAGTTGACATGATGTACTCCCGTGGTAGTTAATCTCTGCAGACTTGTGTTGGATCAGAATCATCAGGCTTAGATAAGACCATTTCAGCAACTGATTGACTGATGCAACATTGCTTTTGCAGATGAAAAGGCAACTAAAGCTAAACCTCTCTCTAGTGTGGAATGCATAGAAAGCATTAAATTTTGATAAAGGTTGTTTATTACAGACACGGCATTAAATTCCTCAAGTCTTCTTTTTCACAGGGGATATTAGAGTGTGATCACAGTGTATGCTTCTCGGGTCATTCTTTTAACCATCCCTTTAACAGTTGGATTATCTCCACTCAGTATCCCAAAACCTATAGCAAGGAAACTCAGGATGAAGATAGGGAAGGGACTTAGCATTCAACGAATTCATACTTTTTGGCATTTAATTCTCCATGATAACCTTACAAGGTGGATGGAATTATATCTTCATTGATTGCCTGAGAAACCAGAAATTGAGGGATGTTAAATTAATTGTCCAAGATCAAACAGAGACAATGCAAGCCTCTCTGTTTTATGTCTCTTGATCTATTCCACCACTGTTTTGATTTTTAAAGAAGGCATCAGCTCGTCTAATAATGGGTCAACATCTTATTAAAACTTCTGATTTACTTCCAATCAGAACAGAGCTAGCACTTTTTTTCATGTGTGGTGCTATGCCATTGCTACAGATTTGGGAGGGTGGAGGGATTCTGGTCTGAGCAAATCTGGTTTGATTCATCTAGTAGGATGAGCCGTTATAACAGTCTCCAGTTAGGTGCTTGCTTACATTTAAACTGGGGCTTCCCGTGTGGCGCAGTGCTAAAGAACCCGCTGGCCAGTGCAGAAGATGCAAGAGAGGCAGGTCTGATCCCTGGCTTGGGAAGAACCCCTGGAGTAGAAAACGCCAACCCTCTCCAGCATTCTTCCCTGGGAAATTCCATGGACAGAGGGGCTTGGTGGGCTACGGTCCATGGGGTCACAGAAGAGTCAGGCACGACTGAAGAAACTTAGCACACAAGCACTCAAGGATAAACAAGACACAGCTCTCTTTGCTGAGGATGTATATCTCATAGGTGAGAGAGTGATCTTACACATGAGTTCGATAATGCTGAAGAATGCACAGATAACCTGAGGGTACAAAAAGAGCGATCAGTTTGATGGAGTAGGTCACGAAAGCCTTCCGCGAGGAGGAGTCACCTGGCTATGGGTCAGGGGGAGGAGGATGTTCAGGAGGACACGAGAACAGGAAGCAAGAAAGGCACAGGCAGGACGCAGAGCCGGCTGCAGCGGGAGAATGGGGTGCCAGAGGGTGCGAGTCACAGAGATTGGGCTGGAGGCCTTGATGGGCAGAGCTGTTTGCAGAGGGCCTTGTTAATCTGTACCCAGAGCCAGGGCAGAGCCCTAGAGTTCCACACGGCAATCCAGAGGCTAGGAGCGGTGGGAAGAAAAAGAGGACTCTGCCCTGGTGACCCAGATGCTCTCTAATCATGTCAAAGCGTCTTGCTTTCCCCCCAATCACTTCAATTTCTAATTTCAGTAGCAAAAAGCATATCTGGAACGTTTACTGTGTGCCTCACACTATGTTTCATGCAGTAAGGGTTGTGTTTAAACGAGGTGTATGGTTAGAAGCTGAAGAGGATTTGAAGGAGATACTACTTTTTCAAATCGAGTACCTGAAATCTATCTGACTTTTTTCACTGAGCATAACGCCTTCCAAGTCCATCCATATTGCTGCAAATAACAACATTTCGTTCTTTTTCATGGCGGAGTAAATAAATAAATATATTTATTCACATACACACATACACACACACCACATACAAGGAAGAAGCAGACCCACAGATAAACAGAGAACAGACTAGTGGCTAGCAGTGGTGGGGAGCAAACATAAGGACGGGGGAGTGGGACTTACCAACTATTGGGTGTAAGATAGGTTAAAGGCTAAAGTGCAATACATGGAATATAGCCATTATTTTGTAATAACTATAAATGGAGTGTGACCTTTTAAGATTGTATAAAAAAAATGAATTTTTGGAAAAAGACCTTGGGACTTCTCTAGTGAAGACTCCAAGCTTCCAATGCAGGGGGCATGGATTCAGTCCCTTACTGGGAACTAAGATCCCATATGCCCTGCAGTGTGGCCAAAAATAATACAAGTAAATAAATAAAAGATCTTTCTTCCTTAAAAATCTTAAATGGCTTCCTGTCCTCTGGAGAAGGAAACACACACACACATACTCTCACACATACACAAAAGGACCTGAAAATCTATATGGGAAGATAGGAAAATGCGTAAGAAATAATAACTACATGATAATATAAGAAGGTACAGGGTTAATTGCTGGTATATATCCCAAGAGTGATAAGGAACGTGGGGGTCCTTTTCCTTTGCAAGTAGTCTTTGCAACTTAGCATCCTGTTACTTTTTAGAACACCGGGTGGCTTGATCTATGGGGCCTCCAGCGACATAGAGATTTGCTTAATGAACACATTGCAGAGACAGGAGCTAAATGCTCTTTGAAAAACTGAAAATGAAAGTTGCTCAGTTGTGTCTGACTCTTTATGACCCATGGGCTATACAGCCTGTGGAATTCTCCAGGTCAGAATACTGGAGTGGGTAGCTGTTCCCTTCTCCAGGGGATCTTCCCAACCCAGGGATCGAACCCAGGTCTCCGAGTTTCAGGTTGATTCTTTACCACTGAGCCACCAGAGAAGCCCAAGAATACTGGAGTGGGTAGCCTATCTCTTTTCCAGGGGATCTTCCCGACCCAGGAAGTGAATTGGGGTCTCCTGCATTGCAGGTGGATGCTTTAGCAGCTGAGCTACCAGGGAAGGACTTCACGCTATTATGTTTACTGATCTCTCCTCTATAAGCTAGAGGGGTCAAGGATGATTGAAGTCTAGAAAGTGACAGGATGTAAACAGTTAATAGTCAAACCCAGGGCCCGCTCTGAACCTTGCGAGGCAGCCAGTAAATTGAATGCAGCAGCAAGAAAACAGCCACTTCTGCTCATCCATGGAGACAGTCGAGCTGCCATAATTTGCACAAGGTGCAGTAACAGATCAGCCTTTCAGGGGACCCTGCACACACTGCACTTTGCCGCAGTCTCACCTCGGTCACAGAGCCTCTGCCTCACAGCTGGGCTGAAGGAATTAGCTTGCACACCAGAATATTAATGTCAGCATCTTTTATCACATGGGCTGGGGATTTGCAACCATTTGAAAAAAAAATAAAGCAACCACCAACTCTGCTCGTGATTATCTGTGATTTAGAGAACGGGGCAAAGTTATTTAAACACACACACACAACCGTCTGTCATTGAACGCATGGTTGACATGTCTCCATGTAAGAAAATGTAAGTCGAAATATTTGGGATGCTTTCTTATTTCTGAGCAGTCGTGACAATGGAAAAGCAAAACAGAAAAGCAAAAAACTCCAGAAGGTGCTTGAGAAAAAGAATGTAAAGAATGCTCCCCCACTTCTGCTCATCCCCTCAAACCCACCTTGCTGTGAATTGCACCATCTAGGCAGAGAAATATGACAAAATGCTTTTGGATTGTGTGTGGGGATTTCATGGATCTTGCCCAGCTTGTTATGGCCAGATAATAGTTTAAACAGGAAGATTCTGGGAAAGGTGTGGGGCTCGGGGATAGGAGTAATCTGCAAGTGTTAGAGTCCCCTACTTAACCAAAGAGGAGGAGCCGTGCCAGTAGCTAGGCATGGACTGGGGGCCAGCGGAAGCCAACAGAATACAACCAAGAGAAGCTGACGTTGGCATTGCAGCATGCCATCAGGCCAAAGATGCCTTTTTGACCAGGAACCAGAATGAGCTCAGCCTCAGGTGCGGCAGGTTCTTACTTTTTTGTCACCAAATCCCAAAGTCAAAGCCATTTCTCTCCAAGTGTGGTAGATCTCATCAGGGGCTTTGCAAAATCAACTAGACTGCTTTATCAATGTATCAATTTCTCCATCAAAAATCAATCAAGTGTGCCCTCTGCCCTCCAGTGGTGACTATCCTAAGACAGCAGGATGTTCACATCAGACACTCACTCATTGGCAGAAAAATTCCGTCCCAATGAAACCCATTACACCAGAACTTTTACACAATTATATTTTTTAAAAAAGACCTCAAAATGAAATTCCAGTACAACTTGTCTCATATGAATAATTTTCTTATCAAGATCTTAATCTAGATACATCATTCTCTTAAATGTTTCAGGATGAAATATTTGGTGCTTATCATGGTATGTCTTTCTACTACTACTACTGAGTCGCTTCAGTCCTGTCCGACTCTGTGCGACCCCATAGACGGCAGCCCACCAGGCTCCACCGTCCCTGGGATTCTCCAGGCAAGAACACTGGAGTGAATTGCCATTTCCTTCTCCAATGCATGAAAGTGAAAAGTGAAAGTGAAGTCGCTCAGTCGTGTCTGACTCTTCGCGACCCCATAGACGGCAGCCCACCAGGCTCCTCCATCCCTGGGATTTTCCAGGCAAGAGTCCTGGAGTGGGTCGCCAGTGCCTTCTCCATGGTATGTCTTAATTACATCCTATTGTAACACCTGATAATCCTGCCCTTTGACTTTTTAGGAACCTTTATAGGCTCCTTCTGTCTTTATTTTCTTTGTTCTTTAATCTCTTGAATACTCTCAGTTTTGTGCTCATAGATGCATAATTTTTTAAAAGGAGAGGTGAATTAATGAATTCTATAAGCCACTAGCACTTCCATCATAGTTATCTAGCAATGATGTAGTAAATAGTGTAAAATTTGAGATTCATTACTGGATTTTGCACTTATCAGCTGAATTACCTTAGGAAGATTACTTAATTTTTCTCTGCCTCGGTTTCCTTATCTGTGCAATAGGGATAATGACATTTATTTCAAAAGTAGGTCTTGGTAATCAACGGAGATAATAGACATTTGTTGTTCATTCGCTAAGTTGTGTCCAACTCCTTGTAACTGCATGAACTGTAGCAGGCCAGGCTTCCCTGTCCTTCACCATCTCCCAGAGTTTGCTCAAACTCACGTCCATTGAGTCAGTGATGCCATCCAACCATCTCATCTTCTGTCCCCAAATGATTTGATATCATCTCTTTTCCAGGGTGAGTTCCCAGTAAATGTTAGTTCCTGCCACTTAGATTTCAGGAAATAATGGTTGATATCGTTGAAATTAAGGTCCTCTTCTGGCCAAAGTGTCATATTTGTTTATGATATTTTCTGAATTAAGACTGGATTGCTAGAAAAGTAGTGCACAGCTTTACAAGTAGATGTATTATTCTAGTAGATATTTAATTAATTAGTGTATTTTATAGTAATTTTTCTTGTCTGAGGAGCAATCTTTTGTATTTTAAAGAAGACAGAAGGAATAATCCGAGCACATTACTGTTGGTTGAAAATATTGCTTTCACCTTACCCAAAACTGCAGGTATGAGCTACCTATAGCACCTTAAATCAATGGCTTCAAACTCGGTAAATTCCAGGCTGGTGGAGTCATTTGGGGACAATAGATGCTCTGAAAGTCTGGATGAAGAGGAGTCGTCTACTTCTATTTCCAGGGACAATAACAATATTTCCAAAAGACTGCCATGAGCTCTCATTTGCAAAGTCTCATCAATTTGAGACTTTATCCTTGGCACGAAAGTAAGCTTTTGTCCTCTCTGCTAAATACCAAGCAGAGTAACAGCAGGCCCACAGGAAAAGGTGGCATATTTACCATCATAACAAAACGCAGGGTTTTTTAGGGAAGGGGAGTTGCGTATATTTTCCAGAAAACAACATCCTTGCCATGCCAGCACAGGCAGGCATTCTTCAAGCTGAACCTCGATTTCCTTTCATTATTGCCTAAATCTCCTCTCAGCAGAACACAGATAAGCCCTTTTCAGTTACTGTAGGATTTTGAAATCTAAGAGCAAGAAAGCAAACAAGTAGCCAAGGGTATAGAGGAACAGTGTGTAAGCCCATCTTTCTTCTGCTTTCTTTACACAGCCTCTCTCTCACCCAAACATTGAAACTGTTTGGAATTCAGTCAAGGATGGACAACTGAGTTTAATGAGTCCTCTTGTGAATTTGAGGACTGCAGAGCACTTTACTGTATCGAATCTCAGGGCTTCTCTTGTCCCTTGATTTGGTCCATAATCAGCCAGAGAAAAATTATTGACTCTAGCACAGGGGTAGTTCCTATAAAGTACAACTTCTTAAAAACGTGTTGAATCCTAACAATATAATTAACAAAATACCACTAAGAATGTAAAACTGATGAGCCATGAGGCTTATAAGAATGTGCTTTAAAACATGAAGAGTGTCTTATCGTTTGGTGTATATTTCACAAACAAATGCCTACAACCAGAGAGACAAATAACATCTCCACTCTGATGTCTTGCTGTTCCCAGTAAGTTTCTGTGACATGTTCCTTGGGCAAAGATGTTAGACTGTATACTTCAGGAGCAAATGTTACACCAACCAAGGGCTTTATTCTATAATAGTTCTTGCCTCCTTTGTTCTTTTTTATTTTTCATTTAGAAATTAACTATCTCTTCCTTTATGCAGTTATGTTTATCTTCCAAACTAGATTATTAACTCTTCAGAATATCACAGACAATATCTAAATCCTTAATGATCTTCATCTATGGGTGTGCTAGGCATGCTAAGTCACTTCAGTCATGTCTGACTCTGTTCGATCCCATGGACTGTAGCCCACCAGACTCCTCTGTCCATGGGATTCTCCAGGCAAAAATTCTGGAGTGGGTTGCCATGCCCTTCTCCAGGAGATCGTCCTAGCCCAGGGAGCAAACCGACAACTCTTAGGTCTCCTGCCTTGGCAGGCAGTTTCTTTCACCACTAGTGCCATCAGGGATGCCCTTATCTGTGGCACACTCTGCAAAAAGCAAGCTCTTTATACAATTGATTTTGCTTTCTGTGTGCTCCACCTACATTGGAAACACCTATGTTTTAACTTCTCATTTCTGGAGCCAGATGGAATCTTGTCTCGATGTGGTCTCTACAAGTGTGGGATGAAGGTATTTCTGAGGATGGTGGAAGAACTTGTCCTTTTCTGTCCCCTCCGATCCCCACCTGGTCTCCAGTACCACCTACCCAATATGATACCATGAGACATCCCAATTTGTTGTTGTTTTAGTCACTAAGTCTTGTCCGACTCTTTAGTGACCCCGTGGACTGTAGCCTGTCAGGCTTCTCTGTGAATGGGACATCCCAGGCAAGAATGCTGTAGTAAGTTGCCATTTCCTTCTCCAGGGGATCTTCCTGACCCAAGGATCGAACCCGCATCTCCTGCCCTGGCAGGCGGTTCTTTACCACTGAGCCACCAGGGAAGCCTCTTCATTATTTAGTACTTAGTTGTTTATTATTTAATACAGTCTGTAGAATTACAGAGTCAGAATAGGATTCTGTCTAATAGAATAGAAGTCTAATAGAGCCTTCTGGCCTCAGGGAAGATACTCTGAGACAATGTCAAACAGACTTGTTCACTGAGTCCATATGGCCTAAAATGGCAAGAAAAGACTATAGCCCAGGCTACCTCATGGAAATCTGTTCTTCACTTCCCTATCTATGTACATTTCAACATATCTTAGAAGGAAATTCATTTCTTTGGGCATGTATTCCTCTTTACCAGGCTTTTCTGGATGTTTCAATGCATTCAATACACTGTCTTCCAGATAAAAGAGGTGTATCTCTTTATAAATTATAGGACCTATTTAGATGCCTTCCTGTTGTCTTTCCCTTAAATATAAATGCTGTGTATGTCTTCTCAGTGTTTGGGTTTTTTTTCTATGATCCTTCAATGAGTTATTTAAAAGAGAGTGATTTTAAAATATGAGCTCGACTCCTTAAACATCACATTAATAAAAGAGATGCAACCCCATTGAGGAAGGCGTGGCAAGTGAGGAAAAAATATAGAATAGCGAGAGTCCCACCATGCTTGTACAAACCTTGCTGTTATTTTAGCATATTTCTTTCCAGTCTCCTTTTTCTGATACAAAATTTGTTTGTTTGTATTTATTATCATAGAATTTTTTGCTTGCTCTTTCTCAATCAACATGTTCGCAAAGCATTTCCAAAGTGTTTAGTCTTCATAATAATCACTTTTGCAGAATGGATAGAGGTGTGTGTACGGCTGAGTCGCTCTGCTCTGTCCCAGAAACCACCGCAACACTGATAATCAGTTATACTCCAATATAAAATAGAAAGCTAAAAAACCCAAAATAAATGTAACAAACACATACACAAAATCACTTTTGCTGTCATATTTCATTGACTGGATCTGTCATTTTCCCTTTTCAGGATAGTTTGGGGTTTATTTCTGTATGTTGACCGTAAATAATGCTGTAATGAATATCTTTGAATGTATACTAAAGATTTTTTTCCTTAGAGTCAGTTCCTACAGCAGCCAAAATATATATATATATATATTGGGGGACTTTGATATGCATTGCCATATTTCTTTGTAAAAGATTTATGCTAATTCAGAGTACCATCAGCAATGTTTGAAAGTGTTTATTTCCTTTGATTCTCATCTTCAGTGGAAATGATACACTTTAAAAAGTATGAATTTAACTGACCAGAAGAATACACCATTTGAAAAAATAGATTTATTTCCAGTGAAAAGGGATATTTTCCTTTATATTTCTTCTCTTTGTAAGCTGTCTATTCTCTTTATTTGTCCATTTATCTATTGACTACTCATGTTAGGCTTTTAAAGATATTTGCTTCCAGTTTTCTTAAACGGCCTGAAATGCATGTGTTTGGTGTTTTATAGCTGAATGTATCTGTTTTTTCTATCTCTTCTCATTTCCTCCAATCGTAGTTTAACTTAATTTAAATTACTCTGATTGTCAAGACAGCACATTTTTCTCATCTCTTTTTGGAGGAGCTGTTCCTCTTTCGTGATTTCACTTTGTTGATTTGGTCTCATGTAGTGATTTTGGGTTTTGGCACCATTCTGTAGGATGTTGGCCTGCTGCAAACTCTCTGTGGTTCCCCTTCACAGGACAGCACCTGCTCGAGTCTAGGATGATCTGCTAATTATTTTACCAGTGCTCCCAATCTCATGTGACCCATCAGCCTAGTTCCTGACCCTGGACATTAACGGAAAGGCCTCTAAGGCTGCAAAGAATAAAAGTCCTTGCTGTTGAGCAGGTTTTCTCTTCATTCCAGGACGCATCACGCTGACCAGGGAGGCGAGACTATAATAGGAAGAGCACGATGATGGTGAGTGTGATTTTGTTTTTCTGGCCACAGACTTTTCATTCCCACCGTAGAGAACACTCATGTCCGTTCGCTAAGCTCAGGAAAGAAATAATGAGAAACAGGTGACAGCCTTGAAAGCATCATGGAATCAGTTCCCTGAGCAATTGACTGCTCTCCAAAATGATGCCCTGAGCATGTGCAAAAGAAATTTAAGAGTATAAATGCAGCAAACTGATCCAAGTCATGTCTGGAGAGAAAGATGTATCATGCTGGGACATAGAATAGCCGTTAGGGTGGGCAGCAGAGCAGGATCTGTGATTTCAGAAACTACAAACCGTATCGATGTGAGAGGCTGCCAGCCTCTTAAGACAGGATTCTATTCCTCTGGTCTCTCCTGTGGTCCCTCTCTTCAGTCCCCTAAGACACAGTCACTGTTTTCTTTTATTTGCCTTAAATATATAAGAGGCAACAGAGTTGAGGAGAGGGTATGGGCTTTGTGACCACACACGTCTGTCTGCTTATTCATGGGCAAGCAACTTAATCTTTTTGAGATTCAACATCCTCAGTGGTAAAACAGAAGCAATGGAAATCTCCCTGTCCAGGTTGTTATTGTGAGCTTTAAAGCTAATGTCTTAAAATGTCTGACTCTGATCTTAGCAAATGATGGGCTAAGCGAATGATTAGCAATACATTCTCTCCTGGTTGCTTTTGCTGTTTTTATTCAAGTACAGGGTTAGCTCTTGAGATGTGACCTTGCTAATACATTATCACACGGAGAACAGAACTTGGACTCAAGTGTGTAGAAACTGTTGATTCAGTTGCAGTGACTGAGACTGAGAGTAGAAAAACATGCACTCCGTTCCCGTAACTGTGTGCTTTCATTTGGGAAAAATACTTTGTGCTTATTTATATTTTCATTGCATTATATTCTTGCTGAGTACTCTGTGTTGTCTGTATTGAAAAGAAGAATGAGGAATTTGCAATATTGCTGGTTAACTACTTGTGGGGGAGGTCAAGGAAGCACAAACCATGGGATCATGAACTTTTGTACCCTCTTGGAAATCATGTCAGTGCTCTCAATAATTATTTTTTTCACTCAAAACGTTATATTCAGTATTGCTTAGCCAAAGGAACATCTGTTTATTTATTGTTGTTGTTCCATCACGGAGTCGTGTCCACCTCTTTGCGACCTGATGGACTGCAGCACACCAGGCCTCCCTGTCCATCACCAGCTTCCGGCGCTGGCTTCAAACTCAAGTCCATCGAGTTGGTGATGCCATCCTACTACCTCATCCTCTGTCGGCCCCTTCTTTTCCTGCCCTCAGTCTTTCCCAGCATCAGGGTCTTTTCCAATGAGTCAGTTCTTTGCATAAGGTAGCCAAAGTATTGGAGCTTCAGCTTCAGCATCAGTCCTTCCAATGAACATTCAGGACTGATTTCCTTCAGGATTGACTGGTTGGATCTCCTTGCAGTCCAAGGGACTCTTAAGAGTCTTCTCCAACACCACAGTTCAAAAGCATCAATTCTTTGGCGCTCAGCCTTCTTTGTGGTCCAACTCTCTCATCTGTACATGAATACTGGAAAAACCATCACTTTAACTATATGGACATTTGTTGGCAGTGATGTCTCTGCTTTTAAATATGCTGCCGAGGTTGGTCATAGCTTTTCTTCCAAGGAGCAAGTGTCTTTTAATTCCACGGCTGCAGTCACCATCCACAGTGATTTTGGAGCCCAAGAAAATAAAATCTGTCACTGTTTCTATTTATTTATACATCTATAAACTAGATCTTCCCCCAAATGAAAAAGCTTATCTATTAAATTGGAAAGTAGATTTGAAAAAGTACTTAAATTCACAATCAAATTGTGCTCCCCATTACTTGGGCTAGTTTTTAAAATAAGTAGAATGCTCCAGGAAAATGATAGGAAGGAAAAGACATGGGTCCATTATTTCAGCCCCCAGAAAAAGAGAATCTTTAGGAGTTCCTTGCCATCACCTCCAAAGATGGAAAGCACTGACAAGAAATTCTAGGCAGCAATGACTGAAGCAGGTTGGCAATCATAAATTAAAATTAAGGGGTTGAAATGTGATATAAAATCATTTAATCTTGATGATTTACACTGGTTCTCAGAGGCAATTATTTACCAACATTTATGTTTATTGCTCTTTTGACTTTTTTAATTACAGTAAACCCCAAACTCAATTATACACCCTAGTATATATTTCAAGCAATAGTATTGTAAATAAAAGGAGA
This sequence comes from Capra hircus, assembly GCF_001704415.2. Taxonomy (NCBI): domain Eukaryota; kingdom Metazoa; phylum Chordata; class Mammalia; order Artiodactyla; family Bovidae; genus Capra; species Capra hircus. The sequence goes on from NC_030831.1 coordinate 55,512,389, forward strand.
ATCAATTAATAATGTGCTTAGTCTAGCAAAGCTAAATCAAAGATAATACAAAGCATGGGACCACTTGATTAAAGTTTGAGAGGGGTGGAAAAGATTCCATCTGGTTAGGCTGGAAAATCAGAAGGTTGAAAATGGTGATTCTTTTTTCCTCTTTTTTTTGAAGTGGAGAGTTCTTTACTAAGTGACTTCTAACAGGTTATATAAATTGTAATTTTCCAAGTTTAGAGGCAGTGAAAAAATAGATATTTGAAAGCCACAACTTACTTATCAATCATCAGGGATGTGGTTTTTAGGCCCAAGATACAGTTTTGTGGGTTTATCTTCCTTATCATCTCCCACTGGCATATGCTGTTGGAATGATATAGGCTGATCCAGCTGCGTTTTGTGTTCCTTAAACATCTCACACTATTCCTCAAATGTTTGGGGTTTGACAAAACCCCAAACGCATTTGGCCAAGCACGTTTTCCCTTGATTTTTAAACACATGTGGGTTTTATGGGAAATTTAATCCATGTGTTTTTGATTCCTTTACACTTAACTCATCAAAATGTTGTTGTGTAAGGTCCCTTTGATGTCCAAGAAGCTTTTGGAGCTTTTTTTTTTTTTTTTAATGGGACACTTTAATCCTTTTTTCTTAGAAACAGGAAGTTACATGATGCCAAGAAAAAATAAACTCACACACCAGGATGGTGATATTTGATTGAGCATTGAAAAAACCCGAAGGTTCAACTTGGTTCAGAATTTGACTGAAATCATTCTCCTGGTCATTAATTTCTCATTAAATTTGTGGCTTCTTAGTGGTTTTGAAACAATAAAATGTTATCTTGTTCTTCAGGAGGAAAATGTAGAGGTGGTAGGAAATCACAATCAGTGTTTATTTTTATCTGTAAATTTGCATTCATTTATTTTTGGCTGCGCTGGGTCTTTGCTGCTGCTCTCCGGCTTTCTCTATTTGCGGTGAGCAGAGACTGCTCTGCTGTTGCGGTGCACAGGCTCTGAGACACTCCAGCCTCTGTCTTTATGGCTGATGAGGCATAGTTGCCCCATGGCATGTGTGGTCTTCCTGGGCCAGGGCTCAAACTCATATCCTCTCCATTGACAGGCCGATTCCTCCCCAGTGGACCACTGGGGAGGCCACTCCACAAACAGCTTTTACACTGATGGTGATGTCTTGTAAATGAGATCGGCATTTTAGCACATACGCATATAGGCCTAAAGGAGCTCTGTCAGTTGAGGACAAATTCTGTCCTTCTCCATACGCCACAAAGGAGCCTGGAGAAAGGGTGTTTGATAGGAAGCTAGAGAGAAAGGGAAAACCCACTCAAAACATTTTGGGAAACATGTGCATGGCTTATATTAGCATTTGTGTTTAAATGTGTCACAAAGACGTTAGGAAAATGTCATATATGCACATAGAAATGAGGGGGCTACACGATGAGAAATGTATCAACAGAATGGATTTTGTAGTCTGGGAAGTAAGGATAATGATAGTACTTGCATCCATGCGTGCTAAGTCACTTCAGTTGTGTCTGACTCTTTGGGACCCCATGGGCTGTAGTCATCAGGTTCCTCTGTCCATGGGATTCTCCAGGCAACAGTACTGAAGTGGGTTGCCCTGCACTTCTTCCCGACCCAGGGATTGAACTGCACCTCCTGCATTGGCAGGCAGGTTCTTTACCACTAGAGCCCCCTGGGAAGCCCTGAAGATAGTACTGCCTCCAACAATTACTGCAAATTTTACATCAGTTAAGGCATAGAGGGTGCTTACTGGCTTCTTGCAGGAGCTCAGCAGGGTAGCTAATTTTATTATTTAGCGTCAGACGAGATATCAGTTTGATCTCCCACTCTAGCAATTACTGTGAACTTGAGTAAGGCCCTCTCTCTTCAGCTTCGGTGTCCTCATCTCTCATGAGGCCTCTCAGAATTGCTGGAATGAGTTAGGTACATCAGGTCATCATAGAACCTAGGGGTCTTCTATGCATTGATACATGAAATGTTGCCTGTTTGACAGATGAAATTTGAGTGACCTTGGCCAAAGCTACCCAGGTGGCTCTAGTGGTACAGAACCCACCTGCCAGTGCAGGAGAGGCAAAAGATACAGGTTCAACTGTGGGTCGGGAAGATTCCCCTGGAAGAGGGCATGGCCACCCACTCCAGTACTCTTGCCTGGAGAGTCCCCACGGACAAAGGAGCCTGGCGGGCTACAGTCCATGGGATCACAAAGGGTCGGACACGACTGAAGCAACTTCACACACGTGGAAGTGGACCCATGCAGGTCAAACCTGGATTGTTCAAGGGTCAACTTCAGTTGTTTCTTTGAGAATGTTTTTTCTATAATGTGGAAGTCTTTCCATCAAGCTAATCATATTAAGCGAAGTAGAAGGTTATGTTTACAAGACTGTTCTGGGGACATAATCTCTGCTTTCCTAGTTCTGAGGTTTGACAAACCCATATAGAAAGCCCACTGAGCTTTCCTCCCCGGGGACTTCTCTGGTGGTCTACTGGGTAAGAATCTGCCTTCTAATGCAGGGGATGTGGGTTCCATTCCTGGTCAGGGAACTAAGATCACGCATGCCACGGGGCAACTAAGCTTGCATATGCAACTACTGGGGCTGTGTGCCCTGGAACCTGTGTGCCCACAACTAAGGCCTGATGCAGCTAAAGAAGTAAATACATATTTTTAAATAAAACACAAATTTTCTCTCTTCGCTTCTTTGTTTTTTCCTTAAAACCCACCTTGGAGGTAAGATGGCAGAAAGTAAGGCAGGGGCAGGACAGACAGGCCTTACTTCTGGGGTGGTTTCATTCTCTGTTTAGTAAGATGGGGATTTTGAGGGATTCTGTCTCATTCCAGCCGGTCATCAACATTATCAGAATTAACCTACGAGTTAAAATGGCCAAAGCTTTATCTTGCAATACCTAAAGATTGTTACAAATCATCAGAGCCATTTCATTGATCTAGGAGAGTGAAATGATAGTGGTAGTGGAAAAATGCCTGATAAAATCACATATGTCATTAGCTACCTGATAGGAACACTAAATAAACAGGAAGTACCAGAATTTTGTATCTCAAGAAGGATGATCAATCACATATGAAACTAATAATGTAAGTTAATGAGAGTTTTTCTCAAACGACAGAATTATTATTTTGCACTCTACTTTGAGAAACATCTTTTGGGTAAAGCGAGGGGAAAGGTATTGTATTCTATTGGAAAAGAATAGATGTGTACATTACTCTTTTGTTTATGCTTTGCACAAATCAGCAAATAAAATGATACTCTTACTTTAATGGTAGGTTCCATGAACTATAATGTAGAAGAATGGCTTACAATAAGTTATTGAAAAGCAGTAATAGATGGTAGTTTTTCAACCTAATTCTAATCCTGTTAGCATTATTTTCTATTTACATATTTATTTTAATAACAATGGTAGCAACTAGCATTTATTGAATCTTTTCTGTGTATCAGACACTATTCTCGGGCAATAGTGAAAGTGAGTGTTAGTAGCTCAATGGTGTCCAGCTCTTTGCGACCCCATGGACTGTACCTGCCAGACTCCTCTGCCCATGGAATTCTCCAGGCAAGAATATGGGGTTGGGTAGCCATTCCCTTCTCCAGGAGATTTTCCCGACCCAGGGATTGAACCCAGATCTCCTGCATTACAAGCAGATTCTTTACTGTCTGAGCCACCAGAGCACACACCTTTCTGTGTACCAGACACTATTCTCAGGATTTTATAGAAATTAACTCATTGAATCCACGTGTGAAAATATCATTATTGTTCCCATTTTACAGATGAACAAACTAGAGTATGCAGGTTAAGGAAACGGCCCAATGTTATTCAGCTAGTAATTGGCAGAGTCTGGGTTGCAGAGTTACTTAAAATATAGATTATCGGAAGGGGCCACTCATTCTGTGATTTTTGTGTCATAAACATAGCTTTCTCTTATGAAAAAGCTGGCCCTCTGAAGACATATTTTGTTCTCTAATGGATTCTCTGGGGGCAGTGTCTGATTCAACTTTGTGTCCCCAAAGGGTTAAGAAAACACCTTGCTCACTGCTGTTACCTGTTGTAACCAAACCTTACTTTCTTTTATATCAAATGAAAATGTGTCTCTACGTTTAGAACATCTGGCAGTACAGAATGTTTTGTAACTCACCACCAGGAATGTGACGCCCTCAGTTTTAATAAATCTCCGAGTGTGTCAAAACACCTGGCTAATATAGGACATCTGAGGGAAGGAGAGGGGAAACCTTCTGATGTCTGTGCCCAGTGAGTCCTGGGGAGTGCACCCCAGAAATAAAGAAAGGGACAAAGCCCAGTACCCAGGATAATCAGGAGTTGCACCTTCTCATGACACTTCCCATCCATCATGCCCCCAGCTGAACGAACCAGGGACGCAAGCCCTCTTTCAGAAGTCTCTGGAAACCTGAGCTTTGAACATGCTAGGAGCAACGAAAGGGAAAGGAAACCAAGGCAACACAAAGACTAGCTGATTGTCATGCTTCACAACACGGAAAGTTATTGGGACGCATGGACGTGATACAGAAGTTAACTTTTTTTTCACTATACTATTTATTTTGGAATGATTTTAGATTGACAGGGAACTTGCCAAGATAGTATAGAGAATTCCTATATATTTTCTACCCAGCCCTTTCTTAGTGCTGAAATCTTAACTGTGGTACCTTTGACAAAAATAAGGTATGAACATTGGTATTGGCTTGGCCAAAAAGTTCACTCAAGTGTTTCCATGTGCTGTTTTGGGACTTTTTGGAACTTCTGGAACTTTTTGGCCAACCCAATACAATTCTGTGAACTAAACTAGAGACTTTATTTGGATTTCATTAGGCTTTTCACGAATATTATTTTTTGCCCCCCTGATCTGAAACAGAAGGCCACACTGTATACATTCATCTGGTCTTCTAGTCTTTTTTAATACGTGACAGTTTCTCCATCTTTCCTTGTTTTTTCATTAGTGGTTGACTTTTAAAAGGAAAGAGAGTTCTTTATGAGTATCAAACCATTTTGTGTTTGTGTGTATACAAAATGGTCAGGGAAGTTTCTCTGGAGGTAACACTTGAATAGAAACTTAAATTTAAAAGATGAGAAATTACAAGGGGTGAAAAGCGCTTAGAAAAGAGGAGTCTGGGTAGAAGAGGCAGTACGCACAAAGGCCCTGGGGCAGGCAAGGCAAGAAGACTGGACGTGTGCAAGGAGCATTGGAAGACTGGGATGGTTGGAGTGGAGGGCCAGGGTATTCGTGACTTGAAGGCTGTGGTTGTAAATGTGACATCTTTCCCGAAAGATTTCCTCTGTGTCTTGCACAACATAAAACATGATTCTCCGAAAAACAGATCTAGATGGAATTAAACTATGACTCCTCATAACCAGACAGCATTTCTCTGACCGTAAAAGCCAACCCAGGCTCATTCTTGAGAGGGCAGGCAGATACCTGACTATTATTGGAGATAGTTCAACAATATCTGCTTTTTCATGTGAAGTTCTGGCAGAACAAGCTGAAAGGAGTTGCCAATATTTCTAGCTACCTAGGTGCTTAATGATCTATTAGCTGTTGGCTCTCTCCTTCTCTCTGGAAACTATTACCTAGCTTAATCTACCCTCACCCCCACTGCTCATTCAGTCAGATCTATGCAAGTTGCCAAATATGACAACGTTGAAATGAATGATATAATTATTTTAATGATCTGAAGGAAAGATTGTGTATCTTATGAGAGGATGGCAAAAAAGTATACATCTCAGACTGTTCATTTTCTCTCCAAATGCCTTTCCTTAAAGAGGTTTTTGCAATCTCTTGATTTTCTGTTATTGAGCTATATGGTTCATGATCTGAACACCTCTCCAGTCACCGGACCCTTGCCTTCTAGGTGCTAACCAAGAAAAAAGAGTGGTTTATGAACCATTTCTCTTGCTGCTTCTGCAAAAGCTGTCATATATCAATATATAAAATTGGAGAGTTTCAAAAGCAATAACTAAAACTTCAGCCACCGCTCTCAATAGAGCTTTTCAAATCTCTGTCATCCACAAAAATAAAGTGTATAAATTGAAATTGATTTTTAGAAAACCTTCATAAAAATAAATCTAAACATTTGGAAACATCTGTTGGATGGCTCAGGAATTTTATTTTTATTCTTTCTGAATGAGTCCAGCTTTTGAAAAACTGGGGCCAATTATATCTGGTAATGTACAAAATCAATCAGATGTATGGATATACACTGTAGGAAGAAACCATCATAACCTTGGTTTTCCTGTTGATCATGTTTCACCTCAAACTTCAACTGTCGAGCATGATAGATACAATCATGGGCTTTGGTTACATGTAATTGTGGTTTTAAATTCTGTGTCAGTAACTCTGACACAGTAACTCAGTAACTCTGTGACCTTGAACAAGTTACTGAAACATTTCTAAACTTTGGTATATAGATTTTAAAAATGGAGATAATAATAATAATAATATTATTATTTCTGCTATTTAGAATGATTACAAAGATTAAATGAGATCATTTACATTCAGGGCTTAACGTAAGAATGTGCCGTGTGCTCAGTCGCTCAGTTGTGTCCGACTCTTTGTGACCCGTTGGACTTCGCTCACCAGGTTTGATACTTACAGAGAACTCTCTTTCCTTTTAAAAGTCAACCACTAGTGAAAAAACAAGGAAAGATGGAGAAACTGTCACAGATTAGAAAAGACTAGAAGACCAGATGAATGTATACAGTGTGGCCTTCTGTATCACTTTGTTGATTTAAAATGATCAATAAAAGTTAACTCCTTATATAATTGGGCTTCCCTTGTGGTTCAGATGGTAAAGAATCTGCCTGCAATGCAGGAGACCTGGGTTTGATCCCTGGATTGGGAAGATCCCCTGGACGAGGGCATGGCAATCCACTTCAGTGTTCTTGCCTGGAGAATCCTCAGGGACAGAGGAGCCTGGTGAGCTAAGTCCAAGGGGTCACAAAGAGTCGGACACGACTGAGCGACTGAGCACACAGCACATTCTTAATAAGATCAAACATTTATTACCCTTCTGATGAGCATGGCAGCATTCCAACTGTAGAAAAAATAATTCAGCATGGTTTCTTTTTGGAGAACTAGGACCTATTCACATGGAAGCTTCCTTATTAAATAGACGATCTAAGAACAAAAATAGAAGGAATTTAGAAAATAAAGTAAATGACTAATTGTCAAAGACCCACACAGGCAGAAAGGAAACCTCTGAAAGTGAAGATGGGTAGGATTCAAAGAGGCTAGGCAGAGTATTCTATTATTGTGTGTCAGCTCAGTTCAGTTCAGTTGCTCAGTCTGACTCTTTGCGACCCCATGAACTGCAACACGCCAGGCTTCCCTGTCCATCAACTCCCAGAGTTTACCCAAACTCATGTCCATTGAGTCAGTGATGCCATCCAACCACCTCATCCTCTTTTGTCCCCTTCTCCTCCTGCCCTCAATCTTTCCCAGTAATTATTGTGTGTAGAGATTGTATTAATATAGTAACAAATCATACATCAAAGATTGCATCAATAGAAAACTTAGTTATTGTGAAATGAATAGTTCTATAGTTAGCAAAAGGAAGATACTGAAATGAAAATAATATAGTGATGGTTAACAACAGTTAATTCAATTAATTAATGTCAATTAAACATAATGAATTCATTAAATCCCTTCCATAAATTGAAACTTTTCTTTTCATGAGAAATTCTTGTAATGGGTTGGAGTGTTTTTGTTCGACTCTGATTGCAGCCTTCACTCGGCAACTCTGATCTTGTTGAGCCGTCGTGATAAGGCCAGCTGCATCCGAAATGAGCATGTATCAGTATTCTAACACCTTTAGGTCTATCACCCCTACAAAACCCTTGTCACTTTAGTTTAATTGCAAATTCCCCGAAGAGCCTCCTCTAATGACCCATTTACATTAAAGCTTTTAAATTAGATTTCAATCTTAATTTCACTTGAAATGTTACCCTGGAGTAATCATTCCATTATAAATCATTTTATTTGATTTTATGGAATTGCTCAATTACAAGAGAAGTATTGAAATAAAGTGCAGCTATACCAAGAAAAGGAGAGAGACAAAAGCAGAGTCTGTTTGACTTTGGGAAAATGTTATCAGTGAGGGCAAAACTTAAGTCATTTATAAGCCACACAATGTCTTACAGTAGTATATTTTGAAGCAGAGTTAATTGAAGGACTGTGACAGTTTGAATGGATATTGAGGCTTTAAAGACGCTTACTCCTTGGAAGGAAAGTTATGACCAACCTAGATAGCATATTGAAAAGCAGAGATATTACTTCGCCAACAAAGGTCCGTCTAGTCAAGGCTATGGTTTTTCCAGTGGTCATGTATGGATGTGAGAGTTGGACTGTGAAGAAAGCTGAGCACCAAAGAATTGATGCTTTTGAACTGTGGTGTTGGAGAAGACTCTTGAGAGTCCCTTGGACTGCAAGGAGATCCAACCAGGCCATCCTAAAGGAGATCAGTCCTGGGTGTTCATTGGAAGGAATGATGCTGAAGCTGAAACTCCAATACTTTGGTCACCTTATGTGAAGAGTTGACTCATTGGAAAAGACCCTGATGCTGGGAGGGATTGTGGGCAGGAGGAGAAGGGGACGACAGAGAATGAGATGGTTGGATGGCATCACTGACTCGAAGCACATGAGTTTGAGTGAACTCCAGGAGTTGGTGATGGACAGGGAGGCCTGGCGTGCTGCGATTCATGGGGTAGCAAAGAGTTGGACATAACTGAGCAACTGAACTGAACTGAACTGAACTGAGGCTTTAAACTTGGGAAGCAAGGGGAGGATGCCAAGACCATTCCAGGTCAAGGTAGGATGTTTCTTTACCTTCTGAAGAAATTGTGAACCCCGAGAGGCCAACTTTAAACACTGAGTGGCATTTCTTCTTTAAATTTGGATACCATTTATACATGTGTGTCTTTGTCAGCTCTCCTTCAGTTGACAGTTCCTACCCTGTGGTGTATTTTATTTGAGCTTCACGCTATACCTGGTCATGTTGCCATATGCTCAAGGTGAAAACTTTCTGAGGATGTCTTTTTTTTTTCTAGTATTAAATTTACTTTTTAAATTGGAGTAGAAGTGCTTTAGTTAGTTTCTGTTAGTTTCTGCTGATCAGCAGGGTGAGTCAGCTCTGTGTGTACATACAGCCCCCTCTCGATCCTCCTTTCCAAGCTGAACTGTGTGCTATACTGCAGGTTCCCACTGGTTGTCCATTTCACACACGAATGGGTCCACATGTCAGCTCTGATCTCTCGATTTATCCCAACCTCTGCTTCCCCACTGTGTCTGCAAGACCATTCTCTTTGTCTTGTCTGTATTCTTACAAATCTGTTCATCAGGACCATTTTTCTAGACTCCATATACGTGCATTAGTATACGATATTTGTTTTCCTCTTTCTGACTTACTTCACTCTAAGTAACAGACTCTGGGTTCATCCACATCACTACAAATGACCCAGTTTTGTTCTTTTTTATGACTGAGTAATATTCCGTGGTATATATGTACCATATCTTCTTTACTGGAGATGTCTTTTTAACCTACTATGGGGTGAACTGAGATGATTTTTATTATTAAAAATAAGCCACATTGCGTTCTTTGGTTGACAAATTTGGGAAAGGTAAAAAGGAAAGATGGACAGGACTTTTATATTGATAAGCAGATAAATCTTGTGGCTTCCTTGGTGGCTCTGTGGTAAAGAATCCACCTGCTGTTGCAGGTAGATATAGACTTGATCTCTGGGTTGAAAGATCCCTTGGAGAAGGAAATGGCAACCCACTCCAGTATTCATGCCTGGAAAATTCCACGGACAGAGGAGCCTGGTGGGCTACAGTCCATGGGGTTGCAAAGAGTCAGACCCGACTGAGCGACTAAACAACACCAGATAAGTCTTAGAAGGGGCTGAAGATACAAATTGGCCAACTCAGAAAGATTATCAAACAGAGCACTGAGGCTGCCTTAGAGTTAAGTGACGTGCTTCCTTTTGGCCCAGTTACAAATCTAGCTACTCTGGCAGAGCAGAGACTACTAAGATGTTCACACATTTCCTTTCTATAATGTTGATATTTTACTCTCTGGAAATACAAATTTCTTTTAAATGTTCAGAAAGGAGTGATTTACATTCTAAAAAGTCATTATGAACACCAGCTTGTCATAGGATGCAAACTCCATCGTTTGTAATTTTTTTTGGTTTTCTGTATAGCCTAGTATCTGGTCAGGTTTTATACAAGTGTGGTAAAGAACCTGCCTGTCAATGCAGGAGAAATAAGATACGTGGGTTTGATCCCTGGGTTGGGCAGATTCCGTGGAGGAGGGCGTAGCAACCCAACCCAGTATTCTTGCCTGGAGAATTCCATGGATAGAGGAGCTGGGCAGGCTATGGTCCATACGGTCGCAAAGAGTCAGACATGACTGAAGTGACTTAGCAGGCATGCATGCAAGTACTTACAAATGTGTATTTTCTATTTGTTGGGTAAAGTTTTCTCTATATTCATCCAATAATTCATTCAGGGAAGACTTAGTATCTGTTATGGGCCAAGCAGTCTTCTAGACAATGGGCACATAACAGTCTGCAAGAAAATAAAACATCTATGACATCTACTAGCTTGTTAATTCTTATCAAAATTCTTATAGTCTTACTAATTTTTTGTCTGGTTGAGAACTCAGTTTCTGAGACTAGTGTTGAAATATCTACTATAATTGTGGCTATATCATGGTCTGCTTAGAATTCTATCAGTTTTTGCTCTAATTCTTTAGGCTAACATTTGAAATGAAGAGAAATGTGATCATCAACTCATTGGCTAACTGTCATTTTTATTTTTAATAGTGCCCCTCTCTTGGTGCTTTTTTCCACATGTGTTTTATCTAATATCAATATTTTTAGAGCAGCTTCCTTTTGACTTTTGTAAAATATCCTGTATAAAATATCTTTTTGTGTTGTTTATTGCAGAAATATGTCTTTTAAACAACGTGATGATTGTTTTTGTACTTTTTAAAATTTTTATTGGAGTATAGTTGATTCACAATGTTGTGTTAGTTTCTGCTGTACAGCAAAAGTGAATCAGTTATACACAGACATGTACCCACTCTTTTTTTTAAAATTTCTTTTCCCATTTAGGCCATTACAGAGTATCGTGTAGAGTTCCCTGTGCTATACAGTAGATCCTTATTGGTTATGTATTTTTATATATAGTAGTGTGTATATGTCTGTCCATATCTCCCAATTAATTCCTCCCCCCACTTGCCCCCTGGTTACCATGTTTGTTTTCTACAATTGTGATTCTATTTCTGTTTTGTAAATAAGTTCATTTGTATCCCCCCTTTTTTTTAAAGATTCCACTGATAAGCGATATTTGTCTTTCTGTGTTTGACTTACTTCACTTATTATAGTATGGCAATCTTAAGGTTCATCCATGTTGCTGCAAATGGCATTGTTTTGTTCTTTTTTGTGGCTGAGTAACATTCCATTGTATATCCCTACCACATCTTCTTTGTTAACTCGTCTGTCGATGGACATTTAGATTGCCTCCATGCTACAGCAATCACAGCTACAGTAATCAAGGTGGTCATGTTTTTGTATTTAAGTTCAAACTTGTAAACACAGCAATTTGTTGACCTCATTTTTTCCCCGGACAGCTCCCCTACTTTCCATGCCGATTTTCCTTCTCTAGAAAGAGAAATGATAGCCTCTCTCTCCCAGAAGTGCTCTGGGAGAAGTGAAGGAGGTATGGGGTAGACGTCTAACTATCAGCTCAGTCAGCGACTCACTTGCCTCTACTGGGCCTGGGATTCCAAGTCTGAAGCCTTCCAGTTTAGTTATTTGTTATCATCCCCAGAGAAATGAATACACCTCTAATGTGACAATGGGGTCCTTGTCCAGCTGGGGGTGAAGGTGGGGAGGGTTGTTGGATTTGCAAGTTTTCAACCAGTTCCCCTATTTTTAGCCTTTACCTCTTTCTCCTTTTACCACATTTCACCAAATCAGGTGATTCTATTTCTTGATGCCTTCTAGATTTCTACCTGACAAAGGAGCTGGCTTTGCATGATACCACACTCCTGCATTTATGCTATAATTTTCTTCTCTGTGCTTAGACAATTATCACTATCCTATCTGCTTCCTCTTTTCTTTTCTTTTTTTTCTTGTCTCTACCTAATTATTTTTTAAATAATTAATTAATTAATTTTACTTTACAATATTGTAAAGTATTGGTTTTGCCATACATTGACTTGAATTTGCCACGAGTGTACATGTGTTACCCATCCTGAACCCCACCTCCCACCTCCCTCCCCATCCCATCCCTTTGGGTCATCCCAGTGCACCAGCCCTGAGCACCCTGTATCACGCATCAAACCTGGACTGGCGATTCGTTTCACATATGATATTTTACATGTTTCAATGCCATTCTCCCATATCATCCCACCCTCACCCTCTCCCACAGAGTCCAAAAGACTGTTCAATACATCTGTGTCTCTTTTGCTGTCTCACATACAGTATTATCATTACCTTCTTTCTAAATTTCATATATATATGTGTTAATATACTGTATTGGTATTTTTCTTTCTGGCTTACTTCACTCTGTATATTAGGCTCCAGTTTCATCCACCTCATTAGAACTGATTCAAATGTATTCTTTTTAATGGCTGAGTAATATTCTATTGTGTATATGTACCACAGCTTTCTTATCCGTTCGTCTGCTGATGGACATCTAGGTTGCTTCCATGTCCTGGTTATTATAAACAGTGTTGCGATGAACATTGGGGTACACTTTTAAAAAGAGAACATTTGTGTCTCTTTCGATTCTGGTTTCCTCAGTGTGTATGCCCAGCAGTGGAATTGCTGGGTCATATGGCAGTTCTATTTCTAGTTTTTTAAGGAATCGCCACACTGTTCTCTATAGTGGCTATACTAGTTAGCATTCCAACCAACAGTGTAAGAGGGTTCCTTTTTCTCCACACTCTCTCCAGCATTTATTGCTTGTTGACTTTTGGACAGCAGCCATTCTGACTGGCGTGAAATGGCACCTCATTGTGGTTTTGATTTGCATTTCTCTGATAATGAATGATGTTGAGCATCTTTTCATGTGTTTGTTAGCCATCTGTATGTCTTCTTTGGAGAAATGTCTGTTCAGTTCTTTGGCCCACTTTTTGATTGGGTCTTTTATTTTTCTGGAATTGAGCTGTAGGAGTTGCTTGTATATTTTCGAGATTAATTCTTTGTCCATTGCTTCATTTGCTATAATTTTCTCCCATTCTGAAGGCTGTCTTTTCACCTTGCTTATAGTTTCCTTTGTTGTGCAGAAGCTTTTAATTTTAATTAGGTCCCATTTGTTTATTTTTGCTTTTATTTCCAATATTCTGGAAGGTGGGTCATAGAGGATCCTGCTGTGGTTTATGTTAGAGACTGTTTTGCCTATGTTTTCCTCTAGGAGTTTTATAGTTTCTGGTCTTACATTTAGATCTTTAATCCATTTTTAGTTTATTTTTGTGTATGGTGTTAGAAAGTGTTCTAGTTTCATTTTTTTACAGGTGGTTGACCAGTTTTCCCAGCACCACTTGTTAAAGAGATTGTCTTTTCTCCATCGTACATTCTTGCCTCCTTTGTCAAAGATAAGGTGTCCATAGGTGCGTGGATTTATCTCTGGGCTTTCTATTTTGTTCCATTGATCTATATTTCTGTCTTTGTGCCATTACCATACTGTCTTAATGACTGTGGCTTTGTAGTAGAGACGGAAGTCAGGCAGGTTGATTCCTCCAGTTCCATTCTTCTTTCTCAAGATTGCTTTGGCTATTCGAGGTTTTTTGTATTTCCATACAAATTGTGAAATTATTTGTTCTAGTTCTCTGAAAAATACAGTTGGTAGCTTGATACGGATTGCATTGAATCTATAGATTGCTTTGGGTAGTATACTCATTTTCACTATATTGATTCTTCCAATCCATGAACATGGTCTATTTCTCCATTTGTGTCCTCTTTGATTTCTTTCATCAGTGTTTTATAGTTTTCTATACATAGGTCTTTGTTTCTTTAGGTAGATATATTCCTAAGTATTTTATTCTTTTCATTGCAATGGTGAATGGAATTGTTTCCTTAATTTCTCTTTCTGTTTTCTCATTGTTAGTGTATAGGAATGCAAGGGATTTCTCTGTGTTAATTTTATATTCTGCAACTTTACTATATTCGCTGATTAGCTCTAGTAATTTTCTGGTGGAGTCTTTAGGGTTTTCTATGTAGAGGATCATGTCATCTGCAAACAATGAGAGTTTTACTTCTTTTCCAATCTGGATTCCTTTTATTTCTTTTTCTGCTCTGATTGCTGTGACCAAAACTTCGAAAACTATGTTGAATAGTAGTGGTGAGAGTGGGCACCCTTGTCTTATTTCTGACTTTAGAGGAAATGCTTTCAATTTTTCACCATTGAGGATAATGTTTGCTGAAGGTTTGTCATATATAGTTTTTATTATGTTGAGGTATGTTTCTTCTATTACTGCTTTCTGGAGGGTTTTTACTATAAATGAATGTTGAATTTTGTCAAAGGCTTTCTCTGTGTCTATTGAGATAATCATATGGCTTTTATTTTTCAATTTGTTAATGTGGTGGATTACATTGATTGATTTGTGGATATTGAAGAATCCTTGCATCCCTGGGATAAAGCCCGCTTGGTCATGATGTATGATCTTTTTAATATGTTGTTGGATTCTGTTTGCTAGAATTTTGTTAAGGATTTTTGCATCTATGTTCATCAGTGATATTGGCCTGTAGTTCTCTTTTTTTGTGGCATCTTTGTCAGGTTTGGTATTAGGGTGATGGTGGCCTCATAGAATGAGTTTGGAAGTTTACCTTCCTCTGCAATTTTTTGGAAGAGTTTGAGTAGGATAGGTATTAGTTCTTCTCTAAATTTTTGGTAGAATTCAGCTGTGAATCCGTCTGGACCTGGGCTTTTGTTTGCTGGAAGATTTCTGATTACAGTTTCAATTTCCGTGCTTGTGATGGGTCTGTTAAGATTTTCTATTTCTTCCTGGTTCAATTTTGGAAAGTTGTACTTTTCTAAGAATTTGTCCATTTCTTCCAAGTTGTCCATTTTATTTGCATATAGTTGCTGATAATAGTCTCTTATGATCCTTTGTATTTCTGTGTTGTCTGTTGTGATCTCTCTATTTTCATTACTAATTTTGTTGATTTGATTTTTCTCCCTTTGTTTCTTGTTGAGTCTGGCTAATGGTTTGTCAATTTTATTTATCTTCTCAAAGAACCAGCTTTTGGTTTTGTTGATTTTTGCTATGGTCTCTTTGGTTTCTTTTGCATTTATTTCTGCCCTAATTTTTAAGATTTCTTTTCTTCTACTAACCCTGGGGTTCATAATTTCTTCCTTTTCAAGTTGCTTTAGGTGTAGAGTTAGGTTATTTATTTGACTTTTTTCTTGTTTCTTGAGGTATGCCTGTATTGCTATGAACCTTCCCCTTAGTACTGCTTTTACAGTGTCCCATAGATTTCGGGTTGTTGCGTTTTCATTTTCATTCATTTCTATGCATACTTTTATTTCTTTTTTGATTTCTTCTGTGATTTGTTGGTTATTCAGCAGCATGTTGTTCAGCCTCCATATGTTGGAATTTTTAATAGTTTTTCTCCTGTAATTGAGATCTAATCTTGCTGAATTGTGGTCAGAAAAGATACTTGGAATGATTTCAATATTTTTGAATTTACTAAGGCTAGATTTATGGCCCAGGATGTGATCTATCCTGGAGAAGGTTCCATGTGCACTTGAGAAAAAGGTGAAATTCATTGTTTTGGGGTGAAATGTCCTATAGATATCAATTAGGACTAACTGGTCTAGTGTATCATTTAAAGTTTGTGTTTCCTTGTTAATTTTCTGTTTAGTTGATCTATCCATAGGTGTGAGTGGGGTATTAAAGTCTTCCACTATTATTGTGTTATTGTTAATTTCCCCTTTCATACTTGTTAGCATTTGTCTTACATATTGTGGTGCTCCTACATTGGGTGCATATATATTTATGATTGTGATATCTTCTTCTTGGATTGATCCTTTGATCATTATGTAGTGTCCATCTTTGTCTCTTTTCACAGCCTTCGTTTTAAAATCTATTTTATCTGATATGAGTATTGCTACTCCTGCTTTCTTTTGGTCTCTATTTGCATGGAATATCTTTTTCCAGCCTTTCACTTTCAGTCTGTATGTGTCCCTTGTTTCAAGGTGGGTCTCTTGTAGGCAACATATATAGGGGTCTTGTTTTGTATTCATTCAGCCAGTCTTTGTCTTTTGGTTGGGGCATTCAACCCATTTACATTTAAGGTAATAATTGATAAGTATGATCCTGTTGCCATTTACTTTATTGTTTTGTGTTCGAGTTTATACACCCTTTCTATGTTTCCTGTCTAGAGAAGATCCTTTAGCATTTGTTGGAGAGCTGGTTTGGTGGTGCTGAATTCTCTCAGCTTTTGCTTGTCTGTAAAGCTTTTGATTTCTCCTTCATATTTGAATGAGATCCTTGCTGGGTACAGTAATCTGGGCTGTAGGTTATTTTCTTTCATCACTTTAAGTATGTCCTGCTATTCCCTTCTGGCCTGAAGAGTTTCTATTGAAAGGTCAGCTGTTATCCTTAAGGGAATCCCCTTGTGTGTTATTTGTTGTTTTTCCCTTGCTGCTTTTAATATTTGTTCTTTGTGTTTGATCTCTGTTAATTTGATTAATATGTATCTTGGGGTGTTTTGCCTTGGGTTTATCCTGTTTGGGACTCTCTGGGTTTCTTGGACTTGAGTGATTATTTCCTTTCCCATTTTAGGGAAGTTTACAACTATTATCTCCTCAAGTATTTTCTCATGGTCTTTCTTTTTGTCTTCTTCTGAGACTCTTATGATCCGAATGTTAGGGCATTTAACATTGTCCCAGAGGTCTCTGAGGTTGTCCTCATTTCTTTTAATTCTTTTTTCCTTTTTCCTTTCTGTTTCATTTATTTCTACCATTCTATCTTCTACCTCACTTATCCTATCTTCTGCCTCTGTTATTCTACTGTTGGTTCCCTCCAGAGTGTTTTTGATCTCATTTATTGCATTATTCATTATATATTGACTCTTTTTTATTTCTGCTAGGTCCTTGTTAAACCTTTCTTGCATCTTCTCTATCCTTGTCTCCAGGCTATTT
Source organism: Capra hircus (assembly GCF_001704415.2). NCBI lineage: Eukaryota > Metazoa > Chordata > Mammalia > Artiodactyla > Bovidae > Capra > Capra hircus. The sequence continues at coordinate 55,529,573 of NC_030831.1, forward strand.
ATCTGTAACTCCAACTTTTTTTCAAGATTTTTGGATCATTTTCATTATCATCATTCGGAATTCTTTATCAGGTAGATCCCTATCTCTTCCTCTTTGTTTTGGTTTGGTGGGCATTTATCGTGTTGCTTTACCTGCTGGGTATTTCTCTGCCTTTTCATCTTGTTTATATTGCTGTGTGTGGCCTTTCTGTATTCTGGCAGTTTGTGGTTCCTCTTTATTGTGGAGGTTCCTCACTGTGGGTGGGGTTGGACGGGTGGCTTGTCAAGGTTTCCTGGTTAGGGAAGCTTATGTCAGTGTTCTGGTGGGTGGAGCTAGATTTCTTCTTTCTGGATTGCAGTGAAGTGTCCAGTAATGTTTTGAGATGTCAGTGGGTTTGGTGTGACTTTGGTCAGCCTGTATATTGAGGCTCAGGGTTATGTTCCTGTGTTGCTGGAGAATTTGCGTGATATGTCCTGCTCTGGAGTTTGTTGGCCCTTGGGTGGTGCTTGGTTTCAGTGTAGGTATGGAGGCCTTTGATGAGCTCCTATCGATTAATATTCCTTGGATTCAGGAGTTCTCTAGTGTTCTCAGGATTTGGACTTAAGCCTCCTGCCTCTGGTTTTCAGTTTTATTCTTACAGTAGCCTCGAGACTTCTCCATCTATAAAGCACCTATGATAAAACATCTAGGTTAATGATGAAAAGTTTCTCCACAGTGAGGGACACCCAGAGAGGTTCAAGGAGTTATATGGAGAAGAGAACAGGGAGGAGGGAGATAGAGGTGAGCAGGAGGAGAAGAAGGGGAATCATAAGAGGAGAGAGCAGTCTAGCCAGTAATCACTTCCCTATGTGCTCTCCACAGTCGGGATCCCTCAGAGATGTTCACGGAGTTACACAGAGAAGAGAAGAGGGAGGAAGGAGACAGAGGTGGCCAGTAGATAAAGGGGGAAATCAGAAGGAGAGAGACAGATCCAGCCTGTAATCAGTTCCCTAAGTGTTCTCCACAGCCCGGAACACACAAAGAGAGTCACAGAGTTGGGTAGAGAAGAAAAAGGGGAGTGGGGAGATAGAGGCGACCTGGTAGAGAAAAAAGACAGTCAAAAGGGGGAGAGAGCAATCAGGCCAGTGATCTCACTCCCAAGTAAAAATGGGTACTGAAGACTGGGTTCTTAAAGGTACAAAGTTGATAACAAATACCAAAAAGCAAAGATTAAAAATCTTGAGTAGAGGTTAGATTCTCAAAAATGCAATATTAAAACAAAGATAAAAAACCCCCAAAAGCAAAAAACAAAACAAAACACAAAGTCACAGAAATTATAAAATATATATATACGAAGTTTGCTTTAAAAATAGGTCTTTCTTTCTTCTTTTTTTTTTTTGCAAGGTAATAGTAGGTTATAAAAATGAAAATTAAAGGAGTAATGGGGAATTTAACAGCAAAAATTTTTTCTTAATTTAAAAAATGATAATAGTAAAAACATATCTAAGACTTTCTCTGGAGCTATTGTGGACAGTGTGGGGTCAGTTCATTTTCAGATAGTTCCTTGGTCCGGCTTGTACTTCTCCTGGTCTATAGGCTCTTCCTATGTAGTCAGTGCTAACTACAGGGTTTTAATCTATTGCACCTATCACTTCTAAAGTGGTTCCCTCTGTTTATTTTAGCTTCTTCTATTTGCTGGTCTCGTCAGTGTCTAATTTCCACCCTGACACAAGGTGTGCGGTGGTGGTCACTTTTTTTTTAGGCTCGCTTGTTCAGTCGTGCTTTGGGAGGGAGGAACACTGCAAACAAATATCACTGGTGTGTATTCACAGTGATTCAGCCACACTGGATTTGCCCCCACTCACGGCATGTGTGTTTTCCCAGTCTACAATGCTCAGACTCTAGGTTGCTCTGCCGGGAACTGTCTGAGGCGGGCACTGGTTTGCATGCACTTCCCAGGTCTAAGCCTCTCAGGTTCAGGTTCTCAGGTACTCCACAAAGGCACAGATTTGGTTGGGCCTGCGTTTTGCACCCATCCCAGGTCCAAGCAGCTCAGGTGACCAGGTCCTTGGCGCGCATCAGTTCAGTTCAGTCGTTTCAGTCATGTCCAACTCTTTGCGATCCCATGAATCGCAGCACGCCAGGCCTCCCTGTCCATCACCATCTCCCGGAGTTCACTCAGACTCACGTCCGTCGAGTCATGATGCCATCCAGCCATCTCATCCTCTGTCGTCCCCTTCTTCTCCTGCCCCCAATCCTTCCCAGCGTCAACGTCTTTTCCAATGAGTCAACTCTTCGCATGAGGTGGCCAAAGTACTGGAGTTTCAGCTTTAGTGTCATTCCTTCCAAAGAACACCCAGGGTTGATCTCCTTCAGAATGGACTGATCGGATCTCCTTGCAGTCCAAGGGACTCTCAAGAGTCTTCTCTAACACCACAGTTCAAAAGCATCAATTCTTCAGCGCTCAGCCTTCTTCACAGTCCAACTATCACATCCATACATGACTACTGGAAAAACCATAGCCTTGACTAGATGGTCCTTAGTTGGCAAAGTAGTGTCTCTGCTTTTGAATATGCTATCTAGGTTGGTCATAACTTTTCTTCCAAGGAGTAAGTGTATTTTAATTTCATGGCTGCAGTCACCATCTGCAGTGATTTTGGAGCCCCCAAAATAAAGTCTGACACTGTTTCCACTGTTTCCCCATTTATTTCCCATGAAGTGATGGGACCGGATGCCATGATCTTCATTTTCTGAATGTTGAGCTTTAAGCCAACATTTTTACTCTTTTCTTTCACTTTCATCAAGAGGCTTTTTAGTTCCTCTTCACTTTCTGCCATAATGGTGGTATCATCTGCATATCTGAGGTGATTGATATTTCTCTTGGCAATCCTGATTCTGGCTTGTGTTTCTTCCAGCCCAGCGTTTCTCATGATGTGCTCTGCATATAAGTTAAATAATCAGGCTGACAATATACAGCCTTGACGTACTCCTTTTCCTATTTAGAACCAGTCTGTTGTTCCATGTCCAGTTCTAACTGTTTCTTCCTGACCTGCATACAGATTTCTCAAGAGGCAGGTCAGGTGATCTGGTATAGTTGCCCCCAGTTGGCGGCTGCAACTTATCCCCTTCCCCATCCCAGCCGCTTGGTTTTCTGGTTGTACAACAGGCGCATCTTCTCAGGTGTGCCGTGTGTCTCTTCTGAGAAGCTGATCTCTGGCTTAGACCCTCCCGGCAGATGTCGACTGTCCAGAATCCCAAGAAGTCTTGGTTAGCAAAGAAGTCTTGGTTAGCAAAGAAGTCTGCTTGCAGTTTGGTATATGATACCTCTCTGGGGCCATGATTGCCCCCTTCCGGCTCTGGCTGCCCTTGCCTGACTGTCTCCAGTGGGGGATGGGCCAGTCCGCAGCTGGCTAACTCTGCTCAGTCCTTTGTTCTGTGAGCATGCCTGGTGGTGGTTAGGGCTTTTCACGGGATCCTGGGATAGCTATCCCACAGTCTGGGTTACTATCTCAAGCTAGTTCCCTCAGATTGCCCTCAGGGCACTCAGGCCCAGTCCTTACCCTAAGCAATGCAGCCCACTCCTCCCTGTCCCACCCCAGCTTCCTAGTGGGGGATGCGAGCGTCTGGGCTGCTGCTCCGCTGGAAATTGCTGTTAGGTACCGAATCTGTGGGTTTTAATTGTTTATTTATTTTTCCTCCTGGTTATTTTGCCCTCTGAGATTCCAAGGCTTGCCGCAGACCTGCCAGAGAGAGTGTTTCCTGGTGTTTGGAAACTTCTCTCTTTTTTAAGACTCCCTTCCCAGGATGGATCTCCATCCCTACCTCTTTTGTCTCTCTTCTTATCTTTTATACTTTGTCCTACCTCCTTTTGAAGACAATGGGTTGCCTTTCTGGGTGCCTGATGTCCTCTGCCAGCATTCAGAAGTTGTTCTGTGCAATTTGCTTGGCGCTCAAATGTTCTTTTGATGAATTTGTAGGGGAGAAAGTGGTGTTCCTGTCCTATTCCTCTGCCATCTTAGGACCGCCTCCTTCTTCCTCTTTTCTAACATTAGTTGACACACTTTGTTCTCTGTTGACTCTTCTGTTCAATAGGTCTTTAAAGATTTATAGCATTTTATTCCTTTATTTTGATGGAATTTTTGGAAGGAATGAGACTAAATACACGTGTTCATGATGCTAACAATGTTTTATTGTTGCTAAGGTCTTAGCCAGAATTTCTGTATTACTTTTTTAAAAAATTGGAGTATAGTGGATTTACAATGGTGTGTTAGTTTCAAGTCTGTAGAACAGTGATTTAGTTATACATGTTTCTATCTATATATTCTTTTCAGATTCTTTTTTCTTATAGATTATTATTAAATACTATGCTATACAGTTGGTCTTTAGAATTTCTGTATTTCTGTGAGTTGAGGAGGATGGTATGTGTGTTGAGGCAGGAGGAAGAAGCAGTTATAGGGTGTGTCCTTTCACATCCACCCAGCTTGGTATATTTACTCTTTTATTTCTTATTAAACATTTCACAATAAATGTTATAATCTCTGTTTTACAGAAACTGAGACTCAGGGTAGTAAGTCCCTGACTCATGACAACAAAATCATGCCATGTTTGAGATCAACATCTAATTCCAAAGCAAATGTGTAATATCATCTTTATTTATGGTTAATGATTAAAGACTTAAGATGACAATAAGTGTGTCTATTATTAATAAATCAGTTTTACCCACCATTGATCTGATTTGTGAAGTATCACTGTTTATAGTTTACCTATAGTCACCTTTCAACCATTCATTATTCCCGCTCCAGGTACTAAGCTTTTCATAACAATTGATTTTTCATATCAACGCCACCACACATTCTGGAGGGCAATTTTTAATGAGGAGACAGTTAAATATGGTCTAATTGGTTTACTGTGGCTGGGTTCCATAATCAATCTACATAATTAACAATTAGATGTATCTGATGGAGTAATGTGGCAGTTTGATAGAGAATCATGGGTCAGACTAGTTCAGGAAACCACTTCCAGCATATCCTTCTTTCATGAAGAGAACCAGTAACCTTCAGATCCTCACATTTACAGACAGACTTGAATACTGCCCACTTCCCTCATCTCCAGCCCTCCCCTCCCTTCCATTCTTTCTTTCTTTATTTAACTTTCTTTATTTCTCCCCCTTTCTTTTTTCTTCTTTCTTTGCCTTTTTATTTTTTGATTATTCCTCAAAAATTGTGCTCGTGATAGGCAAGAAAAGACAAATAATTCAGGAACATTTGGGTCATTTTAGAACTTTACCGTAAGCACTGTGCCTAGATAGCAAATACGTCTTCTGAATGGATGAATCAGTGAATGAGTAATTGTTCCTCAGTGGCTTCTGAGATACACAAACGAAGTCCTCGAGCTTCTGGGGAATTGTGAACAACGTGCATGGTGACTTCTTTAGCTTCTTCTCTATCTCTTCTCTTGTTGTTCAGGCGCTAAGTTGCGTCCGACTCTTTTTGACTCCATGGACTGCAGCATGCCAGGCTCTTCTGTCCTCCACTATCTCCCAGAGTTTGCTCCAATTCATGTCCATTGAATCTGTGATGCTATCCAATGATCTCACCCTTTGTCATTCCCTTCTCCTCCTGTCCTCTATCTTTCCCATCGTCAGGGTCTTTTCCAATGAGTCAGCTCTTTGCATCAGGTGGCCAAAGTATTGGAGCTTCAGCTTCAGCATCAGTCCTTCCAGTGAATATTCCGGACTGATTTCTTTTAGGATGGACTGGTTTGATCTCCTTGCAGTCCAAGGGACTCTCAAGCATCTTCTCCAGCACCACAGTTTGAAAGCGTTAGTTCTTTCTAACAAGTCAGAATTTTAAAAAAATTTGGCTGTGTCAGGTCTTAGTTGTGGCATATGGGATCTTTAATTGCCACATGTGGGATCTAGTTCCCCCACCAAGGATCGAACCCAGGCCCCCTGCATTGGGAGCATGGAGTCTTATCCACTAGATCACCAGAGAAGTCCCAACAGGGAAGTCCCAACAAGTCATAATTCTTAAAGATGATCTGTTGACCCAGGCTATAAGTACATATATTAATTAGAAAGAAATGGGTAGACATACTATATTTTGAACTGGTCAAGATATCGGGTGCTATAAGTATGTGATCTAAGAAGGTGTTATGACTAGAGATGATGTTGGGACTCCTGGGGAATGAGCACAGGAGTTAAACATTGAAGTACGTAGCACAGAGGTATATAAAGCACGGGAAATTTGCCTGTAAGGTCTCTCCTCCCCATTCCAGCATATGTGTGGTGGCGGGCGTGGCATGGGGGGATTCCTCATTCCACCAAGAGATTCTCCAAGGCTAGGTGGGTGTCCAACTAGTCCACTCAATCCTGGCACTGTCTGCCCAGAGACAGCATCTGGGCCCACAGGTTGAGGGCTCTGTACCTCAAGACTGCCCTCGACTTCAAATGCCAATCACAAGTCCAGATTGTTCCCTGGCCTTTTACCAGTTTGGCTATAAACTGGAGATTGCCATGACTTCCTCTTTGTGTTTGATTAACTTGTTAGAACAGTTTACTGGACTCAGGAAACTAGTTTACTTCCTAGTTTACTGGTTTATTATAAAGGATACTGAAAGTTACAAGTCAATAGTTGAAGAGATACCCCGGGCATGGTCCTGAACAAAAGAGCTTCTGTCCTTGTGGTTTGGGGCCCGGCACCATGGTGCATGGAAGCTTTCTGGTTCCACAGCCTGGAAGCTCTCCTAACCCCCTTCTCTAGTTTTTTTTTTTTTTTTTTTTTTTTAATGGAGGCTTCATTACAGGGATGTCCTCGACTAGCTCAGTGGCCACTGGTGGTTGATTCCACCTCTAGCCCCTTTCACCTCCCTGGAAACCAGGAGAGGGACTGAAAGTTTCTACCTGGTTCCCCTGGCAACCAGTCTCCATCTTCAGATACTTTCCAGAAGTCATGTCATTAACATAAACCCAGTTGTAGTGGAAAGGAGCTTGCTTGGATAAAAACACAATGTTTCACTTTCATGTCTTTATGACTTCAGGAACTGAAGACTAAATATCATAAAAGATGTCCCTATTGTTCTTATCTCTCAGGGAATTCCAAGGGTTTTAAAACCTCGGTGCTAGAAATGGGACAAAGACCAAAAATATACTTCTTATTATAAGTCACAATATCAAAGCTTAGTATGAGTGATCCTGTTGAATGTTGGCCTATAGGAAAATAAACTTAGGATTGCCAGAACTGCTTTTTAAAAATAAACCAGAAATTCTGATATTTTTGTGAATTCTCTAGATTTTTTAAGGTTAGAAAATGTGTCATTTGGACTGTTCAGTTGCAAATAACAGACACCCCTCTAGCTAGTTTAAGAAACAAAGGGATTTATTAAATAATATATATGCACACAGGCTCCAGAAGACCAGAGAATCACTGCTTTGGTCTGAGTGTCTGTGTCCCTCCAGAATTCATATGTTGAAATCTTAACCCGTAAGGTGATGTTGTTAGGAGGTGGGGCCTTTGGGAGGTGAGTAGGTCTTGAGTGCCAGTCCTCATGATGAGAATACTGCCTTTATAAAAGAGGCCATTGGAAAGCTCCCTTGCCCCTTCCAACATGTGAAGACACAGGTCTGCAGCCAGGAAGAGCATCTTCACTGGAACCTGACCATGCTGGTGCCCCTATCACGAACTTCCAGCCTCCAGAACTGTGAGAAATTAATTTCTGTTGTTCATAAGCCACCCAGCCTGTGATGCTTTGTTATAGCAGCTAAGCCACACTAAGACAACCAGTCTTAAGAGATTATGCAGCCAACAATGGTGCCCAAAATATGCTGCAGGACTGGGCTAGTAAAGAGACTACTATAGTTACCAGCAAGCACTGATGCTGAAACTCACACCATCGATGCTAACTGCTATGCAAGAAGGGCTGCCGCTGCTGTTGTCGCCTTCATCAGAGCGGACGGCTTGCAGTGCTTACTTTTGAACTGAAGCCTCACTGTAGTGTATCTGACCGAGTGAACCCATACTATTGCTTCAAGGCAGCCTGGGGGAAGGATTATATGTCTTCTATCCTGGAGAAATAAGAACTTACAAGGCAGAAAACAAAACAAGAGGAGTATTCAAAGGAATGGATGATAAAGAGCATGTCAAGTTTCCATTAAAATAACCAATTCAATTTTGAAAAGATAAACACTGCGCTGGCCGTCAAAATATGACTTTGTGTGAATCTGCCTGTCTCTCTGTCGCTAGTTTGTAGCCTCTAGTCTAGAAGGATGTTTCACTCTGTATGTAAAAATAGAGCAATGCTATTAATACATGAAAAAGAAATTGAGACAGCCAGCCTGTCCTTCAGAACCATGACAGAAAATAGGATCCCACAGCTCTGTGTTTACTCTGCCAGTAGCTACAGTCATTTCTAATCTACTCAGTTCTGCCAGTGGCATCACGTACAACGTCATGGCTTGTCACATATGTGTTGTAGACTCATATAACAAAACTGTCCTGGAAGATGAATGAAATAACAAATTTCTGCCTAACTAAAATTTCTAAAAGATGTTGTTCATGACTTAGAAAAGTTTTATTTGAGCAGAAAGCAAAGATGGAATTAATAAACTCTGAGAATATATGCAAAACCACACTCTTAAACTCAATGGCATACCCTATTCCTTTCTTCCATCTCCACAAGACTCTCAGCATTTGAGTTTTGAGCCATACCCTGACTCTCAAGGAATTCCGAATGTGCTTTTAGAAACCCCAGGTCTTCAACCTTATCTTATCCTCAATAACTTCTCTTTTTGAAGTTATTGCCCAATAAATATGTCATCTCCATAATTAAAATTTCTGCATTATAAAATTAATACCAGGAATTTAGTGTGTGGCCGTCCTGTCCTTATTTACTTTGTATTATTGAAATATCTTTGAGGCTATGATTTCACTATTTTGGTATGGTAAGTTGGACCTTCCTTCCATCTTGTGATCGAATTTTATCTTATGTCTACCCAGGAGGACATTTAGGGTTTTCTGTCTTTCAGAATTGAAGGTTTCCTCTGTGTTTCAGACATTATTCTGCTGTTTAGGAAGTAAATGAATTTTGAAAGGAGAGCATCATGTTATCATCAAGATCAACTTGGCCTTAAAACAAAAAAAAGCTATTACAAGCTCTGAATAACTCTAATAATGGTGAATTGCTCTTAAGTGTAGCTCTTAATTCATTTTGATTTTTCTCTAGCTTTGGTCTTTTATTCTATTCAAAATTCAAAATTTAATGGGGATTAGAGATAATCAATAAATAATTTTGAATTATTGTTGGCCACAGCAGTTGAGATTAGGTCAGAGTAAGACATTTCTTCACTTTCATAGCCTGCCTCTGCTGGTCTGATTTTTTTTTTAACCCCTTATTAAATTATTAGTTAAAAGTTTTAAAGTATGACTCAATCTCAGTGTCTTCCTCTTGATGGGAATCTAAGACCATCCTGTTATATTTACTTCCTTCCTCAAATTGGATGGCTGGTTATGTATATGAAGGCTGTATATATAAGTATACAAACACAGGCTGTATACAAAGAATTGTAGCTTGAGATTTCCAGGCTCACTGTGTCACCATTTTCTGGCTATGGGCTAGGAGAGAAACAAATTATAAGAGATGAGTTCAGGAGCTTTGGAGCTACCACTTGGGTTGGCCATTTTCACACGGCCATTGAGTTGACAGCCACAAATCTCCCAATGTCATTCCACAGTAGAAGTCAGATCTGTTATGTCAGGAACACATGACTAGAGAAAGGACAGTCAACTGACATTAACTGTCCTCCAATGTCTACCTCTTCTTCCTTTTAGCAGTATAATTCTTTAGACACCTAGCTAGAGAAGACGCATCTTATCCTCTTGGTGGCTAGGTGTATTCCTGAGATTGAAATCATTGGATGTTAGTATAAGAGAGTTGTATAACTTCTGGATTAAATTAATAAAAAAAAGTGAAGTCACTCAGTCGTGTTCAACTCTTTGCGACCCCATGGGTGATAGCCTACTGCGCTCCTCCGTCCATGAGATTTTCCAAGTAAGAGTACTGGAGTGGGTTGCCAGTTCCTTCTCCAGAGGATCTTCCCGACCCAGGGATCGAACCCAGGTCTCCCACATTGTAGGCAGACGCTTTACCATCTGAGCCACCAGGGAAGCCCTAGCACATTAGAAGTGTTTATGTACGTCTGTTTGTTCCTTGTCTGGTTGCAGTAGCTCATCCTGGAAACAGTCTGCATGTTCTCCCAGAAGGGAGTGTTTGCTTCAATGATGGTTACATCCATTTTGTGGAAACAATGCAGTTATTTGTAAATGAGATAGTTATGTAATATGCTGCTGCTGCTAAGTCGCTTCAGTCATCCCTGACTCTGTGAGACTCCATAGACGGCACCCCCCAGGCTCCCCTGTCCCTGGGATTCTCCAGGCAAGAACACTGGAGTGGGCAGCCATTTCCTTCTCCAATGCATGGAAGTGAAAAGTGAAAGTGAAGTCACTCAGTCGTGTCTGACTCTTCACAACCCCATGGACTGCAGCCTACCAGGCTCCTCTGCCCATGGGATATTCCAGGCAAGAGTACTGGAGTGGGGTGCCATTGCCTTCTCTCAGATATGTAATACAGACTTGAAGAAATATATTTAAAATGCCAGTAAAAGTAAATGGCTGAATAAGTGTGTGCATGTGTGTGTATAAGCATAGGAAATATTTTGGGAGGATAGTCAACAAACTGTTCCCAGAAAGGAAATCAGCTTTTTCTGTCTTTTCTCTTGCTGTGAGCAGGAAGGGGTAATAATTAGCTAGCTTTGCTTATGTGGATCTGGAAATCAGTGGAGAGACCAAAGCAACAAGACAGAAGTAGTTTAGGTATCTGAATGACCTCAGGAGTAAAGCTGCCTTACTGGTCCTGGACCGCTCATTTCTTTACTGCTTAATGACAGAGAAATAAATGTCTATCTTATTCATACTTTTGATGTTTTCTGCCATGTTTGAATTAATTACAGGAGGCTAGACTATATTAATACAATCTGGAATTTTTAAAAATGTTTTTTCACTATTTTTTCAATTACTAAAAGACTGCATACTACAGTTGAAAGATCATGATATTAAGGATAGACAGATTTGGGTCTGATCCAAAGTCCTGCAACTTCTTGAGGTGCATGATCTTGAACATGTCATTCAATGTCTTTAAGTCTCAGTTCCCTTATCTTTGAAGCAGACATTTTAATATCTATCTTATAAGGCAGCTATAAGTTCAGCAATGTCTTTAATAAAATTTCTGCCCCATGGTAGATATATAATATATTACAACTATTTTGCTTGGATTGTCAAATTGCATTGTTTCTAAAATGTTGTAATGGTATTTGTTATTGTTGTTCAGTCACTTGTTCGTGTTCAACTCTGCGACCCCGTGGACTACAGCACGCCAGACTTCCCTGTCCTTCACTATCTCCTGCAGTTTGCTCAAACTTGTGTCCATTGAACTGGTGATGCCATCCAACCATCTCATCCTCTGTCACCCTCTTCCCCTGCAGTGGTTATATTCATTAAAAGAGTTCTTATTGTTTAAGGACATATATTGGAATGTTTACAAATGAAGTAAAAAAAAAAAAACAACCTAAAGATTCATTATAATTAATTTCTTAGCCTCCATTCTGTAGCTCAACCATGCTTACCTTCTTCTAGCTTCTAAATTTACCTTCCTAAAATGTTGGCTTTTAATGTTTGTTTATTTTCTTATCACTGAAAATCAAGGGTTCTTTATTGCTTCTAGAAAACAGTCTATCAGAAATGAGAGCTGCAAGTATTTTCTCTTGGTTTGGTAAATGCTTTGTCTTTTCATTCTCTTAACAGTCTCATTCAAAGAGCAGATGTTCTTAATTTTGATGAGATTCAATTGATTATTTTATCATTTTTTGCTTTTACTTTTGCATTTTGTGTTTGTCTGAGAAAGTTATACTTAAGTCACAAGGATTTCTGCTAGATTTTCTTCTAGCAGTTTAATATTTTTAAGTTTCATATTTATTTCTATAGGCGAGTTCAATTTTACATATCATACACATACGTAGTCAGTTCTGTCAGCACCATTTGTTGACAAATGATTTTTCTCTATTGAAATGTCTGTGCACCTTTGAAAAATTAATTGACAACAAATGTATGGATGTATTCTGGACTCTTGTGTTCCATTGATCTACTTGTGTATAAGCATGCCAATTTCACCCTTTCTTGAAAACAACAGCTCTATAAATAAGCCTCGAGATGAGGTAGTGTGGGTCCTGCTTTGTTTTTCCTTTTTGAAGTTGGTTTGGCTATTCTAGGTCTTTTGCATTGCTGTTTGGATTATAGAAACAGTTTTCCAATTTCTACAAAACATCCTGCTGTGAATTTGATTTGGATTGCACTAAATTTATATGTCAACTTGGGAAGAACTGAAATAATAACAGTATTGAATTTTCAGATCCATAGCTATGATATCTCTCTCAAATTATTTAAGTTTTCTTATACTTCTCTCAAATTGTTTAATAGTTTTAGCGTGCAAGCCTTACCCATTATTCGTCTGTTTTGCTTCTAAGTATTTCAAGATTTTTGATGCTGTTTTAACTGCTATTTTTAAAATTTTAAATTTCTGCTTTTTTCATTGCTTATATATAGAAATTCATTTGATTTTTTTATATGTATCTTGTAGTCTGTAACTTTGCTCAATTCATGTGTTACTTCTAGCAGCTTTCTCATAGATTCTATAGAAACGCTCATGTCATCTGTGAATAGAGTTTTACTTCTTTCTTTGCAATTTGGCTTCCTCTTCTTTCTTTTTTTTTTAAGTCTCATTTTGCTGATTAGGGCTCCACTATAATGTTGAATGGACAGAGGATCCTGGTGGCCTACAGTTTATGGGGTCACAAAGAGTCGGACACGACTTAGTGGCTAAATAGCAACAACAAAGTAAATACTGGTGAATTCTTGCAGCGGAATTCTAAGCAGCCCTTAAAAACAAGGAGTCCATTCCATATGTAATGCTATAGCTAAGAAACTTTGTCAAGTGAAAAAAAAGTGCCATTGTGTATCGCTTGCTGCCATTTGTAAAAAACAAGAGAATATGCATCGCATATATTTATATGTTAAAGCTTATCTCCAGAAGAGTCCAGAAGGAAATAGGGAATAGCTGATAGCTCTGGTGAGGCGATCTGGGTGACTGAAGGATTTTAGCCAGAGATTAACTTATCACAGAACATTTGTCTGCTTCTCTTGAATTTTGTGTCAAGTGAATGCATTATTGAAGTAAAACAAAAAAGAGAAGAATTTACTAGGCTACACGGTAATGCTCACCTTAGGCTGAATCATATTGTCCCTCCTCTGTTGTATATTCCAGTAAATTAGAAAATCATGTGTACAAGCTGCCTCAATATTTTACTGATTTGTTTTTAGTAGAAATGATCGTCTCATGCTCGATCCGGGATGTGTAATTTAACATTTACTCTGCAAAGGGCACTGAGGCCTCTTATTCCTTCCTGTGACTCTGTGAACCTCATCAAAGCTCCAGTGAGTGGGTTTTGGAAACCAGCATTTTGTGTAGTTTTCCTTAGGAAAGTCCTCCACCAGCCACACCCCTAAATGCAATTTAACCATAATCAATGAAAGATTAAAAAAAAAAATGCTAAACACGCATACTGCGATGTAAGGCCAATTAAAATCTCAGAGTATGTCTATAGTCTTTCAGCCTTCATCCACAGAGTAATCCTGTGAGACACTGTACTGTCCCCATTTGGGACTGGAATGAATGTGACTCTCAGAAGAAGGTGTCCCCTGAGCTGAAACACAAACCCAGGAGGAGCCCTGTTTGTGGGGAACATCATAAAGCCGCCTCCCTCAGAACAAGAGGGAGATTGATTTCTGCGGTGACAAAGTGTAAACAGAATTCTTTGCTCCCCTGAGAGAAGCCCCCCAAAGAAAGTAATTCATGGAAAAGGTAATTACCAATTAAATAGTAAACGTGCTACTTGGCCTGTAAGAAGAATTAAAACATATTTACACTTCAAAAAGAAGCAATTAGTGATAGTTGATTCACTAAGGAAAGTGCCAGACCAGGACAGAGGAAAGTGTGTAAATAGATAAAGACAGGGAGATTTATTATTAAATTAAAGCCCCTTAATTACTGCAAATGTTAAATATGCAGTTTTCTGACATTTAAATGATGCTTTTCACCCAAATGAAAATGAATTGTCCACCTCGGATTCCCACTTCCTAGGCAGGATGTAAATGCCAGTCCTAAATTAAAGTTAACTAGTTTCTGCTATACATTAAAAAAATTTAATTAGAATCAATAAATCATTTTTTCTTTTTAAATTTCGAAGTCAAAGTGTTTTACTCCAAACATTCAGCCGGCTCTCCAGAAGGAAGGAAATGGTCAGAGTCCCGGGGGTTTGGGTACAAGGAAGACCTCTGCCTCAAGGGCCTGTCTATGACCCGCCGGGAGATGGGGTGACGAGTGCACATTTCCAGGGAAAGCCCGTGCCTTTCTAACCTGCGCCCTCCTTTGCCCTTCAGTGCCCCCGAGTGATAAAAGGCGTGCGTTCTGAATTAGATGCACATTTCTATTGAGAAGGTATCCATGGGTCGCAAGAGTCAGACACAACTTAGTGACTAAACCACCGTCACTCCACTTAGGAATCACCTGCTGTGTACCACGAGTTTAACATACATTTCCTTATTTCAATCTCATAAGGGCCCTCCAAAGTTTTCTCATTTTCTTTTGTCCAACTCATGCAAGATGATTGACTTTCCCAGGTCAAGAGGCTTAGAAAGACCTGGGATTCAAGCCCCAGGTCTCTCTGCCACTCACCATACTGCCACCATTAAAACAAAGCAAAGCAAAAACAAATCAGAAAAAACCAGAGAGTGATAACAGTAAACTTTCATTTTATTCATTTTTATTCATGTCTTAGTTGTGGTACACAGGATTTTTATTAATAGTTGTGGCATGTGGGATCTAGTTCCCTGACCAGGGATCAAACCCAAGTCTCCTGCAGAGGGAACATGGAGTCCTAGCCAGTGGACCACCAGGAAAGCCACTAATTTTTTTTTTTTTTAATTTACTCTATCACAGCTTTAGAGAGTATCCTTGTCATCCTAGGGTGTTCCTGGCTGTGTCATGTCTAAACTTTTATCCTGGAATTACTGGAAGCTAGTCACTATTTTTTAAAAAAAAGCCTCTTTGCTTCAATTCGACAAGGTTGCTTTTTGGTTTTTGCCACTTAGCATCCAGAAAGCATAGTTCCACTCTTCCACTTCTTTCTTCAATTGTACCCTGTCATTACTGGACAGAAATACTTATTTCTCTCTAGGTGTTTATCAAGTGCAAGGTACTGCCCAGTATGTTAGGAGGTCATAAGCTTACTAACATGAGTCTTTTCAACTGTTCTGAAAGGAGGCAGGGATCAAATCCTTTGAAAACACTAGACTAATCCTTGCTCCTATTTGGAACCAGTCTGTTGTTCCATGTCCAGTTCTAACTGTTGCTTCCTGACCTGCATATAGGTTTCTCAAGAGACAGGTCAGGTGCTCTGGTATTCCCATCTCTTTCAGAATTTTCCACAGTTTATTGTGATCCACACAGTCAAAGGCTTTGGCATAGTCAATAAAACAGAAATAGATGTTTTTCTGGAACTCTCTTGCTTTTTCCATGATCCAGCAGATGTTGGCAATTTGATCTCTGGTTCCTCTGCCTTTTCTAAAACCAGCTTGAACATCTGGCAGTTCATGGTTCACGTACTGCTGAACCCTGGCTTGGAGAATTTTGAGCATGACTTTACTAGTGTGTGAGATGAGTGCAATTGTTTGGTAGTTTGAGCATCCTATGACATTGCCTTTCTTTGGGATTGGAACGAAAACTGACCTTTTCCAGTCCAGTGGCCACTGCTGAGTTTTCCAAACTTGCTGGCATATTGAGTGCAGCACTTTCACAGCATCATCTTTCAGGATTTGAAATAGCTCAACTGGAATTCCATCACCTCTACTAGCTTTGTTCATAGTGATGCTTTCTAAGGCCCACTTGACTTCACATTCCAGGATGTCTGGCTCTAGGTGAGTGATCACACCATCGTGATTCTCTTGGTCATGAAGCTCTTTTTTGTACAGTTCTTCTGTGTAGTCTTGCTACCTCTTCTTAATATCTTCTGTTTCTGTTAGGTCCATACCATTTCTGGTTCCAAATAGGAAAAGCAGTACCTCAAGGCTGTATATTCTCACCCTGCTTATTTAACTTATATGCAGAGTACATCATGAGAAATGCTGGGCTGGAAGAAGCGCAAGCTGGAATCAAGATTGCCAGGAGAAATATCAATCACCTCAGATATGCAGATGACACCACCCTTATGGCAGAAAGTGAAGAGGAACTAAAAAGCCTCTTGATGAAAGTGAAAGAGGAGAGTGAAAAAGTTGGCTTAAAGCTCAACATTCAGAAAACAAAGATCCTGGCATCTGGTCCCATCACTTCATGGGAAATAGATGGGGAAACAGTGGAAACAGTGTCAAACTTTATTTTTGGGGGCTCCAAAATCACTAGAGATGGTGACTGCAGCCATGAAATTAAAAGACGCTTACTCCTTGGAAGGAAAGTCATGACCAACCTAGATAGTATATTGAAAAGCAGAGATATTACTTTGCCAACAAAGGTCTGTCTAGTCAAGGCTATGGTTTTTCCAGTGGTCATGAATGGATGTAAGAGTTGGACTGTGAAGAAAGATGAGCGATGAAGAACTGTGGTGTTGGAGAAGACTCTTGAGAGTCCCTTGGACTGCAAGGAGACCCAACCAGTCCATCCTAAAGGAGATCAGTCCTGGGTGTTCATTGGAAGGACTGATGCTGAAGCTGAAACTCCAATACTTTGGCCACCTCATGTGAAGAGTTGACTCATTGGAAAAGACCCTGATGCTGGGAGGGATTGGGGGCAGGAGGAGAAGGGGATGACAGAGGATGAGATGGCTGGATGGCATCACGGACTCGATGGACGTGAGTCTGAATGAACTCTGGGAGTTGGTGATGGACAGGGAGGCCTGGCGTGCTGTGATTCATGGGGTTGCAAAGAGTCGGACACGACTGAGCGACTGAACTTAACTGAACTGAATCCTTGTTCATTAGGTTTTCTTTTATTACAGGACTTCACAGAGCCTTTATGTGCCAGTGTGCCCTGGCAATCTTAAGAAAGAGATAATATGTTTCAATTCAGAATGTATGTAATATGGAAACTTTTTTTTTTTCCTTCCTTGAGGATTCTCTTGTGTGAATAACGTCTAATGAAACATCATAGGGACTGCTAGGATAACAATAGAAACTATGAAGGAAGAAATAACTTGAGAGAGTTTGAGAAAGGCAGTAGAATTTTAAGCAGGCAAACTTTAAAGTTTGAGAAAGGGCAAAAGGCAGAAGGCAGGGGGAAGGAGCTGGCTTCTGAGAAGGCAGATCAGCAAAATATTTTTTAAAAAATGTTTCCTTCTAATTGCTGTCACAGGCAACATGTAGCAAAAATTCCCCTGAAATTTGGAGTGTTCTTAAATCACAGGATATTGGTGTCTCAATATGCCTCCTTTTTAATACAATGTTTCAGTGAAACAGAAACATGAGGTGGCTGTGAGCACAGACTAGAGTCCAATGTGAAAATCATCTTGTCTCCTGGGTTTACACCTAGAAGGTCTACAAGGTGGTGGTCATCATCAGAAGCAAAATCACAAATCCTACACGTGGACCATCCACCAACTGAAATGTCTCAGGAACTCTTCTGATCTGTCTACATCAAGGAAGAGATAAGCAGCTGGAAAAGGCTGAAAAGAAGGTAATGAGAATTGTCTAGTGCACAGAACAACTTTATATGAGGCATGAATGGAAAAAAAATGTATTTAGAAGAGAAAGCTCAAAGAAGACTGATGTTTATATCAATATTTATACAGTACATGTTATATGTTGGCCTTATGCTAAAATAAAATCTTATAGATTGTGGAACAACAGTTTTCACGTTAAATCCTGGAATAGGAAATTTCTCTTCCTGGATCATTTCTTGAAGCTTGGAGAAATTGTTTTAAGGAAAATAAAAAGAAACTCTTACATACCAAACCCAATCTTTACATTAAAATTTTTTTCCTAAAGGATTTGTCAAAATGTTTCCATGGTATATTCGTTGTTCAGTCGCTAAGTCATGTCTGACTCTTTGTGACCCCATGGACAGCAGCACGCCAGGCTTCCCTGTTCTTCACTATCTCCTGGAGTTTGCTTAAACTCATGTCCATTGAATCTGTGATGCTATCTAACCATCTCATCCTCTGCCACCCCCTTCTCTTGCCCTCTTTCCCAACAGTGAGTTGGCTCTTTGAATCAGGTGGCCTAAATATTGGAGCTTCAGCTTCAGTATCAGTCCTTCCAATGAATATAGAGCATTGATTTCCTTTAGGATTGACTGGTTTGATCTTGTTGTCCAAGGGACTCTCAAAAGTCTTCTCCAACACCATGGTTCAAAAAACTCTTCATAGGTCTCAAAAAAAAAAAAAAAATTCATGATTCTCCCTTTTAGCATTCTTCTTCAGTGACTTAGGTATGCTAGAGCAATCCGACTTTTATAAGAATATACAGTATTTTGCAAAATTTCCGATCACGCAGTGTCGTTCTGAGACCATATCATCTTGTATAAATGCTGATTCAAGGGATATATTTTGGAAAATGTTCTTAGGGATGAAAAATGCAGAATAGCTCAAAGGATGATTTAGTGAAGTTTTTATAGGTCATTATCTTGTGAGTCTGATGACCTAAAGGAAAACTGTCTTTGACTTTCAGTTAGTTTTGAAATATTACCAATGTATTAGAAATTAGGTAGATATTTAGACCCTTCTAAGTATTACTAAAGGGCTTCCCAGGTGGTGCTAGTGGTAAAGAACCCGCCAATGCTGGAGATGCAGGAGACGTGGGTTCGATCCCTGGGTCCGGAAGATGCCCTGGAGGAGGGCATGGCAACCCACTCCTGTACTCTTGCCTGGAGAATCCCATGGACAGAGGTGCCCGATGGGCTACAGTCCATAGGGTTGCAAAGAGTTGGATACGACTAAAGCGACTTAGCATAGCACAGGTGAAATCCATGGAATCCATGAAATCCATGGAAAAAATACCTTTTAAAAATGTTAACAGCTCACCTAGTGTCTTTATAGACCCTCTGTCATGCAATTATCTTCACAACAGTGTTTTCAAGTGGATATTAGTAAACTGTGATTCCGAGATGGCCGGTTATTTTCTCAAGATCACACAGCTTGTTCGTGGAAAAGCCAGAACCGAGTTCCGAGACTTCTGATCGCACATTTGTTTTCTTTCCCATTACAGTCCTTCTTCATAAGACTAAAGAAGATAACGTATAACATATAGGCTAGTTCAAAACTTGTCCTGAACTTGTTTTTATTGCAGTCCTTTGATGGATATAAGGAAGCCCAAACCTTCCTGCGCTCTGTTTGGTTACCTCTTAAGTCTTGCCTTATGCGTAATACAGAGTTTCACTCTCCTCTCTTTCTCAAGGAAAATCATAGAATTTGAACAATACTTGATCATCAGTAGAGTGTTTAGTGTATCAATAGGTTCATGGGAGGAAACAAAGATCTTCCTCCTTTGACTGGGTTTAAAAAAAAACTAAAATGACTTTTATAAAGCAATTTTTTCCTGTGAACTTTTAAAAACTCATATGTACTTTCAAGAAAATTTAATCCATATGTTTTCAAATCATTTGCACTTAATTCATCACTTGTTTGGTAAGAGCTATTTGATTTCCTAGAAGTGTAGGGACACTTGTTTATAGGATTTTAAAGCCCTTCTTTCCATGAAGTCTGATCTTACAAGGTTTTCCAGTGAACTAAGCCACAAATAACTCAAACTCAGGATCCCTGATCTTAGGTTTCCAAGTAGCATCTCCTGGATGGTCCTTGATTTTATTTACTTATTTAGGCTCCACTCTGCAGCATGTGACTCTTAGTTCCCCAACCAAGGATCAAACTCACACTCCCTGCCGTGGAAGCATGGAGTCTTAGCTGCTGGACCATCAGTAAGTCCCCCAGATGGTCCTTTAATGGTCAGTCTTTCTTTGGCTTCCACGCCATCATGCACTGTCAAAACGTTGGATTCTATCTCTACTCTTACACTTGTTGTCTTCTTTGCTGTGGACCCAGATAATCTCTGTTGAGGCTAGACTTCCTTAACTTCACAGAGGTAACCACAAACATCTTGCTCTTGAAATCAGTTCCCAAATTCTTTGACATTCTCTCCAATTTTGCTTCCAAAGTGTACTGAAAAAAGCCACCCGTGTTCTTAGCCAACTTGATTAGGGGCATCAGTTGCTTCTATGCCTCTCATCTTGCTTTTTATTCATTTATTTTTAAAGGAAGGATAATTACGTTACTGCATTGATTTCTACCAAACATCAACATGATCATTCTTGCTTTTGAGCCTACAATAAAGCAACCAAAGAGGAGGAAAGAAAAAGGAAACCATGAGATTTTGCTGCTTAACAAAAAAATGGCAATTGGATTTCTTGTCAGAGAATTTAAGTTTGAGTCTTTCATAATAAGGGCGTTTAGAAGGTCTTGGTCAAGATGCCTCAGGGTATAGGAGTATTAATGATTGTATTAAAACTGCTCTGATTTTAAGTTGAGTTGCTGGCATAGTAAGCTAATGGTTAGCAAGGCCATTTTTATAAGACCTTTTGCCAAAATTCTTTAGACAACTCTTTAAGATTACAATGACCATTAGTCAATATTAGCATGAATTAATGTTATTATTAATAAAAGCTAATATTTATTTGCTCTATGCTAGAAAGTGTCAAATCTCATTTTGTCCTCCTAGTTACCTAATGATGTAGATATTATTATCATGTTCCCAGAGATTCTACCAGAATGCCCAGAGCTGCCTAAAAATTCCATCTTGCCTAAAAATTCCATCTTCATTAAGGAACAAAGGACTTTTGGTAAGAGACTGATTCCCAAGCTTAGAAGTTGTTTCTTCAAGGCAATAACTTTAAATAATTCTAAAGAAGTTACTGTAAAGTTTTTGGGAGGGTCCACCTTGAAGCAGTATTGATAGATTTCTCAAGATATTTATAGGGGATCAAGAAAATATGCAATAAGAAGGCAAATAGGCTGGAATTAGAACTTTTGTTCTAAGAAAAAAAAAAAAAAGGATGAAGTAGCTTGAATAGGTAAACAATGTGTTCTCCGGGTAGCTTTGGCATAATATTGTTCATTCATCCACTATTTGTGATCAGTTCAACCCCTCTGAATTCCTCCTTCTTTTTCCCAACACATTCTATATGCTGAGGAAGGTGAGATCTGGGAGGAGCTGAGCTGCAGAAAACAATAGAAGCGGTTCTTTTTAGAGGCTGTGGGGAAAGCAAGGCAGTAAGAGATGAGAAATTGGTTGAGAAAACCAAACTTGGTGAGATGACCAAAAATGTCTAATCAGCAAAAAGAATTTGACGTTCAGGTAGTGTTTGGTGTAAATCTTCTTCCCATTTCGACATGAGACGTTAACTAAAAACATTTTGTCCAATGTATCATGGAATTAGAGCTTCAAAGTACACACATGAGCTAAATTCCGATTCAAATTAGGTGCCAGGTAAAAGAGAGGTTGCTCAAACTGGGCCCAACACACAGGAATTACAAGTGTTTTCAACATATTTATCAAATGCTTACTCTACACAATGGTCTGGGATAGAGATTAGGGATACTGTGTAAATAAGATGCTTCTGTCCCCAAGAAATTTAGTCATAAATAGACATAAACTGTGTGCAAAGAGTTAGAAAGTAGGTTAGAATTAGAAAAAGAGAATTGTAGGGTGCTTGGGAGTATCTGTGGAGGATGCTGTTCCCGCAGTGACAGAGCCAAGAAATGGGAACTTGGAAGGTGGGACATTGAAAGGGACTCTGAATTCCTTTACCGGAAGGCTCTCTGAAAACTAAGAGGTTGCTTATGAATTTGGAGGCTTGTGGAGACTGGTGCTTTCACATTTCCATCGTGGAGAACAATTAAGGATAGTATGAGAATTGCTGTCAGTCCCAACAGAAGGCCAGCGGATACGTGGTAGAAGCCTGCAGCTTTTTCTGACGTTTTTAGCAGCCTTTAGCAACCGCAGAATAGATTTTCAAAATTTGTCCCTCCCTTTGTTGGTGAAAGTGCTTTGAATAGACAAGCATTTTTCATGTGCCAAGAAAGGCCATGGGGATGGATTAGGCCATGAGTTTGGGGTGGGAAAGGCTGGTGTGTTTTCTTATGGACTGCAGGGAAGTTTATTATTCCGGGGCCTTCCCTGATGGTCCAGTGGTTCAGACTTCATCTTCCAATGAAGAAGATGCTGGTTTGAATCTTGATTGGGGAGCTAGGATCCCATAAGCCTCTGGGCCAAAACATGAAACACAAAGGAAACAATATTGTAACAAATTCAATAAAGACTTTAAAATTGGTGCACATTTAAAAAAAAAAAAAGAGTCCTGAAAGCTAACTCATCTTTCCCTTGGTCTGTAACCTAACACAATAAAAATCTCATGATTCGACACTGACCAGAAGCAAAGCATGTGCTCTTAGGGTTCACAGGGATTGTCACCACTCCCTGCCTTGGTCAGCCATGACAGATGACTGTAGACTGGGTGGCTTGAGCAACAAAGGTTCACTTCTCACAGTTCTGGGGTCTGGGCAGAACAGATCAGTGTCTGATGAGGCCCCACTTCCTGGAACATTGGCGGCTGTCTTCTCCTTGCGTCCTCACGTGGCGGAGAGTAGAGAAGCAGGCTGTCCTGGCACTCTTACAAGGGCACTAATCCCACTCATGAGCTTCCCTGGTGGTTCAGTGGTAAAGAGTCTGCCTGTCAATGCAGAGACTCAGGTTCAATCCCTGGGTTGGGAAGACCTCTCCGGAGAAGGAATGGCAACCCGCTCCCGTATACTTGCCTGGAAAATTCCACAGACAGAGGAGCCTGGTGGGCTACAGTCCATAAGGACATGACTCAGCAACTGAACAACAGCACACAGTCCCATTTATGAGGGTTCCAGCCTCATGACCTCATCTACTTCTAATCACCTTCCAAAGGCCCCCACCTCCTCTTAATACCATTACATTGGGGGAGAGGGGCATTTCAACAGATGAACTTTGAGGGGCAACAAACATTCAGTCCATAACATTCCACTGACTCTCTGTTGGGGATGAATGAGGCCAGCCCACAAACCCTGTGTGAAGGGTTCAGCAGACCATCCATTGGAACTGGAAACACAACTATATCATCGTTTTTTAACTTAAAATAAATATTTTAAAGTCTCCTTTTTTGGTTACACTCAATCTCAGAAGGTCGCTAGGCAGGGGCAGCTCTGTGAAAACGAGTCTTTCAAAGCCATTTCAATTGTGCAGGCCTGTGATTCGCCCTGCTTGTCTGGCTGTGGCTATGGTCACGGCCAAAACGACATCAACACCACATTGCCCCTGACTCTCCAAGCCTGAAAGAGAGACAAAACATTCTGTAATTGGGGATTGCTTTGCATGAGTTTTAATTTGATTAGTAACATCCCATAAGGCTAACCTGGTATATGGAAATTATGGACAATTAAAGCTGTGATCAATTAGGTCTAAATTGTTAGTCCATTAAGAGGCAGTAACAAGAACTCTTGATTTTCAAAATCTTTTCCCCTAAACCTTTTGCCCTATCAGTCCTCATAATGACAGATGAAAACTCCTCTGTTACTCCTGTGTTATGCCAAGAGTTTAGATAAATCCATTCATTTTTATTATTTAGGAGCATGCAACCAGATCGTCTAGGCATAAATAATGTATAAAAAGATCTTTGCAAATGCAACACACTTCCTTTTTATCACCATCGTAAAAACAATAAAAATAATCGTCCAAATGGCTTTAGCAATCCAGAATATGCAGACCACGTGTACAGTACAAGGACCTACCATCTCTGGATAAATTAGGCACAAATGTCCTCAGATTAGTTTATAAAAGCTTCAGAGCAGTGTCTTCAAAGGACACTTGAACTTTAAAGATATGAAGTGAGACATAGCATTGTAGAAAAATCCTGACTTCAAAACGATAGCCTTTTTCTTTTTTAGTAATAGACTGAGGAAAAAAAATATATCCAGTGGAGGAATTTTCAGAAACATAGTTCAGTGGGTCTCTATCTGGGGCCTTGTGTCTCCATCCAGGTCAAGAAGCGCCTGTTTCCTATTTCCTGGTGAACTGTTCCCAAGCCTTCAAGGCCCAGGTCATATGCCGCCTCTCCAAGAAGCAGTCTGTATTCATTCCAGAAAATGTACCTCTGAACTCCCATAGGCATTTCTTCACTGGGCCCCTTACGGTTATCTTGTAATTTTCTTCCTTGTCTTCAGTGCCTTGCCCTTCACACTGTAGACTGTTCTCTGCCTCCCGTGGTGTTTGGCATATGATCTTGAACCCAGAAGCCACAGATAAGCTTTTGCTGAATTTATCAATGGCCTACTAAATTCTTGTTACAAATGTACTCTCATGGCCTTGAGGAGATGATATATACTCTCTTTTTATTTTTTCCCCCATTACTGAGAAAGGTCTGAAACTGAGTTTTATTGAGATTCAAGCTTGTGACCCTCATACATCAGCCAAAACAAAAATCTGGTTGCTCACTTAAAAGAATTCTTGCAGGGAAAGATCCATGTGACACACTGACAGAGATGCTTTCTAAGCTCAGATTAAGAGTAGATATTCGGGAACTTCCCTGGTGGTCTAGTGGTTTAGACTCCATGATAGGGGGCCCAGGTTCAGTCCCTGGTCAGGGAACTTGATCCTGCATGCCATGACTAGTAAAAGATTCCAGGCAATAGTTTATACTGATTATACAACCTACAGGAGAATGTTTGTTTTTTAATGGCAACTGTCCCCCAGATAAAGCAGTTAGAAAGGGATTGAAAGTGATGGAAAAGAGAGATGTTGTCTGGCTGTGGCTATGTTCATAGCCAAAATGACTATTTTCCAGATTTAAGACTTTCTTGCTGTTCAATAGTGAATACTCACTGAGTATTAAAAATAATCATTTGAGTTGCTGGAAGGGGTCATGAACAAAAGAGGCAAGGGTAATAGCCTCAGATGAGGTTCAGTTCAGTTCGGTTCAGTTCAGTTCAGTTCAGTCACTCAGTTGCATCCAACTCTTTGAGACCCCATGGACTGCAGCACACCAGGCCTCCCTGTCTGCCACCAACTCCCGGAGCTTACTCAAACTCATGTTCATCTCATCAGTGATGCCATCCAACCATCTCATCCTCTGTCATCCCTTTCTCCTCCTGCCTTCAATCTTTCCCAGCATCAGGGTCTTTTCCAGTGAGTCAGCTCTTCACATCAAGTGGCCAAAGTATTGGAGTTTCAGTTTCAACATCAGTCCTTCTGATGAACATCCAGGGCTGGTCTCCTTCAGAATGGACTGGTTGGATCTCCTTGCAGTCCAAGGGACTCTCAAGAGTCTTCTCCAACACCACAGTTCAAAAGCATCAATTCTTTGGTGCTCAGCTTTCTTTATGGTCCAACTCTTACATCCATAGATGACTACTGGAAAAACCATAGCTTTGACTAGACGGACCTTTGTGGGTAGGAGATTAGAGTTTTAATCCCACTGCTATTCCTTTGACATTTTTGTTTATTGCAGCCATACCTTGTTTTGTTGTGCTTCATTTTATTGCGCTTTGAAGATATTGCCTTTTTTTTTTTTTAAACAAATTGTAAGTTTGTTACAATCCTGCATTGAGCAAGGATCCCTTGGAGAAGGAAATGGCAACCCACTCCAGTATTCTTGCCTAGAGAATTCCATGGATAGAGGAGCCTGGCAGGGATACAGTCTGTGGGGTCAAAAAGAGTTGGACACAACTGAAGTGATTTAGCAGGCATTGTTGTGCTCTGAAGACACTGCTTGTGTTTCGTTTGTTTGTTTTTGACAGATTGAAGGTTTGTGGCAATTCTGCGCTGAGCAAGTGTATCAGTGCCTTTTTTCCAACAGCAGTTGCTCACTTTGTGTTTTGGTAATTCTCACAAAATTTTCAAGCTTTCTCATTGTTATTGTATTTATTGTGGCGATCTTTGATCAGTGACCTTTAACTTTAGTACTAGGACTTGCTGAAGACTCAAATGACCATTAGCATTTTTAACAATAAAGTATTTTTTCATTAGATATGTACATTGATTAATTTATTAGACTGATGCTATTGCACAGTATAGTGTAAGCATAAGTTTTATATTCACTGGGAAGCCAGACATTTTTGTATGATTGACTTTATTATGATAGTCCCTTCACTGCAGTGGTCTAGAAATGAACCTACAGTATCTCTCAGGTGTGCCTGTATCTTTGTAAAATAACGTTCCCTTGTCTTGTCTGACACATTTATAGAAATCTAAGGGTTGACTTTCATTGCAGTTCAGTACAAAAGGCATATAGGAAGTGACCTTGGAGAGCCCAGGCAATAAATGTCAAAGGCGAGGAGCAGAGATTCAGATGGAAAGATGGCCCAGTGGAGATAAAAGCAGAAAGCTGTGGAGGGCATTAAATGAGGGCTGCACGACATCCCTGGCTTGGCCGTATCACTTTGCTGGTATTTCGTCACTTTAGATGCTATTTCTATAATTCTTAACATCTAAAGCTCAAGGAAAGAAAGAGTTAGGATTAAGGTAGTGAGACGTTACGAGTGACTTGAGTTGGCAAGTGCCTTAGTAATTGTACTGGGGTCAATGAGCTTGTTTTGCAGAGGGGCAGATGGTAAATAACTCTGACTTTGCAGGCCCTCTGAGGTGCACTATAATTCCTCACCTCTGCCATTTTAGCATGAACGCCTGTGTGTGTGTACACGAAGTCACTTCCATCATGTCCGACTCTTTCGCTTCCCCGTGGACTGTAGCCCATCAAGCTCCTCTGTTCATGGGGTTTTCCAGGCAGGAATACTGGAGTGGGTTGCCATGCCCTTCTCCAGGGGATCCTCCTGACCCAGAGACTGAGCTCACATCTCTTATGTCTCCTGCATTGGCAAGTGGATCCCTTACCACTGGTGCCACCTGCAAAGCCCAACATAAGAGCAGCCATAGGCAATGTGTAAATGAACAGGGCCGGCTGTGTCCCAGTGAAATTTTATTTGTGGCACAGATGTTTGAATTCCTTACAATTTTTGCACGTCACAACATACTCTTCATTTGATTGTTTATCAATAACCTTGAAATGAAAACTATTTTCTTTTTTTTTTTTTTAGCTTGTATAGAAGCAAGCGGGAGTCTGGATTTGCCCACAGGCTGTAGTTTGACAACACCTGGTCTTATCCAACCTCCTCATTTACAGATACAAAATGGAGGCCCAGAGAGGCAGTGGCCTGCTGGGGATCACACAGCAAGTTGTCATGGCTATTTTCTTCTCCTGAGCAGACTTGTTCTATTCAAGAAAGGACAAAAGAGAAGCATCATTCAGAGAGAATAACTGTAGATGTTGGATTGTTGGAAATATAAAATGTTGGGTTGCAGAACCTAATTGTATATTGTATATTCTGGGATGTATTTGTGATTGTGGACATTCCAGAGACCAGTTAGGCATTAATCTGATAGGGTAAATATTCATGTTTGTGAAAATACTGTTACCTGCCCCTTACTAGAAACCTCACCAAGACAGCAACATTGAGACCATGCAGACCTTTTAGCAGAAAAAGAAAGATTTTTTTTAGAAATGGTGCCAAGAACATGCAAACTGTGATTCTGCCACTGAGCAAAATCCTAAATTTCCCCCCCAAAATAAGATTTGATAAATTATCAAAAGGTTTTATGTTACTTATGTAAATTTTATTTTATGTAATAAAATTTTATTTATGTAAATTCCTTTAAATATTAACTTCTGCCTGAGTAGGAGTTAGTATTGTTAAATGTCTTCTCTAAACATGAGTTTAGAGAACTTGTTTGTCATTCATCTCTCTAGATGGGATATACTTCTAATTCCTAATCTTTTTGGAGAAATGAGAGGCGAATGACTGCCCCACAGTGTGTGGCCAGGTGATATTTTGGTATCTGACATTGGATTTAAGATTTCTTTAAAGATTCGTTCTAGTGACTTTCCTGGCGGTCCAGTGGTTAAGACTTCACCTTCCAATGCAGGGGGCGAGGGTTCAATCCCTCTTTCGGGAGCTAAGATCTTTCATGCCTCATGGCCAAAAAAACCAAAGCATAAAACAGAAGCAATATTCTAACAAATTCAATAAAGACTTTAAAAAATGGTGTACATAAAAAAAAAAAATCTAAAAAAAAAAAGAAAGATTCTATATTCAACTGTTTCTGATTAGAAGGACAGCTGCTCCCCCGGGGCATGCTAAAGCTACACACTGTACATGTGATCATGTCATTGAATGCCAGCCTCCTGGCCAAGGGCGCACAGTGTTATTACTACCATTCTACAGATGAGGAAGTTCAAGTTCAAACAGGTAAAGTAGATCCATAGTTAATTAACGCGAGACTTGGGATAGAACTCAGGCAAAGAGGACGTTGAGCTCCCACACAGGGCACAAAAAGTTAATGTTGTAGCCGTCTGATGGCACTGAATTTCATTGATTTGGTGTTAATATTTCCAGTGTGAAACATTCTAATGAAGTGTTTGCTCAATGAGAGGAGGAGGAGGGTGGGGCCTCACTCTTTCATCCCCAACACCAACAGAATCAGAATTTTTCTACCACTTAATGACGTGTGGGGCATCCCACACTGCTGGGTTATACAGATGTCTCTGTGTAAGAAAATCCAATTCAAGGAAATCAAAATGTTTCCTTTCGGAAATAATTATTTGCACCTCAAAAGTATGCTTAACAAAAGATTTACATTCGGTTTTCCTCTAAATAGTGAGTTAAGTATATTTATCATATGATTTCATCTATTAAAAGGTTTGATTGACACAATTTCCAAGTAGATCAGTTCATTGATTGTTAAGACATAAGCTACATACATATTCCTTAGCTGAATGAAACCAAATCAAAGAGCAATAAGGAAGAAATTAGAAAATTCGAGAATCCTTTAAAGGGAGTACCTCTTCCTCCCAGGGCAGGAATGCACCCTTTATAGCAGACGAAGTACAGAGACCAGCCTTCGCTGGAACAAGACAAATCTTTGATTTTTAGAAATACCCATTTGATATTGTGGCAAAGTTTGCTTTTCACTCTTTTTGTCTGGCTGCATGATATGCCAGATCTAAGTTCCCAGGCCAGGGATCAAACCCATGCCCCTGCAGTGGAAGCGCAGAGTCTTACCCACAGGACTACCAAGAAGTCTCCACATTTGCTTTTCTGATACCTCCACCTCATCCTTTATTCTGCTCTTGGGCTTCCCTTGTGGCTCAGCTGGTAAAGACTGCCTGCAACGCAGAAGACCTGGGTTCAGTCCCTGGGTTGGGAAGATCCCCTGGAGAACGGAAAGGCTACCCACTCCAGTATTCTGACCTAGAGAATTCCATGGACTGTATAGTCCATGGGGTCACAGAGAGTTGGACACGACTGACTTTCACAGGGAACAACCAAAAGCAGGTTGCCTCTCTCAAATTCTTCTGATAATTCCAAGAGGACAACTTAGATTCTTTAAAAAAAAAATCATGTCTACTTCCTTTGTTCCTCATAAAGCACACGTTCCAAACTCCACTTTTCCTTACATGTGTCCTCTTCTGGATAATTTGATTCTGTCACTGTCCTTTCTTACATCGAGGGAACCAGCACTGAAAAAGTATATAATAAATGTGTTCTGCAGAGCACAGAGAATGATATGGACTTCTGCTTGCATTAATGAAATCTAAGGAAAGTTTTTCACATCTGAAACCTCTACTCCCACAAAGAGGTGGCTGACTTACACTTTTGACGGTGTTGAACCAACATTTTAATCCTCGGTTCACATCTGCCAGTACTGTTTTCAATGAGCAACTGTTATGAAACATTTAATTTTAAAGCATTTTCTTTTACATTTGGTATTAATTCAAAAGAAAACAGGGGTCACAATAAATCAACTCCGTGAATGTTTACATGTACATTACAACAGAGCTGTTCACGTTTCCCATACATGGACCCTTAATTCATTGAAGGGAACTAGCTTGGGGGCATTACCCACGGAAAAACCTTGGACTAAAGCAGATACCAGTGGATTGTTTCATTGTTGTGAAGTGAAGTGGAAATTCTGGTGACGAGAGACTTCTGTTTACGTGAAATGGGTCTGTGCAAAATGTGATTTCAAGATGGCTTTTTGGTGGAAACCTGCTGTTTCCATGCCACTGGCTTATTACTCACATTTAAAAATGAACTCCATGCTAGGCAAGACATCCACATGTTCAATCACTTCAAAATGATTATGGCTGTGTTTTCATTAAAAATGTTTCAATAACCATGGGAAGCTCATGAAATTCAAAACATGAAAAATGTCTGGGTGATAAACATGTCTCTGAAATTCCGATTAAGCAAGGTGACCTGGGCTTCCATGACAAATGACTTTTAAAAAAAGAAGTTAAATGATTTTAGTTCAGTTTAGTAAAAGGAGGGGGATGTGTTGGTCGGGGGTGCATGTAGCGATGGTATGAATTGGCGGTCAACCCACGGTTGTTTCAATAGCCCCTGTCTCACTGTTCAGCTGTATCTACTGCAGAGAGACGATGTGGTACTAGCCGATGCCCACAGCTCACCTACAGGCATGAGCTTTCCGTGAAAAGTAGGGTTCTGTGGCCACATTTCCTTACTGCGTTGGTCACTGCTGCCTCTGTACACCGACCTGCCTCTGTAAGCCAGTGTGAGCCCCTAACATTTGGATCAAGGATGATATAAACACATGGCTCTTGAACAGGGCCCACGAAAGACGTCAGTAGTCTCATTTGACGGGTGCTTGTTCCCAGGGAGCTTAGAAACAAGGTCACACTTACCCTCAGCACGGGGCTCTAGGCAGCCAGCAACAGAACTGGTCCAGTTCTCATTCAGTCCCGTTCAGAGAACCCATTCTGCTCCCACCTTTGTTCTCCTTGAGCATAACCTTCTGAGGAACCTTGCCTCATGCTAGACTCATGCATTTCTGTCAGCTCTGGTCCAAGGGCTGGAAGACTGGATACACCTAGAGTAATGGGGGAAATGTAAAGAGACAGGGAGCAGCCAGGAAATGCAAACAACATGACAGAGTCTTAAATAGTCCTCAATATCTGCCATTTTGTCATTTTATTTATCTATTTATTTTTATAGCTGGGTATCTTATTGGCAGTGAGTTTGCTAAGGAAACCAAATAGTTGGAACAGAGAGCCCCAATCCCATTCATGAAGTCTTTTCTCTGCTTTAATGGAGTAAGAACATTGAAGCATAGCTCATGTTTTACAGAACTATAGCCCATCAGTTGCCAACATGATGGGTGTCAGCATCCCTTATTTAGAAGGAGATCATGTTGGTTAATCTTTCTGTTTTCACCAAAGGATTTAAGGTCGGTCATCTGTTGCAATTCTCTTTCCCTCTCTCCCTCTTCTCTCCATCCCTCCTTCCTTTCTTTCTTTCCTTATTTACTTGAGAATGTTCTCCCACTCATGAACATTTGGGAGAAGTTAAGCCAATTCAGGGATGACATTTCATGAACACTACACCTAGTAAGACAAAACATATTTTGTCCTTCTTTTGGATGCCTGAATTAGAACTAAGCAAATAAACACAGGTGGGAGGTGTCACTCATGCAACAGAAATAACCGTATACCAGCGTCTACCTCAATCCACAGTGGCTGTTCTCTACATGGGAGAAAGCCATGGTCAGTCCTCTTTGTCGTGGGCAGCATCAAATTTCTAATGGCAATACCTAACAGATATCCAGTGCTTACTTTATTATACCAGGCATATTATATGCATTGTCTGACTTGATCTCCAGCAAAATTAAAAAGGTATGAACTTTCCAAATGTCCATGTTAGCAGTGAGGACATTGAGGCTGAGAGTGGTTGAAAACTCTTGTTCCAGAGTCAGAGTTGCCAAGTAGTAGGTAAGAATTTTGTTGTTGTTTTTGTTTGGCTGCTTTGGGTCTTAGTGGCAGCATGCAGACTTTTTAGTGATGACATGTGGGACCTAGTTCTCTGACCAGGGAATGTCTCGAGGCCCTCTCTGCATTGGGAGCTTGGACTCTTAGTCACTGGATCACCTGGGAAGTCCCAAGAATTTAAAACCAGGTCTGACGGCTCCAGATTCAGAGTTTAGTCACAGTGCTTTAGTGCCTCCATGGAATTCGTAGGAGGAAGGAATTTCTCTTCCACCTCTGATATAAACAAGCTTTTGTCTACAAGTTCACTATTGCTACCTGTAAGAAACGAGATATGTAATGACATGACTAAATTAGCTCAAGCACATTTGACTCCAAATTAGAAGGTGCAAAGCGTCATTGATAAACCACCAGCTAACCACCTTAACCTCCACATTTCCTGAGCAGTTAGAAGGAAGTTACAACCTCTCTTAAATCTCTGGATGTACAGGATGATAATTTCCCAATAAACCGAATCCTGTTACTATCGGAAGATTTGAAAACTTCTAACGATTATTACCAATGCCTCTAAACAACATGGGCTGGCAACAGCCAATCAAAATCTCCCACTGGATGATGCTTGAGTTTTATTTCCAAAAGGTAACTTAGCAGAAATGGAGTAACTGTTCATTATTTTCTGTCATTTTTATATCATTTTTTGCATGCATATTGTGCAGTAATTGTAGGAAATTAAATTTGAATCTTGTGACACAAGCATGTTGTGAATATCATAAAAAACACATATGTTCATAAATGGTAAAAAAAAAAAGAAAGGTGATAAAAATTACATTTAGAAAACTTTTACAGTCTTTCAGAACAATGGGAAAGGGAGTGTTCGAAGGTTCTTTGTTCAGGCTGAATCTCTAGTGGAAATGCTTTCAGGAGGCAAAGTTTTGTTTTCGTGGGGCATATTTGTATTTTTGCTATTTTCTCCAAATTTTTCACATGGTGCCCTGAGAGCAGGAGGACATTTAAATTCCTATACGAAGAACCGGCTTGAAAAGAATTCCTGGCCAGGTCCAGTAGATACGGAGCCTGCAGACAAAGCTGTTTTTCACTACACATGAAAGCAGGAATGGGCAGGGGACTGGCATGACGTTTTCAGCTTCTGCTGTTGTGTCTCCTCTGCTGGGGGGTACCTGCTGCTTTCCTTGCTGCCTCTTCCTGGATAAGGTTAATTCCTATCTAATCCTCTTAGTGATGCTGTAGAAACATCCCTGAAGCTGTATGTTTACACCCTACTGTGTGGCTTGACCTAGGGTCAACCTCATCAGTTGACATGATGGGAGAGCCAGTGACTGGCACCCAAGTGCTGATTTGGCTGCCATCATCAATACCATCTCACATCCAGCTTTCATCAAGTGATTTCTCTGGGTCCATGGCTAATCCTCTGGAACAATCTCACTCTGCGATTTCCTATATTAATAATGGCAGACAATGAATTCATCCTAACACATTTGCAGAATGATAAAGCATTACCTTTTATGAATTAATGCCACCCAGGATTGGCAAGTTACGTAAGTGCCTGACTCTCCTTACAAAAATCCTCTGTCTACCATCCAAATATAGTGTATAGTCGAGCTCAGACTTCCCATGAAGACTTCTCTGACTACTTCAGTTCATTACTATTTCCTCTCTTTGAAGTTCTTATTGACTGAGTTGTTCATTTCAGTTTAACAGTTGAGCATCAGTTATGAGAATCTTTTGTTAAAATGTCAAATCTTGGTAAGTAGAAACTAGGTCTCTGTTATCCTTCAGATCCTTCAGGATGCTTCAATAGTACCTGTATCTTCATCCAAAACCATCATGATCCTATTTGCCTCCCCAAGCCAGTCCTCTTCCTTCCTTGCTACTGTTGCAACTGCTTCCGTTGTTTCTAATACCCAGGCAACAGTCTTACAAGGTAAGTCTTGACTTCCCTCTCTCCATCGCACCCCATAGTTAATCAATTGCAAAGTTCTTCAGATTGGCAATTTTTTTATTTCTTTGGTCTCTAGAACCCTTTTATCAAAGGAAATCTTGTATAAAAGTCCAATGTATAAAAAAAGCGGGACTTCTTTGGTGCTTCAGTGGTTAAGAATCCTCCTGCCAATGCAGGGGACAGGAGTTCGACCCCTAGTCTGGGAAGATTCCACATGTCCCAGGGCAACCAAGCCCATGCTCCCCAGACTACTGCAGCTTGCATACTCAAGAGCCCACACGCGCTAGAGCCTGTGCTCGGCAGTGAGAGAAGCCACCCCAATCAGAGGCCCCTGCAGTGCACTAGAGAGAGCTTGCCTGCAGCAACGGAGACCCAGTGCAGCCAAAAATAAATAAAACCGAAAGAAAAAAAAAAAGGAAAAGCAGCTAGTGTAAGAAGAGGCTGAACTGCCTGGTGCCTCCAACTGCAGCACTTGAAAGAACTAGAATCTCTGATGCTGAACGCCATTTAAAGGCACGAAAAAGCAGCATGCGAGAGTGAAAAAACACTGGCATAGATCAGAGGATCTGAACTGAGCCTTGGTTTTCTTATCTTTAAAATAGGGTATCTTCCCTGCTTACATCACAGGCTTCTTGTAAGGATTAAACGAGACTCTGCATGTGAAAGCACATGGCAAACTGTCAAAAGCCATGTTGACTTAGGGAGCCATCACCTCTTGGGTGATCTTCAGGGTCCTATTCTCCTGATTCTACCTATTGCCTAGCCAAACACTGCTTTATAGAGTAATCCTCCTAAAGCACATCCCTTCCGCATCATTTTATTTTTTATAACATTATTTGTTAGAGTGAAACCTTTGCAACTTAGTAAGATGGAAAATTCTAACATACAGACCTGAAATAGGTCAATGAATGCAAGTGCTCAGTATCCTGCTTTAACAATAATCGATATTTTGCCTATCTTGTGTTTACGAAAAAGTTTAAAAACCTAACGAAATGTCTGAAAATAGAAGAACAGTTGGATAAACTGGGGTCTGTTGATCTGTAGTGCTATGAAGCCTTAAAAATAGTACAGATTTGTATGATGAAACAGTTCAGAATATACGGCATTACTGCAATTATGAAAGTTCAAAAATGCATATTCAATCTGTGTAGAAAAAAAGACAGGAAGGAAGTAGAGTAAAATATTAACTAGTTTCCCTTTAGTGTTTCACATCATTTCTTGACTCAGAGATGTCTAATAGTTACAACTGACTGCTAAGTTAAGATCAAGTGTTTCAGTTTAGTGTTGAAGCCTTTTACAGTGAAGTCAGACTTCCCTTTCTAGTTATTAGTGGCTGTCACTCTTCCACATAAACCTGATGCTTTAGCAAAATCACCTACTGAATCTTTTCTAAATGCATCCTCTTCTTGCTTGTCTCTCAACTTGTGTTCTGACTGTCCACTTTGGCACCATCCCTGAAATGCAATCTATGATTCAAGTCGCATGTTTGGTACCTCATGTCTGGTGAAGCCTTTTCTGATCCCAGTCTCTGCTTCAATCTCCTCCAGACTCCCAACAGGAAGCAGGGTAAATTCTCATGGATTCCTAAAAGGCAGAGAAATACGGTATTTAGAAGCACGGAGGATTTATGAACATTTCTCCTAAGTATTTAATAGAGCAAACTGAAATATGTTTTTGAAAGCCACCTCTCTCTTTGTCTTTTGAGAGATAGGTAGACCTTTTAAAGATAGATAGAAATAGGCAGACCTTTATTTGAGGGTAAGTTTTCTCAGTTTATAATTTTCTGCTTTCTGCTGAGAGACTAAAATGCAAGTCAGAGGATGCTATTTTGGCAAATGGGGACCTTCCTTGCTGGATCAGGGGAGATTTTTTTTTTTGGCCACGCCATGCAGCATGCGTGATCTTAGTTCCCTTAGTGTGTGTGAGCGTGCTAAGTCGCTTCAGTCGTGTCTGACTCTGTGCGACCCCATGGACTGTAGCCTGCCAAACTCCTCTGTCTGTGGGATCCTTCAGGCAAGAATACTGGAGTGGGTTGCCTGCCCTCCTCCAGGGGATTCTCCCAGATCAAACCTGAGCCTCTTCTCTCTCCTGCACTGGCGGCAGGTTCTGCACCACCAGCGCCACCTGGGAAGCCCCAGTTCTCTTGCTGCTGCTGCTGCTAAGTCGCTTCAGTTGTGTCTGTGACCCCATAGACGGCAGCCCACTAGGCTCCTCTGTCCCTGGGCTCCTCTTGTCTCCAGGCAAGAACACTGGAGTGGGCTGCCATTTCCTTCTCCAATGCATGAAAGTGAAAAGTGAAAGTGAAGTCGCTCAGTCATGCCCGACTTTTAGCGACCCTATGGACTGCAGCCTACCAGGCTCCTCCGTCCATGGGATTTTCCAGGCAAGAGTACTTTAGACAGGTATCAAACCTGTGTGCCCTACAGTGAAAGCGTAGTGTCTTAACAACTGGACCACCAGGGGACTTCCAGAGCTTCTTTTCTGAAAACGTACGTTCCCTGAATATGAGTATTGTTATCTTCACACCAAAAGATTTCAGTTGTTTAAAAACTGCTCATTTATCAATATATAATTTAGACTTAGAAAAGCAGGCTGAGTTGGTGAATATATTTAACAGAAAAAAAATGTCACTTTAAGGTATAAAAGAGAAAGGGACCATCTGCCACGTAGGGGCTCTCATCTGTGTTTGATGCAATAACTAAAAGAATTTGCAGAAAACTAGTGATGAGACAGAATAACTCAAGTAGGCTTTTAAAGGCTCTCACTCATTTAACTACTTGATAGATAGCCTAAGTAATTTACTTAAATAAATAGATGGTGTTCATTTGAAATGATCAAAGCTTTTTGTTCATAATTATCTGCTTAAGTTAAAGATACTTTTCCTTTTAAATACTTTAACTCTTTTCTTGTTGCCATCCTTTACACTGTCTATTTATCTTTTTTTAATAAAGACAGAATCAACTGAATAAAGATAAACTTGGTCTATGATGATTTGCATGATTTCTCT
The DNA here is from genome assembly GCF_001704415.2 of Capra hircus. Taxonomy (NCBI): domain Eukaryota; kingdom Metazoa; phylum Chordata; class Mammalia; order Artiodactyla; family Bovidae; genus Capra; species Capra hircus. Next base: position 55,566,496 of record NC_030831.1, read on the forward strand.
TATCAATTAGAGGGTTTGGAATCAATAGCGTTTTACTCCAGCACAACCTGGACACGATATTCCATGGAAACTCATCCATGACTTCATATTTTCCTCTATCAGTTAGACAAAGAAAATGTTATATGGATACCGCACTGCCATTCTGTTGGTCACCTTGGAGACTCGATAGTGAACTGGAATGTCAAAGTCATTATTTTAGAGACGTGCTAATGACCAGAACTCTCTGTTATTCTCCATTTCCTGCCTGAAACAAACAAACAAACAAATAATAATAACAAGGTATGTGGAACAATGAACGATGATTTTCAAGACACTGGTGAACAAGCTACTAAACAAGCTTGAAACAAATCAATTAAGCCTGCTCTGCAATTGCCCCCAGATTTACTGCCTTGAGGTAATTTCTAGCCTTCAGTGCAGGCAAGGGAGCCTGAGCAGAACCTAGAAGAATCCCTTGGGTAAAGGGGCAGAGCTGAGAGATCGACAGGGTCAGGAGGCCTGCATACTACAGGGCGGAGTATGACAGAAATGGAGAGCTGCACAGAGAAGAAGCTCCAGAGATTTACCCAAGGGGCCCCTCAAATAGTTAGCTGAGTGCTGACCAGACATGTACTTGAGGTAACTTTTCAGAGACGGGATAAAACTCACCTGAAGTGATTAGAGATACAATTGCCTCAGAGTCACACAGACTTGAAAATATTCCCTGTTTCCATCAGCCAGATGAAGAATTCCATGATTCATAGGGTATTAGAGGGAGAAGGATCTTGCCTCACTACGGGGGAAGAAAAGCAATAACATACCTAGGCAGCATATTAAAAAGCAAAGACATTGCTTTGCCTACAAAGGTCTGTGTAGTCAAAGCTATGGTTTTTCCAGTAGTCCTGTATGGATGTGAGAGCTGGATGATAAAAATGGCTGAGTGCTAAAGAATTGATGTCTTAGAACTGTGGTGCTGGTGAGGACTCTTTGAAAGTCTCTTGGACAGAAAAGAGGTCAAACCAGTTAATGCTAAAGGAAATCAACCCTGAATATTCATTGGAAAGACTGATGCCAAAGCTAAATCCAGTAATTTGGCTACCTGATGAGAAGAGCCAACTCATTGGAAAAGACCCTGATGCTGGGAAAGATTGAAGGCAGGAGGAGAAGGGGACGACAGAGGATGAGATGGTTGGATGGCATCACTGACTCAATGGACATGAGTGTGAGCAGACTGCAAGATGATGAAGGACAGGGAGGCCTGGCTGCTGCAGCCCATGGGGTTGCAAAGAGTCGGACACGACTGAGCGACTAAACAGCAACAAAGGGAGGAATACTCAGCCGCAGCATGAGCACTGCCTTGGTCTTGCCTAACAAGCCTTAAAAGTAAGACTGAAAAGGATGAAATAGTTTGCAAGTAACTTAACTATATTACAGAGTAAAACTCAAGAGAAAAATGTATAGAAATGCAAAAATATTCAGTGCCCCCAAAGTAAAATTAATCTGGCATCCCATCAAAAATTACTTGGCATGAAAATAAGGAGGAAAACATAATGACTAATGAGAAAAAATTTTAAATGACATAAGAATTAGATGACAAAGTTATTACAACTGTACTCTATATGTTTGTAAAGTTAAGTAGAAAAAATTAACTAGTGAGATGGTCATTCAGACATACACATTGCAAAGTCTGAGGTGAAAAATACACAGGATTAGACATTGCAGAAAAATATTTGCAAATTTGAAGGCACAGTGATAGAAATTATTTAAATAAAACAGAGAGAAAAGAAAAATTTTAAAAATTTAACAGAGCATCAGTGAACTATGGAACAATTTTAAGTAGCTTAATATAGGTATAAATAGAGTCTCCCAAATGAAGGGGGGACAAAAATATTTGAAAAAAAATAACAGGTGATATTTTCCCAAATTTGATGAAGACAGTAATCTTAAAGATCTAAGAGTCTCAATGAACCTCAAGCACAAGAAATGTAGAAAAAACCACCCCAGGGCACGTCATACTAAGATTGTTCAAAAACAGTGACTGTGAGAAAAATCTTAAATGCTGACAAAGGAGGAGAAAAAAATGTCCCATACTTAGAAACAAAATAAGAATGACATCAAATTTCTCATCTAAAACAGTGCAAGTTAAAATGTAATGAAGTGTAAATTTTAAATTTATGAAAGGACAAAAAATTGTCAATATGCATTTTTATACGCAGTTAAAGTATCTTTCAAAATCTAAGACAAACTGAAGACATTTTAAACATATAAAAGCTGAAAGAATTCTTGCACTAAAAGAAACATTAAGTAAAGTCATTCAGACAGAAGAAAAATGGTACCTGATGGAAATATGGATTTAAACAAAAAATGAGGACTGGAAATGGAATCTATATTGGTGAAAATACAGCATTTTAATTAATATTTAAATTACTTTAAAGCATAACTGACTAAAGAAAAGCAACAATTCAGTGTGGACAGTGTTAACCTAAATATGTGACGATGGTGGCACAAAATTTGGGGGGGAGGAAATTGCAGAATACTATTGTGAAACTCTCGTTCTGTATATGAAGTGGTACAGTATCATTTAAATACATGAAGTTGCATAACATCGCTTGGTAAGTTAAAAATGTGTCCGATAAACTGTAAAGTAACCACTAAAATAACAAAACAAAGAGTTTTAGCTGCTGCTGCTGCTGCTGCTGCTAAGTCACTTCAGTCGTGTCCGACTCTGTGCGACCCCATAGACGGCAGCCCACCAAGCTCCCCCATCCCTGGGATTCTCCAGGCAAGAACACTGGAGTGGGTTGCCATTTCCTTCTCCAAAGCATGAAAGTAAAAAGTGAAAGTGAAGTCGCTCAGTCGTGTCCGACTCTTCGAGACCCCATGGACTGCAGCCCACCAGGCTCCTCCGTCCATGGGGTTTTCCAGGCAAGAGTACTGGAGTGGGGTGCCATTGCCTTCTCTGAGTTTTAGCTAATAACCCCAAAAAAGAGATAGCAATGAAATCATAAGAAGTACTGTTAATCCACAAGAAGTCAAAAAATAAAAGAGGAAAAGGGGAACAAGAAACAAATGGGATAAATTGAAAACAAATGATAAGGTGATATATTCAAACTAAACCACACAAGTGATCATCTTAAACTTAAATGATCAAATGCTTCAGTTAGAATGTAGAGACTGTAAAATTGGATTAAAAAAATGACCCAACCATAGCTGCCTAAAAAGAAGGCATTTTGAATGTAAAGAAACAAATAATAGTAAAAGGATGGAAAGTGATATATCATGCTGCTGCTGCTGCTGCTAAGTCGCTTCAGTCGTGTCTGACTCTGTGTGACCCCATAGACGGCAGCCCACCAGGCTCCCCCGTCCCTGGGATTCTCCAGGCAAGAACACTGGAGTGGGTTGCCATTTCCTTCTCCAATGCATGAAAGTGAAAAGTCAAAGTGAAGTCACTCAGTCGTGTCCGACTGTGTGCGACCCCATGGACTGCAGCCCACCAGGCTCCTTCATCCAAGGGATTTTCCAGGCAAGAGTGCTGGAGTGGGGTGCCATATATATCATGCTAAGACTTGTCAAAAGAAAGCTAGACTTTACTTATGAAAAGATTAAATAGATTTTAGAGTGAAGAGTATTACAAAGGATAAAAATAGATATTTTATTATAATAAAAGACATCTGTTATGTATAACATATTACATACATATGTGGGCTTCCCTGGTGGCTCAGACAGTAAAGAATCTGCCTGCAATGCAGGAGGCCGGGTTCTGCCCCTGGGTTGGGAAGATCCCGTGGAGAAGGGAATGGCAACCCATATTTTTCCCTGGAGAATTCCATGGACAGAGGATCCTGGTGGGCTATAGTCCATGGGGTTGCAAAGAGTTGGACATGATTGAACAGCTAACATTTTCACTTTTCAGGTACATATGTAACATAATACATCAACATTATGTGACAGAGTAATCTGTGTCAATCTCAAGTCTGCTGTGTCCTGGTACTGTCTCTAAGCTGTCAGCACTTAATAGAGTACCAGTGTGTGTGGGATCAAGTCCTCTAACCTTCAGTAGTCTTTCTTAATCTGGGAGCCTTTTACTTTGCATGGTCCCTAGCTCTGTGTTCATACAGACTGCTTTTATGGGTAGGGTCCTCTTTCTTATTTGCCTGCACCCTTAACCTTGGCCCTGCTTCTCTGCCGCACTCAGAGATACAGTAATGACAGCACTCTGAAGCAAGGAGTTGGACAAAAATGGATTAATCTGTGGCCCTGGAGTCCCACTCTACCAAGTAATCATTCCCTTCTTACGACTTGCTGCCTCCTCAGAGGTCTACTCAGAAAGCAGAGAGCTGGTCCCTCGACTCTCAGAGGTCACATGCCTGAGTCTTCACCTCTCCAGGGTTCTTCATGCAAAGTTACCCAAACAGTGCTCTCTCATACTTACTGTACTATTCTTTCTATCTTCTGGAGGGTTCTTGCTAAGGGGAAATTTCTTTCCTTTAAGAGAGAGATGTGTTTTTTGTGTGTGTTGTGTTGAGTTGTATACACTGTGCAACTGTTGAGATACAGTACGGCTGTTCCCAGGTATTTCTCTATGCCTCACTATCGCTCATAGCTTTCAAAACACAAAGCCAGAATGTGTATTTTTTTTTTTTTTTTTTTTTTTTTTTTTTGCTTTCTGATATATCACTTTCTTCCTTGAGTAAGGAGAACAAAAAGGCTTAATTTCTTGAATAGAGAGAAGATGGTGGAGGGAAAATTAACATTTTATATTTGTGGTTTCACTAAACAGGTACCTAAAAAACTAACCATTACAAGCACATATCTTGAGAACAAAAACATGATTTCATGGAAAATCAGGTCTATATGGAAACCACCTTGCATCCTTGAGTAATTAGCTGCCTCCATCTTCACCAGTGTATCCTGAAAAATACGTGAACACAAGACCTTCAGAAGTTGGCATGATCTTAAGCCAAGTTGTAAAATAAGTATAGATATATTTTTAAAAGGTTTCCATTGCCTTCTTGCATTTTGCAAAAGCTTTGTGGATTAATCCTATGTAAAATAAGAGGTGGAAATATGTGTGAAAGGTTAAATAACCACATCAGGCAGAATATGCTAGAATGTCAAGTGAATGGTGTACTATGTTTCTTTAACTCAAGACTAAGAAACCTGAGCACCCACAATTTATTTGAGAAATTTAGAATTTTATTTAGTTATTCCAGTACTTAAGTTTACATTTATATTTACAAATGCATTTTTGGGGGGTGAAAGTCAGCTGGCTAGACAACTCACCATATGAATGAGAGTTTCATTAAAGTCCAAATAGAGAAACTAAGGCAAGACCTGAGTCATGAAATCTACCATAATATTGTCATGAGAACTCAAAGACTGAACAAGCCACACCAGGATTCCATCTTCACTGGGTCATAACCCTATGATGGGGAATTTTCCACTTCTTACTCCAGGAATAATTGGGTTGTTGTTGTTGTTTAGTTACTAAGTCGTGTCGGACTCTTCTGTGGCCCCGTGGTCTGTAGACTGCCAAACTCTTCTGTGCGTGGGATTTTCTAGGCAAGAATACCTGAGTGAGTTGCCATTTCCTCCTGCAAGTTGATCTTCCTGACCCAGGAATCGAACCTGTGTCTCCTACACTGGCAGAAGGATTCTTTACCACTGAAGCCTGGGAGGCCTTCCCACCTGTGAAACCTAATTATTGGGTTAGGTACCCATTAAATGAGGGACGTCCCTGGTGGCTCAGATGGTAAAGCGTCTGTCTACAATGCGGGAGACCCGGGTTCGATCCCTGGGTTGGGAAGATCCGCTGGAGAAGGAAATGGCAATCCACTCCAGTACTGCTGCTGCTGCTAACTCGCTTCAGTTGTGTCTGACTCTGTGCGACCCCATAGATGATGGCAGCCCACCAGGCTCCCCTATCCCTGGGATTCTCCAGGCAAGAACACTGGAGTGGGTTGCCATTTCCTTCTCCATTGCATGAAAGTGAAAAGTGAAAAGTGTAAGTGAAGTCGCTCAGTCGTGTCTGACTCCTAGTGACCCCATGGACTGCAGCCTACCAGGCTCCTCCATCCACGGGATTTGCCAGGCAAGAGTACTGGAGTGAGTTGCCATTGCCTTCTCCATACTATTGCCTGAAAAATTCCATGGGCAGAGGAGCCTGGTAGGCTACAGTCCATGGGGCCGCAAAGAGTCGGACACGACTGAGTGACTTCAATTCGTTACTCATTTAATGTAGATTTTCATAAGGCTATCATCTTAACCTTATTTCCAGGTGAACAGGTCAGCTTTACAGAGTGATCATGTGACACTATTACAGGTGATGTTAGAGCATTGCTCATCATCAGAGCTTTGGTTAAGTGTGAAGCTTTGTTATCCTCCATTATCAAATAAAACCTTAACACTACAAGCACCAGTGTTCAGCTCATTCACTCAGTCGTGTCTGACTCTTTGCGACCCCATGAATCGCAGCACACCAGGCCTCCCTGTCCATCACCAACTCCCGGAGTTCACTCAGATTCACGTCCATCGAGTCAGTGATGCCATCCAGCCATCTCATCCTCTGTCATACACTTCTCCTCCTACCCCCAATCCCTCCCAGCATCAAAGTCTTCACAAATGAGTCAACTCTTCTCATGAGGTGGCCAAAGTACTGGAGCTTCAGCTTTCGCATCATTCCTTCCAAAGAAATCCCAGGGCTGATCTCCTTCAGAATGCACTGGTTGGATCTCCTTGCAGTCCAAGGGACTCTCAAGAGTCTTCTCCAACACCACAGTTCAAAAGCATCAATTCTTCGGCGCTCAGCCTTCTTCACAGTCCAACTCTCACATCCATACATGACCACAGGAAAAACCATAGCCTTGACTAGACGGACCTTAGTTGGCAAAGTAATGTCTCTGCTTTTGAATATGCTGTCTAGGTTGGTCATAACTTTTCTTCCAAGGAGTAAGTGTCTTTTAATTTCATGGCTGCAGTCACCATCTGCAGTGATTTTGGAGCCCCCCAAATAAAGACTGACCATGTTTCCACTGTTTCCCCATCTATTTCCCATGAAGTGATGGGACTGGATGCCATGATCTTTGTTTTCTGAATGTTGAGCTTTAAGCCAGCTTTTTCACTCTCCTCTTTCACTTTCATCAAGAGGCTTTTTAGCTCCTCTTCACTTTCTGCCATAAGGGTGGTTTCATCTGCATATCTGAGCTTATTGATATTTCTCCAGCAATCTTGATTCCAGCTTGTATTTCTTCCAGTCCAGCGTTTCTCATGATGTACTCTGCATAGAAGTTAAATAAGCAGGGTGACAATATACAGCCTTGACGTACTCCTTTTCCTATTTGGAACCAGTCTAGTTCCATGTCCAGTTCTAACTGTTGCTTCCTGACCTGCATACAGATTTCTCAAGAGGCAGGTCAGGTGGTCTGGTATTCCCATCTCTCTCAGAATTTTCCACACCAGTGTAGTTGTATGTAAATAGGCATTCTCTATATTAATATTACTAAAGTTAAAACACAAAAACTGGTTTAGATTAAAAGTAAAGGCTTCATTTCCCACCCCCCCACCATGATTAAACCCCACATCAAAGGTTTAGTTTCAGCAAAACAATGTAATCCATCACATTTAAATTCACATTGTCAAACTGAATTTTATTGAATATGTGGTTTTGGTGATATAGTGTCATTAATGTTGAAAACACAAGGATAAATGTGCTAAGGCACACAGTGGACTTGGTATGATTGCTGGTGCGTGAAAAGCTTTCAGTAAACATGATCTGTTATTATTTTGTGGAAATTTATAGCAAGTTTTATTTTAGTACAAGTTTATGGAGCATTATTATTATATCTCATTTAGGATAGCACTGAGGTCCACCATTTCTTCTTTAAAGGTCTGTAAATAGGACTCAAGTGTAATAAACACTAAGTTGGAAAGTAACTGCCAGAAGTTCATTAGTAACCAGAGGGCTTCCTGGAAGACATCAAAAAGCTGCCTTCTTATTATGACAAAACTTAACATGGAGGCGCAGAAAAATAAAGTGCCTTATTCAAGCCCCTTCATCAGAGCAATAGAAGAGCCTCTGATACTTTGAGTTCCCATCTCTGGCACTCTGAGTGCTCTCTTTCTCTCTTGTCACTGAACCCCAGGAGTAAATAGTACTCATTCTTTTGTCTTTATGTAATGTTTTTGGAAGCAAATAACAGTTGATTATATTTAGCAAACAATGCTTCTTACTGTATTTTGATATAAGAATTTCTTCAGTTTGCTTTGGAAACTGACAATTATGATGACATTGAATAGAGGTTAGGGGATGCATTGATTATTGGGGTAACCTACGTATTCACATGAATGCCAGTTTTGATGAAGCATCAAATTCTTATTTGGCATATACATTATGTCAATTGTGAACTTAAATATTTCTGTGGAAATGCCAACAGAAAAGCTTGCAATCTGCTTGCCAAAAAGAAATTGCATGAAAAAAAAAATAGAAGTTCATCATACCTGTGTAAAAGCTACATACACACCACATTTTAAAGGAAATCTATATATGTGCTTAGAAAGAAATTATACATGAAATAAAAGCTGTGAAGTATTATCATAGCGACTGGAGATTTCCATTCAAAAATCATCACACGGCGAAGACTGGCTACAAAAATTGGGAAGATTCGCCTCCCAACACCAAGGAAGTAATTTGAAGCAAAATATGCAGAAAGGTAGTGGTTGCTGAATCTTTCTTTCCCAAGCTATTTAGGGATACATTGGAGAGGGCCTTCCATGTGCAGGATGAATCGAGACTGGGACCTTTAAAAGATATGTTAGATATAATAGATATGAGTGTGTGTTTACCTATGTGTCTGTGTACATATACACACATACGCAAATATGCGTGTATATAAATAACACATATATACATGTGTGTCTCTCTGTGTAGACAGATATTAATGGAGATAGATTTAGACAGAAGTGGCAACATCTGGTCTTCTTTAAGGAGCTAAAAATTCTACTTGGAGAAATGAGACTGATACATGAAAAAAGTAAAAATTTTAAATTGAGATAGCTACAAATAATTGTAGCTCCATTGCCTCTAAGCTCCCCCAGCGCCTGGGTCATATTTCCCTTTCATATCCCCATACCACTGAGAGTTGTTCAGAGAAGAGGAGGGAGTGAGACTTCTTTGAGGTACTCTACCTTCCTAAATTCCGTATCCCTGGTCTTTGTCCTCCCTTTGTCTGCTATCACCTCTGTACTAACCACTGCCCAGCCCCAGCCTCCAGCCCCATGGTCACCCCCAGGGTATCACTTGATTCCTGTCTCAGGTCTGTCCCACTCCTGCTTTCTCTGTGCCCGTGTCTTTCTCCGCACGTCCCCTCTGCAGCCAGGGAAACCCACGTCTACTCCCTGGACTGAGGGGAACTTACTTCCTTGCCATCCGTATATCCAACCCAGAGAAGGTCACCATTTAGACCTTTGGTCTGACCTGCCGCTGCGATTTCACAGATCATCCTCCCTCTGTTTTCAGCTCCTCTCTCACCTCTTCTTTTGAAGTCTTCTCTTTCAGAACTCTCCAAACTTTCGTCTCTCAGAGCATCACTGGGGAGTGGGGGGAGGCGGGAAGATCCTTATTATTTCATGACACAAAATGCACAATAAAAGCCGTCTCGACTGCTTTCATTCCAGACGAAACACTGTGTCCCAGCTTTGTCTAAGAGTTCTTTTTCTTTTTAAAAGATTTTTAAATTTTTGGCAGCATGCTGCGTGCAGGCTTTCTCTAGTTGCGGTGAGCAGATTTCTTATTGAGGTGGCTTCTCTTGTTGCAGAGCACGGGCTCTAGGGCACACAGGCTTCAGTAGTTGTGGAACAGAAGCTCAGTTTTTTGCAGTTCCCTGGCTCTAGGGCACAGGCTCAATAGTTGTGATGCACTGGCTTAATTTCTCCATAGTTTATGGGATCTACCGGGACCAGGGATCGAACCCACATGCCCTGCATTGGCAGGCAGATTCTTAACCACTAGACCACCAGGGAAGCCTTTTCTAACAGTTCTTTAAGCTGTTCCCCCAGAGGCATCTGTCGCAAAGTGGAATTCTGCCACTGTCCCAAAGCACAGAGATAGCATTTTTTTCTAGTAAGCGTTGGTATTGTATTTTCCTGGGCTTCCCTGGTGGCTCAACTGTTAAAGAATCTGCCTGCAATGCAGGAGACCTGGGTTTTATCCCTGGGTTGGGAAGATCCCCTGGAGAAGGGAACAGGTACCCACTCCAGTATTCTGGCCTGGAGAATTCTATGGACTGTATAGTCCATGGGGTCACAAAGAGTCGGACAGGACTGAGCGACTTTCATTTCACTTCCCTTGTATTTTCCTAATAAAGGTTAGTATTGGACTAGAGGAGCAATACAGTATTCCATATATTTTGTTGCTAGTGAATAAAAAATTCTGAACATAGAATTGGAGTGAGATGGGAACAGAATTGGATGAGTAGAGAGGAGTCAGACGATGGGAAACTTTCAAGACTGAACAAAAATGGCTTGTTTGGGTGTCAATTCTTCTTTGATTCATGAAATGATCATCATTGTATTGATTAATTTCTAAATTTTGGCAATTTATTAGTTTTATTTTTGATTTCTAGCTTAATTCCACTGTGGTCAGAGAACATACTTTGTTTGTTGTCAGTATTAAGGAATTTGTTGGAACTTGTTTTTATCACCCAGCATTTGGTAAATTTTAGTGACTACTAGATGTATATGCTTGTATATTGGAGAAGGAAATGGCAACCCACTCCAGTGTTCTTGCCTGGAGAATCCCAGGGACGGGGAGCCTGGTGAGCTGCCGTTTCTGGGGTCACACAGAGTCAGACACGACTGAAGCGACGCAGCAGCAGCGGCAGCAGATGTGTATGCAAAAAGAACATATATTCTGCGGTCACTTGTTTTGCTTTTTACATATGCCTACTAGACCAAAAGTGTTACTCTTATGGTTTCCGTCTTCTTGTACTTCCTCATTGTCTTGTCTGCTTGCTTCGTGTTACTGAGAAAGACATGCTAAAATCTCTCAATTCGTTTATTTCTACATTAAGACTCGTTCCAGTTGCAGGGATGTGGTAAAAATATATGGGACTTAGAATCAATGAAGTGTGGGAGAATACTACCTATCTGGACATATGGATAGTGTGTAGACTTACTTTAAACCCAATAGAATAAGAAAAGAATTTTAGTACATTCTGGGCAGTGGCTGGAATGGGAAGATGGCAGGATAACTGGAGTTGAGTTTAGGGTTTTGAGGGGAAGGGGTAAGTAGGGACACCACAGAGAGGAACCTTGGGTTTCCTTTAATTACCCTTTGAGCCAAGAGCAAATCCCAACCAGCTCATTCACTTCTTGCTCCACTGAAGGTCTCAGCTTCAACCCCTTTTCTAGGAGAAAGGGTCTCAACCTGAGGTTCCATGGACACCCTAATTTATGAGTTTCAGGGCCCTCCCCATGACGTTAAAAGCAGGTAGAGAATTGTGTGTTCATGTGAATATGAACACTTATATGGGGAGAAGTTCCCTTCTCTCACCAGATTATCGAAGTTTTCCATCACTCAAAAGCAAGTAAGGGCCACTGCTCTGGAGCCAGTGAAACTTTTCACACAGCATATATTCACCCCAGGGGATGAGGCAGGGGACTGAAAGGCACCAACCCCAAGGGCCAGGCCCTCTCCCCTGAAACCACCCCAGCAGCCAGCCTAACTCTTCTAGATGTCTTTACATAACTGTTTGCACAACTGTGGAAAGAATATCAACAACCCCATCTGTCCTACACCGAGGCATTAACTTCCCAGCGTTTCAAAAAATGAACATTTATGAGTGACGTGCTTTACATTTTTGCCGTCTCCTTGGCTGTTTACCAAATCCATCTCCTCCCCTCCTTCTTTCCTGAGGACAAGATGGGTGACAGAGGACGTAGGGTCATAACTCAACAAAGAAGCTTCCCCTCTTTTCAGGGACTTCTGACTGAGCCTGGTCCCCATGTGCTCTGATGTGTGAGTTTCACACACCAGGTGCTCTGCAGCTTCTGGACCATATAAGGCTCCTGTGACTCAAGATTGTTTTTCAATCCTGGATACATTTCTGCTATGGCAACAGTCCTAAAGACATGGCTTAAGGTTTATCCTGGGCTGTGACCTCATCCCTTTCTTTCACGTTGTATTTGTAAACATTTCAGGATGACAGTTGACAACAAGGTCGTGCACAGGAGGAAGACCGTTGTGCAAAGAGACTCAGAAACAGGAAAGACTAACTCAAGTTCACTGGCCTTTCCCAGATGTACATCTTCTGGTCCTCAGGCATAAAAAGCTGGATTAGGTGACTTTTTCCAAAGAAATTGAGGAAAACAAATGTGCTGAAGACATCTACAAGGCTTAGTAGAAGTCAGGAAACAAAAAAAAACACAACCACTTTTTTTTTTTTTTTTTGGTCGGGTCATGTAGAAATCCCCAATACACGGGGATTTATATTACCTAAAATATCCCCAATATAAGGATACTTTTTAACTCAACACATGTGGAAATATTACACAGCTTTTTCAGTATAGGTGAAGGGAAGTCTGCAGGGGTGATTTCAGGAAACAGTTTCTTAAATGTTAAAAACAGATGCAAGGAAGACATTGTCTCCCGCACTCCTCCAGCATTCCAAGTTATTGGTGGGTAAAGATGTGATGCATGGAGCTATAGCAGTCATCGTGTGATAATGAGGAGACCTAATAAACATGCGGACGGTAGAGCAGAAAGACAGAAAGACCTTTGATCTTCATTTCACTTTGAGTGACTGAATAATCCAGCCTTAAACTTCTCTTCTGCAATTCTTGTGATGTGAAATTACAGGGATTTTTAAAAGAAAAATATGTTTGGCATAAGATCAAACTTCTATGTGCTTGAGAAAAGTATTTTCCAACTTTTTTATTGAAGTAGAGTTGATTTGCAATATTTTATTAGTTTGAGGTGAATAACATAGTAATTAAATATTTTTTATAAATTATACTCCATGCAGAGCTTCCCTGGTGGCTCAGACAGTAAAAGTGTCTGCCTGCAATGCGGGAGACCTGGGTTCGATTCCTGGGTTGGGAAGATCCCCTGGAGAAGGAAATGGCAATCCACTCCAGCACTCTTGCCTGGAAAATCTCATGGATGGAGGAGCCTGACAGGCTACAGTCCATGGGGTCGCAAAGAGTCGGACACGACTGAGCGACTTCACTTTCACTGTCATACTCCATGCAACGTTATTATAAATATTGACTATATTGCCTGTGCTGTGTATTATATCCTTATAAACTGCTTAGTTGATACCTAGTAGTTCCTACCTTAGTCCCCTAGTAGTTTCTGCCTCTCCCACCACCATCTCCCCTCAGGTAAACCACTAATTCTCTGTCTCTGTGGATCTGTCTCTATTTCATTATGTTTTTGTTCATTTTTTGTATTTTTTAGATTCTACATATAAGTGATAACTTACAGTATTTGTCTTTCTCTGTCTGACCTTTTTCACTAAGCTCAATACCCATCAGGTTCATTCACGTATCTCAAAATGCAAAATTTCATTCTTTTTTTTATGGCTGAGTAATAGCACATCTTCTTTATTCATTCACCTGGTCAATGGATGCCTCGGTTGCTTCCATAACTACGAATACTAGGAAGCAACCTAGTTAATAGTTCCTAGAATCATTATCAATAGAGAATAATGCTGCTATGAATATTGGGGTGCATATATCTTTTCAAACTACGGTTTTTGTCTTCTTCAGGTATGTGCCCACAAGTGGTATGCTGGACAGGGTGGTGGTTCTGTTTTCATTTTTTGAGAAACCTCCATACTGTTTTCCACAGTGGCTGTACCAATTTAGACTCTTACCAGCAGTGTCCCAGTGCTCTTTTCTCCACATCCTCACCAACACTGATTACGTCTTGTCTTTCTGATGATAGCCATTCTGACAGGTGTGAGGCGGTGTATCATTATAGTTTTGATTTGATCAGGGCAAACCTCTGATGATAAGCATGTTGAGCATCTTTTCATGTGCCTGTTGGTCATCACTATGTCTTCTTTGGAAAATCATCTATTCAGGTCCTCTGCCCATTTTTTAAAGGTCTGACATTTTGATATTGGATTGTATGAGGTCTTTCTATATTTTGGGGTATTAAACCTTTATGGAGAAGGCAATGGCACCCTACTCCAGCACTCTTGCCTGGAAAATCCCATGGACGGAGGAGCCTGGTAGGCTGCAGTCCATGGGGTCTCGAAGAGTCGGACACGACTGAGCGATTTCACTTTCACTTTTCACTTTCATGCATTGGAGAAGAAAATGGCAACCCACTCCAGTGTTCTTGCCTGGAGAATCCCAGGGACAGGGGAGCCTGGTGGGCTGCCGTCTATGGGGTCACACAGAGTCGGACACGACTGAAGCGACTTAGTAGCAGCAGCAGCAGCAAACCTTTTTCAGATGAGCTGTGTGTGCTTAGTCGCTCAGTTGTGTCTGACTCTTTGCAACCTCGTGGCCTATGGCCCACCAGGTTCCTCTGTCCATGGGAATTCTCCAGGCAAGAATACTGGAGTGGGTTGCTATGCCCTCCTCCAGGGCATCTTCCAAACTCAGGGATCGAACCCAGGTCTCCCTCAATGCAGGCAGATTGTTTACCATCTGAGCCACCAGGGAAGCCCAGATTATCAGATGTATCATTTGAAAATATCTTCTCCCATTCAGTAGGTTGCCTCTGTCTTTTGTTGATGGTTTCTTTTGATGTGCAAAAGCTTTTTATGTTTAAGTCAACTGAGTTGGGCTTTCTATTAAGCGTAACTAAAACCTTCCAAAATGATTCAGTCATATGGTACAATTAGTTTTCAAAGGTTTGCACCAGTTCTCGTATCAGCAATGTGTTGATGTGTCAGTTTCATTGGAATCTTAATTGAGGCTGTGTGCAAGCTCAGCAGCATCCCCATGTGTGTGTATCTGTGTGTGTGTGTGTACACATGCATACTTTTAGGGAGTGCATATTTAGCCTTTACTAAATTAAACTGGCTAAATTTAAAATAGTACCTCTTTAGTATTTTTCACTGAACTTAAAGTAAACTGAGCTGAAAACAAGATTTCCATTTTGAATACATTCTCTCCCATCCCCCCTTCAGATCTTTTTATCCCATCTCTGTGAATGCACCATGACCCACTTAGGTGCCCCGACCTAAAACTTGGGCATCTTCCCTATCTACTGCTTTCCCTTTCCATTCTCCATTTAATCAGTTTCCAAGTCACTTTTGTTTCATTTGATACTTTTTACTCCATCCCTAACACCTCATCTTCTTCACTCATCCTTTCTTCTGAATTCCTAAAATAGTCTCCTAACAGGTCTCCCCTGCTGGTCATCTCAACCTCTTTTGCAACCCACCTTCTATACTTCTTTTTAGCTATCCCAGATGGATATAGGTCTTAACATGTCACTCCCTTCCTGAACTCGGATCATGTGATCTGATTCTCACTTGGTATTTAAGGCACCATGTAGTCCTCCTGTTCATTTCCTCCAATTATTTTCTCCCATCGTCTTGAATACAAGTTCAGTTCAGTTCAGTTCAGTTCAGTCATTCAGTCGTGTCCAACTCTTTGCAACCCCATGAACCACAGCATGCCAGGCCTCCCTGTCCATCACCAACTCCCAGAGTTCACCCAAACTCATGTCCATCGAGTTGGTGATGCCATCCAACCATCTCATCCTCTGTTGTCCCCTTCTCCTCCTGCCCTCAATCTTTCACAGCATCAGGGTCTTTTCAAATGAGTCAGCTCTTCGCATAAGGTAGCCAAAGTATTGGAGCTTCAGCTTCAACATCAGTCCTTCCAATGAACACCCAGGACTGGTCTCCTGGTTGGATCTCCTTGCAGTCCAAGGGACTCTCAAGAGTCTTCTCCAACACCACAGTTCAAAAGCATCAATTCTTTGGCGCTCAGCCTTCTTCACAGTCCAACTCTCACATCCATACATGACCACTGGAAAAACCATAGCCTTGACTAGATGGACCTTAGTCGGCAAAGTAATGTCTCAGCTTCTTAATATGCTATCTAGGATGGTCATAACTTTCCTTCCAAGGAGTAAGCGTCTTTTAATTTCATGGCTGCAATCACCATCTGCAGTGATTTTGGAGCCCCCCCGAATAAAGTCTGACACTGTTTCCACTGTTTCCCCATTTATTTCCCATGAAGTGATGGGACCAGATGCCATGATCTTAGTTTCTGAGTGTACAGCTGCCTAAAAGCCATGTCATGTCATATCTTCTTCTTTTGACCAGTTTTCTCTTTCTTGAACACCTTTTCCTAATTGCTTGGAAAGTCAACTTGGATATTAGCTCTTCAAGAATGCAGTGCCCCTTACCTTCATCTGTGCTGCTACTACGTTTATCTCCGTCACTGTCTTTTCCTTTACTAGATCGTGAGCAGGGATTATGGTTTATTCCCTAGCTCACACTAATAATAATGCTAATTATAACAATGACAGCACTTATATAATGAAAGTAATATTTGCAAAGGTGCTTCTTACATGTTTAATTTAACTGATTAATTTATTTGATTTAACTCTCATATCTGCCTTATCAGGTAAGTTACTACTATGATTATTATGCTCAATTTTTATCTGAGAAAAATGGAGGTACAGAATGATGAAGAAAATTTCCCAAGTTACACCATTGCTAAGAGACAGAGCGAGGCTCTGAGTTCAGGCAGTCTCACTCCAGAGACTGCACTTTTGTCCATGTTGATGGATGGATTCTCTGGTTATTTGATGAATGTCTGGTTGATGGAAGCCGAGGCAGGATGAACAGTTTGGAGAGATGCTTCTGACACTTCCAGCCCATGTGTACCTCTTGAAGGAGGCAGGATGGGTAGGCTGGGGTAGGGTCCCCTTCCCACTTATAGCTTTCTCCTGATGAGCTTCCACAACAGAATCTTCTTTGATTCCACAGTGAGGCTTGTATCTTCCTCTACTCTCTAATACTTTGAATACTCAGTGTTACCTTTCTCAGGACATAATCTGATATCTTAAAAGCATATTAATAGTGATAATAATGTTGATGATTCCTAACATTTACTGATTTTTTAAAAATTTTAGATACTCCATCCCCTTGTCAAGAAATTTTAACAAGAAATCTTAGTGTTTGCGTTCATGTCATATAGCTGGGTATCTCTGCTGCTTGCTTGCAAGCTGCTCTGTTGAGGCTCTTAAGCTTTCTCTTGCTATGATCAGGACAGAAAAGCTATCTGCTGCTTCTCTGACTACTCAGAGCCCACCACCCCTGAAAACCTCTTTTTAACTCCCCCTCCCACCACCAGCCGCATCCCGCACCCATGGCAGCTATGGTGTCACGGAAAGAGACCGAGTCTAGGAGCCCAAAGACCTTGTTCGTGGGTTAATAGCTGTGTTACCTTCAGGAAATCATTTTGTCTCACTGAGCCATGGGTGCCGTATCTTTTAAATGCAAGTGACAATCACTTCTGCCTCACAAGGTTACCTCCTCTGGGGGATCTTCTCTGACCCCATCATCTTGGGAAGGAATTAACCTCCCCTTCATAGGAGTACTTAGCTGCCTTGTTCAGGCTCTGTGTGCCACACTCTGTTGTAATTATTAGTTTATTGACACCATCTACTACACTGTTAATGTCTCAAGAACAGGGACTGGCTCATAGTTGTCTTTGGGTCCCTGCTTCCTGAATTTCCACAGCGACCACAGGCTTTCTCTTGAGCTTCTCATATGGAGTTCCATCTCATCCTTACAGCCATCCATGACATCCATTTGGATCCAAAACCACTTGAGTAAAAATGAATGGGAAAACAAACATGGAACCCCATCAGCCTTAAATAGGAGGCCAGGAAACATTCCTGCTCGTGGGCTTCAATCATTGTCCCATCCAATAATAATAAAAGTCATCCTGCTTCTAATGCTGATGAATATAGTAGGACTTCTGCTGATGACGTGGCCAAAATACCTGCAGCGCCATACACGGTATCTTAATTTCTAAAGCAGAACTGGGACAGGGGGATGAACTGTGACTTGGTTTTCAGTGGAATGGCTCTGCATAAGGGACTCGATGGAGATGCATTATTGAGAGATTCTGAACTTCTAGAACGTGTGGTAATCAGTGATTTTTTTTTTTCTTTTTTTGATAATACTCTTTCCCATCCCATTCTTCATCCCACAGTCTACTATGGCTCCGGGGTCTGGAAACTTCTTTGGGCTGAATATTGTTTGGGATGTCAAAACAAGCATGCATATTTTAATGATTAAGTTGATCTCTTTCTACGAGGATACCACTCATCTGGATATTTTCGCCTTGGAGTGTGAGGAAATGGATCTCGGAGTGTGTGCACATCCTATCTTCAAAGAAAAGAAGAGAGAGAAGACAGTCTAAGTGTCAGGAAGAGGAATGACTGCTCCAGATGTGCCCTTTGACTCCATTTCCTGCTCCCCACCAACCCTCTGGAGAGTATGCTCAGGGAGCTCTCCTTCTTCCTGTGAGGCCAGAGATGTTTCTAGTTTTAGGGCTGTTGTGGATGACATGTCTGGGCAAGCATGTGGCAAAACCACAGAGAGACGGAGGAGGAAAGAACGAAAGCTGGGCAAACTCAAGAGCAGCTTCTGCAGGACTTCTCTCAAGCCTGCGGTAAATATCGCCACCTCCTCCTCCTCCCTCTCCAGTGGCACAGTCCACTTTTCCCCCTGTGTTTGCCTTGTGGCAAGTCCTTCTGCTATAGAGAAGGGGAGGCAAGTTGCCCTGTAAGAGGGGCTTCTCCCAAGTAGCAAGACTTCTCTGAGTTCAGGTCTGAAAGAGAGACTGTCCCTTCCTGAGGGGAGTGATCTCAAAGGCCAGAAAGCCGTGGCCTCCATCCCGTGAGGGTGTGTGTGCTTGCTTGCTGGGCGTGTTGAGGATAACCTTTCCTCAGAGCCACACCCTGTGATCTTTGGATCCGAGCACCAGACCAGCCCACGTCAGAGAGTGGGCAGCTCTGTCCCTTTTTCAAGACACATCAGACTTACAGGAAGATTTCTTCCCAAGGTGATCATATCTTCCTCTTACCTGCGATGAACCCTGTCTGAGCCAGGCTTCCTTCGGCCAAGTTCCAAGTGCCGTCTTTACACGGAGGAGGCCCATGAGTGCTCACCAGTGATTCTCAGCCCGGGCATATGCAGCAGCCTCATCCAGATTCCAGCAAAGAGGAATTGGCAGGGCATGAATAAGGGCAGAAGGTAATTGAGGAGCTGGGGCTGGTTTTAAGGCAGGACAGAGCTCAGCTCCACAAGCTGAGCTGGAAGGAATTTGCTGTCTGTGCCAGATGTCATAAAGAGCTGCTGAGCTGGTCGAGCTCGCCCGTGCTCGGGAGCGAATCAATCAGATGAACTGGGACTGTGGCTCAGCTACAGACCATGAGCTAATGCGGACTCTACTGCAGCAAGCCAGCGCCAAGGGCCCAAGCCGGCCGCAGGAGGCCGGAGAGCCGAAGCCCCAAATGCCTGGAGCCAGCAGGGAGAGACCAAAGGGGGTCCAGGGTGAGGGGGGCTTCCAGCAGCTGTGTTTCCATGCTCATCACTGCTGGGCATGTTAGCGGCGCTAATTGTAGAGCCGGAGAGCTGTCACAAGCAGACCAGATATGTTCAGGGGGGTCCTGATGATACTTAGACCGGTGTCTGAGTGAATAGACACTAAAGTATGATGTCCAGAGAAGAAATAAAAAGAAAGCAGAGAATGAAGGAAGCTGATTGGCTGATCCCACCTGTTACCTCAGCAACTTGTCCATACTGTTTTATCCAGAGAGCCTTTATCACAGAGTGATAAATCAATAAATAAAAATCTCTTGTTTATTGAGCTGTTACTATGTGCAAGCACCCTTAAGGGAATTTGATCTACATCATTTCATTTAATCCAGACTCAGTGAGGTCAAATATCTTTCCCAAAGATATATAAATGTGTGTAAATGTATATGTGTATAAACACGTAACTATTGAACAGCAATCAAGTTTCAAATCCCATTCTCCCTGACTTCAAAGCCAATGTGCCATGAAGTTTCCTATTTTAAAAACAGATACTTTATAAGAATTTTTCAAATTAAGCGACTATGGCACTGATGGTCAAGAAAATAAAATTAACCAGTCACCCAGTTTGGAAATTTAAAAAAGAATGTTTCCCCAGGAACCAAAGAAAGGGACATACATTGGCCATATGGTCACAGATTGAAGTTTTCCGTTTTCTCTCCTTATAATAGCCCTGACAGACAGCTAATAAGAAAAACATATTGCAGAAAGAATGTACTCTTCTCTCAAATCACATGGTACAGATTTTTGGTGGCAGCAGAGTTTGCTGAAAACAAGTAATAATCTGGCAATAGGTAAATTCAGCCCCTCTCATCCTGGGGGGCAAAATACACTGAGAGATTTATGAGTTTATCCTCTAAAGACTGACCTTATTTAAAAAATATTGAGGACGGAGGCATGGAGACAGTGATTGTCCCCTTGGACAACACTTGAGTTCATCAGATGCCATGTCCCCCCATGTGCCCCTCCAGGTCAGACTGTTCACTTGATGGAATCATTTGAGATTGTTCTGGATGGATAGATGAACATTCATATCATCTATAGAAGGGGAGACAGGCTTCACTACTACCTTTTTTATTATAATATTTCCAACAAGAAAATATTCAAGTTAGTCTAAGGAAAGGAAATCAACTTTGAACACAAACAGTGGGAAAAATCACTCTTCACAGTAGAAAAACTCCAAGCTCCTACATTCCGTTGGCCCTCTGTTTCCTTTAATTAAAATCAAGGTAAGAGGATGGGAAGTACAGCTCCTTAGAGGGGTATAGAATCCACTGTGCCTTGTAACAGAGCTGTCTAACACGAAGTTAGTTCAGATTTTTCAGCCTCTTTGGTATTCCTCACCAAAGGAAGAGCAGAACAGACAGCTGGGTTTGCTCAGTTCTGTTGAATCTACATGCTTACTCTTCTGCTGAGAAATTAGCAAGCATCATATGAATGCCTCTCCTCCACTCCCCTGCTCCCATGGGTCTTTTTTTCTTTGCAACAACGCACTGTAAGCACTTGTGTTCAGCAAGTCATTTAAAAAGTAATTCTAAAGTATCAAAGTTTGCACATAGTTTATTTGCAAAAAGTAAATCTGAACATATTGAAAGTTACCTTTTAAAATATCACTTGCTCACAAAAACTTTAACTGAGTTGCTCTGTGTGTGTGTTAGTCACTCAGTCATGTCCAACTCTTTGCAGCCCCATGGACTACAGCCTGCCAGGCTCCCCTTTGTCCATGGGATTTCCCAAACAAGAACACTAGATTGGGTTGCCATTTCCTTCTCCAGGGGATCTTCCTGACCCAGGGATTGAAACCAGGTCTCCTGAATTGCAGGCAGATTCTTTACCATCTGAGACACCAGGGAAGCCCACAGTGTCTGCTGGTAGACTTAACCTCCATCCTAGCATTCAACTTTCTGACTGAGTTACCATATGACCCAGCAATTCCACTCCGAGGTTCATACCCAAGAGAAGTGGAAACATGTTCACACAAAAATCTGTACATGGATAGCCAAAGAGTCATAGCAGCCGTTATTCACCATAACCCCAAAGTGGAAACAACCCAAACAGCCATAACAGATGAATGGATAAACAAACTAGATATGTCCAGACAATACCCTTTTATTAAGCAATAAAAAAATTACTGATACATGCGACAACATGACTGAACCTTGAGAACATTATTATGCCAAGTGAAACAAGCTGGATACAAAAGGCCATATATTATATGACTTCATTTATATGACATATTCAGAACTGGCAAATATCTAGAGATAGATGGTAGATTAGTGGCTGCCTAGGGCTGGAGGAGATGGGGAGTTGACTGATAATGGATCCAGGGTTTCTTTTTAGGATAATAAGTATGTTCTGGAATTAGATGGTCATGTGGTGATGTGCGGTAGTTTGAGCATTCTTTGGCATTGCCTTTCTTTGGAATTGGAATGAAAACTGACCTTTTCCAGTTCTGTGGCCACTGCTGAGTTTTCCAAATTTGCTGGCATATTGAGTGTAGCACTTTCACAGCATCATCTTTCAGGATTTGAAATAGCTCAACTGGAATTCCATCACCTCCACTAGCTTTTTTCCTAGAGATGCTTTCTAGGCCCACTTGACTTCACATTCCAAGATGTCTGGCTCTAGATTAGTGATCACATCATCATGATTATCTGGGTCGTGAAGATCTTTTTTGTACAGTTCTTCCGTGTATTCTTGCCACCTCTTAATATCTTCTGCTTCTGTTAGGTCCATACCATTTCTGTCCTTTATCGAGCCCATCTTTGCATGAAATGTTCCCTTGGTATCTCTAATTTTCTTGAAGAGATCTCTAGTCTTTCCCATTCTGTTCTTTTCCTCTATTTCTTAGCATTGATCGCTGAAGAAGGCTTTCTTATCTCTTCTTGCTATTCTCTGGAACTCTGCATTCAGATGCTATATCTTTCCTTTTCCCCTTTGCTTTTCACCTCTCTTCTCTTCACAGCTATTTGTAAGGCCTCCCCAGACAGCCATTTTGCTTTTTTGCATTTCTTTTCCATGGGGATGGTCTTCATCTCTGTCTCCTGTACAATGTCACGAACCTCATTCCGTAGTTCATCAGGCACTTTATCTATCAGATCTAGGCCCTTAAATCTATTTCTCACTTCCAGTATATAATCATAAGGGAGTTGATGTGAACCGTGAACTCCCTGATGTTCAAGCTGGTTTTAGAAAAGGCAGAAAAACCAGAGATCAAATTGCCAACATCTGCTGGATCATTGGAAAAGCAAGACAGTTCCAGAAAAACATCTATTTCTGCTTTATTGACTATGCCAAAGCCTTTGACTGTGTGGATCACAATAAACAGTGGAAAATTCTGAAAGAGATGGGAATACCAGACCACCTGACCTGCCTCTTGAGAAATCTGTATGCAGGTCAGGAAGCAACAGTTTGAACTGGACATGGAACAACAGACTGGTTCCAAATAGGAAAAGGAGTACGTCAAGGCTGTATATTGTCACCGTGCTTATTTAACTTCTATGCAGAGTACATCATGAGAAACACTGGACTGGAAGAAACACAAGCTGGAATCAAGATTGCCAGGAGAAATATCAATAACCTCAGATATGCAGATGAAACCACCCTTATGGCAGAAAGTGAAGAGGAATTAAAAAGCCTCTTGATGAAAGTGAAAGAGGAGAGTGAAAAAGCTGGCTTAAAGCTCAACATTCAGAAAACGAAGATCATGGCATCCGGTCCCATCACTTCATGGGAAATAGATGGGGAAACAGTGGAAACAGTGTCAGACTTTATTTTTCTGGGCTCCAAAATCACTGCAGATGGTGACTGCAGCCATGAAATAAAAGATGCTTACTCCTTGGAAGAAAAGTTATGACCAACCTAGATAGTATATTCAAAAGCAGAGACATTACTTTGCCGACTAAGGTCCGGCTAGTCAAGACTATGGTTTTTCCTGTGGTCATGTATGGATGTGAGAGTTGGACTGTGAAGAAGGCTGAGTGCTGAAGAATTGATGCTTTTGAACTGTGGTGTTGGAGAAGACTCTTGAGAGTCCCTTGGACTGCAAGGAGATCCAACCAGTGCATTCTGAAGGAGATCAGCCCTGGGATTTCTTTGGAAGGAATGATGCTAAAGCTGAAGCTCCAGTACTTTGGCCACCCCATGTGAAGAGTTGACTCATTGGAAAAGCCTCTGATGCTGGGAGGGATTGGGGGTAGGAGGAGAAGGGGATGACAGAGGATGAGATGGCTGGATGGCATCACGGACTCGATGGACATGAGTCTGAGTGAATTCTGGGAGATGGTGATGGACAGGGAGGCCTGGCGTGCTGGGATTCATGGGGTCACAAAGACTCGGACACAACTGAGTGACTGAACTGAACTGAACTGAAGTGTGGTGATGTGCACACATCTTGTGAATATATTAAAAACCACTGAATTGTGGTTCAAAAGGGTAAATTGTTTGGTATGTTAATAATCTCTCAATGAAGAAAAAATATCACTCACATCATAAAAATGTGTGTACACCTTGCAGCCTCTGAACACAATGAGGCACAGCAGCTCCTGATCATGGGACTTGCGTCATCCATCACTCACTTGCTGAGACAGCAGAGCACTGAGGTTAAGAACATAATCTCTAAAGCCAGTTCATCTGGGTTCAAACTCTGAAACTGTCACATGCTGGCTGTGTGAGCAAGTTACTTAACTTCCTTACAGTTCAGCTTCCTTGCCTCCACAGTGGAGGTTCTAATTAGCCTTTTAGAGTAACAAAAATTAAGTTGGCTAATATGTGAAGTGACAGTCGCTTAGTTGTGTCAGACTCTTTGTGACCCTATGGACTATACAGTCCATGGAATTCTCCAGGCCAGAATACTAGAGTGGGTAGCTGTTCTCTTCTCCAGGGCATCTTCCCAACCTAGGGATCCAACCCAGGTCCCCTAGATTCTTTACCAGCTGAGCCACTAGGGAAGCCCAAAAATACTGGAGTGGGTAGCCTATCCCTTCTCCAGCAGATCTTCCTGACCCAGGAATCAAACCGGGGTCTCCTGCATTGCAGGTGGATTCGTACCTCCTGAGCTACCAGGGAAGCCCAGTATGTGAATAGTGGGGTGTTATCTATCCCCATGATCATCACCACCATCACTCATCATCATCATCGTCTCAAGTGTTCCAGTGGGAACAATGTGGGAACCATATCTTGTAGAGTTACACAATCAGCATTTATTTCTTAATCACTCATCACTCTTGATATATATCCAACTTTATTTATGAACCACATAATAAATAAATTGAATAATTAAACTATAGTTGGACTTCCCGCATGGCTCAATACTAAAGTATCTGCCTGCCAAGCAGGAGACCTGAGTTCAATCCCTGAGTCGAGAAGGTCCCCTGGAGAAGGAAATGGCAACCCACTCTGGTATTCTTGACTGGGAAATCCTGGTGGACAGAGGTACCTAGCAGGCTACCATCCATGGAGTTGCAGAAGAGTGAGACACGACTTAGCAACTAAACAACAAAAATGATAGTCAAATGATTGATTTAATGTTATTTATGAACCACATAACTTGGTTACAAATTAATTGAAAGCAAGTTCCTGCATTCGTCTTTCATCCTTTCCACTTGTTTTATATTCCCCAGTATCCAGCCCAGAGCTGGCTCCCCCTATTTCATCTGTTTTACCCGAGATAGGCTTTCAAGCCCAAGATAGGCATTAAAGGAATGGCAAGGCTCCTCAATGACAAACTCATGGGTTTAACTGCATTTCAGGAAACCTCAGTGGTGTTCTCAACTCTCTTTCTTCCTTAGGGTATTGTGGTTGTTGATCTTCCTCTACTTGCACTTTTACCAAATTCATTTCGACCGCTGTTTCCTGTTTATTGTAATATACGGGGTCTGACGTGCTTGGGGAATACTATGACCAGGTACCTGGTGATCGCTCTTCAACACCTTGGTGAGTCCTTGAGACTCATTGTTGGTGGGGTGTTCCCTTGGCCCCTTTCTACTCTTAAAATGGCCATACATGCCTCCAATGCAACAGCAGAAGGCTGTTGAGAAACGGCTAAACCCCAAGGCCACAGAATGTACTCAGTGAGGATTTTTTTCCCCCAGATTATTTTGGGATGCTATAGAGATACTCTATTGAGAACCCCATGAACAGTATGAAAAGGCAAAATGATAGGATACTGAAAGAGGAACTCCCCAGGTCAGTAGGTGCCCAATATGCTATTGGAGATCAGTGGAGAAGCAACTCCAGAAAGAATGAAGGGATGGAGCCAAAGCAAAAACAAAACCCAGCTGTGGATGTGACTGGTGATAGAAGCAAGGTCTGATGCTATAAAGAGCAATATTGCATAGGAACCTGGAATGTCAGGTCCATGAATCAAGGCAAATTGGAAGTGGTCAAACAATAGATGGCAAGAGTGAACGTTGACATTCTAGGAATCAGCGAACTAAAATGGACTGGAATGGGTGAATTTAACTCAGATGACCATTATATCTACTACTGCGGGCAGGAATCCCTCAGAAGAAATGGAGTAGCCATCATGGTCAGCAAAAGAGTCCGAAATGCAGTACTTGGATGCAGTCTCAAAAACGACAGAATGATCTCTGTTCATCTCCAAGGCAAACCATTCAGTATCACAATTATCCAAGTCTATACCCCAACCAGTAACCCTGAAGAAGCTGAAGTTGAATGGTTCTATTAAGACCTACAAGATCTTTTAGAACTAACACCCAAAAAAGATGTCCTTTTCATTATAGGTGACTGGAATGCAAAAGTAGGTAGTCAAGAAACACCTGGAGTGACGGGCAAATTTGGCCTTGGAATGTGGAATGAAGCAAGACAAAGACTAATAGAGTTTTGCCAATAAAATGCACTGATCATAGCGAACACCCTCTTCCAACAACACAAGAGAAGACTACACATGGACATCACCAGATTGTCAACACCGAAATCAGATTGATTATATTCTTTGCAGCCAAAGATGGAGAAGCTCTATACAGTCCACAAAAACAAGACCAGGAGCTGACTGTGGCTCAGATCATGAACTCCTTATTACTAAATTCAGACTCAAATTGAAGAAAGTAGGGAAAACCGCTAGACCATTCAGGTATGACCTAAATCAAATACAGTGGAAGTGAGAAATAGATTTAAGGGCCTAGATCTGATAGATAGAGTGCCTGATGAACTACGGAATGAGGTTCGTGACATTGTACAGGAGACAGGGATCAAGACCATCCCCATGGAAAAGAAATCCAAGAAAGCAAAATGGCTGTCTGGGGAGGCCTTATAAATAGCTGTGAAAAGAAGAGAGGTGAAAAGCAAAGGGGAAAAGGAAAGATATAAGCATCTGAATGCAGAGTTCCAGAGAATAGCAAGAAGAGATAAGAAAGCCTTCTTCAGTGATCAATACAAAGAAATAGAGGAAAAGAACAGAATGGGAAAGACTAGAGATCTCTTCAAGAAAATTAGAGATACCAAGGGAACATTTCATGCAAAGATGGGCTCGATAAAGGACAGAAATGGTATGGACCTAACAGAAGCAGAAGATATTAGGAAGAGGTGGCAAGAATACACAGAAGAACTGTACAAAAAAGATCTTCATGACCCAGATAATCATGATGATGTGATCACTAATCTAGAGCCAGACATCTTGGAATGTGAAGTCAAGTGGGCCTTAGAAAACATCACTACAAACAAAGCTAGTGGGAGGCGATGGAATTCCAGTTGAGCTATTTCAAATCCTGAAAGATGATGCTGTGAAAGTGCTGCACTCAATATGCCAGCAAATTTGGAAAACTCAGCAGTGGCCACAGAACTGGAAAATGTCAATTTTCATTCCAATTCCAAAGAAAGGTAATGTTCTCACATGCTAGTAAAGTAATGCTCAAAATTCTCCAAGCCAGGCTTCAGCAATACGTGAACCGTGAACTCCCTGATGTTCAAGCTGATTTTAGAAAAGGCAGAGGAACCAGAGATCAATTTGCCAACATCTGCTGGATCATGGAAAAAACAAGAGAGTTCCAGAAAAACATCTATTTCTGCTTTATTGACTATGCCAAAGCCTTTGACTGTGTGGATCACAATAAACTGTGGAAAATTCTGAAAGAGATGGGGATACCAGAACACCTGACCTGCCTCTTGAGAAATCTGTATGCAGGTCAGGAAGCAACAGTTCGAACTGGACATGGAACAACAGACTGGTTCCAAATAGGAAAAGGAGTACTTCAAGGTTGTATATTGTCACCCTGATTATTTAACTTCTATGCAGAGTACATCATGAGAAACGCTGGACTGAAAGAAACACAAGCTGGAATCAAGATTGCTAGGAGAAATATCAATAACCTCAGATATGCAGATGATACCACCCTTATGGCAGAAAGTGAAGAGGAATTAAAAAGCCTCTTGATGAAAGTGAAAGAGGAGAGTGAAAAAGCTGGCTTAAAGCTCAACATTCAGAAAACGAAGATCATGGCATCCGGTCCCATCACTTCGTGGGAAATAGATGGGGAAACAGTGGAAACAGTGTCAGACTTTATTTTTCTGGGCTCCAAAATCACTGCAGATGGTGACTGCAGCCATGAAATAAAAGACGCTTACTCCTTGGAAGAAAAGTTATGACCAACCTAGATAGCATATTCAAAAGCAGAGACATTACTTTGCCAACTAAGGTCCGTCTAGTCAAGGCTATGGTTTCTCCTGTAGTCATGTATGGATGTGAGAGTTGGACTGTGAAGAAGGCTGAGCACCGAAGAATTGATGGTTTTGAACTGTGGTGTTGGAGAAGACTCTTGAGAGTCCCTTGGACTGCAAGGAGATCCAACCAGTCCATTCTGAAGGAGATCAGCCCTGGGATTTCTTTGGAAAGAATGATGCTAAAGCTGAAACTCCAGGACTTTGGCCACCTCATGAGAAGAGTTGACTCATTGGAAAAGCCTCTGATGCTGGGAGGGATTGAGGGCAGGAGGAGAAGGGGACGACCCAGGATGAGATGGCTGGATGGCATCACGGACTTGATGGACGTGAGTCTGAGTGAACTCCAGGAGTTGGTGATGGACAGGGAGGCCTGGCATGCTGCGTATCATGGGGTCGCAAAGAGTCGGACATGACTGAGCAACTGAACTGACTGAACTGAACTGATAGAGATACTCTTGCTTACCTCTGTGTTCAAGACTCTTTGGATTTTCTGTGGGTGAAAATAGTCACACTGCAGGGGGAATGGCTGGGGTGGGCATGATTGTGGGGAAATCATGAGAAAGTTGTGCAACCAGGAGGGAGTCCTGGGATGTGTTCTGTGATCTGTATGGAAACCCCAGAAAGAGACTGTGAAGGGATTTGTCTCTCCACTACCATAGACAATGGTGCTTTTCAGCTTTGTGGCCCTAACTAGCAATAACTAGTACTCAAACGGGCTTCCCCTGGTGGCTCAGATGGTAAAGAATCTGGCTGCAATGCAGGAGACCCAGGTTCAATGCCTGGGTCAGGAAGATCCCCTGGAGAAGAGAATGGAGCTACCCACTCTGGTATTCTTGTCTGGAGAATCCCATGGACAGGGGAGCCTGGCAGGCTACAGTCCTCGGGACCACAAAGAGTCAGACATGACTGAGCAACTAAGCACTAGCACTAGCTAGTGCTCAACCACTAGGGAGAGAGGAGGTTGAGCTAGAGAACAAAGTGTCCAAAGTCTTTGACCCTGGACAAATTGGTGTGGGAATACGCCCTGAGCTTTTCCTGGTTTCCTGTTGCTCCCTGTGAAAGTGTCCCTACTTCCTGTGTGGTAGCTTTGGTACAAGTCCTACTGAGCCATTCAAGTCTCTAATAAAGTCCTGGAGGGGAAAAACATGGCTTTTATATTTCTCTCTCTTTGCTCTCAAGTCAAGCCAGGAGCACTGGAGCGCCAGTACAACTCAGGAAAACATCCCTTTGCCAGGTTCCCCGGAGCACATTTGGTATGCTAGCCTTCTCTGTGTTTATTTTCAGGGTAGTGATAAAAGCACAGAAAAAAAACATCAGGGAAAAATCGGTAAATTTCAGTAATATTTCAGTACATGTGCAAAGGGCAAACAGTTTAGAATTTCTCCTGCCCCATCTGAAGCTGGAAACTCTCACCGCAGCGGGAAGCTTGGCTGTTTTGACTTGGCAAGGCAAAGCAGACAGCAAGCACCTGCAGATGCACGCCTCTGACGTGAGTAGCTTGGCCGGAGGGTCAGTCTGTTCTCAGGTTTTCATCCAGAAACCGCACTCTGCAAATGGAGAGAAAACCACTGTTGGATTAAAGGAAATCCTTGCCACAGAGATGAAGCGCACAACTTTAATTAACTCATCATTTTCTAATGAGCATCCCCAGAGTCCTGTGCTCCGGCAGCTTACGTGGTCGAATGTCCATCAGATTGTTCCAGACAGTTTCATAAAGTTTTAGTTTTTATAAACATTTATTTTAGAGAGTTGGAAAATGTTGAAAACATTTCAAATGTTTGGGGTGAAGTACCCAAAACTTATCACTCATAGAAAGTCAGTCTTTGGTGTATTTCTTTTCAATCTTTATGTTTTAAATTCTGCATTTTGTGGAGAATTGAGAGTGTCTCATCTGTAGAAGTGTCTTTCTGGCTTTTTAAAATAACATTTTATGTTAGGCATTTTATCATTTTAGTGTAAACTAAAGTCACTGTTAATATCTGCATATTGTACTGAGTGGATTAATTAATGGATTAATTATCCATTAATTAATCCATTATTTTTGAATTATTTCAAATTTTTCTATATGATCTCAAATTTTTGCTATTATAATAATGCTGCCATGAAATCATCATGCTTACAGCTTTCTTATGTATATTAAGAATTATTTTCTTAAGAAAGATTCTCAGAAGTAACCTGCATTGTGGAAACTCATATAGACTTCTGATGCAGAATGCCAAATTGATTTCTAAGATGTTCACTCTGCTATCTGTAATGGGGTAGTACTTTAATTAATGGGTATATGTGTGTTATTCTCTCAGTCATGTTTGACTCTTTGAGACTTCAAAGACTGTAGCATGCCAGACTCCTCTGTCTATGGGATTCTCCAGGCAACAATACTGGAGTGAGTAGCCATTCCTTTCTCCAGTAATCTTCCTGACCAAGGGATCAAACCCAGGTCTCCCATATTGCAGGCAGATTCTTTACTGTCTGAACCACCGGGGAAGCCCTTAATAAATAACATTAATTTTCATCTGATAAGATAGACAACAATAGAATCGAAGTGTTGATTTACTTTGCATTTATTTGATTTTTCTTTTTTTTTTTACCTGTTTTAATCCAACTTTGTAAATGATCTCTTTTAGCTCTTTGCCTATTTTTGAGGATCTGTTATCAATTTATATGAATACTTTATTTACATAAAGGGCTTCCCACGTAGCTCAGTCAGTAAAGCATCTGCCTGCAATGAGGGAGTGAAGTGAAGTGAAATGAAGAAGCTCAGTCATGTCCAACTCTTTGCGACCCCATGGACTGTAGCCTACCAGGCTTCTCCCTCCATGGGATTCTCCAGGCAAGAGTACTGGAGTGGGTTGCCATTCAATTCCTGAGTTGGGAAGTTCCCCTGGAGAAGGAAATGGCAACCCACTCCAGTATTCTTGCCTGGAGAATGGCATGGACAGAGGAGCCTGGCGGGCCACAGTTCATGGGGTTGCAAGAGTTGGACACAACTTATAGTGCTATCTTTTCTTTCTTTTTCTTTATTTACATAAAATACACCAACTTTTTGCTCAACTTATATGCTGAAAATAATTTTTCAACTTTATTGCTTTCTGTCCATTTTAATTATGCCTTGAGATATAGAAATATGATTTTAGTAGTCATATTATTGATCTTTTCACTGATAATTTTCTCTCCTGCTTAACTTCTTACCCTCTAGAAATTTTATATTCATCTATATTTTCTTTTAGATTTTCTATGGTTTGACATTTTTCATATCTCTAATCTATTTTTAATTTATTTTAATGAATGGTGGGCAATATAAATAAACCATGTTTCACATAACCCATTCTGCAAATGCCTAACCAAATTCAATAGTACTTGTAAGGTTAATATATCCTTTCTCTACTGGATCTTTCCATCGTCCTTATGAGGCTGGTGCTCTCAGGTTTTAAATTCAGTTTCTATTTTGTTTCATTACTGTGCTTGTAAGTTTTTCTTTTAAAGGCTATGTACTTTTACTTCAGCGTTAGTTGCTCAGTTGTGCCTGACTTTGCGACCCCGAGGAATATAGCCCGCCAGGCTCCTCTGTCCATGGAATTCTCCAGGCAAGAGTACTGGAGTTGGTTGCCATTCCCTTCTCCAGGGGATCTTTGCTACCCAGGGATTGAACCTGGGTCTTCTGCATTGTAAGCAGATTCTTTACTGTCTGAGCCACCAGGGAAGGAACGTCGCTCAGTCGTGTCAGACTCTTTGTGACCCCGTGGACTGTAGCCTACCAGGCTCCTCTGTCCATGGGATTTTCCAGGCAATAGTACTGGAGTGGATTGCCATTTCGTTCTCCAGCGGATCTTCCCTACCCAGGGATTGAACCCAGGTCTCCTGCATTGTAGACAGACGCTTTACCGTCTGAGCCACCAGGGAAGCCCCCAAAATCTTGTTAAGATGGTGAGCTGCTCCATTCAAGGCAGTGCAATGGAACACGTGGGAAATTGTTAGTTGTTCAGTTGTGTCCAACTCTTTGTGACCCCATGGACTATAGCCATCTAGGCTCCTCTGTCCATGGGATTCTCCAGGCAAGAATGCTGGAGTGGGTTGCCATGCCCTCCTCCAGGGGAACTTTCTCACCCAGAGATTGAACCTGAGTCTCTTACATTGGCAGGTAGGTTCTTTGCCACTTGGGCCACCTGGGAAACTCCAAGCCACCTTACTTATGTTGATACAATTTCAGCCTCTAGTGGGATAAGTTCTCATCTTTGTCAAAAAATTCTTTCTTATACAAAAATTGAAAAAGACACATGTATCCCATGGTTCATTGCAGCACTATTTACAATAGCTAGAACATGGAAGCCACCTAGATGTCCATCAACAGATGAATGGATATATAAGTCGTGGTACATATACACAATGGATTATTATTCAGCTGTAAAAAAGGAACACCTTTTAGTCAGTTCTAATGAGGTGGATGAACCTAGACCCTATTATAGAGAGAGCAGTAAATCAGAAAGAGAAAGATAAATATCATATTCTAATGCATATATATGGAATCTAGAAAAATGGTACTGAAGAATTTACTTCCACGGCAGTAGTGGAGAAATAGACGTAGAGAATAGACGTGTGGCCATGGGGAGAGGGGAGGAGAGGGTAAGATGTATGGAGAGAGTAACATGGAAACTTACATTGCCATATTTAAAATAGATAGCCAGCAGGAATTTGCTCTGTGACTCAGGAAACTCAAGCAGGGGCTCTGTATCAACTTTGAGGGGTGGGATGGGGAGGGAGATGGGAAGGAAGTTCAAAAAGAAGGGGATATATGTGTACCTATGGCTGATTTGTGTTGAGATTTGACAGAAAACAATGAAATTCTGTGAAGCAATTATCCTTCAATAAAAAATAATTTAAAAAATATTTGTTATACAAAATAAAAGTAGCATCCAAACCCCAGTAAGATGGCTCTTCGGGGTGCTCATCTACCATCTTCTCAATGTACTGGCTTTCCAAATAAAGTTGCTATCCCTTGCCCCATCTCCCCCCAGTTTCTTCATTGCTATTGCTATTTCATTCCAGGTAAACTTTAGACTTTTGTCAAGTTCCTAAAATTCCTGATGCCATTTAGTTCTAACTGCATCTGGCTTAATTTCCTGGGAACCAATCTCACCCTCAAAGCACATGGTAGGTCACAGCACATATTCTTTTTTTTTCATGAACATCATCATCTTGTATTGTTTTTATTAAAAAAAAAAAAACTAATGTATTTCTTTTTGGCTGTGCTGTGTCTCTGTTGCTGGGAGTGCTCTTGTCTAGGCGTAGAGGGCGGGGACTGCCCCCTAGTTGCGGGGCACAGGCTCTGGGCACAGGGGCTTCAGTAGCCGCCGCACCTGGGCTCAGTAGTTGCAGCTTGTGGGCTCTCGAGCTCTGGCTCAGTATTTGTGACACAAGGGCTTAATTAGATGCCCCCAGACCAAGGATCAAGCCTGTGTCTCCTGGAGGCAGGCGGCTTCTTCACCACTGAGCCACCAGAGAAGCCTCTGTGTATTGTTTCCAAATGCATAGGTATGTGACTCTGTTCTCATCCAAAAAAAAAAAAAAAAAGAGATGAAAGGGGAAAACTTCTCTTGCTAGAAAATTCCTCTTTGGAAGGTTATTTGGGTCAATTTAAAATTTTTACTGTGATTCAAAAGTCAATCTGTGAAGATACCTTTGTGTTTATTTGCACATATTTCTCTGGAGTATTCTCCTAGAATGTGGGTGAAAGGGTATTCATAATTTTGATAGTTCCTGCCAAATTGTCCTTGAATAAGGCTGTACCAATTTACACTCTTATTAACAGTGAATAAGAAATTCTGTTTTCTCACACTAGATGTTATGAAAATTTCAAATATTTGCCAATCTGGTGAAAAATATAATCTCAGTGTTGTTCTAATTTGTATTTTCCTAATTACTAGTGAAATGGAACATATTTTCTGATGTATGTGACCATTTGCACTTCTTTTTCTTTGAATTGAATCTTCAAATTAATTTCTTAATTTTAAGTTAGGCTTATTTGTCTCTTTACACATTGCATATATTAAGCCTTCATCTGTTACATACTGTGCAGATATTTTCTCTTAATCTGTCCCTTGTCTTTTAATATTGTTTTACCGTCTTTCCTTGTAAAGAAGTTATTCATTTTCATATGGTAAAATCTGTCATAATTTTTATTTTTGTCTTCTGATTTTCCTCCAATTTTCTATTTCATGATTTCATAGATTAAAAATGTTTAAACTTTCAAGCTATGTAGAATCTGACTTTTATATGTGGTGTGAGAGAAAAATCTAAGTTTGTTTTTTCTTTCTATCTAGTTGTCGCAGTTCCAATAAATGAATAGTCTATCTCCTTCAGGAAGTGTCTCCATTACCATATGCTAAAAATTGTAAGAGTATGTGTGTATATGTGTGTGTGTGTGTGTGTGTGTATAACACACATATTCTTCAACTTTATTTTGTCCAGAATCTGTTTGTCCATTCCTATGTTAGTGTGCCATTGCCTTAATTACTCTATTCATAAATAAAGTAATTATTTAATTATAATAAAATAAATATAATTTGAAGCTGTAAAATAATATATTAACTACTATATATACTATTCTGGTAACTTATAGGGAATGTCTTTTTTAACTGTTATTTTTAAAAAAATTTCACAGGCAATCTTTTGTATTTTCTCTCTCAAGTCAGATTGTAGAGCTTCTTTAAAACTATTTTTGGGGAATTTGATTTGGCTTATTTTGTAGTTTTATGTTTATTTGAGGAAAATTGATCTCTTTATGATATTGTATCTTCTAATCAAGGAACGTAGTGTGTTCATTCACTCAGGTCATCCTCAAGACCCCTCGGTAAAGTTTTATATTTATCTTCATATACCTCTTGCATATTTTTTGTTAGACTTACTTCTAGATATTTTAAAGTTCTTTTGCAATAATGAATTACATCTTGTTTTCCCATTGCATTTTAAAATTTCTTTTCGCTCATCTATAGACACTTAACAAATGGACCTTTCATTGAGTTTGGTGAGAGATTTTTTAATAGCTTTACTGTTAATCTTTCTAAATTTTTGATAGACCATCATATACTTGAATATAATGACAGTTTTATTTCTTTCATTCCTTCCCCTTCCTTTTTTTTTCTTATTGGATTGGCTATTTTGCTAGTATCATATTAATTTGTAGCAGATATAGCAAACATTTAGCTTTAATGAGGACCATTGAAAAATAACATCATGTTGTGTGCTTCAGATTTTTGGTAATTGTCTATATTATTTAGCGTGTAGGTTTAGCTGCCATAATACAAAGACTCAAAATAATGGTGATGCATGCTAAATCCGGATGTAAGCAGTACAGAGTGGTATAGTGGTTTATCTCTGCCATCATTCTAGATTGTTGATGTGCCCTATAAAATGCACAGCTTGAGTCTTGCCCTCATGCCAGCTAAAGATTCTCCCACCATGGGAGAAGGAGAGAATAAAGATTGGGGAAACTAACAGCTGTTATCACACTGTATTTATTCATTTTAAGGAATTTTTCTTCTATTCTTAGCTCAGTGAGAATTACTGCTGAAAAGAGTGTTTAAACTTTTTCAAAGACATTTTTTTAGCATCTACTGTCACTAACATAACTTTCCCCCTCAAACTCTTCCCCTCAATATTGAGTTATAAGAGGAGAAATCATAATTTGAATATCCTTTGTGTCTTTGTGTATGACATTTGTTGGGAGATTATTATGTCATATATTCTTATTTTAAAGACACGTTCAATTTGAGATTCTTCCTTCTCTCTTTTCTTTTTTAGCATCCTTTTTCTGTGCTAGCCATCTATTTAAATAGGACTTGTTGGTAATTCCCTGGTGGTCCAGCAGTTAGGACTCAATGCTTTTACTCTTCAGCCCCTTATCAGGGAACTAATATCCCACAAGCAGCACAAGTGGCCAAATAAATACATAAATTGGAATTATTGTCCATTTATTATCAATTATTTAAAATTTGATAGAATGAAATCCTAAAATGGCTCATTTTCAAGGAAAGAATTTGTCCAACTTTGCCATTTTTTTCTCCCTCTGTTTAATGGGTTATTTTAGCACTTCTGATTCATTTTTGTCATTAGATAATTGATATTTTATATTTTCATATAGTTACATACACCAATATTTTCCATAATTATCTCATCTTGTTATCTTATTTAGAGACAGCAACCCTTGCCTAAATAGTCATCATACATTGTATGTGTGTTTGAATATTTTACATTTAACCTTTTAATCCATCTGGGATATGTTTTGGTGCATGGTTGACCTGAATTCTAATTTTAGCTTTCTTCTAAATGGCAACCTAACTGTTCCAATAATACTTATTGATTAATCCATCTGTCTCACTTGAAATTCCTATTTTAATTTGCACTAATTTCTTGTATCTACACATCAGTTTATTTACTTTTATTAGTTTATTTATTTAATCTGTTTCATTGATCTATCTATTCTAGGACTAAAGCTATACTATTAAACACTATTAAATTTTATAGTGTTATAATTCATTTTATAATCTGACAGGACAGGTATTTTGCTGTTTAAAGACTTCCTGGCTATAACAGATTTAATTTTCTAGATGAATTTTAGGATACAATTTTGGTTAAAGCATTTCAAAGGGTTTGATTATAAGTGCATGAGATTAAATTTTAAATTCAATTTTTTGAAATTATATTTTTAGAAAAGCTGTATAAATATTAATAATATTGAATTCTCCAGTCCAAGAATATAGTATATCTCCCTGGCTATTTAGACTTATTTTATATCCCTCAAAAATGTTTTGTAATTTTCCTTTTACAGGATCTACATATTTTTTTGTTAATTCAGTTTTAGGACATATATATCTATAAAGTAAATGGAATACTTTTTTCCTTATATTTATTCCAGATATTTGGTATTTCTTATATCAAAACTAATGATTTTGTATATTTTGTGGCCAACTACCTACTAAGAGATCTTATTAGTTTTTATAGTTTCCCTCCTGCAGTTTTCAAGTGTGCAGGAGTTTTTTTGACATGTTAGCGCTTTACCCTTTTAATCCCTTGAATCTGCCAACGTTCTTTGGTTTCCAGTTTCTGTTATTTTAAACAGAAATATTTCCTCACAAAATCAAAGGGAAGGCTGGAAATGAGATCAGGACAAGGGTAATGTGAGTGAGGTGATTTTCTCAGACACCAAATGTAAGACGTCAAAAATCTCAGTAGTCAGGATAAATAATATTTTAA
Source organism: Capra hircus (assembly GCF_001704415.2). NCBI lineage: Eukaryota > Metazoa > Chordata > Mammalia > Artiodactyla > Bovidae > Capra > Capra hircus. The sequence goes on from NC_030831.1 coordinate 55,603,980, forward strand.
TGGAATTGAAAAATTTTATGAAAAAAAGGTATGCTGAACAAAATGCCCAAAACTGAAGTCAAGATAAGCTCAAGATGAAGAGCCAGCCTCTGACCAGACCAGGAGCCAGGCCCACGGGAAGGCTTGGTCTGAGGTGCCCAATGGTGATGTACGACGGGATGGGCACACTTCAGAGAAGGGAGCGATCGCCATCTCTGACTAAGGGGAGGGCACAGTATGTGTCTTGGCTGTTCAGGACTCCACGTGACGGGGCAAAGGTAAAGGTAAGTTGGCATGCTTGAGGATATCTTAGAAATCTCTGAGACTTGTTCATTTATTTTTATCCTTTTTTCTTTCTGCTCCTTAGACTAAATAGTCTCACTTGACTTATCTTTAAGTTTGGCAGTTCATTCTTCCACCAGCTCAGTTCTTCTGTCTCAATTCCATTTAGTGAATTTTTTTTTTAACTTCAATTATTGCGCTTTTCAACTCCACAGTTTCTGTTTGGTTCCTTTTAACAGTTTCGACCTCATTGTCAAATCCTCTATTTGCTGAAACATCATTCTTATATGTTTCTTTTCTTTGGACATGGTTTTCTCCAATTCTTTGAACGTATTCATAATACCTGATTCAAACTCTTGGCCTAGTAAGTTCAACATGTGCAGTTCCTTAGGGACAATTTCTGTTGACTCATTTGCCCTGAATAAAATTGTGTGTGTGTGTTTCTTGCAGTTTTTTTTTTAATTGGAAATGGACATTTTAAATAATTTAAAGTGGACATTCTGAAAATTGCACACACACACACGTATGCACACTCACCCCTTCCCCACCCAGGGTCCACTGTTGTTGTTGCAACTACTCTTTGTTTGCTTTGTTTTAAGTGACTTTCCTGAACTAATTCTGTAAAGTCTGTATTCTTTGTTTTGTATGGCCAGTGAACGCTCTGCTTGGATAGCTTAGCAGTCAGCTTATGATTCGATGGAAATTTTCTTACGTATCTTCAACCAAGCACCCTCCCAGCCTTATTCTCTCTCTCTTTGTGTGTGTGTGTGTGTTTGGGGGTCAGATTTTCAGGGCTCTGGCAACTTAGAGCTCTGCCTTAGCCTTCACTTCCTCTTTGTGCAGAGCCTCCAGGACAGCCCAGAGGAGAGATTAGAGTCCTCTCAGATTTTCCTTGAGAATGCACGTGACCTTGCAAGTGGGTGTGGCTTTCCGGAATCTCAAGAATACGTTGGAACATTTCAAAGTCCTGAAAAAGCATCTCCTTTCCTATATTTTCCTTTCACTTTTTTTTTTTTTTTAGTCAGCCTCTTGTTTACCCCAGCTGCTATGCTCTCCGAGGCAGTGGCTTGTTTTTCACAAGTGCCCTGGGGGCAGAGTTGTTCTCACTGAGGAAGATCAGAATTAGGTTAAATAAAGACAAGCCCTGAGAATGACATTTTTCCAGGGAGCTGCCAGACAGCCCCAACAGGGACAATTATCTGGGGATAAGTTTTGGGGGACTCCAAATCTGTTTTGCCCCTCTTCATCAACTGTTAAGCTGCTGGCTTTCATAGGATAGTAGTGTCTTATTATTCAATAGCTATGACCCCATGGACTGTAGCCTGCCAGTCTCCTCTGTCCATGGGATTTGCCAGGCAAGAATATTGGAGTGGGTTGCCTTTTCCTACTCCAGGGAATCTTCCCAACGCAGAGATCAAACCTGTGTTTCCTGCATTGGCAGGCAGATCCCTTGTCATTGAACCACCAGGGAAGCCCCATAGTGGTGTGAGGCTGGTCATTTTCAAGGCTACTATGGGTCTGGGGAGAAGGAGATGGGAGTAGGGCAAGTTCAAACATCACAAAACAAGATTTGTGCTAAGTGGAATGTCCATGCTGTAATCTCTGGATCCTCTGAATATTTTATATCACGTGGCACAAGGGTCTTTGCAGTTGTGATTAAGATTATGGGCCCTGAGATGGGGAAATTATCCTAGGTTGGCTAGCTTGGGCCCAATCTAATTGTGAGTCCTTAAAAGCAGAGAACTTTTCTCTTCTGTATCAAAGGGAGATGGACTATGGAAGAAGGGTCAGAGAAATGCAATGTGGCTGGTTTTGAAAATGGAATAGGGACCATGAACCGAGGAATGTGGGCTGGAAAAGACAAAGAAACAGATTCTCTCTGGAGCTGCCAGAAAGGAATGCAGCCCTGTTGACACCTGGATTTTAGATCAGTGAGGCCTGTGTCATACCTGTAACCTACAAAAATAAAATAGCAAATTTTTGTTGTTTTAACCCACTAAGTTCAAGGTGATTTGTTTCATCAGCAATAGCAAAACTAATACAGTGTTGTTACTGAGATTCAACCATTTAAAATGAATGCTCCTCAATGTTGCAAGCATTTGGTTAATAGTCAGATTGCTAAAAATGTTGATTTTGGCTGTTTTATTCCCCCAGTGTTCTCATTGCCTTTATGGTGCAGTGGATTTTCAGATATCCTTATTCTGTCTTTCTGAAAGAGCTTTCCCCCCACTTCCTTTTGGCGTCTGTTATTACAAATGAAAATCAGATTTTTGTTTTGCTATGGATAATCTGTGGCGTTTTTTTTTCTCTTGGGAAACTTTTTAAACTTTTTCTTCTTTTTTCTGAATTCACTACATTGTGACTAGGTTTGGAAGTTTTCTTTGCTTTTAATTCATGCTGCTAAACATTTGGTAGAGATTTTGAATGTAGGAACTCATGTCTTTCTTAAATTGGGGACAACTATCTATTTTTATTTGGTTAGTCATGTTCCTTTTCATTCTTGCTATCTTCTCTTTTTAGATTTATTAGATTAATATTAAAATTTCTGCAGATATTAATGCATGTCTCAATTATTCTTTTTCTCATTTTTTTTCTCCAGTACTATGTTTAGAGAAATCTTTATAACAATTTTCTTTCTAATTAATTCTTCAGCAGTACACCTCATTTTATTTTGTCCATGGACAGAGTTTAAATTTTAACAATCAAGTTTTTAATTCTTATATATCCAGATAATTATTCTTATAGATGTAATACTTTTTAATGTCCTTCTGAGGAAAATGTATATTTATTTTATTAAAATCCTGCAGTGATTGTTTCATTAACTCTGTTTCCTAGAAGGAAATGGCAACCCACTCCAGTATTCTTGCCTGGAAAATCCCATGGACCAAGGAACCTGGTAGGCTACAGTCCATGGGGTCGCAAAGAGTCAGACACGACTAAGCGACTTCACTTTCAAAGTCTTCTACGCGTTGTGTTTAGTGCATCTTTGTGTCACCTTGCTGAAATGGGCTTAGATGGATGAGCAGATCTCTCTGTAATTTGATTTCTTGAAGACTGTTCTTTTACGCAGCTTATTTGGGAATAGGGCAGGACTCTGTTTACTGACTGCTTAAAGTGAGATCAAGATAGTCAGGAAGCCTGACTTAAGGGAAGATGGGTGCTGCAGGTCTTCCTGGATTTTGCCAGTCCCGTGGTGCACAGGTGGCACTCACTGACCTCGCCTCAGGGCACGTTTCCCTCCTGATGCTGTGTCCAAACGGTGCTAAGGGGTAAGGAGGCAGAAGATAGTTGGGCTTCACGTGTGTTTCCTGATACTGTACCATTTGATGTTTAATGGTTTGTAGCTCTTTCTTTTTTCTCTTTTTGGCTGCACTGTGTCTTCACTGTGGTACACGGGCTTCTCTAGGTGTGGCATGCAGGCTCCAGAGCTCTCAGGCTCTCTATTTGCCACGTATGGACGTGGTACCCCACCACTTGCTAGACCCTAGTTCCCTGACCAGGGATCAAACATGCATCTGCTGCACTGGAAGGCAGGTTCTTAGCCACTGGACCAGCAGGGAAGTCCAGTGTAATGCTTTATAATTCTGATACCTGCTATGAAAGCTATACTTGCCATCAATATAAAGTTACCCTATTAATCCCTTTCAGTGACTTCTCTACTTTGCCTGATATTGCCATTTCTCCTTGAATAAGGGGAACAATATTTCTTTGCTTGAAATATCCCAACCTTCCTTGAATTTTCAAAGTTTCCAAAGTATTTTCCTTTTATGTGTCTTTTGCAGAGACAGTGTCATTGAATGTTATTTTTACATTCAATATTTTTACATTACAGTATGAATATTATGTCTTTCATAAGGAAATCCAAACCATTTTCAAGTTTTGACTCTATATTTGCCACCATAAGAATTGCTGTCTCATTGGAGGCACTCAACATATATGTGTTAAATGGATGAACAATTTCTGATAATAAGGGTTCCTTACTTTCTCTACTTTCAATATCAATATTTTAAAATTTGCTTTTTTGTAGGCATCTTGTTTATAATTTTACTAGGAGTGAATTGTTGAGCTTTTAGAAATACTTCTATGTATACTACTATATATGTAGATTTCCAAGATTCATTAGGGATCTATTTACACTGTGATCACAATTCTGAAATGTTTTATTTTCAAGTCCTTAGCAGACTATGAGCAGTAATTGTGTGTGTGTGCTTAGTTGCTCTGTCATTGTCCAGCTATTTGAGATCCCATGGACTGTAGCCTACCAGACTCCTCTGGGGCAAGTTGCCATTTCCTCCTGCAGGGGATCTTCCTGACCCAGGGATCGAACCTGTGTCTCTTGAATCTCCAGCATTGGCAGATGGACTCTTTACCACTGTGCCATCTAGGAAACCCATGAACAATAGCTGCCTCTCTCTCTCTTTAGTTGCTAAATTGTGCCCGACTCTTGCGATCACATGGACAGTAGCCTGCCGGGCTCCTCTATCCATGGGAACTAACAGTCTGCATATGAAAGGTAAGTATAATAAAGAGAAGAGTATCATGGATATAGCAGCAAAAAGCCAGGATTAGATGTCTTTAAGGGCCTTGTATTTCAACATTACAACTGAAGTTTATAATACTGTCTTATACATTAAGAGTAATCTGTATAGTATGTTAACTATTAAGGAATTACTTATACTTTACAGAAAGATCACTTCCAAAAATAAATTAAATTTCAAAGAAATGATTGAGAAATTAACTGTGCAAAATTCAGTCGTCTAAGGCATTCATAAAGACTTCCCTGGTGGCTCAGACGGTAAAGGCATTCATTATGTGGAAATGCCTTCAGCGTCCTAATTATACTCTACAAGCTACCTATTTATCATTATTGGTTCCATGTGTATAGAATATTGCTTTAAACTGACTTGATCCTGTCCCTGTTACATATTTCTAAACTTTGTCTTTTGCATCTTTTAAAAAAAAGGGAGAATGTTAATACCTAATAAGGTGCTCATATGGGTTACGGGCTTCCAAGGTATCGCTGGTGCTAAAGAACCCGCCTGCCAGTGCAAGAGACGTAAGAGACGCAGGTTCCATCCTTGGATAGGGAAGATCCTCTGGAGGAGGAAAGGGCAACCCACTCCAGTATTCTTACCTGGAGAATCCCATGGACAGAAGAGTGTGGTGGTCTATAGTCTATAGGGTCGCAAAGAGTCGAACATGACTGAACATGCAACTTAGCATGCATGCATGGATTATGGTGAAAATTAAATAAATAATCCATGTAAAGACATTTGACACAGGGCCTGGCATCCATTACCCCCACCACCTACTAGGTATGTGACTTTTGGAAAGTTCATTTGCCCCCTCAATGTTTCAGATTTCTCATCTCTAATATGAAGATTATAATAGTTCTTTCCACATAGATTTAATGTAAAGAGCTTAGAGCAGAGCCTGGTACATCTTAAGTTCTCAAGTGAGCTATTATTAGTATTTGCAAACAGGAAGGGCTGCAACACACACACTGGCTGCGCCAGTCAGAGAACATCCTTTTTACACACAGATCAAGGAAGCAATAGCTGTGATGTGGTCCAAATCTGTGCAGAATGGATTCGATACGAGAATTCTGAGTTATGATGTATAAAAATATTCTATGCTATAATATCCAAAATGTAATGTAATATCAATTACTAATAATAGTAATAGTATCAGTACTATTTAGTGGGAATTGTTTTTGATCACGTCGGCACCTCCTATTCTATTAACTTGCCTAGCCCCGTCAGCGTTCAGAAAAGGATGTGTATTCTTGCCAACACAACCTCCCTCTTCCTTCCCTACTTCCTGGATATACGTGTCATTTGCAAATCTGAGTACAATTACCACAGGGAGTAGAAGTGAGACAATCTTTTGTGAATTACAAACAAATTTCTAACTCTTCATTTTGTGAGACCAACTCTAGACCAGCCACTAGAGCTGTCATGGTGATTTATGATGTTCTTCAGCAAACTGACAGCCGGTGGAGAAAAAGCTCCAAGGAAGAAAAATTCCTTATATTTATTCTACCTAGTTTAATACCTGATGAACCATGTTATAAGAACAGTTCTTAAAATAGCCTTGAGGAGAGCATCTCTACATTTTCCCAGCATGTACAATCCATCATGGAGAACGTAGAGGAGATGGTGGTCTTGCTGCGAACTTGACTGCTTTTCAAAAGAGACGTTCATTGGAGGCCTGGCAACATAAACCTTCATCATAGGTAATATATTATCATATAAATATGATTATAAATAAGAAGGAAAGGCCAATCCATAAATATGATTATAATGAAGAAGGAAAGGTCAATCCAGGGAAGATGCAACAGATGATCACCAAAGCTGCTTCATTTGGAGATAGAAGTGAAGAAGGAGCTTGTGAAGAGGGAACACAGTCCATCTTAAGGAGGGTTGTTTATGTTTCACGTCTTTCTGAATACTTGTCTGGCCATTACAAGCCATCACAGTCCACTATTTAATCTATATAATTCATACGGTACCCACTCTATTGACTTATTTTTTTATATTGACTTATTTTTATATTGCTCTTTAGGGCTATGTAATTTGTGTGCCTTTTCTTCTCATCTACATAGTGTCTTCAACCTCTCCTGTTTCCTTTGAACTTTCTGCCCAGTTTATAAACATATGAACATCTCTTCAGATTACAAACCTACCGACAAACCAGACCAAAGCGTTCCCTTACCTTTCCATCTACTTGAATTGCCTACTTGTCTGGCTGAGTTTCCCACTTCCTACAAGAGTGTGTAACTCTCACCTGCACTATTTGGCACTCTATTCCCTTGGTTTTGATGGCACCCCTTGCTCTTGCGTCTGTTGGATGCTGCCTCCTGCCCCTGTTCACACTCTGACCACACCCTTTCAGGCTCCTCCCCTGGCTCCTCTCTCTATCTTCTCCTTCAGTTCAGTTCAGTCGCTCAGTCGTGTCCGACTCTTTGCGACCCCATGAATCGCAGCACGCCAGGCTTCCCTGTCCATCACCAACTCCCAGAGTTCACTCAGACTCATGTCCATTGAGTCCGTGATGCCATCCAGCCATCTCATCCTCTGTCATCCCCTTCTCCTCCTGCCCACAATCCCTCCCAGCATCAGAGTCTTTTCCAATGAGTCAACTCTTCGCATGAGGTGGCCAAAGTACTGGAGTTTCAGCTTTAGCATCATTCCTTCCAAAGAAATCCCAGGGCTGATCTCCTTCAGAATGGACTGGTTGGATCTCCTTGCAGTCCAAGGGACTCTCAAGAGTCTTCTCCATACACATTGTTATTCCCTAGGCTTATCTAGTCCCAACATTCCTTGGACATCTTCCTTTATTTCAGTATCTGGAATATGCTCAAATGATGTACATTTCAAAAGACACATCTTTCTGAAGTCCAGAATCATATTTTCAGTTGCTTTTTGTAGATCTCAAACCAACAACAGAATTTGTTTTCTCCCCAAAGTATTTTCCTTTATTCACCCTCTTCATCAGGGAAACTTGCACAATTAATCCCTTCCTCTCTCCCTTTCACTTCTATGACCCAGTTGGTTCTACTCCTCTCTCTTGAAAATATCCAGGTATATTTCCATTCCATTTCCTACAACGTCATTGCTGTTCTCCCTGCCTTTCCCCTAAATGACCAGAACCTTTTCTTCAATCCTCACCCAGCCTGCAAATCATCAGGATAGACTTTAAAAACAAAGTGATACTAAAGGGGAGAAATCCCTCCATTATGTCATTCTCCTGTTAAAAATCCTTGAATGGTACTCCGTTGATGTCAAAGCGAAGTATCAATTCTTTGGGCAAAGTCAAGGCAGTTTTCAGTCTGACCCTCATCTGTCTTCCCAATCTCATCTGCATTATTACCCCCAGGTAACCTTTGGTTCCTGTTTGTACCCTTATTGCCTACATGCTTCTGTACATTTAGAGTTTTCTCTTCTTGGGATGTACTCCTCTCATGGTTCTGCTTGGCTATCTCCAGATCCTCCTTCAAAATTGCTTCAGCACGTTATCCCTTCTGGGAAGATATCCCTAACCAACAGTGATGTGAGGCACTGTCCTCATCACTGCTTGCGCATATCTTTATTAAAGCCCTATGACAATGCACTATGACTAATTATTATTCCCACGTCTGTCTTCATTGCTCAGCTGTGAACCTCCTGAGGCCAGGATTGTCTTATTCATCTTTCCATCCCACTGCCGAGCATGGATTCTGACATGCAGAAGGAATAGGTAAATGCTTGTGGGATACACAGAAGACTAAATAGAATGAAGCCCCTTCCTTTCTAAAAGAATAGGGCGTGAGGTCATCATCTGTTCTTTTGGTATCCATAAAGCGCAAGATTCTAATGAGCAGGCTGGCTGTTTGGTTCATTTTGTTATAATCCCCCTGACATTTCTGCTAGAGAGTGCTTGCTCTGGCGCAAGTGTGAGGGTTCTGTATTTTTAGCTTCTAATGACCTCAGTTCTGTTCCGGATGCTTCCCAGTTCCAAGCATGTGTGTGTGTTAGCCATGGAGACTGGCCGTGCATACACACTTCCAGGGAGTTAGCTCAGAAGGAAACGTTTGAGCAGCGGTCATCAGTAGGGAGTGGGAGCATTTCACTTATTGCAATCAGGAAAAATGTAGGATCCCTCATTATGATGTTCTTCTCTGAACTGTACTTCCCATTTGGGGGTGGATAGCTGAGCCTTGGAAAACGTCTTTGGTTCTTTCAGAACTTGTTCTATAGATTAGCATTAGATCAAACAACAGGTTCTACAGCCAAAAGACAGGAGTGTTGTGTGTGAATAGCCCCACCGATTTTACTATACATCTGCATTCCTGACTCATCCAGATGACCTAACAGTGCCTGTGACTTTGATGAGCCAAAACTCACACTCACTAACTCCACATTTGGGGGGCTTATGCAAAGGATGATGTTTCTGAGGACTTGATTTATTCCATTACCTCTTAGTGGCTATCATTTGAAAGGAAACGGATTAAACTGGTCATTTCAGCATCTAATTACATTGTCTTCAATGGTTTGACATGCTGTAGCCTTGCTTCTGGAACTATATATTAGGTTCCTTAATGAGAGAGGCCACATGGTCAGGTACTGGGCTTCCCAAGGGGCACTAGTGGTAAAGAATCCACCTGACAATGCAGAAGACTCAAGAGGTGGGGGTTTGATCCCTGAGTTGGGAAGATCCCTTGAGTAGGAAGTGGCAACCACTCCAGTATTCTTGCCTGGAAAATCCCATGGACGGAGGAACTTGGCGGGCTACAGTCCATGGGGCCACAAAGAGTCGAACATGACTGACTTAGCACACATAGTCAGATACTTTCGTGAATTCCATATGGTTGGAGTATAGCAGCTTTGATAAAATCTTAGAATAATGGGTTTTATGAAGACTCAATTTCTTTATGTTTCCCTCAAAGTTTCACGTATTTTACAAAATGTATAAACTAATATCTGACATACAAATACTATTTTCATTTAAAAATGACTGTACTTACTAAGGGCTTCTCTTGTGGTTCAGATGGTAAAAAATCTGCCTACAATACAGGAGACCTAGATTCTATTCCTGAGTCAGGAAGAGCCCCTGGAGAAGGGAATGGCAATACTCCAGTCTTCTTGCCTGGAGAATTCCATGGACAGAGGAGCCTGGTGGGCTACAGTCCATGGGATCGCAAAGAGTCAGACACAACTGAGCAACTCACACACACAAACACACATACTTACTGGAAGTTTTTCCCCAAATGATTTAAATTATTGTTCTGATTTGATGGATGTCTCCCTTTTCAAAGTCAGTGGTTGCTTGTGTAATTCTGCATGGTGAAATGATGCAAAGGGAGCTAACGCTGAGAGGGGGTGAACTATATCTAGTGCAGTCTAACTGAAGTTGATCCTTATCTGATTTGGCTTCTCTGGGGGCTACTTGGAAATAGCAGTACCAGAGGCATTCACTAGTGTCCCAGCAGATGTGAAGAATAGAGGCTGTTGACTTTAAAATAAAGGATGTGTCTCTAGACTGCAATGGCTACCAATTAAAGGATGAGCATTTCGTCCATGAGTTGATGGTATTAATGCCATGTCTCGTGTTTGATTAAACGCCTTCCCCCTGCCCTGAATTAGCCAATCTATTGTCCTAAGAGGCAGTGTTGTTAAAAACTGCTATCTGTATAGACCGGTGGACCAAACACCCTCACTAGTGTACAGGATAGAAAGAATTATCCGTTACAAGAGGGTATCTCTTTTTAATGACTTATCAAAATGAAATTAACCTTTTTAAAGTATAGCAGTTTTTTTTTTAATGTATTTACTGCAGTGTACAGCTATCATCAACACCTAATTTCAAAACATCTTCAGCACCCCGTTGGCAGTCACTCTCCATTATCCCCTAACACCAGCTCCTGGAAACCTGTTAATGTACTTCCTATTTCTATGATTTGTCTAGTCGGGGTATTTCATCTAAATGAAATTGAATCATTCAATGTGCAGCCTTTTGTGCTAGGCTTCTTTCACTTAGCATTATGTTTCCAGAGTTCATCCATGTGTAACATGTGTTGGTACTTTTTCCCTTCATATTTCTGACTAATATTACATTATAGGAATATACAATATTTTGTTTACCTACTCATCAATTGATGAACATTGGGGTGTTTTCCAGTTTTGAGCTATTATCTATAATGCTACTCTGAACATTTATGTACAGGATTTTGTGTGGACATAGGTTTTCAGTTCTCTTGGGTACATACTTAGGAATGGAAATGCTGGGTCACGTGGTAACTCTATGTTTAGTGTTTTAAGAAACTGCCAGGTTATTTTCCAAAGTAGCTGTATTATTTTACATTTCCACCAGCAGTGTATGAGTGTGCCCATTTCTCGACATCCTTTTAAATTTTAGGTACTCTAGTAGATTTGATGTGGTACCTCTTGTGGTTTTGATGTGCATTCCCTAGTCACATGACTAATGATATTGTACATTGTTTCATATGCTTATTGGTCATTCATAAATCTTCCTCAGAGAAAATGTCTATTTCAATTCTTGGCCCCCTTTTAAAATTGGATTTTCTTTTTGTTGTTGAGTGGTGGCTCAGATAGTCAAGAATCTGCTTGCAATGCAGGATATGTGGGTTCAATCCCTGGGTTGGGAAGATGACTTTGAGCAGAAAATGGCAACCCGCTTCCGCATTCTTGCCTGGGAAATCCCATGGAAAGAGGAGCCTGGTGGGCTACAGTCCATGTGTCTGCACTCAGTCTAATGCAACAGAGCACACAAGAGTTCTTTCTTTGTTCTGAACACAAGTCCCTTAGAAGTCACATGATCTATCAGTGTTTTCCCCCATTCCATGGGCTGTTTTTTGACTTTCTTGATGGTGTCTTTGAGGCATGAGTTTTTAAAAATTTTGACAAAGTCCATCTATTTTTTTGTTACCTATGCTTTCAGTGTCATATCGAAGAACTCATTACTTACTATAAGGTCAGGAAGGATGGCTTCCATGTTCTTGCGTGGGTGTTGTATAGTTCTTACTCTTTAGATAGAAGATTCATTTTTAATTAATTTTTTAAATTTTTAACTTAATTTTTTAATTAATTTTTTTGTACATAGTGTGCAATAGGGTTGAGAGGATCTTGTTAAGCACTCTCCCCTGATGTCTATCGGTTTAAAATGTGAATACATAAGTCTGTAAGTTTCCTGGAAGCCCACATTATAAAAAGCAATTTCTATGGCCAGCTTGGCTGATTGGTTATTTATTCAGCGGATTTCTCTTCAAGATGATGGAGGGCCAAAATTGTGCTAAAGGAAACGTAGGATTTTTGGCAGGACTATGAACCAATTTAAAGAACTTTTATAAAATTTCAAATGTGATTTTAAATTCTCAAAACTGGAGGATGAACTTGGAGACAATTGCCACAGATGTTGTTCCAAACATTTTTAATTTGGTTCAAACCAATTGTTAAACCTTGTGTATATGTTTTGAAGATTTATCCTCTGTCTTCAAATACAGTGTTTGACTAATTTACACGAAAGGCTTCAAAACTCTCTCTAAACCACACTGTGCATCAAAGAAACTCTATATATGAGTTTCTTCTAAAATTCTCTTAAAAACACAGCAAAATCAAGTTAACAACTCCAGGTTCTAAGTTGAAACCTATCTTCAGTTTGAGAGCCATCAGCTTTGAATGTGTCTGGATACAAAACCTGTTTTTCGCACTTGGAGGGGAAAATCCTCCTTTAGAGACTATTTCTTGAAGGAACGTTTGTTATAATATATTTGGGCTTAGGACTAAGACCTTTAGTTTGTAAGTTGAAGTTTTCCTGTGCAGTTAACATCAACAGAATGTAAGTAGAAAACAATCTCAAGTTTAGCTGCTACCCTGAGGAGAGATCACTGAGTATGGGAACATTTAAATCACGGCCCGTCACATTTTGCTGTGTGCTTCCATTTTTCTTTCATTCAAGGAGTACAGTTAACTGAGATTGTCTTTGGAAATCACAGTGCCTATGGACTCTTCTTTAAACACTTTTAAAGGATGGAAAGAAGGTCTTGAAATGCTTTTCATTTTAATCACTTTAGAAAAGTAAGTATGGGGAAGAAAACCTGTGAATAAAGAAAAATTTGCACATGTAATTTCTCTGAGCTTATTACTTAATAGTTATGGAAGAAGTGAGCATTCTCTCAACACTGACTGATGCTGTGGTTGCTCATTCGGCCATGTCTGACTCTTCGTGACCCCATGGATTATAGCCCACCAGGTTCCTCTGTTCATGGGATTTTTCAGGCAAGAATACTGGAGTGGGTTGCCATTTCCTCCTCCAGGGGATCTTCCCCAGCCAGGGATGGAACCCGTGTCTCCTGTGTCTCCTGCGCTGCAGGCAGATTCCTCACTGCTGAGCCGTCAGGGAAGCCCTCTGTATTAGTAAACACTTAGAAACCGATGAGAGCAAACTGAGACTTTTTTTCTAACCAGAATAGAGGGCTCGGGACTATAGGGCAATAGATTAGACAATTTGTATCCCAGGCAATACTGTTGTCACCACCAATTCTAATGGGTATTTCCTAGCTTATGTCTTTAATGCATTTAAAGCTTCTGAATATATCACATAAGTAGTGGTTTGCCCCAGGACTGGATATTCAGGAGACGTGGTTTTTCAGACTTAGCCCTGTTCACTAAATACTTGGTTGATGGATTACTATTATTTTTAGAAGGTCTGAAAGAGTGGAGACTTGCAAATAAAATACAATGCAGTGTCAGAAATTATGCTGTGTTTTCTTAATATCTATAAGAATTTTGAAAATTAGCTCCACAGTAAATTATGAGAAAATTATCCAAAAAAAGCATGGTATTTTTACTAATATAGTTTAGTTCAGAACCACAGAGACTGCTCACAATCATTGCTATAGGTAACTAAGTAAAGCAGAAATTAGACAGAAATTTAACAGAAATTAGACGAGACTCATGAACTCAGGACAGATGTTCTCTAGAATTGATAAAGGTGAAGGTGAAGTCGCTCAGTCGTGTCCGACTCTTTGCGACCCCGTGGACTGTAGCCTGCCAGGCTCCTCTGTCTATGGGATTCTCCAGGCAAGAATACTGGAGAGGGTTGCCATTTCCTTCTCCAGAGGATCTTCTCGACCCAGGGATCAAACCCAGGTCTCCCGCATTGCAGGCAGACGCTTTAACCTCTGAGCCACCAGGGAAGCCCTTAGGATTGATAAAAGGAAACAAGAAACAAATTGAATGGGATTTAAGTGAGGTGAGAGATATCTTCCTAGTTCTTACACTGATTTATTTGGAATATGAAAAGGGACTTAGAACGTTGGCATCTTGATCTTAATTTGGTGAGATTTCTTGTTTCAGTTTTATGTTCAAAAGGTGGTCATTAACTACTCACTGGCTGAGGTGCATGAAAGAGAAGATACTGTCTCTAAGGTGAAGAGAGACAATTTTGGGGAACCAGAAACACACAGGAATAATTTAAATCTTAGTTTCCAAAGAATACAAACTAATATAATATTTCCTAACATGAAATTCTTAGAAAATAACTGATTCCAAGTATAACTTACTTGCCTCAGGTATCTAGTGAGATCATACTTCCTTTAATGTTCAAATTATTTGTATTAGACTGAATTTCCTAGGTCCTTCACTAAAGGATGCCCAGAACCCCTGATCCATGTGTTTCCAAGGATCCCAAGAAATGTTTTCAATGTTCTGTTTCTTGTTTGGTTGTTTTAATTAAAGTATAGTTGATTTACAGTGTTAGATTAGTTTCTAGTGTACAATGAAGTGGTCCAGTTATACATGCGCACGCACACACAAAGTGAAGAGGAACTAAAGCACCTGTTGGTGAAAGTGAAAGAGGAAAGTGAAAAAGCTGGCTTAAAACTCAGCATTCAAAAAACGAAGGTCATGGCATCCGGTCCCATCACTTAGATGCGGAAAATAGATGGGGAAACAATGGAAACAGTGACAGACTTTATTTTCTTGGGCTCCAAAATCACTGCAGATGGTGACTGCCGCCATGAAATTAAAAGACACTTGCTCCTTGGAACGAAAGCTATGACCAGCCTGCTGCTGCTGCTGAGTCGCATCAGTTGTGTCCGACTCTGTGCGACCCCCCAGACGGCAGCCCGCCAGGCTCCTGTCCCTGGGATTCTCCAGGCAAGAGTACTGGAGTGGGTTGCCATTGCCTTCTCCATGACCAACCTAGACAGTTTATTAAAAAGCAGAGACATTACTTGACTGACAAAGGTCCGTCTAGTCAAAGCTATGGTTTTTCTAGTAGTCATGTATGGATGTGAGAGTTGGACCATAAAGAAAGTTGAGCACTGAAGAATTGATGCTTTTGAACTCTGGTGTTGGAGAAGAATCTTGAGAGTCCCTTGGACAGCAAGGAGATCAAACCAGTCCATCCTAAAGGAGATCAGTTCTGAATATTCATTGGCAGGACTGATGCTGAACCTGTAACTCCAATACTTTGGCCACCTGATACGAAGAACTGAGTTATTGTAGAAGACTCTGATGCTGGGAGGGATTGGAGGCAGGAGGAGAAGGGGACGACAAAGGATGAGATGGTTGGATGGCATCCATCACCAACTCGATCGACATGAGTTTGAGCAAGCTCTGGGAGTTGGTGATGGAGAGGGAGGCCTGCTGTGCTGCAGTCCATGAGGTCACAAAGAGTTGGACATGACTGAGGAATTGAACTGAACTGAACTGGACCTCTGTTAGCTGCCGAAAATAAACTTAGAGTAAGTAGAGGGGAAAAGTATGACATGCAAGAAGCTGCCCCCAGAAACATCCTCCTTAGGCCTCCTGGGATGTTGTCTCACCGCTCTGGTCCGTCACCATCATAGTCATCAGTGTCACGGTCGTCATCATCTTTGTCATCCGTAGCAGCAGCGGTGGCTCTCAGTGAGCTTTGATGGAGCACCTGCTGTGTGCTGGACCCCAGGAGAGGCTGTAGAGGCAATGACCATCAGGTGCTCGCACATGCGCAGGGAAGAGAATGGTTTCCATGCCTTTATTTTTATCTGATGATTAAAAATTAGGCACATTGTTACCTGTGCAACTAGACAAGTAAGCATGTGATCTGTGTTACTGTACCCCTGAGCTGCTGCAGATCCTTCAGTCTCAGAGCTGGAAGACACCTTAGAGATGATCAGATGTGCCATTCAAATAAGGACGTGAAGGTCCTGAGAAGTCACGGAGAGTACGGACTGGACCTTAGATCTCTTGAGTTCAAGTCCGGTAGGTTTCCCAGGGTACCATCCTGCCTCTCTTCCTGTATACCTTCCTGAGGTCCTAAGAAGCATTATATATATATATCAGATATGAAATAATATTAGTATTCCTGGTAGAAGTAGTAAGTAGAGAATACTGAAATTGTGATGGTTGATCTAATTTTCTGGGGTTCCTACTTGCTTTCATGACTCACATTTTGGAGTCTCAAATTGTGTTAGTAAAGTGTATTTGTTTTTGTTGTTCAGTTGCTCAGTCATGTCGAACTCTTTGTGATCCCATGGACTGTAGCCCACCAGGCTCCTCTGTCCATGGGATTTTCCCAGCAAGGAAATTGGAGTGGGTTGCCATTTCCTCCTTCAGGGGATCTTCCCAACCCAGGGCTCAAACTCCTGCATTTCCTGAATTGGCAGGTGAATTTTTTTTTACCACTGAGCTACCTGGGAATCCCTATATATGGAATAAGTACATGTAAAGTGCCTGAGACATATAGCCTCTCATTAAATGACAGCTAATTTTAAAGCTGCTAAAGGATCACTTTCTATAGACCAAAAGCTCTAATGTATTATTTCATTTAATCCTCATAATTCCACTGCAGGAAAACTCAGACTGAGAGAATTTGGGCCATTTGCCCAGCACCTCCCGTGGGGTAAGGTCATAAAAGAGGCGGAACTGAACTAAGGTTGGCTTGCCTCTCCAATCTA
Organism: Capra hircus; assembly: GCF_001704415.2. Lineage (NCBI taxonomy): Eukaryota > Metazoa > Chordata > Mammalia > Artiodactyla > Bovidae > Capra > Capra hircus. Next base: position 55,620,682 of record NC_030831.1, read on the forward strand.
GGGTAAATGTACTCTTTTTTGAAACACTCTAATGGCTGAGGGGATGGTATGGGAAGGGAAGATGGTGAAAGCCTGTGGACCTTCAACTTTGCAAAGATTCAGTGCCTCTTTCTCTCCCATTCCTTTGTACTTTTAAGGCAGAACGCCTTGGAAATCTTTGTGTTCATCCAACGTGTGTCAGCTTTTCCATATGACTCCGTATTTCTGAGCAGACTGCAAATGATTCATTCCAAGCTCAAACCAAGCACTCTGAGAGGAATTCAGTTGATTATCAGGAGACAAGGGTAGTGCTCCTGCTAATACCCCCTGTCCTCCACCTCCCTGCCTACTTTCTGGCTGTCAGCGTGTTCATCTTTTTGCATAAAGCATCCAAGAGCTGACAGGTTGGCACGATAATCTATATAAAAGAGACCAGATGATTATCAAGGGCACAGAGGCAAAGGTTATCACGACAAGTTTTAACTTCTGTTTAAATCTCATGGGAACTGCACATGGAATGGTGAGCATGAAATAATTTGCTAGAAAATTCAGAACTAATTAATCTATTACCATATTCCATTAAAATACATTTAAACAAGGCACCTACTCTCTTTTGTAAAAGTCATGCATCCAATTCTAACAAGCTGTTTTCCCTCTTATGCAATGTGGAAAAAAAACCAAAACAATTTTCTACTATGCTGAAAAATAAATTGGCTATGTGTACAAAAAATACCCCACAAAACAATATAAGGCCCATGGCACTAAAAACTCATTAAGATTTTTTTTTTTGGTGGCAGTGCACAAAATGTTATAAAATAATGTGAAATCCAAATATTCTTAAATAATCAAAAATTAAATGAGATGGGATACACTCTTTCAGTACCAGAAGGAAGTTACTTTTGGAAATCATCTGTAAGTATTATATTTAGAACCAGCTTTGGTAGCATATACTGATCCTAAGATATAAGATAATCTGTGGAGTGTTCAATCATAAGAAATAAAAAGTTATGTTAGTTTTCATGTAAGATATATCATTCAGAATATTGCCTTACACAGTTAAATATCCCTATAAAGTTTTCAAATGCACTTTTTTTTTTTCCTTTGGTGTCTCTGACTTCTACAGTGGGAGCCCTAATGAGCCTCAGCCACAATTGTTTGGCTGCTTAAAAAGCTCAGCTTGATGAATGATTTGGGAGAGATAATATGATTAAAAGCCAGAATTTTGTCTTTTATTACCATTCAATACTTTGCCTTAAGGTCACTGATCAGATTTATTAAATTCCCTCATGGTAAAACCCAAGGCAATTCCACCTTCCCCTTCAGTTCAGTTCAGTTGCTCAGTCATGTCCAACTCTTTGAGACCCCATGAATCGCAGCATGCCAGGCCTCCCTGTCCACCACCAACTCCTGGAGCCCACCCAGACTCATGTCCATCGAGCCAGTGATGCCATCCAGCCATCTCATCCTCTGTTGTTCCCTTCTCCTCCTGCCCCCAATCCCTCCCAGCATCAGAGTCTTTTCCAATGAGTCAACTCTTTGCATGAGGTGGCCAAAGTCCTGGAGTTTCAGCTTTAGCATCATTCCTTCCAAAGAACACCCATGACTGATCTCCTTTAGAATGGACTGGTTGGATCTCCTTGCAGTCCAAGGGACTCTCAGGAGTCTTCTCCAACACCACAGTTTAAAAGCATCAATTCTTCGGTGCTCAGCCTTCTTCACAGTCCAACTCTCACATCCATACATGACCACAGGAAAAACCATAGCCTTGACTAGACAGACCTTTGTTGGCAAAGTAACGTCTCTGCTTTTGAATATGCTATCTAGGTTGGTCATAACTTTTCTTCCAAGGAGTAAGCGTCTTTTAATTTCATGGCTGCAGCCACCATCTGCAGTGATTTTGGAGCCCCCCCCAAAATAAAGTCTGACACTGTTTCTATCGTTTCCCCATCTATTTCGCATGGAGTGATGGGACCGGATGCCATGATCTTCGTTTTCTGAATGTTGAGCTTTAAGCCAACTTTTTCGCTCTCCTCTTTCACTTTCATCAAGAGGCTTTTTAATTCCTCTTCACTTTCTGCCATAAGGGTGCTGTCATCTGCATATCTGAGGTTATTGATATTTCTCCTGGCAATCTTGATTCCAGCTTGTGCTTCTTCCAGCCCAGCGTTTCTCATGATGTACTAATCTTCCCCTTAGACAGAGTTCATTTTTGTAACCCTGAAATGATTTTTAAGTTAAGATGTTGTTTTCGCTGAAATAGCAAGTACCTTTCAGGCCAGTGATTTTTTTGAGTGTGTGAGTTTCTAGACCAGATACTATCTTGCTAAGGATCAGTTTGATTTGGGGGGGGGGGGGTAGAGAGGCGATTCATTGGATGCCTAAGTCTGGAATGCAGAGCAGAAAATCTCTTTGGAGACTACAGTTTAGTTCAGTTCAGTCGCTCAGTTGTGTCCAACTCTTTACGACCCCATGAATCGCAGCATGCCAGACCTCCCTGTCCACCACCAACTCCTCGAGTTTACCTAAATGCATGTGCATTGAGTCGGTGATGCCATCCAGCCATCTCATCCTCTGTTGTCCCCTTCTCTTCCTGCCCCCAATCCCTCCCAGCATCGGGGTCTTTTCCAATGAGTCAGCTTTTGACATCAGGTGGCCAAAATATTGGAGTTTCAGCTTCAGCATCAGTCCTTCCAGTGAACACCCAGGACTGACCTCTTTTAGGATGGACTGGTTGGACTACAGTGGGCAGCTATTGTTCTGTCCATGCAAAATCCATCCTTTGCCTTCTGGTCACAGCCCCTCAGTGTCCTTTTTGGGACTTTCTCTCTCTCATTGCCTACAATTCTGATGAAACTGTCCAATAGGGTGTCCTGCCTTCCTCAGGATAAGGATGGGTGCATGACATTAGCCACGATATTTGGCCCTCTTTGGAATTTAAATATGAGAGCATGACAATATTAAAAAAAAAAAAAAGTGATTGGAGTTGATTCAACCCAAGGCTGGCATGCTGCAAAGATTGTCACTTACTTCCTGTCACTTAGATCCTTACAGCAACTTGTATCTTTCTGTTTTCTTTCCATAGCTTTTGATTTTTAGAAACTATCCTAAAGGTAGTTATTGAAAAGATACCTTATCCTTTCAATAAAATCCTTTCACTGAAAGCAGTCAGTCGTTGCTGTTAGTGAAGGACATACCACTCCAAAATGTGCCACTTTGCTATATTGATTATTTTGAGCTGTAGGCACTTGGAAAAAAGCAAATGCAGGCGAGGCTTTCCTTTAATCTGCTTTATTTTCCTGAAGACCGGATCCTCTAGAAGGAAATCCATTGTCATAATCCCCTCCCTGGGATTATATTTGGGCATGCCTGGTGACTCAGGATGGTAAAGAATCTGCCTGTAATATAGGAGACCCAGGTTTGATCCCTGAGTTGGGAAGATCCTCTGGAGAAAGGAATAGCTACCCTTCTCCAGTATTCTTGCCCGGAGAATCCCATAGACAGACCATGGTGTTGCAAAGAGTCAGACACGACTGAGCAACTTGCACTTCATTGACTTGGGAGTATATTTAACTAGGGAAGAGCGCCTCTGATCCTGGAGGCAGAAGGAGGCCCCACACCCAAAGAGACTTTGCCACAACCAGCACACCTCCCATCCATCTATCCTTCTGGGGGCTCTTTCATCTTCTCTAAAAATCATTTCCTCTCCCTTAAGAGGCATCCATCCTCACTCCCTTTTCCTGATTAAGATGACATTCAAGTCTGAATTCTAAGCCACCCCTAAAAGTTACTCATTTTTCCCTGGGTCTCTCCCATGTGATACACATGTTAATAAAATTTTGTTTGTTATTTTCTCTTGTTGATCTGTCTCCAGTCACGGGATCTCAGCTAAGAATTCAGAAAGGCAGAGGGAAAATTATGTTCCCCGTCTACACCAGCAGCAAGGAATCCTAACCAGCACAGATATGCTACAGGAGATGTAGACAGTATCAGCCACTGGGAATCTGGGAATAAGCTCTACCCATAAAGGGGTGTCAATTTAAACTTAAAACCACACAACATAGAAGTTATGAGTTCAAGTGTTATTCAGATTTTTACTGGGGACTATAGCATAGGAGACAATTCTGAGAAATTGTTTCAAAGAGGTAGGAGAGGAGCCAGTATATATCGGAAATGAATTTGTTTTTTTTTTTGCTAGGAAATGCATGTAGTCAAGCATACATTGTGAGAAATGATTACTACTATCACGAAGAACAGATATCTTAAGTTTATGATTTTAGTGACATTCTAGGTACAGAAAAATGCAAGAATCTGGGGTCATTGCCATTCTTCCTAAGACATACATCTAACTTTCTAGGGATCCATTTCTTTAAAGCACAGGGTTCACTGTTGGTGAGTGACTGCAGTGGGTGGCGACTTAACCCTTGTATAACTGGATGATGAACGACGCTCTTCGTTTCTGTTGTTCGCAGAGGCGTGGGGTGCACATGGGGAGGCTGAAGACTGCTAAAGACAGCCTTCAACCTTGTGCAGTCTGGTCTACACTTTTGATAAAAGTAACGTGACCCTGAAAATCGAGACTTTTGCTTTTCACAGAATTCAGTGTCCTCTATAAATCTATCTTCTCATTAGAAGAGCTGTGAGATCATTTGCAAAGTCACCAGGGGAAAGCATATACATACGTGCTTTCTCAGAGTCCTTGAAAGCTCTAGATAAAATGGGTTTCTGTCCTTGTACAGAGTCTTCCCAGCTGTGGGAGTCTAGAGGCAGGAGAGGAGAAAAGATTTAATCTTCCCTATCTCCTAGGTCCTCCCAATGTCCTCAGATTTGGGTCTACAGTGAATCTCTTAGCTCTTTTGTGACCAGGGTAGTAATCCAGCAGAAACCTTGTGGCAGTGTGGATCAGCGGCTCCCAGGTTTTGATTTCACATGCCAGTGAAATTAAAATAAAATTTAGGCTGACTTGGAATTGCTACTTTTTTGTTTTACCAAATGAGGATATTAAAGTAGAAAAATGAACAAATATTATCGTCATTGTTATATAAAAAAAAAGGTAAATTTAAAGACCAAAAGCCGTCAGTTACATAAATTTATATACACCCAAATCAATTGTGTATTCATTGGAAGGACTGGTGTTGAAGCTGAAACTCCAGTATTTTGGCCACCTGATGTGAAGAGCTGACTCATTTGAAAAGACCCTGATGTTGGGAAAGATTGAAGGCAGGAGGTGTAGGGGACAACAGAGGATGAGATGGTTAGATGGCATCATCAACTCAATGGAATTGAGTTTGGGTAAGCTCTGGGAGTTGGTGATGGACAGAGAGGCCTGGCGTGCTGCAGTTCATGGAGTCGCAGAGTTGGACATGACTGAGCAACTGAACTGAACTGAACTGAACTTTAGGAAAAACCCAGTTTAATTGTCCTAATTTCTTCTGTTGAAAGGCCCTGGTCCAAGACATGATGAGTAGTTCCAGGCCTCTGAGAGCACCCTGGAGGCACAGATCAGACACCCTGCAGAGTGTCAAGGATATTCACAGGTCTGGGCTCTTGCTTTCCAGGCTCACCTTTCTGGAGGTTGATCACAGCCACATACCCTGGTGCAAGGGCTACAACAGTTTTGTTCATGTCAACACATAAACACAGTAGGCTGATTAAGGGCTTAACAGGTTTGTGTTCTTAACAGAAACCTCCATCCCCAAAGGCAGCCAAGAGCACATTACGTGGTGCCTCAGGGCTCAGCAGAGCCTCTGGACCCTCATGCAGAGCTCCCTCCCTGTCCCAGCCTTCTTCTGAACTCTGGTTTCCAGGTTCTTCATTATGCCTGAACCCCACCTCTTTGCTCAGTATGTTCACTTAGGTGCCAGTTCTTCGACTCCATCCCAAGAGATCACAGCCCTACCTGGTGTAGACTTCTAGCCAAGGCTTCCCCGCCCTTGACTTCAAACTAAGTTCTAGGAACCTCTTCCCAAGTGCAGTATCCCCAGGCATGCACTTTCCAGGAGGGATTTGGGACAACTAATTTGATTCCTATTGCACATGACAGATTGCAAGCTCCATGTGACTGTGTTATCACTATGCACCTGCACTAACGTACTCTAGTCTAGATCAACAAATCTTGAAATACTTTTTAGTCTTCTGAATTCTCTTTAAAGGGACCCAGGAGGGAAGGACACTGTACTGGAGACATAAATAGAAGATCACACAGGCAGGAGAAAAGGACACACCATCAGCCTTACATGCAAAAGTAATGGTAGACACATGCTGTAGGTCAATCCAAAGAATCATGGGCAAATAGAAGAGAAGGGTTGATGGTAGCCGAGACTAGTGTGTACATCATTGAAAACCAGTCCTCTTATCATCATTTGTTCAGGTTCATGGGTTTCCAGTGTTAAATGTTAATGTTAAAGCAATTAGAATGAAATAGTCCATATTATCTTAAACATGTGTTATGATCTATATCAGCCATCTTAAGGTAAATTACTCTGCAGTAATAAATTATCCCCAAATCTCTGTGGCTGACAGCAGCAACAGTTAGGTTCTGCTCAGGTTACATGCTTGTCATTCATGGGCTTGCTGGGGCTCTGCGCCACACGTCTTCCCTCTGAGATCCAGGCTGATGGAGCAGCCCCTCTCTGGGGTGTTCTGACCTCATGGCAGAATCACATGATGGCTTTTAGAGCTCATGCAGAGAATGGACAAGGGACACATTCAGTCCCATCTCACTGGTCAAGTCATGTGGTCAAGCTTAGGGTCAATGGGGTAAGGAAATATTGTAGACTCCACCCAGACGGAGAGTCTGGAGAAGGAAGTGGCAACCCACTCCAGTATTCTTGCCGGGAGAATTCCATGGGCCAAGGAGCCTGGAGGGCTACAGTCCATGGGGTTGCATAGAGTCAGACACGATGGAGTGACTAACACACAGAGGGAGAGTCAATGGATATTTTAGGTAATAATACAATATACCCCATGAATGCTCTACTTCTTATTGAATATCTCCTAGAAGTACAAGTTTCAACAGTCTTTAAGAATCTCGTGACTCTGGAACTGTGAATAGCACATTTAAGCCAAGTGCCAGTCCGTCAGCGGCCGTGCGTTCTGCAGGGGAAGCGGCTCACAAGATGGCAGCCATGCCGCCACGTGTGCCAGTGTTAAGAGTGAATAGTGCAAGTGAAGCATTTCCCCACAACTGTGGTGGAGCTGAAAAATTTTTTATGGCTTCCCTATTTATGGCATGCTGTTCAGTTTCCCATGAGTTGCTAGGAAAGATTCCTGATAGCTACTATGAGCCACTGAAACCTATGAGACTTCATTTATTATGGCATAATATCCACATTACCTCACTTGCGCTAGACCATATGGAGAGCTCTCTGTTGAATTTGGCATAGTTACCGGGGTGAAACGGGAAGGGATTCTGTTCCTCGTCCTCCTCAATTATGCTGTATGTTGGATCAGGTGGCCAACTTCAACAGATCATCTGGGCATAGCAGTCAGCCCTCGGGACAGCATCACCACCTCACCTATGCCAGTGAAGGATAACAGACGCCTGAGGGGTAGGGAGGAGCATCATCTCAAGAGTGGATCTGTAATGGTCCTGCTGACCTGAAGCTTGTGCTTCAAAGTTGAGGGAGAAGTGGGACATCCGTTTGTCACTCATTGTGGGTGGCGTTTGCAGGGAGAGGCAGGAAGTTCAAGAGACTCTGAAAAGCAGAGCCAATTCTAAATCCCAACGAGCCACCAGCAGCAACAACTTCAAGAGAGAAAGGTGCACGCGGGGCAAAGCCAGAGCACGCCATCTGCCACACCAGTTTGCTGCTGCTGAGTCGCTTCAGTCGTGTCTGACTCCGTGCGACCCCACAGACAGCAGCCCACCAGGCTCCTCCGTCCCTGGGATTCTCCAGGCAAGAACACTGGAGTGGGTTGCCTTTTCCTTCTCCGAGGCATGGAAGTGAAAAGTGAAAAGTGAAGTCGTGTCCAACTCTTCACGACCCCATGGGTTGCAGCCTACGAGACTCTCCGTCCATGGGGTCTTCCGGGCAAGAGGACTGGAGTGGGGTGCCATTGCCTTCTCCGCAGCCGTGCCAGTCTACCTACTGCTTAAAGAGGGGAACAAGTAAATAGTTGGACTCTGTGAGCATTGTGAGAAGGAATGTTTATCCCTATAATGTAGCTATAAGCTGGGGGATGGGGAATGGGGATAAGGGCCAATATACAGATATTTCCATGTACCTTTGGTGATTCTGGGAGTGGTTTATACAAGACTGGAGAGACTTAGTGTGTTCTCTTGTACACATGATTGGAAACCCTTTGGGGGAGGGCTTTTCCTTCTTGAATGGTAGTGGGGAGCCCTTTTAGGAACTTTCAGGCATTTTACTGACAATTAACAATGAATTCACTTAAAATAAAAGCAAGCACATTAAAATTCATCTGAAAATTCACATGATAACTGGAAAAAATAATCCTAATAGTTTCCTCTGTTTACAAAATAACTGTTCTGTAGTTTCTGTTATAACGCTTTTCCATCTAATATGTTTGTGAATCTGTCTGTCTGTGTATCTCTCTCTCTCACACAGACTTAAAAATCAAAGTAAAACTCAGCAAAATGTGAGAAAAGTTAGCAAGTGCTTTAAGAGACTTGATGTATAAGCTCAATCCATCCTCATATTTCTTTTGCCACTTGGCTTCTTCCATGTTTCTCATCTTTATCAAATTGGAACATTAATAATTGAAGAGTTCCCACTGCACGGTATTACCACTAATAATGAGCTGCGGGTGAAACAGACCCTTCCCTTCCAAAGGACAAGCTCGAACCTTGCTAATCGTTAACTATTTAAAATAAAATCAGAAGATTGGCTCCCACCTTCCTACCCCCCCCCAAAAAAAAAGTCTAATTAATGTTCGTCTATTGGAGAGGAAGCTGAGCACGCTGCTCCACCACTGCCAAATGAAATTAGGGCCCAATTATTGATAAATGAAGAGTGGTTTGAGCTGGAGCCTGGCCTGGAGTCGCGGAAATACATCTGTCATTTGGCCTGTACAGGAGTCATTCATGTGTGACATAACATCCTGTGCATTTATCATGCATCTGTAGATTTTTGTTTTAATTCAGTTAGCTGTCTAACTTGATTCGGTGCTAGATGCCCCGAATGGAGTCAGGATTTGGACTGACAGATGCAATTCTAGTCTGAAATGGTGTGTGACAGGACTAGCTATCCTGCATATTAATTATTATTGAAACCATTATAGGCAGCGCTTTTCCACTAATGGTCGATTCCGTTATCTGTTTTGTGGCTTCTATGGTTAACAATTGCCCAGTGGCTCCAGGGCAGGTAGGAGACACGCTGGATCAATGGACCATTGTTGTTAAGTGCACTTACTATTACCATGAAAATTAGAATGGAAGTGCTTGAAAGGCAAGAATGAAAATGCCCCTGTCTTACCATTATGCAAATGACACATTCTAGAAATGAGATAAGTGGGGGGAGAAACACTTTTCATAAATCTTAACTAGGTAAAAGAGTTTATTAAATCCATTGTCAAAAACAAATTGAAAACAAACATTTGTTAAGTTGATAAAAAAAAATTAAGGAAGAAATGTCTGCAGGGCTATTCCCAGCCTAGCTCTGCACAAAAAGCTGAGTTTGGTAGCATGCTAAGGTTTAATTTAAAGTTCTTGTCATTTTATCATTTGATTGTGCAAAATATTGAAAACAACAGTCGCCTTCAAAAAGAAGTTGCTAATGTGATTTTTTTTTTGCCCAAATTTCTGAGAAAATATTGTATTAGGAGGACTTGAATGGGACCACGTCCAAGGGCGGCCATTTTGCCTCAGCCGCTGGTTTTCCTTCTTTCTCTCACTGTTTTACGTAGATATCTGGTCACTTGCCCACCCCTCCTGCCCTTCGGATTTAAACCATCTAATGAACTTGTGAAGCCCTGCAAAACACATTCCAGTGACAGGACTGAGCAAAGTAAATGTTGCTGAAATTGTATGAAAAGTGTAATGAAATTGTGTGAAAGTTTTCTGGTCATTTGCTTATCAACCTCCTACGACAGGAATTGTGTGGTTACCAACATGGGTGAGTGCTGGTTCAGACACAGCTCAAATTACACATTTCCATTCCTTAAAGAATTTGTAAAGTTGCTGAGGACTTTAGCAAAGTACAAAATGGTAATACAATGAAATATAATATTTTGTATTAAATAGAAAATTAATGGTAGACTTGAAGTCATAATGATGAATTTACATCTTTTAAAAAGATTCATATTTGCTAAAGGGCATTTCATATTGGTATTTCAGGTCCAAAGAAGCTTCTTTTTTCCTAAACAATTAAAAATTTGCACCTTAGAATAAGTGCTTTTTCATCTCTCGATGTATGAAAATGAGGTGCTTAAAAAGAACCTGGCTTCAATTTAAAAGTTCAATAGCTTGATTATGATATTGGCTTACAAGATTTTCACTGTTAAAGAACATTTTGAATAAAAGAGCAAATTAGAAAGCAAAGATATATCTTAGTATAAATAGATCTTAAAATATTAATAGTCATAATATTCAGAAATTATAAGTAAACTTTGACTTTACAGTTTGGAAGCTATTATCATTTCTTGTGTGATTAGCTCCTCCAATTTACAGTGTTTGCCTCACTGCTTTATTTCTTTCAATAGGTTTTTTTTTTTTTTTTTTAAATAAGGCTCCAAAAACTTAATTATGGCTTATGCAAATATCATTTGAGGGAAAAGAGGGTAATAGTAAATCTTTAAAAGCATTGTTAGGTTAATGCAAGAAAAGTTGTTGTAGGTATTAACTGGCATTCAGAGGAAAATAAATGAATGGAGGTGGGGAGACCTCTTGGAGATATTCTCATTTCTTTCTTGAAGCCATGTACTTGGATCAGTTTTTCCCAACTTTTTATCAAAGGTGAGTGTTTTAGAAAGCTGAAGGAAAAAAAAAATAAGATTTTGCTTCTGAATTCTGTACAGATTGAAAGCCAAACTAAGTCGTATGATGCCAAAAGCACTGAACATGAATACATGAAGCATGGCAGCCACTTTCTTTATAGGCATGATACAAAGCTTTCTTTTAAAAAAAATTTCTTTATTGAATCACCTACATTTTTGCTATATTGACTGGGATCTCCAATAATATCCAAAACCTACAGAAAAACACACAGGTGAATTGGAGTAACAATCATGTTTAACTAAGCTGGGAAAATTAAAATTTTTACCTAAGAAGACATGAAGTTGGAAATCAGCCACATATTTTGAAAGAACCCATAGCCTGCTGAGCACTGGGCTTAAAGAGTGAAGAATGCTTAACATCATGAAGTTGCCAAATGATGAAAATAATATTTGGGAAGTGTGGGAATGAGATGATAGGAAGGAAAAGAGGTTGGCGGACAGGGTGGGGAGCAGGACAGACTGAGTTATGTGGCCCTCGGCCAGTGTTTTCCCAGCTTTCTGACTCTGGACCATGATGAGTCTGTGAACATTCATGGGGCTGCTGCCTGAGGAGAAAAGGGAGTGTCAGGGGGATAAAACTTGACCCTCGTAGATGCAGTGAGTGGGGACGGGGACGTGTGAATGAAACTAACAAAAGACCGATTAGGAGGAGAAGAGGCACACGGTTTTATTAAAACTAACGTGCACGAGAGTTCACAGAAAAGAAGTGAAACTGAAAAAAGCAGTTACACCCAAGGGCTTTTACACCTTCTTAACTAAAGTAAAGTTTGGGCTTCTAGGGTCAATAAGCTGTGGGGAAGTGACTAGGAAATTCCTGGGGGAATAAACGGAAGGGAAGCTCCCCTGGAGAATGGATTGGCTACTCACTCCAGTATTCTTGGGCTTCCCTGGGGGCTCAGATGGTAAAGAATACACCTGTAATACGGAAGATCTGGGTTCGATCTCTGAATTGGGAAGATCCCCTGGAGGAGGGCATGGCAACCCACTCCAGAATGCTGGCCTGGAGACTGCCCATGGGCAGAGGAGCGTGGAGGGTTACAGTCCATGGGGTGGCAAAGAGTCGGACACTACTGAGCACCTGAACACACACAGCAGCAAGGTTGGCTTCGTTAAGATTTTTTTTTTTTTTAATGTGGTGGTGTTGGTTTAGTCACTAAGTCGTGTCTGACTCTTGTGACCCCATGAACTGTAGCCCTCCAGACTCCTCTGTCCATGGATTTTCCAGGCAAGAATACTGGAGTGGGTTGCCATTTCCTCATGTTTAAAGTCTTTATTGAATTGGTTACGATATGGCTCCTGTTCTGTGTTTTGTGGTTGTGATGTGGGATCTCAGGTCCCCGACCAGGGATTGAACCAACCATATCGCCTGCATTGGAAAGTGAAGTCCTAATCACTAGACCACCAGGGAAGTCCCATAAGGTCTGTTTTAGTAAGATCTATTTATGAAAACTCATCTTGCTCTTGGCTACCCATCTTCAATGATGAATCTTTCTTCTGTCCTTGGTTGGGATAGGGGTACCTTCCTCACAAAGAAATTTATTCCCTTTTTTTAGGCAGATAAGGGAAAGGCTGAGAATTTTTCCTGGATCTGTTGATTCTCAGTTGCCTTCAGCTCAAAATAATCCTATGCCAAATTGGCATATTTTGGAGTGGCATATTCTGATATTAATAGTTTAAAAAGATATTTTTATAAGTGCCTTCAATTAAATGGACTTTTATCCTAAGGTTTTCTTTCCTCCATTTTCAGCTTTTAAAATAACCTGTATTTCATGAAAAGATGCCTATAATTGGGGGCATATATTTTCCTCTAATGTCTTTGTTTGGCAAAATAAAACCTTAGGGACTCAATGCTATTCCCTCAATTTTTTAAAATTTATTTTTTATTTCAGTGGTCCATGATTTAAGGAGAAGGGGGCGGCAGAGGGTGAGATGGTTAGATAGCATCACTGACCCAGTGGATATGAAACAGCAAACTCAGGGAGATAGTGAGCAATGGGAGCCTGGTGTACTGCAGTTCATGGGGTTGCAAAGAGTCGGACACAACTTAGCGACTGAACAACAACAAGGATTTCTCAAGCACCTGGAAACACCGCCTCCAGCGCTTTCTCTGGAAGAAATAGTAACAATAGCCACTTTTATTGAGTCCCTGCTATGCCTTAGACAACGAATGCAAGTATGTTCTTGATAACACTAACACTAGTCCTAGGAGGTGGATGGTATTGTTCTGATTCAGTAAAGGAGGAAAGCAAGGCTGACTGAAGTTAAGTTGTTTGCCTCAAGTGGCATAATCTGGGGGTGATTTTAGCACCTGTCATTTAAACAGGACAGTCTTGGAACTTTCCTGGTAGTTCAGTTTTTAAGACTTCACCTTCCAATGCAGGGGATGTGGGTTTGATCCCTGGTTGGAGAGCTGAGATCCCACATGCCTTGCTGCCAAAAAATCCAAAGCATAAAACAGAAGCGGCATGGTAACAAATTCAATAGAGACTTAAAAAAAAAATAAACAGGACACTCTTTAGGGTAAAAGAAGGTAATAGTCACAGTTACATCAGGACATCAAATACCAATGGGGTCTTTCCAGGACAATGCAGCAGTCACCCTTCAGAGCTACTTCACATCCTCTGTAGGCCGGGATTTCAATCAACTGGCATCTAAAGCCCAGGTGTGCTCTCGTCACTGTAGGAGGCTGCTTCTGAAAGTTCTACAAAAATAGGGATACCAGGCTTCCCTGGTGGCTCAGTGGTAAAGAGTCCACCTACTAATATGGGAGACACGTGTTTGATCCCTGATCTGGGAAGATCCCACATGCCTCCGCACAACTAAGCTTGTGGGCCGCACTTTTAAGCCTGTGCTCTGGAAACCAGTGAGGACATGTACTGAAGCCCAAGAGCCTGCGTTCCACAAGAGGAACCACCGCAGTGAGAAGCCCCCACACCCGAACCACAGCTAGAGAGTAACCCCGGCTGGCCACAGTTAGAGGAGAGCCTAGGCAGCAACAGAGACCCAGCAGAGCCAAAAATAAATAACATAGATATATAGAATTATTTTTAAAAAAATAGGGAAATCAATTTTGGGGAGACTGAATGTACCAGACTGTTTCACTAGGGTGGACAAAACATTCCTATACTCAGCACTCTATTAGGAATGACTGGATTGCAGGACATCCATTTGCCATGGCGATTTGACACATAGTTTGAGGCTGAGAAGGCGATTCACCTACAGTTCACCAGCCTGTAGAGAACTATGTTAGTGTCTGATCTCAAGAGAGGAATCAGTTTTCCACGTGTTGAAGTTCCATTAAGGGAGTGGCTGGTGGGACTCTGATTTCATCTCTGGATACCCTCAGGACAGAGATAGGAATAGATCCCTCAGTCGTCATGACTGCAGCCCAGCAAGGCAACCCCAGAAATGATTCTGGGAGGGACTGAGCCTAACCCTGGAAGGGAAGTAGGAGTCTGGAGATTATTAATATTTACCTTGAAATGAGAGCCTGGGACTCTTCAGGAGTTACTGCTGTGTGCTTAACTTGCCCTCTGTCATCCGGGAAGATGCAGGCGAAACCTGCCTGTCTTGAATAGATGAAGACAGTGGTGGGAAAGCAGCCCAATGACCCTAAATCCACACGAGGCCCCATCCCTCTCAGCTCCCTCGTGTTGTCATGAATAAACGCAGTTCAGCTTCGGGGCCGACTCCTGGTGCTCTCACCTGCACCGTGACCTGTAACTTTCTAATTTTTTTTTTTTTTTCTGGAGAAGGGTTCTTCCCTTGCCAGAAAGGGCTTACTGTTTGTGAAAGAATATGTAAAACAGCACCAGGTGAAGAATGACTTTTTCACCCAGTCTCGAAACCATCACAAAGAGACAAATTTTGCTGCTTTTGCTTCGTGTGTGAATTTTTTTTTTTCCACACAGCTCTATTCATCGCCTGAAACAATGGGGCCAGTGTTGGCCAGCAGAGAATGGTGCTATTCATGTGGTCCCATAGCCTGTACTTGTTAGTCTTGGCTGCCCTGCGCTGCTGGCTGCTGGCAAGAAAGCCGGTCTGTGTTGCTGGACAGAGCAGGGCAGATCAGAGACTGGACGCTGGCAGCCAGATTCCCAGATAACCTCAACTCCTCTAGAGCACTCTTGTTGACTTAAGCGTGTGCTTTAAGGGGCGTCTGGAATTCCAAGACCTTCTGCCAGGTGTGAGGGCAGGTGTCTGTGCTCTCAGTGAAGCAATCCCCGCCGTCCTGGGACCGTCAAACATTCTTTCGTTAGGGGGTTAAATGACTGGGGTAGGAATCAGACACTCGATCTGAATTCTGGCTCCGGAGCTGATTGGTGGTAGGAAGTGGGATGAGTCTCAACCCCTCTGAATCGCCACGCCTTCGTCTGCGGAAAGCAGCTATCCATGCCACCTGCCTCATGGGGCACCGTGACATTCAGTGATGTAATACTCTGCTCTGATCAGTGTGGAACGAATGTTAGCTACCATGATCGTTAGCCAAAGGCTGACGCAGTGATTACTGTCGTGGATGACAGCCTGGTGTAGGGCCCGGTTTCTCTGGGTGGGAAGGTAACCCTGTGAAAGGGTGAACAGACGCGCTGTCTTGCAAAATGGATTGGGGTAGGGGGGCAGAGAGGAGACAAGCTTCTGAACTCCATTTATAGTGCTCCAAGGGTAGAATGTTCTGCACAGGGAGGAAAACATGCTCTGGCTGAGGCCACTCCATTCCTCTCAAGGACAGAACAGAAAACTCCTCTGCTTTCCCTCGCGTGATCCCGCAAGAAGGGAACTGTTAATGTATGCTCGAGATGGCCTCGCCATCCTTGCCCTTCCTCTCCAGCGCAGCCTGAGCGCAGCGCACAAGCTGCACCCTGCTATTCATGTTCTTTTTCTCAAGCAGGTAAAGTCTCAGAGGTCTTATTTGGCTTCGGTGGGGGGGCCAACTGCAAATTATAAGCAACCTGTGGGAAACTTCGAGACCCATAAGGTGGCTCCTCCATCTCGATTCACCCCAGCGCACAGCCCCGCAGACAGCTGGAATCCAAATGTGTTTCGAAGATTAGTGTAGCCGTTCCAAATCAAGGAAAGTCTAAGATGGATGCAGGGCTGGAAGCAGACAGTCTTTCAAGTTCCTTCCAAGCCAGCATGTTGTGATTTGTGAAGTTTTCCTCCGAATCAACGTTCTTGAGTCACCTTGTGTCTTCTGTGAGGTTGCCACCATGAAAGCCAGACACACTTGGCACTGATTTGCCTGGCGTGGCTTATGCAGCCACACACTTGTTATACTGTCAGCACTTGAGATTCTGCTAATGTACCATATGAAGCATAAACCGTACTAATCACGAGGGCAATTTTCTATGTTATGTACATTGTAGAGAAAAGAGAGCATATCCTTGGTGATTCTGGACATCTTAACCGGTCGTTCTGGGAACAGCAGACTTCACTTGGTGTGATCCCATAATTAGAAGACATTATTGTGATTCATAAATGGGATTAATTAAAATTTTAATTAAATTTTCAAAAGATAATTTAATAAGAGTGGGATTGATTAGAAAATTATCAATGAATTTACTGATTCATTTAAGACATTTATCTCTGTCACTTTTAAATTTCGTTGAAACCTGTTAAAAGCTATGGTGGATATGTCCACAGTAACATTTAAATAGTCACTCTATTGTTTCGAGAGGCCAGTTGTTTGGAAGGTGTGTCTTGGTGTGTTTTATTGAGCAGTGAACTTTACACTGTTTATTTTGACAAACATTGTCCTGAAACAAATTGAGAATAAAACGAAAACTCTCCAGTGTTCATTCTGTCAGGCGAGTGCATGTTCCTCGGTTCTTTGTCTCGTCACAGCAAAGATTTGGAGAGACGGACATTAAAGCCCCCTCAGCGAGTCACAGCTCTCAGGTCTTGGATAGACCGTGTTATAGGTCTCAGGTCTCGAATGGACCGTGTTATAGCTCTTAGACAAATCAGTGTTACAGCTCAGTGTTACAGCTCTATTTTATTTAGAAGATAGCAGGAAAATCCATCTTCAAGGCATGAGGGCACGTCGATCCAAAGACACGAGGAGAAGAGCGCCCCAGTGCGCGGGAGAGAGAGAGAGAGAGCTGGCTTTGGCTCCTCTATTTATATGTTTTTCTCTCCCTGGGCCTGTCCTATGTAAACTGGGCCAGCCAGGAGTGTTGTTTGTTTTACCTGAGGTCCTCACTCTGGTCCTCGGACCTTCTTGTGTTCTATTTTCGTGGGCTTTTCCCTTCCTTGTCTTTTAGCCACAGCCATTTTGGACTCCTTTTCCCTATTCTACCTACCTAACAATTCTAAAACCAAAATGTTTAGCCAAGTACATTTTTCTTTAAAACGTAAATGAGGATTTCCGGACGAATGAATGACAGAGGCAAATTTACTGATGGCCTATTTGAGTGTTGGTCAGGGAGCTGACAGGAGCGATTCTGAATTCTAACATAAGATGGATAATAGGTCTAAAATCTACCCAAAAAAGTAAAAGAAATGAATAAATGAGAGGATAAATGAGTCAAGCACTGGGCCAGAAAGCAGGAGATCTAGTACTTAGACAACGTGGTAAACACTATTTAACTTGGGCCCACCTTATTTTATTTTACTTTATTTATTAATTTTTTTAGGGCAACTTGAACTGCAACAGCAAGACACACAGTTTCCATTTCAACAATGTAAATGGTGTCCCTGAGGACCTGGAGGTAAGGCATTCGCTTACTCATCCGTTGCTTCACTCCCTCCCTCCACAGATACAAAGCTGGAGCGATGCAGTCAGTGGATCTGCTGGACTCTGCCCTTAAAGTGCGTCCAGAATCCGATCACTTCTCTCCACCCCTGAGGTCACTGATGGACTCAAGCCACCATCCTTTATCTGCCTAAACAATTGCCTCAGTTTCCTAACTGGGTCTGCCTGTTTCTACTCTGGTGGCAACATAGTCATCAGTGGTAGTCTTCTGAAATGTGAGCCAGATCTTTCAAACACCTTCCATGGGCATCAAACCTCATCCATAACGAGACTTGAAGTCTTTGCTGTGTTATCCTGCCTGGCTTCCAGTCTTCCTGTCGCCCACCCCTCCCCTCCCACGGCCTTCTCCCCAAACACAGTGCGTGCATCACTGCAGGGGGCTCTGCTCCACCCCCAGACACAGCTCTGTCTGCTCCCCCATCTCACTCAGATCTCCGGTCAAGTCACCAGAGCTCAGACCATGCTATCGTCCTCCATCTCCAGAGCTCAGATCACGCTATTGTCCTCCATCTCCTCACCAGGCTTCATGTGTCCCCATAGTGTTTATCTTCACTTGTGTGGACTGTTCACAAAAACATTTTTACGCTTGTTCATTTTTGGTCTCCCTTCCTGATGCTCAGGAGATAAATGATTCCAGTAAGTCACCCTGGGAGTTATGATAGGATAATAGAAAATAGAGTAGTGGGAATAGAAACAAGAATTGGCTGATTTCCTTAAGGAAGAACTGTTTAAGTGGAGGCTGAAGGACGAACACAAGTAAGCCAGACAGAGAGTTCTGAGAAGGGCAAACAATGCATATATTCTAGTTTCTTAATGCATTAGTTAATTTCCTTCTAGATCATGTCTTTTTTCTTTTTTTTTTTTTAAACTTTTTTTTAGATCATGTCTTTTTTCTTAAAGTTTGAAATTATTTCTTATTCATTTTTGGCTGTGCCA